>NC_092338.1:197435500-198111500 GCF_046630445.1 Rutidosis leptorrhynchoides
GTACGTGGTAATATCAAATCCTTGGGTTCTTAACCCTCTAAGTTCTGTCTTGAGCTTATTGACCTCGGTTCTGGGACGGTACTTCTCGTTCATCAAGTGCTTGAATGCTGACCACGGTAGTGCGTACGCATCGTCTTGTCCTACTTGCTCTAGATAGGTATTCTACCATGTTAACGCAGAACCTGTGAAGGTATGCGTAGCGTACTTTACTTTGTCCTCTTCAGTACACTTACTTATGGCAAACACCGATTCGACCTTCTCGGTCCACCGTTTCAATCCGATCGGTCCTTCGGTTCCATCAAATTTCAAAGGTTTGCAGGCAGTGAATTCTTTGTAGGTGCATCCTACACGATTTCCTGTACTGCTAGATCCAAGGTTATTGTTGGTATGTAGCGCAGCCTGTACTGCGGCTATGTTTGAAGCTAGAAAAGTACGGAATTCCTCTTCATTCATATTCACGGTGTGTCGAGTAGTCGGTGCCATTTCCTTCAAAATAGTCAAATGGAACAAGTTAATCATACAGAATATTAAGAGTAGTTAATAGTATTTCGTAGCATAATATGAACTCATTTATAAAAGCTTTTTCTTCATATTAGCGTTTTATAAGTTTAAATTCGGGTAGTACCTACCCGTTAAGTTCATACTTAGTAGCTAATATACAATTCAACTACTACAATTCTATATGAAAAACTGATTATAATAATATTTCGCGTTCAAACTTTTATACAATATTTTACAAACTTACAATACCGCTTATTTTACATAAAGCATGAAATATAGCACACAATAACTTTGATACAAGATAGTTGTGAAGATAATTCTAGCTAGTACACAAGTCGTTCAGCAAAGGCAATAAAGACACGTAATTCATACGTCCAGAAACAAGTCATGCATTCTGGTTTTACTAGGACTACTTCCCATCCTTGGTCTTGTGGAACATAACCGTTATGGCCGTTGATAAGACAGCGTGTTGTAACGTCGTCAAAGGGACGAGGGTTACGTAATGTCCAACAGTCCCGTAACAATCTAAAAACCTCATTTCTTACCCCAATTACCGACTCCGTCACTTGTGGGAACATTTTTGTTTAATAGTTGTAGGCCGATGTTCTTGTTCTCACTTTGGTGAGAAGAGAACATTACTAATCCGTAAGCATAACATGCTTCTTTATGTTGCATGTTAGCCGCTTTTTCTAAATCACGAAGTCCAATATTCGGATATATTGAGTCAAAATAATTTCTTAACCCATTGCGTAAAATAGCATTTGGGTTCCCCGCAATATATGCGTCAAAGTAAACACATCGTAACTTATGGATTTCCCAATGTGATATCCCCCATCTTTCGAACGAAAGCCTTTTATAAACCAAGGCATTCTTGGAACGTTCTTCGAATGTCTTACAAACTGATCTCGCCTTAAATAGTTGTGCCGAAGAATTCTGACCGACTCTAGACAAGATTTCATCAATCATGTCTCCGGGTAGGTCTCTTAAAATATTGGGTTGTCTATCAATTTTGTGTTTTTATACTGTAAAATAGACGAGTTAGATTCATAAAAAAAAATACTTATTAATACAAGCAATTTTTACATATATCATAAAGCATAAGCACACTATATTACATATATTACACCACACGAATACAACTATCTTATTCCGACTCGCTTGTTTCTTCCTCTTCGGTTTTGGTTCGTTTTGCCAAGTTTCTAGGGATATATGATGTTCCCCTAATACGAGCCGTCATTTTCCACATTGGTTTAGAAAAACCTGGTGGTTTAGAGGTTCCCGGGTCATTGTTACAACTTAAGGACTTCGGGGGTTGACGATACATATAAAGTTCATCGGGGTTGGAATTAGATTTCTCTATTTTTATGCCCTTTCCCTTATTATTTTCTTTTGCCTTTTTAAATTCAGTTGGGGTAATTTCTATAACATCATCGGAATTCTCGTCAGAATCCGATTCATCGGAGAATTGGTAATCCTCCCAATATTTTGCTTCCTTAGCGGAAACACCATTGACCATAATTAACCTTGGTCGGTTGGTTGAGGATTTTCTTTTACTTAACCATTTTATTATTTCCCCCACCGGTTCTATTTCTTCATCCGGTTCCGATTCTTCTTCCGGTTCCGATTCTTCTTCTGGTTCCGACTCTTCTTCCGGTTCCTCTTCGGGAACTTGTGAATCAGTCCACGAATCATTCCAATTTACATTTGACTCTTCATTATTATTAGGTGAGTCAATGGGACTTGTTCTAGAGGTAGACATCTATCACATAATATCAAACGCGTTAAGAGATTAATATATCACATAATATTCACATGTTAAAAATATATAGTTTCCAACAAAATTTGTTAAGCAATCATTTTTCAAGTAAACACGGTCGAAGTCCAGACTCACTAATGCATCCTAACAAACTCGATAAGATACACTAATGCAAAATTCTGGTTCTCTAAGACCAACGCTCGGATACCAACTGAAATGTCCCGTTCTTATTGATTAAAAACGTTCCATATTAATTGATTTCGTTGCGAGGTTTTGACCTCTACATGAGACGTTTTTCAAAGACTGCATTCATTTTAAAACAAACCATAACCTTTATTTCATCAATAAAGGTTTAAAAAGCTTTACGTAGATTATCAAATAATGATAATCTAAAATATCCTGTTTACACACGACCATTACATAATGGTTTACAATACAAATATGTTACAACAAAATAAGTTTCTTGAATGCAGTTTTTACACAATATCATACAAGCATGGACTCCAAATCTCGTCCTTATTTAAGTATGCGACAGCGGAAGCTCTTAATAATCACCTGAGAATAAACATGCTTAAAACGTCAACAAAAATGTTGGTGAGTTATAGGTTTAACCTATATATATCAAATCGTAACAATAGACCACAAGATTTCATATTTCAATACACATCCCATACATAGAGATAAAAATCATTCATATGGTGAACACCTGGTAACCGACATTAACAAGATGCATATATAAGAATATCCCCATCATTCCGGGACACCCTTCGGATATGATATAAATTTAGAAGTACTAAAGCATCCGGTACTTTGGATGGGGTTTGTTAGGCCCAATAGATCTATCTTTAGGATTCGCGTCAATTAGGGTGTCTGTTCCCTAATTCTTAGATTACCAGACTTAATAAAAAGGGGCATATTCGATTTCGATAATTCAACCATAGAATGTAGTTTCACGTACTTGTGTCTATTTTGTAAATCATTTATAAAACCTGCATGTATTCTCATCCCAAAAATATTAGATTTTAAAAGTGGGACTATAACTCACTTTCACAGATTTTTACTTCGTCGAGAAGTAAGACTTGGCCACTGTTGATTCACGAACCTATAACAATATATACATATATATATTAAAGTATGTTCAAAATATATTTACAACACTTTTAATATATTTTGATGTTTTAAGTTTATTAAGTCAGCTGTCCTCGTTAGTAACCTACAACTAGTTGTTCACAGTTAGATGTACAGAAATAAATCGATAAATATTATCTTGAATCAATCCACGACCCAGTGTATACGTATCTCAGTATTGATCACAACTCAAACTATATATATTTTGGAATCAACCTCAACCCTGTATAGCTAACTCCAACATTCACATATAGAGTGTCTATGGTTGTTCCGAAATATATATAGATGTGTCGACATGATAGGTCGAAACATTGTATACGTGTCTATGGTATCTCAAGATTACATAATATACAATACAAGTTGATTAAGTTATGGTTGGAATAGATTTGTTACCAATTTTCACGTAGCTAAAATGAGAAAAATTATCCAATCTTGTTTTACCCATAACTTCTTCATTTTAAATCCGTTTTGAGTGAATCAAATTGATATGGTTTCATATTGAACTCTATTTTATGAATCTAAACAGAAAAAGTATAGGTTTATAGTCGGAAAAATAAGTTACAAGTCGTTTTTGTAAAGGTAGTCATTTCAGTCGAAAGAACGACGTCTAGATGACCATTTTAGAAAACATACTTCCACTTTGAGTTTAACCATAATTTTTGGATATAGTTTCATGTTCATAATAAAAATAATTTTCTCAGAATAAAAACTTTTAAATCAAAGTTTACCATAGTTTTTAATTAACTAACCCAAAACAGCCCGCGGTGTTACTACGACGGCGTAAATCCGATTTTACGGTGTTTTTCGTGTTTTTCGTGTTTCCAGGTTTTAAATCATTAAGTTAGCATATCACATAGATATAGAACATGTGTTTAGTTAATTTTAAAAGTCAAGTTAGAAGGATTAACTTTTGTTTGCGAACAAGTTTAGAATTAACTAAACTATGTTCTAGTGATTACGAGTTTAAACCTTCGAATAAGATAGTTTTATATATATGAATTGAATGATGTTATGAACATCATTACTACCTCAAGTTTAGTAGGTAAACCTACTGGAAGTGACAAGAAATGATCTAGCTTCAAAGGATCTTGGATGGCTTAAAAGTTCTTGAAGTAGGATCATGACACAAAAACAAGTTCAAGTAAGATTTTTACTCGAATTAAGATAGTTTATAGTTATAGAAATTGAATCAAAGTTTGAATATGAATATTACCTTGAATAAGAAAGATAACCTACTGTATATAACAAAGGTTTCTTGATCTTAGATGATTACTTGGAATGGATTAGAAAGCTTGGAAGTAAATTAGTAAACTTGAAGGGATTTTGAAGTGTTCTTGAAGTGTTCTTCCTATGATGATTATAGCTTGATTCTTGAAGTGATTTTTGATGAAGATGATGATTAACTACTGGAAAAATACGTTCATAATAGTGTGGGTGTGTTGAGAGAGAATTAGAAAGAGAATTGGAAGTGAAATGGAGTGAATGATGAATGGTAATTGGTGAGTGGTGAGTGGGGTTAAAAGGAGTTCTAGTTAGTTGACTAGCTCATGGTAGAAGTTAAAATTGATTAGTCATACATGACATAATCAAGAGTGGAATCCCATGCTAGTTCCTATTGGTATATACCCATAGTAAGTACGTTTTGAAGCTGTGTATAATACGGGTAAGAATACGACTAGAATTCTTGATGAAAGAAATGAATGAGAAAGTAACTGTAACCATTTTCGTTAAGTATGAGTGTTTTGATATATGTCTTGAAGTCTTCCAAAAGTATTTTAATACATCTAAATACACTACATGTATATACATTTTAACTGAGTCGTTAAGTCATCGTTAGTCGTTACATGTAAGTGTTGTTTTGAAACCTTTAAGTTAACGATCTCAATTAATGTTGTTAACCCATTGTTTATTATATCTAATGAGATGTTAAATTATTATATTATCATGATATTATGATATATTAATATATCTTAATATGATATATATACATTTAAATGTCGTTACAACGATAATCGTTACATATATGTCTCGTTTCGAAATCCTTAAGTTAGTAGTCTTGTTTATATGTATATAACTCATTGTTAATATACTTATGGAGATACTTACTTATCATAATCTCATGTTAACCATATGTATATCCATATATATATCATCATGTCATTTTTACAAGTTTTAACGTTCGTGAATCGCCGGTCAACTTGGGTGGTCAATTGTCTATATGAAACATATTTCAATTAATCAAGTCTTAACAAGTTTGATTGCTTAACATGTTTGAAACATTTAATCATGTAAATATCAATCTCAATTAATATATATAAACATGGAAAAGTTCGGGTCACTACAAGCGAGACATAAAAGAGTATGAACCCGGGTTGAACTAGATAAACGCGGAATCAATCTTGGAACGATTAGATGTCTAGTTTGTGATGATGTATTGGAGAGTGTTGAGCATACACTCTTCTTTTGCAAAGTAGCTTTCGAAATATGGGTTCGAGTTTTCAATTGGTGGTCATTGAGCACACCATCTAATGTCAGTATTGCGGAGGTGTTTATGGTCAATGGGTATTCCTTTTCATTCCAAGTAGGTAAACAAGAAAACAAGTTTCTTGATTTGGAACAACAAAAATGCGGCCACCTTCTCTAAATCGAGACAAACAAGTTCCATGGTGTTAAATGAAATTCAATTTAAAAGTTTCGAGTGGATCACTAATAGAGGCAAAAAGCTAGTCCTCGTGTGGAACAGTTATTGATGGATGTTTCGTTCGGTAATATGGTGAATTTTCTTTGCATAGATTTTCACCTGGCCCCCCGCTGGTTCTTATAGTTTTTCGTGCATGCTTTTGTCATTGCTATTCGTTCCAAACATATAGGCAATATGGATTAGGGGCTAAATGGGTGGGTTTCGGGTTGCTTTGTCGCTGCTCAATCAGCACTGTGGCCTGTCTGTCATTAGCGCTGATAATGCTAAAAACGAACATATATTTCATAGCATTATTCCTCAAGAAAGACAAGCTTTTAGTTGCAATTGTTCTATTTACAAGTGATATTCGTTTAAATAATAAAAGGTGAAGACAAAAGACAGATTCGACGATTTGAAGACGCAAACGACCAAAAAGCTCAAAAGAACAAAAGACAATCAAAAAGGTTCCAATTATTGATAAGAAACGTCTCGAAATCACAAGAGTACAAGATTCAAAACGCAAAGTACAAGATATTAAATTGTACGCGAGGACGTTCGAAAATCCGGAACCGGGACTAGAGTCAACTCTTAACGCTCGACGCAACGGACTAAAAATTACAAGTTAACTATGTATATAAATATAATATAATATATAATTAATTATATTAATTATATATATATTATATATATATATTAAAAAACTGTCGGCAGCCAGAAACTCCAAGGGTGTGAATTGTAAATACCTCTCCGCGACTCGCGGAGTTTGAAGGGCTTTTTGCCGCGAGTCGCGGAGCCCCAAAAATCTCGTCTGGCTATAAATCAACCCGAATTCTGATCAAAATCATCATCATATTTTCATCTCTCTCTCTCAATATATACGAGTAATATATATTTATATTTATAATTTATATTTTAATTTTAATTATAATTCTAAGGGTATGTTAGCAAATGTTGTAAGGGTGTAAGTCGAAATTCTGTCCGTGTAACGCTACGCTATTTTTAATCATTGTAAGTTATGTTCAACCTTTTTATATTAATGTCTCGTAGCTAAGTTATTATTATGCTTGTTTAAAACGAAGTAATCATGATGTTAGGCTAATTATTAAAATTGGGTAATTGGGCTTTGTACCATAATTGGGGTTTGGACAAAAGAACGACACTTGTGGAAACTAGGCTATGGGCTATTAATGGGCTTTATATTTGTTTAACTAAATGAAAGTTTGTTAATGTTAATATAAAGATTTACAATTGGGCGTCCCTATAAATTACCATATACACTCGATCGGACACGATGGGCGGGGTATTTATATGTACGAATAATCGTTCATTTAACCGGACACGGGAATGGATTAATAGCCACTAGAATAATTAAAACAGGGGTGAAATTACATTCAAGGGTAATTGGTGTAATTGTTAACAAAGTAGTAAAACCTTGGTTTACACGCAGTCGATAACCTGGTGTATTCATTAAACAAAGTATTAAAACCTTGTTACAATTCGAATCCCCAATTAGTTGGAATATTTATCTTCGGGTATAATAATAATTTGACAAGGACACTTGCAATTTATATTTATGACTGATGGACTGTTATGGACAAAAACCAGACGGACATATTGAATAATCCAGGACAAAGGACAATTAACCCATGGGCATAAAACTAAAATCAACACGTCAAACATCATGATTACGGAAGTTTAAATAAGCATAATTCTTTTATTTCATATTTAATTTCCTTTATTTTATATTTAATTGCACTTCTAATTATCGCACTTTTATTTATTGTTATTTCATTTTATCGCACTTTTAATTATCATACTTTTTAATTATCGCAATTTAATTTTTATCGCATTTTTATTATTCGCAATTTCATTATCGTTATTTACTTTACGCTTTAATTTAAAGTCTTGTATTTATTTTATATTTTACATTAGGTTTTAACTGCGACTAAAGTTTTAAAATCGACAAACCGGTCATTAAACGGTAAAAACCCCTCTTTATAATAATAATATTACTTATATATATATTTGTATTTTTATAAAAGTAAACTAATATAGCGTTGAGCTTTGTTTAAAGATTTCCCTGTGGAACGAACCGGACTTACTAAAAACTACACTACTGTACGATTAGGTACACTGCCTATAAGTGTTGTAGCAAGGTTTAAGTATATCCATTCTATAAATAAATAAATATCTTGTGTAAAATTGTATCGTATTTAATAGTATTTTCTGCTAAAAATTAATAGTATTTTATACCCCTCTGCTTTGACATCAAGTATTTTTGGCGCCGCTGCCGGGGAATTACTCTTAAAAGCCGGAAGCGCAACGCTAATATAAAAAAAAAAAAAAAAAATTTTTATCTACTTTTATTAAAAGTCATTTTTGTAAAATTACGTTTTAAAAATTCGAAAAATATAAAAAGAAAAACAAAAATATTAGTATTTTTAGGATTTTGTTAAATATTTAAGTTTTATAAGTTTCTTTATTTTTATTTTAGTTTATAAAAATATAAGTTTTAATTTTAATATCTTTATTTAATTAAAAAAAAAAAAACAGAAAACAAAATAAAAAAAAAAAATAAATAAAGAAAACGCGTAAAAACAAAACCTGTCAACTGAATTCCTGAACCCCGCGACTCGCGGGGTTTTCCTCTTTATTTGCCGCGACTCGCGGAGGTCTTCTGACACACGGACAAAACCCTAAAGTTGCATTAATTACGGAGTTTTAATTTATTATTATTATTATTTAACTTAATTATTATTATTATTATTATTAATTTTAGTTTTATTTTTACTTTTTACTTTATATATGTATTTTGTTTAATTAGTTTTATTAAAATTGTAAAATTAGTAGTTTTTATTAAATAAATAATATAAAAATAATATTTTTATAAAAATTGTACTTTTTACAACTTTTTGTATATTTTTATATTTTGTACCTTTTTAATCATTGTAGCGTAATATTTGTATTTTTTAGCTCATATTTTAAACTTAGTTTTTGCTATAGTTATTTTTACTCCTAGATTTTTAGGCTTTGCCGTAGAATTCCTTAAGTGCTTTTTCTTTAGACTAAGATTTAGGTGCTTTAGAATTTTGCGACGGCTTTTTAAGTTTTAGTTTCTTTTTAAGTTATTTCCATTTGGGATTTAGTTTTTCCTGTAAGCTTTAATATTTTTAGACCTTTTACTATGTATCAATTATCATTTCAATTAGTAATTTCAATTTGCGATTATAATTTTAAGTTAGTTGTAGTAATAAGGTTAAATTAGTTAAGTATTTTTAAGTTTTGATAAGTTTCTTTTATTTTTCCGTCACCTTTTATTTTTCAACCATTTTTTTTTTTTCGACATTTTTCGACGCGCACTCTTTTTCTCTCTTATTTCTCGCTATTCTAGTTTTAGGACTTAGAATTTTTTCTACTTCTTATCTAAATTTCTTAAAATTACGAAAATTTATTTTGAGTGGTTAAATTGATAGACATCAAAATTTTCTGGTTCGTAGTAATAGTTGGATTTGTACGTGGACCGGGTTATTGGAGCCAAACAGTCCTCAATTATATTGAGACCAAACGAATCCTGCCCCTCTGCTGCATCTTTTGGCTATTCGAAACGTGGGCAAAATCAGAAAAGTCTATTGATTGGATAACTTATTATAATTTTTCTTTCCTTTTTAAAACTAATAAGATATTCAGTGAATGCACCGAGCAAGACGTTCACCACCTTTTGTACGTTCACCACCTGTAACTCGATCAAGACATCGTTTAACAAATATAACCGCCGTTGATTTTTCTTTAGAATCGTCATCCAGTCGACCAAGTACTTCAGTTCAAATTTCCGATAATCCATTTTTTGAACCCGACCTCACAATTGAGAATCCAGAAAATATTCAGGAACGGTTCATAGATCCTGAACCATTAAACTTTCCTCCGGAACCACCAATCATTCAAACAGAGATTGTTGAGGAACGAACTATTAAATCAGAACCATCTAGTGATACCGAGTCAACAAATTCAATTATGGAGAATCTGGAACCTTTAAGTATGGAAGACCGAATGAGAGCTAAACGCACTGGCCAAGGTCACGCAATTACTCATCCAGACATTAATGCGCCAGATTATGAAATCAAAGGACAAATTCTACACATGGTGACTAATCAATGCCAATTTAGTGGTGCGCCGAAGGAAGATCCAAATGAACATCTACGTACCTTTAATAGGATCTGCACACTATTTAAAATACGAGAAGTGGAGGATGAACAGATATATCTCATGTTATTTCCCTGGACTTTAAAGGGAGAAGCCAAAGATTGGTTGAAATCGTTACCTGAAGGGGCGATCGATACATGGGACGTTTTAATTGACAAATTTCTTAAACAATTTTTTCCTGCATCTAAAGCCGTAAGACTTCAAGCAGAAATTGTTACGTTCACACAGAAGCCAAATGAAACTCTATATGAGGCATGGACAAGATATGGAAAGTTGTTAAGAGGATGTCCGCAACATGGTTTAGACACCTGTCAAATAGTACAAATATTCTACCAAGGATGCGACATCACTACAAGAAAAGACATAGATATAGCAGCTGGTGGTTCTATTATGAAGAAAACCGAAACTGATGCTTACAAAATTATTGATAACACTGCTTCCCACTCACATGAGTGGCACCAAGAAAAAGATATCATTAGATCATCTAAAGCAGCTAGAGCCGATTCTAGCCATGACTTAGATTCCATTTCCGCAAAGATAGATGCTTTCGAGAGACGAATGGAAAAGATGACTAAGGATATTCATGCTATACGAATTAGTTGTGAGCAGTGTGGAGGACCACATTTGACAAAAGATTGTCTCAGTATTGAATTAACAATGGAACAAAGAGAGAATATTTCATACATAAACCAAAGGCCTGGAAATAATTATCAGAATAATTATCAACCGCCAAGACCGATTTATAATCAAAACCAGAATTATAACCGAAATATTCCATACAATAACCAACAAGGTCCTAGCAATCAACAAGTATCCAATAATACTTACAATCAGCAAAGACCAAATTTTCAAAACAAACCACCACAACAAACCGATGATAAAAAGCCGAATTTAGAAGATATGATGACGAAGCTAGTTGAAACACAAACGCAGTTTTTCACATCTCAAAAACAAACAAATGAACAAAATGCTCAAGCATTTAGAAATCAACAAGCTTCTATTCAAAATCTGGAACAAGAAGTGAGTAACCTAGCAAGGTTAATAGGTGAAAGAAAACCGGGAAGTCTACCAAGTGATACAAATGCTAACCCCCGGAATGAAACAGCTAAAGCTATTACCACAAGAAGTGGTACAACACTTAAACCACCTGAAATACATGTAACTTCTGATGAAACTATTCCTACTACACAAGAACCACAACCTGATCAAGATAAGGAAAAAGAACCGGTAGTTGAAAAGGTTAATGAAGATAACACAGTTAAGGATAAACCTTATGTTAAACCATACCAACCACCACTTCCTTATCCGAGTAAAATGAAGAAGGAAAAACTTGAAGCCGAGCAATCCAAATTCTTGGATATGTTTAAACAGATAAATGTAAATCTTCCTTTCATTGATGTGATTTCAGGAATGCCAAGGTATGCTAAATTCTTGAAAGATCTAATCACGAATAGAAAGAAAATGGAAGAACTCTCGGCTGTTACTATGAATGCTAATTGTTCAGCAGTGCTGTTGAATAAGATACCAGAAAAACTATCTGATCCAGGAAGTTTCACAATTCCATGTTTTCTGGGTAATCTTAGTTCAATAGAAGCATTGGCAGACTTAGGTGCTAGTATAAATCTAATGCCGTATTCACTATACGCTAAACTAGACCTTGGAGAACTGAAACCAACCAGAATAAGCATACAACTAGCCGATAGATCAATAAAATATCCTAGAGGGATAATTGAGAACATGCTAGTTAAAGTTGGTACTTTAGTATTTCCAGTAGATTTTGTTGTTTTGGACATGGAAGAAGATTCTCAAGTTCCTCTCATATTAGGAAGACCATTCTTAAACACGGCTAAAGCAATGATAGACGTGTTCGGTAAGAAACTGACCCTAAGTATAGAGGATGAGAGTGTTACCTTTTCAGTTGATAGAGCAATGCAACAACCACAATCTGCAGATGATACATGTTATTATATTAAAACTATAGATGCACATGCAGAATTATTAGAAGAATTTCCAGAATTACAAGGAACAGGAGAATGTTCTTTAGGAGAAGGAAATGAACCAATTGATGAAGCTGAAATGTTAGCTACACTTATAGCTAATGGATATGAACCAACAACAGAAGAAATTCAAATGCTAAAAGAAGAAGACAGATATCGATATAAATCATCGATAGAAGAACCTCCGAAATTAGAGTTAAAGCCACTTCCAAACCATTTGGAATACGCTTATTTACATGGTGAATCTGAATTACCTGTAATAATATCGTCTTCTCTTACTGAAAATGAGAAATCACAACTCATTTCTGTGTTGAAAGCTCATAAACCAGCCATTGCATGGAAGATTCATGATATTAAAGGAATAAGTCCTTCGTATTGCACACATAAAATCCTTATGGAAGAAGGTCATAAAACGTATGTGCAACGTCAACGAAGACTAAATCCTAATATGCAAGATGTAGTTAAGAAAGAGATTATTAAACTGCTAGATGCAGGTTTGATATATCCAATTTCTGATAGTCCATGGGTAAGTCCAGTTCAATGCGTGCCTAAGAAGGGTGGCATGACTGTCATTACAAATGAGAAAAATGAGCTTATTCCTACTAGGACTGTAACAGGATGGCGTGTATGTATTGATTATAGAAAATTAAATGACGCCACCAGAAAAGATCACTTTCCCTTACCTTTCATAGATCAAATGTTGGAAAGATTAGCCGGAAATAGTTACTATTGTTTTCTAGATGGATTTTCCGGATATTTTCAAATTCCAATAGCACCCGAAGACCAAGAGAAAACCACATTCACGTGCCCTTATGGTACTTTTGCTTACAAACGCATGCCATTTGGACTTTGTAACGCCCCTGCAACCTTTCAAAGGTGTATGATGGCGATTTTTCATGACATGATAGAAGAATATATGGAAGTATTCATGGATGACTTTTCAGTCTTCGGTGATACATTTAAATCATGTCTAGTTAATCTGGAACGAATGCTAATTAGATGCGAAAAATCAAATCTAGTGCTTAATTGGGAGAAATGCCATTTTATGGTTAAAGAAGGCATCGTTCTTGGACATAAAATTTCAAAAGAAGGAATTGAAGTGGATAGAGCTAAAATAGATGTAATTGCTAAACTTCCACATCCCACCAATGTTAGAGGAGTTAGGAGTTTTCTAGGGCATGCCGGTTTTTACCGACGTTTCATAAAAGATTTTTCTAAAATTGCCACTCCTATGAATAAACTCCTAGAAAAGGATGCGCCATTCATCTTTTCAGATGAATGTATCAAATCTTTTAATATTCTTAAAGAAAAACTCACTAATGCACCGATCATGATAACACCAAATTGGAATCTACCATTTGAACTAATGTGCGATGCAAGTGATTTTGCAATGGGAGCCGTTTTAGGACAAAGGATTGAAAAACGATTTCAACCTATATATTATGCTAGTAAGACATTACAAGGAGCACAAACGAACTATACAACTACTGAAAAAGAACTCCTTGCTATTGTCTTTGCTTTTGACAAATTTCGATCATATCTAGTTCTAGCAAAAACGGTGGTCTATACCGACCATTCTGCTCTTAGATACCTATTTTCAAAACAAGATGCTAAACCAAGATTAATCCGTTGGATCTTACTCTTACAAGAGTTTGATATTGAAATCCGAGATAAAAAAGGAGCAGAAAATCTCGCCGCTGATCATCTTTCTCGTCTTGAAAATCCCGAATTAGAAGTTCTGAATGAATCGGCCATACAAGACAACTTTCCTGATGAATATCTATTGAAGATAGATTATAAAGAAATCCCATGGTTTGCAGACTATGCAAACTACTTGGTTTGTGGATTCCTTGAAAAAGGATTATCGTACCAAAGACGAAAGAAATTCTTCAGTAATATAAAACACTATTTCTGGGAAGATCCACATCTGTTTAAAAGTTGTCCCGATGGAATAATACGCCGATGTGTATTTGGAGATGAAGCTAGTAAAATTTTAAACCATTGTCACACAGGACCAACAGGAGGGCATTATGGGCCTCAACTAACAGCAAGAAAAGTTTATGAAGCTGGATTCTATTGGCCTACAATTTACAAAGACGCACACCTTCTTTGCAAATCCTGTGATGCATGTCAAAGGGCCGGAAAAATAAGTCAACGTGATGAAATGCCACAAAATGTCATCCAAGTATGTGAAGTATTTGACATTTGGGGTATTGACTTTATGGGTCCATTTCCAAAATCTCATAATAATCTATATATACTCGTAGCCATTGATTATGTATCTAAATGGGTGGAAGCACAAGCTCTCCCAACTAACGATGCACGAGTTGTAGTCAACTTTTTGAAACGTCTTTTTGCAAGGTTTGGAACACCGAAAGCTTTAATAAGTGATCGGGGTACTCATTTCTGTAATAATCAACTTGAGAAAGTTCTTAAAAGATATGGAGTAACTCATAAAATCTCCACCGCATATCATCCACAAACAAGTGGACAAGTTGAAAATACCAACCGAGCTTTAAAACGTATTCTAGAGAAAACCGTAGGATCAAATCCGAAGGAATGGTCCATTAAATTGGAGGATGCACTCTGGGCTTTTAGAACAGCCTACAAAACTCCAATTGGAACCACACCTTTTAGACTTGTTTATGGAAAAGCATGTCATCTTCCAGTAGAAATTGAACACAAAGCATTTTGGGCTTTGAAGACATGTAATCTTGATTTACATGAAGCCGGACGTCTACGATTAAGTCAACTAAACGAATTAGAAGAATTAAGACATGAAGCATACGATAATTCGTTAATCTATAAAGAAAGAACGAAGAAATGGCATGATAAAAGAATCAGAAATTCAAAAGAATTTAAAGAAGGAGACAGAGTTCTTCTTTTCAATTCACGATTCAAGCTATTTCCTGGAAAATTGAAATCAAGATGGTCTGGACCATTCATAGTCAAAAGAGTTTTCCCATACGGAACGATAGAATTGATAAATTCAAATGGGATTGAATTTAAAGTTAATGGTCACAGAGTTAAACATTACATACATGGTCCGATGGAAGTCGACAACGAAGTTAATCACAATTTTGACACCACAGCTAACTAAGTGTGGGGAGAATCAAGTCTTTAAAGGATAATATATATTTCTGTTAGAGTTAGATTGTCTGTTTTCGTGTAGTTCTCGAAAATGGAACACGTATGGTCTTTCCCTAGCAGACCCTAAAGAACTAGTCTTCTCCCCCCATTCTGAATTTTTATTTTTTTTAGGTTTTTACGAAATGAAGACTGCCTGTGAACTAAACCATGGTCTAATGCTACACGCTTTGATCACTAAACGAAATAATGACATACTCCCGAGTGAAATAGTATCAGTAATCAGAGAAAGAATGGACGGAGTTAGAAAAGGATCCAGATGCGAAGATAATAAGTTACAATTTGGTAAAGGAAAATCAAAATCCGCAGCGAAAAGAAGAGCACGACACCTAGAAAAATGTCACAAATGCGGAAAATGGTCACATGGAGGTAAATGTTCAAATAATCAAACCTATTCAAATACCGAATTTGTTACTTTATGCAGAGACGGACCGTTCATATGTTTAGAAGAAAAGACAATGAATGCTCGAGGTTACGCCTATGCAGCCATGGAAAACCAATTAAATCGACTATCTTATGAATATAATAGATCATATAACTAAGAAATCTATTTCACAGGTATGTCTGTACAGTTTTTATTTTTATTTTTAACCTTTTGATAATAAACGCTAATTTGTTCGCTAAAAAGTATTAAATTGGTATTAAATAAAATTAGGTTTGGCGACCGAAATTATTGATATCATTCAAAAATTTATTACATCACTGCGAAATTTAACGTTTATTCTTAAGGTATAAATATCTTTAAACAATCAAACCAAAATATTTCAAAAATTCGTCATGAGTTAAATTAGGTCTTGAAACCGAAATTACTTTACCGAAAAGAGGGGCGCATATTTTTGATAATATTTGATTGATTAAAGTGGGATAAAAAGACAAAAAGATTTTTAATTTTATTTTATTTTTAATATTGTAAACTTTGTAAAAACAATATTTTTAAAAATTGTAAATATTTAAAAAATTAATATAAGTTTGGTATGAATTTATAATATGAATTTTTAAATTAAGTTTGGTGTGAATTTTTAATTTTTAAAATATGAAATTTTAATTTTATGCATTTCAAATTTTGAGTTTGGTGTGAATTTTTAATTTTTAATATTAATTATGAATTTTATATTTATGTTGTGTGAATTTAAAAACAAAAATTTACTTTATCTCATTAAGTTAAAAATATGATTTTTAAAATTCGTCGTAAGTTGAAGACTAGGTCTTTGAACCGAAATTGCTTTACCCGAGGGAGGGACGAGAACTTTTATTATCATTATTTTTAATCTTATTGATTTAAAGTATGCAAAAACATTAAAAAACCCAAAAATCTTAGCTTTTAAAACAATCGCTACAAAAAGACAAATTTTAAAATTTTGTCGAGGGACGGACTAGGACATCGATCCGAAACGACCTCGTCCTAAATAACAAGGGAAACAAAATTTTAAAATTAATTTCTTAATTGTTTTATAAGTTAAGGATTAAAAAAAAAAAAAAAAAAAAAAAAAAAAAAAAAAAAGTAACTCCGCGACTCGCGGAGTTTTATGTGAAAACCTCCGCGACTCGCGGAGGGATAAAATTACAGAAAAAAAAAATAAAACTAGCTGCTCGATCAGATAACACACCCACACACATAAACACCCAAATAACAGCGAAACTGCACCCGAAAACCCACGAAAATCACCCCCAAAAATCTCAATTTTTAACCGTTAATCACCAAATTTTTTGCTAAAATCATGTTGAGAAGGATGATATCTAAGAATTACTCAAGAAAACAGGTACAATTACACCCCAAATCACCTTTAAATCCGAATTTTAGTGTGTTCTTGAGCATATTTTCATAATTTGAATTTTGTTAATTTTTAGTGTAATTAGTGTTAAATTGTTAGTATATTATGCATGTATAACCTAGATTGATGCTTGTTAACATGATTAGAAGCCTTAAACTTCAAATTTTGAATAATCTAGGGTTTGTGTTCTTGAGCAATTTGGGGCTTTTTGATATAAACAGGTTATGGCCGATTTTTGTCATGAATTGTTGCTAAATTGAGTAGTGTAACATGTCTAGGTAGTTAAAAGATCCAAACTTTGAGCCTAAACATGATTTTGAGAATTAAAGTGGACTTTTTCAAGTCCAAAATTCATGAACTTGATTTTTGAAAGATAATGCCATTTGAGACTTGTTTATTTGCTAGTAATGATTATTTTGACATGTTATTTGAGTTGAATGCTTATGAACTTGGCGAAAATTTTCGTATATGCTTATTTGAAAAAGTGTAGATTTGATAAAAATGTGAAAATAAGCTTAAGTTTGATATAAATTGATAATGTCATTGTAATTATTTTGATATAAGTTTGATATAAGTTTGTATGTGAAATAACAACAAGACGGAATGAACAAATGATGTGCACCATTTATCATTCAGCAAACAAACGCCAATATATTTGGAAACTTTGGTAAAAATTTAATCATTTTCACACAAATCACCCTCAATAATTTAAATTGTTACTGATTTCTTGCAAATGAGGGCATTGCAAGATCTTAAGTGTGGGAAGGGGTTAAATTCTTTCGGATTTTAAAATTTTTATATTAAACACTTGGTTACCATTAAAAATACTAGTAAAGCAGTAGTTGTATTAGAATCTAGTGCTCTCTGATAAAAAAGAACAGCCCTAGTCTTATATACTGACTACCCAATTCTAGTAAAATTTTTCAAAATTTTCAATTAAATGAATTAAAATCATGTTTATACACATTTATGAACGATAAAACTAGGTTTTAACACCGAAATTATTGTTACCTCGGAAAGGACATAAATTGAGAAACAAACTAAAATGTTAAAATTCATTTAAAATGGAATAGAGGACGATAAAAAGAAAAATAAAAAGCCAAGTGTGGGAAAATTTACCAAATTATTTTAAACATATGTCACATATATCTGTAACAAATAACTGAAAATACTTTTGCTTTGAACTAAACTAAACTGTTTTACCCAATGAAAGAAAAGAAGAGATGGATCTACACGATGAATCAATTCCATCATTAAAAGGAAGTAAAGTCTTCCGAAAAAGACACGCGCTTCTTGATTTAGGTCATGAAGTTGTCGTCCAGACCAGCTGTAGGTTGACGAAAAATCTAGAAAAGTCATCACTAAAATCAGCATGAAATCCACGGACCTCAGCATCAAACAGGGTCGCCAAGTGGTCAGATTTATCCTAACCATGAGAAGGATTTATCTCGTACAATGGGGGGGCACCATGCAAATTAGCTGGATAAGACTAATGAATCAGATCCCCAGAAAGGATAATCTCCTTAAAGATTAAAAATCAGCTTTTAAGACTGATATTACTCAATCCTAGAGATTGACCGTAAAGATTGAGAATTCAAACTCATGGAATTCAATGATATCTAAAACTCGAGCTTGAACGAGAAAATATTTTGATAAAAATACAAACCGATTTGTTTTCTGAAAACCCTATTTTCAATGCGTTCATTACCATTGAACGTAAAATCCTAGGAATTCACCTGGAATTCATTAGGTCACCTGAATTAAATCGGGTGTCAACCGTAAGAACGGTGGTTGCATAGCATGGTCAAAGACAGGACTTTGTGCCAAACCGAAAAATTATAAGGGTGAGCTTTACTATTGCTCCTACCAAGAATAGTAATTGCGTCCGACACGTTATAGACCATAATCAAAAGCATGTCACGGGACATTGCCTTAAACAGTTGCTTGTTCAACGCTTTCCTTTACAACCGGACGGTAGTTTGCCGAAAGGTAATATACGGAACAAGTAAACTGGACGTGTTGCTTTCCAAATACAAGGTTAGCAAGTGGGTGACACAAAACCGCAAGTTTTGAGCTAAAATTTTCAAATCTGAAACCCACCAAACCCACAAAAATATTTTGCAAACACCGGTAAAGGGTTATTCCGGAAAACTTATCTAGGGTAAAAACTAGATTTAATTTTCAAAAGATCAAATGTTTTCATAAAGATCCAATTTCCTTAATGGATCTAAATTTTTATAGTCATGTGGGACTGTAAACCATATCGTTACTACCATTGTTTATACCGCCGTATAGAAATCACTGATGTACAAAGTGTGAAGAATAAAGAAGTGATTCTAGTATTTCAAGACGATATTGCTTGAGGACAAGCAACGCTCAAGTGTGGGAATATTTGATAATGCTAAAAACGAACATATATTTCATAGCATTATTCCTCAAGAAAGACAAGCTTTTAGTTGCAATTGTTCTATTTACAAGTGATATTCGTTTAAATAATAAAAGGTGAAGACAAAAGACAGATTCGACGATTTGAAGACGCAAACGACCAAAAAGCTCAAAAGAACAAAAGACAATCAAAAAGGTTCCAATTATTGATAAGAAACGTCTCGAAATCACAAGAGTACAAGATTCAAAACGCAAAGTACAAGATATTAAATTGTACGCGAGGACGTTCGAAAATCCGGAACCGGGACTAGAGTCAACTCTTAACGCTCGACGCAACGGACTAAAAATTACAAGTTAACTATGTATATAAATATAATATAATATATAATTAATTATATTAATTATATATATATTATATATATATATTAAAAAACTGTCGGCAGCCAGAAACTCCAAGGGTGTGAATTGTAAATACCTCTCCGCGACTCGCGGAGTTTGAAGGGCTTTTTGCCGCGAGTCGCGGAGCCCCAAAAATCTCGTCTGGCTATAAATCAACCCGAATTCTGATCAAAATCATCATCATATTTTCATCTCTCTCTCAATATATACGAGTAATATATATTTATATTTATAATTTATATTTTAATTTTAATTATAATTCTAAGGGTATGTTAGCAAATGTTGTAAGGGTGTAAGTCGAAATTCTGTCCGTGTAACGCTACGCTATTTTTAATCATTGTAAGTTATGTTCAACCTTTTTATATTAATGTCTCGTAGCTAAGTTATTATTATGCTTGTTTAAAACGAAGTAATCATGATGTTAGGCTAATTATTAAAATTGGGTAATTGGGCTTTGTACCATAATTGGGGTTTGGACAAAAGAACGACACTTGTGGAAACTAGGCTATGGGCTATTAATGGGCTTTATATTTGTTTAACTAAATGAAAGTTTGTTAATGTTAATATAAAGATTTACAATTGGGCGTCCCTATAAATTACCATATACACTCGATCGGACACGATGGGCGGGGTATTTATATGTACGAATAATCGTTCATTTAACCGGACACGGGAATGGATTAATAGCCACTAGAATAATTAAAACAGGGGTGAAATTACATTCAAGGGTAATTGGTGTAATTGTTAACAAAGTAGTAAAACCTTGGTTTACACGCAGTCGATAACCTGGTGTATTCATTAAACAAAGTATTAAAACCTTGTTACAATTCGAATCCCCAATTAGTTGGAATATTTATCTTCGGGTATAATAATAATTTGACAAGGACACTTGCAATTTATATTTATGACTGATGGACTGTTATGGACAAAAACCAGACGGACATATTGAATAATCCAGGACAAAGGACAATTAACCCATGGGCATAAAACTAAAATCAACACGTCAAACATCATGATTACGGAAGTTTAAATAAGCATAATTCTTTTATTTCATATTTAATTTCCTTTATTTTATATTTAATTGCACTTCTAATTATCGCACTTTTATTTATTGTTATTTCATTTTATCGCACTTTTAATTATCATACTTTTTAATTATCGCAATTTAATTTTTATCGCATTTTTATTATTCGCAATTTCATTATCGTTATTTACTTTACGCTTTAATTTAAAGTCTTGTATTTATTTTATATTTTACATTAGGTTTTAACTGCGACTAAAGTTTTAAAATCGACAAACCGGTCATTAAACGGTAAAAACCCCTCTTTATAATAATAATATTACTTATATATATATTTGTATTTTTATAAAAGTAAACTAATATAGCGTTGAGCTTTGTTTAAAGATTTCCCTGTGGAACGAACCGGACTTACTAAAAACTACACTACTGTACGATTAGGTACACTGCCTATAAGTGTTGTAGCAAGGTTTAAGTATATCCATTCTATAAATAAATAAATATCTTGTGTAAAATTGTATCGTATTTAATAGTATTTTCTGCTAAAAATTAATAGTATTTTATACCCCTCTGCTTTGACATCAAGCGCCTAACTGTAAAGGACCATAGCTTTCGCATTTTAGTGCTATACCCTGTTGTGTTTAGTTTTTTCAATACATTTCGATTGTATGTATAGTTCTGAGGGGAGTGTCTTTTTCTTTGTATCCTCCACATATATGTTGTTGGGTGCAAAGAAGATCAAAACAAATTAGCTGAGTTATCGTGTTCGGGTGATGTTTGTCGCCAAAGTGTAGATTTCAAGGTTGTGACTGCGTTCTCACTGGAGCCTTGATGAATAGTCTACAAGGGCGTCTGTCAGATTTTCTGATTGCTGGGAAGGAAAATCAGTGATAGACGGCAATTCTGTATGAGGGTGATCATTGACATGTCGGTGACAGGATTGGGCGTGTCTAGAGTGATGAGTTGAGGCAGTTTTGTCTCCTGTTTAAAATCCTGTGATTGAAGTCTCGCACACTTCAATGGTGGCGCAGAAATCGAGTGATGACCCAAGCTAGCAACGAAGATCGGATTATTACTCTGCTATTTGAGTGTCGAAAGTCTTCCTTCCCATGGCGTGGAAGTGCGGCGTGTCCCGGGTGTTTATTCTGCGGTGTTCACATGAAGTTCCATAATCGGGTGATCTAGAGTTGTTGTGGGTGTTTAACACAAGTAAAAGGTGAAGGTGATTACGTTTTGACAAGTGTAGTTGAAGTGCTCTTTATCGAAAGCTGCTAACTTGTTGGTTAGAATGTGTGTGTCCCAAGAAGCTTTCTTGGCGGTATAGACAGGTACGTTCAAGAGTCGAAGTGTTGATCGAGTACAGGTTAAGGTTGGGTTTTGTTCTCCTTTGAGTGGGAGAATCGTTGGGTGCAAAGAAGATCAAAACGAATGAGCTGAGTTATCGTGTTCGGGTGATGTTTATCGTGTTCGGGTAATGTTTGTCGCCAAACGGTGATGTTTGTCGCAAAACGCGACATGACTGGAAAGTGATAAAGTGCACTGAAACGAGACAAATATGACAGAAGTGGGTGTCAGACGCTGTCACGTTCTGAACCACTTTGTCACGTCCTGATGCAGTTTGTAGCGGAACGCGACAAAGTGTCGCGAAACACGACAATGTGCGTAGCCAGCAAGTTATTCGATTTGTTTCCTAATTTTGATTAGCACTATAAATATATCTATTGTAACCAGTAAAGTGTGCACGAAAAATATAGAAAAAGATCTCTGGTTTGCGTCCGTGGAGTAAACCTTTCTCCGTGTTTGGAGTTGGGATATAACCACGTTAAATCCCTGTGTTGTTTATGCTTTATTTATCGTATTGCTTATTCATTTGTTGTATGTGGGTTATGTGATTATTTTAAATCACATGTTCTTGTTAGGGTCAACTACCGAATTCCTAATATATGTATATCCATCTTAATATTAATAAATCATTATTGCCTTAAAAAAAAGAATTAGCATATAGACAGATATCTGAAAAATGAAAAACCTTTTAAAAGGGTCAAAATTACAAAATAACTCTTGTACGATCGGTAGTAAACGACTTCCTCTAAAACTTAAAAGGGCAAGCATAAATTGGTACTCCATATAATATAGACGAATTTGATTTGCGGTAGACTCATACCCCGCTTGTATCAAACAAGTAACACATATTTTTAAAAAGGGAAATTGCAGATTTTTTGAAAGTATTCAAATAATATACACTTTTTTATAAAAACAATTTGGCAATATGCACCACTGGATCGACCATTATTTTGGTAGACCATTTACAATGATGGTTGATTACATAGTCTATCAAATATTAAAGAAGGAGTTGATCGATCACTTCAATAGAACGGTCGACTACATAGTCTACCAAACATCATAGAGAAGTTGGTTGACCACTTCACAAACTCCTCTTTTAAGTTTGGTGGACTATGTAGTCAACTATTATTGTATGTGGTCGACCAACTTCTTTGTATACTATGTAATCGACAATCCTATTGAAGTGGTCGTCTAATTCTTCTTCTATGTTTGGTAGACTATGTAGTCAATGATCTTATTGAAGTGGTTGACTAACTCTTTGCTAGACTATGTAGTCGATCACCCTATAAAAGTGGTCGACCAACTCCTCTTTAATGTTTGATAGACTATGTAGTCTACCATCATATTGAAGTAGTTGACCAACAGTTGGTCTACTACAGGCAAAAACGGTGTAGTCAACCATTCTGTACCTGTGATCTACCAAAATGATTGTCGACCCAATAGTGTATATTGTAAAATTTTTTGAAAAAAGTATGAAGACTTTAAAGAAGTGTATTTTTGACTTTTTGTTAAAGGGAGGTGATCCTCACACACCATTTTTTGATCCATCTACACTTTTGTTTTATAAATTCATAGTTATACCCTTATATTAATCTATGAAGTTGAACTTATATTATTATTGTAAGTATAATTAAGGGTATAATAGTAAATTAGGTGTAGATTAATTAAAAAATAGTGTGTCCCTTTTAAGAAAATATAAGAAAAAATTACGTCGATAGTACCTGGGTTTGTTATGTTTTTCACCACTACACCTAAAGTTTATTTTTATCTTGGTTGGTACCTGTGGTTTGATTGTATTACGCAGCTGGTACCTGTTACTAACGTCTGTCACCACTCTAACGGCAAGCCCTCACATGTGCCACACATGTGAGGGCATATTCGTCACTCCAGCAATATATTGTAAAACAAAATAGGGGTGTGGTTTACGTGCCCCATGTCCAATTATCTTCAAGATGAAGTCGCAAAGCGGTTCAATCTCATTAAATCATGGGAACTTGCGTCCAAAACTGAGTTCATAAACCACCACTTAGAATCAATCAGGGAAATTGTAGGCAACGGAGCGAACGGAACTGATTCCACTTTAATCGAATCACTTCCGTATCTAGAAATCATATCGAGTGACAGTTCAGGTTTAGATCAAATCGATTTAGTTAAATGCAAGGAAAGGGGAATTAGTGTTACATCTACACATGATACTTTGACTGATGAAGTCGCTGATTTAGCAATAACCCTAATTTTAGCAACTGTTAGAAGAATCTGTGCATGTGATCAGTTCGTGAGGAATGGATTGTGGAAGCAACAAGACTTCAAATTGGCCACAAAGGTAGGTAACTCTTATTTGTTGCAATCGTGATTAGTATCTCAAAATCATAAGTTGCTTAATGGCTAAATGTACAAAAACATATCTAACTTATCATGTATTGTTATTCTATTAGACTGTACTTTCTAACTGTTCAAGTGGTACACATTTAATAGATTTTCAATTACTAGTTGTATGCACATGACCTCTTATAACATGTGTATGGATGATTTGGCATCTTATATGGCATTGGCTGCCACTAGGATGTAATTGAGCCGATTCGAACTCGGCTCGTCTTGTTTCAGACCTTATGTGCAAAACAAAACTCAAGCTTAGTACGTGAAACTCACAATTAAAGACAGTTGTTTGAAACAGAGTATATGATGATATGCATTACATTACAATTATTTCAAATACCATATACTCATAATGTTTATCATGTAACTTACATTAGAATTTTTTTTTGAAATAGTAATATTTTTTAATATGTTTACAAAACTAGAAATTTTGAAAAAAACTTTACAAAACTAGTAAAACCGGAGTTTCAAACTCCGGTTTGGCCAAATCGGTGTTCCAAAGTTCGGTTTCTGTCCACATGGCAGAGTGACATGGCAAACCGGACTTTGAAACACCGGTTTGCCACGTGGCATAATATTTTTTTTTTTTTTTTTTTTTTTTTTTTAGGATTATGGGATGAGCTCGTTTATTTGTTTAGAAAATTTTTTTAATTATTTTTGCTAGATTTAAGGGATGAATATTAATTATCAATAAGCTAAGTTGAAACTTCTTTTAATTTAGTTTGAGAAGTGAAAGTTCAGATAGTTATTACTCCGTAATTAATAAGCTAATTCTTTTAAGGAATGAATATCAATTATTAACAATTAAATTTTTTTTTAAAACAAATAAACAAGCTCATTCCAGAATCCTAAAAAAAAAATAAAAAAATAAAAAAATGCCACGTGGCAACCGGTGTTTCAAAGTGCGGTTTGCCATGTCACTCTGCCATGTGGACAAAGTAGATAGAAACCGGACTTTGGAACACCGGTTTGGCCCAAACCGGAGTTTGAAACTCCGGCTTTACTAGTTTTGTAAAGATTTTTTCCAAATTTCTAGTTTTGTAAACATATTAAAAAATAGTACTATTTCAAAAAAAAAAAAAAATTCCTTACATTATTAGAGTTGATTGTTTAACTCTGTTTGCAGGTTAGCGGAAAATCTATGGGGATTATAGGATTAGGAAGAATCGGGTCAGCAATTGCTAAAAGAATACATGCATTTGATTGTCCAGTTAGTTACTATTCCAGAACAGAGAAGCAAAATTCAGGTTACAATTATCATCCAAATGTGATTGAACTAGCTACCAGAACAGAGAAGCAAAATTCAGGTTACAATTATCATCCAAATGTGATTGAACTAGCTACCAATTGTGAAATTCTAGTTGTCGCTTGTTCATTAACCGAATCAACCTACCATATAATCAATCGTGAAGTCATTGACGCGTTGGGACCAAACGGATATCTTATTAACATAGGACGAGGGGATCATGTAGATGAACATCTTATTATTATTATTATTATTATTTTTTAAACTGTTTTAACAAGTGGTAATTTAGACCCAACTATTAACTTTTTTTGTTTTTAACTGTTTTTTCAAGTGGTAATTTAGACCCAGCTGTTTTTTTTAAACTGTTTTAACAAGTGTTATTTTGACCCAAGCTCTTCCACACCTGCAATCGACTATTTTTAGCGTCTTAATTAGGGAATAGGGTTTAGAATTGGGAATTTGGGTTTGAGCAGATTAGGTTTTAGCGTAACAGGAAGGTACAAATTGGGAATTTGGGTTTCTAATTACAGGTTTGTTTTATAATAGAATTGAACATCTGAAACCCTATTGATATGTATACAATATATTGCTGGAGTGACGAATATGCCCTCACATGTGTGGCACATGTGAGGGCTTGCCGTTGAAGTTGTGACAGAAGTTAGTAACAGGTACCATCTGCGTAATACAATCAAACCACAGGTATCAACTAAGATAAAAATAAACTTTAAGTGCAGTGGTAAAAAACATAACAAACCACATATACTATCGATGTAATTTTTTCAAAATATAATTATAATTACTTCTACCATTCAAAAATCAAAATATTATATAGTAGTGTACACACTTTCCAATAATCGCTTCAGCATTTAAATTACCGAAGTTACTTTTTTTTTTTTTTTTTTTGACAACATTTAATAACCTTGATTTATTATGTGTATTTTCGGTTACTTTTTAGAATATGCGTTGTAATCTGTTGATATATATAACGTAATAATAAATATATATATATATTACAACTGTTACAATTATAAATTAAAATTAAATTACATGAATTGTAACAATATACTCAAACCGTTACAAATCTTAAAATCATCCAAACTTTTGTATATATATAAATAAATAAAAATTAGAGATTAGCCATTCATTCACAAAACATTAATCAAATTATTATGGCAACACTTACTCTACCATCTACCTTCATTACTTTCTTCTCGTGCTTCATTCTTAGCTTCAATCATGTTCAAGTAAGATTTACATAATGCATCTTGCTCAATATGTTAAAATTATAATTTTCCTATTTACTAGTATTTAAATACTTTTTTATCTTAAACTATACCATATACAGAGTAATTTTTATCTATTTATGAGAATAACAATAAAATTGAGATAAAAAACAAATAAAGCCAGTAAAATCATGATGGAGGGAGTATTAAACTTATTTTTTGTTACTTAACGTCTCTTTATGTTATTATTATTATTAATTATTATTAGTTTATTATTATTATATTTTTATCATATTATTATTATTATTATTATTATTATTATTATTATTATTATTATTATTATTATTATTATTATTATTATTATTATTATTATTATTATTATTATTATTATTATTATTATTATTATTATTATTATTTATTTATTTATTTTCTCTTTGATGGTTATTCCATAGGGCCAAGGAAGATGGTGTGTAGCTCAATTTCACGCCCCTGAGGATGTGCTAACATCATTTATCGAGGGCAAATGTACGTATCTTTATTGTAAACCGATCATGCCGGGAGGATCGTGTTATCAACCAGCTACTTTAATAAATCATGCGTCCTATGTTATCGATGTTAATTATAAAGCCACCGGCGAATGTGATTTAAATTTCTCGCAATTCACACTCACGGATCCTTGTAAGTCGCTTCTTATAAATTTTTTATTTACTATGGTTCAACAAATTATAAATTTTTAACTAACTAGCTACATGATATTTTTTATGTTATTGCAGCTTTCGGACGTTGTCGCTATCCATGAAAATGTGCATGAACTTATAATAAGAGACAAGATAATGAAATCAGTCTTAAGTTATTATTTTCTTATTGGATAATAATAATTTACTCTAAATGCACATTTGATGTATACATGAGATGATCATTGTTATGTTTAAACTTTGCGATTTTATTTATATTCTAATATAATTATAATTATAACTATAATTATAATTATAATACTTATAATTATAATATAATAATAATAATGATAATAATAAATAAAAGTATAAAAGTAAGTGACTCGAGCTCCTGTCAAACCGTAGATCGATTTAGGTGAGCTATTACAATTACCGTATGTATGCTTAGGAATGCGTGAAGAACTAGAATTAGAATAGACGAGTAGGTTTTTGGTATGGATGTTTGCATGTGGGTATGTGTCTCCTTTTATTGAGATCTATGTATGTATGTTTAGGTATGTATATTTTATCTTGTAGAGTGATTTATGTTTTTTTTTTTTTTTTTTTTTTTGAAAGGCAAGTTGTTGGCATCGAATACTTTCATTTGCCCGTACGCGCTTTCGGGCAGGAAACCCGAACCGCATTACAGGGATTCGAACCTTATACCATCCTGAGGGGCAGGCGGTCGGACATGGGTTCTGAATACGGGTCGGTAAAACCTTCACCGGGGCAATTCGGCTTTCAGGAAATAAATCCCACGAATATTTTTAAGGGGAGGGACTCGAACTTGAGATCTCCCCACCCACATCCCAATGCACAAGTGCAAAGGGGTGAACCACTGGATCACAAGGGTGGGTTCGTGATTTATGCTTTTTTGCGCTTTACTTTTTACTAGGATCCCTCCGTTGTATGTGTTTGCGTACATGTGCGACTATGTATGGTATGTATGGATATATGTGTATGTATGTATGTATGTATGTTTGCATTTATGTATTATGTCTGTTTTGGGTATGTATGTATATGTTTGTATTATGTCTGTTTGGGTATGTATGATTACATTTGTTTGTTTGGGTGCTTATATGTTTGCGTTATGTATATATGCTTATGGGTGCAGGTATGTATGTTCGTATGTATGCGTCTATGTGTGTATGTATGCGTGTATACTTATGTATGCCTACGTGTGTATGTATGCATATTTGCGTTATGTATGTATGCTTATGGTTGTAGGTATGTATGTCCGTATATATTATGCGTGTATGTATATATGTATGTATGCTTATGGTTATAAGTATGTATGGTCATATGTATGTATGCGTGTATGCGTGTATGTGTGTAGGTATGTTCTATGTAGGTATGTTATATGTATCTTTAGGAACAGATTTATGCATATATGTATGTGGATATGTATGATAGAAATGTTTATGTTGCCTTGTATGTGGTCATACATATTGATTGTTATTTTAGAGTAGCATTTCTGATATGGATCGAGCTCCACACAACACTCTAAGGTACGTTACCTATTATTTATTTTTTTAATTTTTTTTCTTTTTCTTTTTTGTATGTGTATATGGCTCTATTAAGTAAGTCAACAACAATCGTCGATTTAGTGACGATTTGACTGCCTCTTAAAGCCTATATTGAATTCCAGACATGATCTAAAACCCATGAAAATTTGATCCTACCATTTTCATGATGTTTCTTTTTTACTTATTTATTTATTTATTTATTTATTTATTTATTTATTATCATTATATATATATTTTATTATTTTTTTTGCCAGAGGTCCTTTTGGAAACAATCTCTCTATCCGTCGAATATAGAGAGGGAGGACTTTCTCTACTCTTGGAGTGTTTCACTCGGAGTGAGAAATGACCTCTCTTTAATCTAGGGTAGAGGAAGGATTGTCTACGTCTCACCTCCCCCATACTCCACACATGAGAGATTGGGCTCTGTTGTTGTTGTATTACAATTACCGTAAAAAAATCATAACAAAAATTAAAATTAGACTTAGATTATGTTTAATTGTTATCATATGAATATAAAGACAAACTTATAAAATTTTTTTTGGGAAAATAAGGAATGCAGAGGGGTAAATTTAAAAATGTATTTATCACATTAAAACAATTATGAAACCAAGTCATGTGAGATCAAACTACAATAATTTTGAATTATACATACAAGTATTGAATACTTTCAAAGATGATCAAAGTCTACATAAACACTTTAAGATGTTCACCAAATCTAATTAGTAAATAATATACATATGATTAGAATTTTGGGTGTACATAATACTCAATTATTTATGAATAACTTTCGTGTTTATTTGTGTTTAAAACTAAAGTTTCGCTCTTTGTTGTGCGTAGATGTTCGTTAGGATAGATGCTTAGAGTGATTTTGGTTTTCATAGTTCGAGACGGGGATCTTGATTCATCAGAGTGCATTTTGTTTTCGCCATCTACGGTTTAAAGGCACTTTAATATTTCGATGTTTCACTTGGGCCGGGATAGGCATAAACGGGGCTCTTGGCAGTCGATTTGTGAGTTGTGGTAGTCTGTTTGGGTTAAAATTATAACTAGCAGCACATGATCATTTTAATATGTAGCTAGTTGATATTAACACGAGCTCAAGAAAGAAGGATACTTTATTAAATTGATAATTATGTATGAAAATGGAGATATTGGAGGATTATGTAAGTTTCTAAGTTTTGATTTGATGAAGATATGAAATTGGATGAAAATGACATTATTATAAGGGATACGATATTAAGTAGATAATATTAGTAACTTGACATCTATGTAGCGGGGTAAAGTGGAAATTAAAATAATCGGAAAGAATCGTTAAGGTAGAAATCAATTGAAATAATAGGAAGAATCGATTATTATTGTTTATGATTCTTGTTCTTTGATCAAAAGATCCAAACATGCGATCCAACAATTGGTATCAGAGCCTCATCGATTAATCTGTTGCAATTTGATGAAATTAAAATTTGGATCTCGGTTTGAATTTTGTTGACTTTTTTAAGTTTTGGTGATTTAGCACGAATTAGATAAATCTATGATTTGGGAAAGCTTTGTAATCATCTAGTGATTAATTCCTCAAGGTTTCAGCTTCCAATTCGTTGTTATGATCGAGTTATGAAAATTTTTGTGTTCTTTGAAAAAGTGGACTGATTTTGATAAATCTGTGAATTTTGGGTGTTTGTTTGAGAAATCTGTTAATGGAGAAGTGTTTAGCGGGTCCTTATGGTGCTTCCTACCAAATTTGATGCATTTTGGTTGCGTTTTGAGTGTTTTACCACGTGTGTAACATCCCGCGTTTTTCCGTTAAATTTATTTTTAACACCGTCTTTTTTTTAGATAATATCTTTCGTTATCTAAATTCGTATCTTTCGTTAACTAACGTTCTTAATATTCCCGTTATTTAATTATAATATCGCTCGTTAATTTGCGTCTTTAAAATATTCGTTCGGTTAATTCACGCAACCGCTTTTAAACTTGAGGGACTGAAGTTGCCAAGTGGGCAAAGTGGTGACTAGGTCAACTAGTCAACCACTTCACCACCACCACTCATTCAACCTCTTCTTTCTCTTTTCTTACTTCCCTTTTTTTCTCCATCTCAAGAACACACACTAACACCCATTTCACAAAATCATCATCTAAATCATTTCAAGGAAGCTTACAACAAAATGATTTGTACTTTTGGAATCCTCTCTTCATCCTCTACAACTTGACACCAATTTCATCTCGTTTGGGTAACATTTCTAAAACTCTAGATTTCATGTTCTTAGTGTTTTTTACTTGAAATGGTGTTAATTAGTGTCTATAGCTCAAGTCTAACATGAATATGTGTTTGGTTTGCTCGATTTGTTTGTTTTGAGTAACTAGCTTGAATATGAAAAATGGGTTTGTAAAATCCTTGATTTTGGTTGATTAAATGTTGTTTAAATGTTAAAGTTCATGTATTAAATGTGTTGCAAGCAGCATTAGCTTCGTTTTGGTATGTTGGATGACATGAAAGCCTTACATTAACATGATTAGTGATTTTATGATTTTTGGTTAGGGTTTGGTAGCCTTGAATGTGAATTTTGACGCATTAAATGCTTTGCAATGTTGTTTGTAAGTGTTTAGTAGTATTGTATGCGTAATTACCTACGAAACGGCGTATTATATGTGTGTATTAAGTTCCCGAATCATCTTATGCGTTTTATGAACTTGAAACTTTGATAACAAGCATTAAATGATCATTCGAAGGGAATTCGGTTATTGAAAATGATGGATTTGATTGATGATATGTGTTTAGTTGTATTCCTTGTTAAATTACCTTTCCAACGATAAAAGATACGCGTTTTGAATGTTTACGGTTCATAAGTTATGTTTGTTTGAAGTTTGGTTCGAGCCTACACATGAAAACAGCCCAGAATTTCTGTCAGGCATACGAAGCGGCGCGCCGATTTCTGAGCGGAGTGCCGAATGCCTACAAAATGGCACCAAGGCTTTGCCTTGAAATGGAGCGGCGCGCCACTTATCTGAGCGGAGCGCCATTTGCCTGTTGTCCAAAAAGTCTCATTTATGTTTAATTCTAACTATGCTACGCACCTCCGATAAACATGAAACTTGACCAACATACTTATATATGCTTATCTTTCATAGAAAAATTGTTGGATACCCGACCCGACCCCGTTGACTTTGACTTTGACCAAGTTTGACTTTTAGTCAAACTTAACCAAACACTTGTGCAATCGTTCTAACGTGATTTTATACTTATATCTTGCATGAAACTTGACAACGTGATTCACATGCTATATATTCGAGTCGTAACGAGCCATAGGACTAATTGAACACATTTCGCCCGAACTTGTGTCGTAACCGGTTAATTGATACAACTTATTTGTTTAGGTCAAGACTAAACAACTTTCATTGCACAACGTTTAATTTCAAATACTTTGGCGTGCTACTACGGTGAGATCATAGTCTCATCTTTTCAACAACTTTTATACTTTTAAATCGTGGGCTGAGAAACATATACTTTGTTACATCTTGTACTACTTACTTTTATGTTTTGAACACAAGTCCGATGAAACAAACATTCCACAGCGAGTTTGAACAAAAATCCTCAATTCGATTATCATTAGTTACACTTGCCGGGTGTAAGCGGGAACTTATGTTGTATGGCCATATGGGTTTGACAAACCCTCATTCGGACGGTTCGCTACCGTTACTTCGGATGAAATATTTTTCGAGAAACAGTGTATGTTCTAACATTATTGTGATGGGGTTCTATGGAAGGAAAGTTAAGCCTAGATAATTGGGTGCTCGTGAACTTATTTTGGAATGCAAACTATTTGGATGATAAATTTTATGGGAATACTAAATCTTGTGGTTCAAAAATAACGTTTATTACTACATCTATGATTTCACCAACGTTTTTCGTTGACAGTTTTCTATATGTTTCTCAGGTTCATACTTGACTACTTGATACATGCTTCCGCACACTTTGATTACTTGCTTGGGGTCAACCATGCATGCATACGCTAGGGATAGCATTTTTGGATTCAAACTTAAAGCATACATACTTACGCTATTTATAGAAACTGTGATTTTCAACTTATTATGTCGCAAGTTATTTCATTTATACTTTACAACTTTTGTAAACTTAAACTTGTTGTCGAACCGTTTGGTAAACTAAACTTTGTAAGTCTTGTACGTTTCAAATGAATGCAACATAATTTTGGTCAAACGCGTCTCATATAGGGACTACGACCACATAACGGGACCTAAGTTAATGACGCTGTCAATGACGATTTTGTCAGGTCGTTGCAGATGGTATCAGAGCGTTGGTTGTAGGGAACTAGGATATGCATTAGTGTGCCTGACAGAGTCATTAGGATGCGTTAGTGAATCTAGACTACAACCGGATAGTTAATCATTGCATTCTGACTTGCATTTGCTATAAATAGCACTTACTTGACTACTTGTGCATATCTACTTGAATCTTTCTTAGGTGAACTTCTTAATGGTACCAAATTTTCATCATACAAACCCGTACTCTGCTACTTTCTGGTAACACACGTAAATTCAAGATTCATACACATAAGGATGACGACAACTTCATTAGTCACACTTGTTCGGGAACTCTGTCTCCCAGATTGTTTTTTGTCATCGTCTCAACTTACTATCAGTGTCACACCGGTGTTCCTTATTATCTACCACTTCTTGTTACTACCATCACTACTCTAGGTGAGTATCGTCGTCACTACTTATCATTACGGTTGCATACTACTCGTTATCATAATTCGTTACTCTTTTCGTACCTAAAATACATTATCATTTGACTTGAACCGCATTGATGAAAACAATCATTTATACACTTCCCTCGGGAAACGCATCTTCAGAGTTGCACTAATTCTTTCTATTCAATACGAGTCATGTTAGACACGTCGTTACACTTTGTTCATTTTAAATCTTCACGATTACACAAACTTGAATCTATGGGGTGATGTGGGAATGGAGGTATGAGTTAGTATAATATAACGACACTCGATCAACGTGGTTATATTATAGTAAGTCATACCAAAGTTCTAATGACACGTGATGGTGGTTGGACTCGATCAACCTAACCACCACCATGTGCCATGTACATGACTTCATTTTTCTTGTTAGATATCTGAAAACTCAGAGAATGTTGATAACAACCATACCGGGGACACATCTTCGATTATTGTCGAACCATATCCATGCTTCCGAATGAATGACAAATTCTTTCAACTTTAAACATATGTTACAAGCGTATACTATCTTGTTTTCGCACAGTTTTATCGACGAACTACACTATGCTTATTATTCTCACATCGAGACGGAAACTTCTCCCGCATTACACTCGTACTTCTGTTTAAGGAAATCTTTTATTCTAAATTCTCAATGGAGAGAGAGACTCTTCATGTTATACTAGTATTTGCCACGAGGGTGAATAGTCCTAACGAACGTTTTCGGAAACCGATAAATCTTTCGCGGCGCGAATTTCTTGAGAAACGAAAACTTGTTCAAATATATCTTAAAGAGATGTACCTCGTCTCGGATCAAGATTCTCGTTTCACTTCTAGATTTTTGGAGTTCCTTACAAGAAGCCTTGGGACCACACTTAGACATGGGTACCACGTATTACCCACAAACCGACGAACAAAGCAAATGTACGATTTGAACCTTGGAAACAATAATACGAACTTGTATTTTATCCTTAGCCGAATTCTCTTACTACAATAATTTTCATTCGAGTATTAACGCCACACCTTTCGAGAACTCATATAGCCGCAATTGACGTTTTCTTAATTGTTGAACCGAAGTAGGTGACAAGCAAACCACCGGACCCGAACTCATTCATGAAGTAACCGTTAAGATCGTTCAAATCCAAGAAAGACTCAAGATGGCCCATAGTCGCCAAAAGAGCTATGTCGATGTTAGACGTAAACCTCTCGAATTCCACGTGGGTGACTGCGAAATGTTAAAAGTCGCACCTTGAAAAGGTGTAATCCGTTTTGGGAAACGTAGAAAGCTAAATCCGCGATATTTTTAACCCTTTTGAAATCTTGGGACATTTTGGACCCATTGCTTGCCGTTTAAATTTTCCGACTCATTTGAGCTCTGTTCATCCTACTTTCCAAGTGTCGAACTTGAAAAAGTGTCTTGCCGAGCAAGAATTTGTTATTCCCTTTGATGAACTTACTATCGATGACGAACTCCACTTCCTAGGAGAACTAGTTGAAATTATAGATCGTGAAACTAAACTTTTAAACAACGTAAAATTCCGACTGTCGAAGTTCGTTGAAATGCCAAAGGAAGTACCTTCACTAATTCATAGAATTTGCAAAGCGAGGTTTCGAAGAAGAAACAACGACTACTACTTCCAACTAAATTTCGGGACGAAATTTCTTTTAAGGTGTAGGTAATGTAACATCCCGCGTTTTTTCGTTAAATTTATTTTTAACATCGTCTTTTTTTTAGATAATATCTTTCGTTATCTAAATTCGTATCTTTCGTTAACTAACGTTCTTAATATTCCTGTTATTTAATTATAACATCACTCGTTAATTTGCGTTTTTAAAATATTCGTTCGGTTAATTCACGCACCCGCTTTTAAACTTGAGGGACCGAAGTTGCCAAGTGGGCAAAGTGGTGACTACGTCAACTAGTCAACCACTTCACCACCACCACTCATTCAACCTCTTCTTTCTCTTTTCTTACTTCCCTTTTTCTCTCCATCTCAAGAACACACACTAACACCCATTTCACAAAATCATCATCTAAATCATTTCAAGGAAGCTTACAACAAAAAGATTTGTACTTTTGGAATCCTCTCTTCATCCTCTACAACTTGACACCAATTTTATCTCGTTTGGGTAACATTTTTAAAACTCTAGATTTCATGTTCTTAGTGTTTTTTTACTTGAAATGGTGTTAATTAGTGTCTATGGCTCAAGTCTAACATGAATATGTGTTTGGTTTGCTCGATTTGTTTGTTTTGAGTAACTAGCTTGAATATGAAAAATGGGTTTGTAAAATCCTTGATTTTGGTTGATTAAATGTTGTTTAAATGTTAAAGTTCATGTATTAAATGTGTTACTAGCATCATTAGCTTCATTTTGGTATGTTGGATGACATGAAAACCTTATATTAACATGATTAGTGATTTTATGATTTTTGGTTAGGGTTTGGTAGCCTTGAATGTAAATTTTGATGCATTAAATGCTTTACAATGTTGTTTGTAAGTGTTTAGTAGTATTTTATGCGTAATTACCTACGAAACGGCGTATTATATGTGTGTATTAAGTTCCCAAATCATCTTATGCGTTTTATGAACTTGAAACTTTGATAACAAGCATTAAATGATCATTCGACGGGAATTTGATTATTTAAAATGATGGATTTTATTGATGGTATGTGTTTAGTTGTATTCCTTGTTAAATTACCTTTCCAACAATATAAGATACGTGTTTTGAATGTTTACGGTTCATAAGTTATGTTTGTTTGAAATTTGGGTCGAGCCTACACATGAATACAGCCTAGAATTTCTGTCAGGCATACGAAGCGGCGCGCCGATTTCTGAGCGGAGCGCCGAATGCCTACAAAATGGCACCGAGGCTTTGCCTTGAAATGGAGCGGCGCGCCACTTATCTGAGCGGAGCGCCATTTGCCTGTTGTCCAAAAAGTCTCATTTACGTTTAATTCTAACTATGCTACGCACCTCCGATTAACATGAAACTTGGCCAACATACTTATATATGCTTATCTTTCATAGAAAAATTGTTGGATACCCGACCCGACCCCGTTGACTTTGACTTTGACCAAGTTTGACTTTTAGTCAAACTTAACCAAACACTTATGAAATCGTTCTAACGTGTTTTTATACTTATATCTTGCATGAAACTTGACAACGTGATTCACATGCTATATATTCGAGTCGTAACGAGCCATAGGACTAATTGAACACATTTCGCCCGACCTTGTGTCGTAACCGGTTAATTGATACAACTTATTTGTTTAGGTCAAGACTAAACAACTTTCATTGCACAACGTTTAATTTCAAATACTTTGGCGTGCTACTACGATGAGATCATAATCCCACCTTTTCAACAACTTTTATACTTTTAAATCGTGGGCTGAGAAACATATACTTTGTTACATCTTGTACTACTTACTTTTATGTTTTGAACACAAGTCCGATGAAACAAACATTCCACAGCGAGTTTGAACAAAAATCCTCAATTCGATTATCATTAGTTACACTTGCCGGGTGTAAGCGGGAACTTATGTTGTATGGCCATATGGGTTTGACAAACCCTCATTCGGACGGTTCGCTACCGTTACTTCGGATGAAATATATTTTCGAGAAACAGTGTATGTTCTAACATTATTGTGATGGGGTTCTATGGAAGGAAAGTTAAGTCTAGATAATTGGGTGCTCGCGAACTTATTTTGGAATGCAAACTATTTGGATGATAAATTTTATGGGAATACTAAATCTTGTGGTTCAAAAATAACGTTTATTACTACATCTATGATTTCACCAACGTTTTTCGTTGACAGTTTTCTATATGTTTCTCAGGTTCATACTTGACTACTTGATACATGCTTCCGCACACTTTGATTACTTGCTTAGGGTCAACCATGCATGCATACGCTAGGGATAGCATCTTTGGATTCAAACTTAAAGCATACATACTTACGCTATTTATAGCAACCAAGGCCGGCCCTGGGCATGGGCAGCATGGGCGATCGCCCAGGGCATCATCAAAAGAGGGGGTATCAAGTCTTGAACGGTTATGAGTAAATATATGCAAATTCAAAATTGTAGGGTTTGTAAAAATGATTTTTTAAGCAATTAGATGATGATGTTTTGAGTATATAAACTAATAATTATGTCTGGCCAGTTTATTCCGGAGTAGATCTTAAAAAGCAATTTGAGATTATAGTTTTTGGTGTAATGGAGAATGGATTTGTAGGTTTAAGTGGTGGGGAAGACAACTGAGATAGTTGTACATTATGTAATATATATTGTACTGTTATATTTATGGGTCCTACCTTATTGCTTTTATTTTGTGTTTTTAACATATTTAAAATAAAAAATGTAACCTCATGTCTAGTGTTTTTAGCATATTAGTATGCTTAATGAACGTTGTTAATGGCTATGAAAAAATTACAAGAAACTGTATAATTTAAATATGAAAAATACATGAAACACTAATGAAATTATAGTAAAAATCACCCTTTTAGTTCCCCAAAAACAACGTTTCCTTATAAGGCCTTTTATATGTAACTATACTTAGAGTTGTTAACATTTTACGTATAATTAAAATTTAATATCTTTAAAGTGTATTTATTTGATGAAAATATAATTTTTTTTAGAATACATGTTTTTAGATGATCTTTTCAAAATTTTGATCAAAAGTTCATCATCTTAATTCGTGGGGGGCATATATTAATATTCTCGCCCAGGGCATCGAAATTCATAGGACCGGCCCTGATAGCAACTGTGATTTTCAACTTATTATGTCGCAAGTTATTTCATTTATACTTTACAACTTTTGTAAACTTAAACTTGTTGTCGAACGGTTTGGTAAACTAAACTTTGTAAGTCTTGTATGTTTCAAATGAATGCGACATAATTTTGGTCAAACGCGTCTCATATAGGGACTACGACCACGTAATGGGACCTAAGTTAACGACGCCATCAATGACGATTTTGTCGGGTCGTTACAATGTGCACCGCCACTAACCACCACAGAACCACCATCTCCGGCTGCCGAAATCTGGAAAAAGGAGGAAGAACCTCAACAATACTGAAACGTACGCCTGAGCTTCATGTATACGATTGAGTAAGTGATTCGTACGATTTACTTGTCAAAATTTTGAATTTTTGTTGTTTACTTGCTCACACGTACGTTCGATTAATTGAAGAAGAAAAGAAACAGTAAACATTCAGATGAAATTTCGATAGCAATTAATGTAATTTTGTGGAACTTTTAAGTGGTGGACCCCCCTTGGTATTGCATGTGTCGGCTGAATTCTAAGGAAAAGAAAGGTGGCTAGACCCCACCTGGTACCATAGAATGTTTCCTTGTCTCCCTTTTCAAAATACTTAAAGATTCCATCATTTTTTTATTAAATGTATACCATGTCAAATTTAAAGGATCACCATGACCCAGCAACCCATGACCCAGATCCATGATCCTAACCCAGATCCGACCCAGTTCTGATCCACACCTACCCAACAAATAATTAACGCCGTTAGTCCTTCCAGTTAAATTTCTGAACGGCAGTTAATTTGTGATGACCCGGAAATTTCTGATCAAATGTAACTTAATCCTTATATGATTTTGACACGATAAGCAAAGCCTGTAAAGTTGAGTCTAAAAATTCTTGGAATTGATTACATGGATTTAGTAACCTTTGACTATTCCCGACGATTCACTAACAATTATTTATAAATATATATATATATATATATATATATATATATATATATATATATATATATATATATATATATATATATAAGTATATATAATAATTTAAAATTTTCAAAATATAATGTAAACATTAGAATTAAGAATGTAAAATAAGATACAAAATAGTTAAGTATAATTTAAAATGAATTTGTGTGTATATATATGATTTCTATATATATATATATATATATGATTGCTATTATATATATATATAGAAATCATATATATACACACAAATTCACTTATGTGGTATTGGGTTTTGTTGTTGTTGTTGCATATATATATATATATATATATATATATATATATATATATATATATATATATATATATATATATATATATATATATATATATATATATATATATATGCAACAACAACAACAAAACCCAATACCATATAAGTGGTGTATGGGGGAGGTGATATGTAGACAATCCTTCCCCTATCCGAGAATAAAGTCAAGTCATTTTTTCACTCTAGGTGGAGAAATGACTTGACTTTATTCTCGGATAGGGGAAATATTGTCAACATCTCACCTCCCCCATACACCACATATGTGGTATTGGGTTTTGTTGTTGTTGTTGTATATATATATGATTGCTATTAATAATTATTATATTATAATATATATAAAATATATAAATGATATATATTCAAATATGTTATTATATAAAATAAGTAGTACATAATTAATGAAATGTAAGGTTAATATATTATATGTAATTACAAGTTAAAGTATAAATGTCATATTATTATCAGTACATTCATTATTATTATTAATTTTAATATTAATATTAATATTTGTATTATTAATATTATTAATTCTAATATAAAGATATAAAGATAAATATAAAATCTGATATGTATAAGTTGTTATATTATTATTATTATTATTATTATTATTATTATTATTATTATTATTATTATTATTATTATTATTATTATTATTATCATTAATAATATTGATATTATTATAACTAATATTATTAGAATCATTAATAATATTATTATTATCATTTTTATTATTATTATCATTATTTTTTTATTATTAAAATTATAAAAAATCATTATTCTTGTTATCATTAAATTTTTATTATTACTCTTATTTATTTTATTATTAATAGTATTATTATTAATATTATAAATTTTGATTATTAATAATATAATTATAATTATTCTTTAATAGTATTATTTCTCTAAAATATATAAACATGAATTAGGATTTACAGAATCAGTTACATGTTAATATCATACTATATGTGATTTACAAAATTCGTACTAATCAGATTCCATCAATACAGCAAATCCAAAATCAGTTGAAGATCACGATCAACTTTATTCTTTTTCTATTTTTTGCTTCTTCCTCATTTTGTTTTCCGTCGATTCCTTGTCTGTAATCCGTTAGACGTCCACTTCACGAATCAATTTGATCAATTATAGATGTTACATCATGTAGTAATCACTCTATATAAATTCCTTAAATGCATTTCAAAGAAGAAAAAAAACTAAAAACACAGAAAATAAAAACGATAACCTCCGTTCTTGACCAAAAATCACAAAACCTCGATTTCGTATAAATTTTAAAAATCTTTTAATTCAGTTATGTTAGAAACCTTTTACTCAAACTATCTGTATAATTTCAAATTCCAATTTCTCATATCGAATTCCAATTTACGAGTCAAACTTTAAATTTAAAAAGTCAAAGAGAGTGTTCATCGAGAAATTCGTGGTCATTCTGACGTTTCAAGTTAAATTAAGGATTCAGAAAGTTTCCAATGATGATTTAACATCTTTTTCATGTTGGAGTCGTGGTCTAAAACATCTTCAAATTCAAAATCAATGGTGGAGTTCATACATTTTTTTTCAAAGTCAGTTACAACTTTTTTTTTTTATATTTTTATCGAAGTAATTATTAACAGAGGGTAATATTATTACAATTAAAAGATATAAAAGATGTTAAATTGGTTATGGGGTTTGGGATTGAACTCTGATCAATTTTAATTGGGTCAAGTGAAGAAGAAGATGAACAAAAGAAAATCGCGTTATAAGAAATTAAAACGGAAATTATAACAGAAAGGCGAACTAGATCAGATGGTTGGAGTGTTTGTGGGTGAGCGAGGGGTCTCGGGTTCGAGCTCGGGCAATGACGTTTATTTTTTTTTTAAAACCTGGATACATTAAGGTAGCCCTTTTTATTATTATTATTATTATTATTATTATTATTATTATTATTATTATTATTATTATTATTATTATTATTATTATTATTATTATTATTATTATTATTATTATTATTATTATTATTGTGATTATTATTATTATTATTATTATTATTATTATTATTATTGTTATTATTACACTTATCATTATTGTTATTATTGTTATTATAAATTATTTTGTTATATTGTTATGATATATATAAATATTTCAAATATTAGAAATAGAATTGTTATATTCATAAATACAATTAGTATTATTACCATTAACATTATTATTAGTAATATCATTATATTTATTATTAGTATTAGTATTATTATTATTATTATTATTATTATTATTATTATTATTATTATTATTATTATTATTATTATTATTATTATTATTATTATTATTATTATTATTATTATTATTATTATTACTAGTATTATAATTATTATTAGTACTATAATTATTATTATTATTATCATAGTTATATGTTTCATAATCATTATTATTATTATTATTATTATTATTATTATTATTATTATTATTATTATTATTATTATTATTATTATTATTATTATTATTATTATTATCATTATAATTATTATTATTTATATTATAATGAGTAATATTATTATGTAATTACTAAAACCATTATCATGACTATCATTCACAGTAAAATTAATATTTTTACCGTTATTATTATTAATATCATTATTATAGAATTATTAACATTAATATCTTTATTAGTAATATTAAGTATTATAATTATTACCATTTTTACTATTATTAATATTACTCTAGCATTATTATAACTATTATTTTACAAACAATAGATTATTTATATAAAAATATATATAATAACCTTAACTTAATTATATAAATACTTTTATTTAAAATATATAAAATGAAAAATATAATGAAGTAAATAATTTATTGATATAAAAATTATATCACTAATAATAATATATAAAAATTTTCGATTACGATTATACGTTTTAATATATATACAAATGATATAGGTTCGTGAATCCGAGACCAACCCTACATTTGTTCAATGATGTCATATGTATTTTTACTACAGAATACAGTATAGTGAGTTTCATTTGATCCCTTTTACTCTTTACATTTTTGGGCTGAGAATACATGCAATGCTTTTATAACTGTTTTACTAAATGGATACAAATACTAAAACTGATTTTGCGTGAGTTTCATTACTCCCTTTTTAAATGCTTTTGCAATATATATTTTTGGGACTGAGAATACATGCGCTACTTTTATAAATGTTTGACGAAATAGACACAAGTACTTAAAAACATTCTACGATTGAGTTACGAATACACCGGATATCACCCCTTTATAGTCTGGTAATCTAAGAATTTGGGAACAGTCCCCCAAATTGACGCGAATCCTAAAGATAGATCTATGGGCCTTGACAAGCCCCAGTCAGAGAATTTGAACTGCTTTAGTACTTCGATTTTAGTATACAACCGCCAGCTTTAAAAGGAATGACCTGTTTGTGAGGTGTACACAACCGTCATTTTTAAAAGAGTGGCCTGTTTGTATGCTATGAGCATATTAGCGATGCGGTATGCGGGGGATATTCTAGATGCATTTTGTTAATGTCGATTACCAGGTGTTTAATTTCGTATGAATAATTTTTATAGCAGTGAGCAGACCTGCACAGATTGTTTTCGAAATAAGAGTATCTTGTGGTCGATTATATTATTGGAAATGATTGATTATGATAAACTAATGAACTCACCAACCTTTTGGTTGACACTTGAAAGCATGTTTATTCTCAGGTATTAAAGAAATCTTCCGCTATGCATTTACTCATTTTAAAGATATTACTTGGAGTCATTCATGGCATATTTCAAAAGACGTTGCATTCAAGTCATTGAGTTCAATAAAGATTATTAAATAAATGACAGATTAAGTCATTTATAGTTTGGATATTATGAAATGGTATGCATGCCGTCAACTTTCGTTGTAAAGAAAGTTTGTCTTTTAAAAACGAATGCAATGTTTGTAAAATGTATCATATAGAGTTCAAATACCTCGCAATGAAATCAATTATTATGTAACATTTATATTTGATATGAACGGGGCATTTCATAATTCCCAGGGACTTCCAGTGCAAAATTTTGAAAACTTTTTCAGATTTTTCACTTTTAGTCCCTCAACTTTCTAAAAAATTTTATTTTCAGTCCCTGAACTTTCAAAGTTTACACTTTTGGTTCTTAACTTTCGTAAAATTATCACCCAAGGTCCTTAATGTTCTTTATTCAATATTTTTTTTACACCAAACCTTTCCTAAACCTTTCTTTCATAGTATTCACTAAAGTGTTAATATATAGAGTTTAGTGGACAACCTCCTTTGTTCGTTAGACTTATTTGGTACGTGAATACGGAAACACTTATTTTTGAGATGTTATTGTGGGGTAGTCAGGAGCATACGACTATTATGGGCCAACAACGTTATATTTTATCTTCCGCATTGTGTTGATTCCGCTTGGTAGAGGGAATTTGTTTTGGGTTATTGTTACGCAATCACAGGATTTTATATTTGTCATTCTTGGTGACTATTTAGAGTAGTTATTGATATGTTTGGGATCGTTAGTTGTAGGATGGATGCCTCTATTATATGCCTATAATGTTTGAGTCATGAGGACGATACGTGCTTTATAAAGTGTATTAGGATGCAGCTATTAGAAGAGGGGGAAGTTTTACAGTTGACGATATCGAGCTTATTGGTTTATATGAAGACTAGAACATCAGGAATTTGATCGAGCTCAGTCATAGGGGGAATCTGGTTGCTTTAGTACTATGGGTTACACGTACAAGTGAAGTTTGAAGAAACTACAGGATGACTATTAGCATTTCGACTTCAATGAGCGGAAACATTGATGTTCGAAGTTTGGGTTTCATGTATTCTGGAAGACTTTTGATGGAGCTTGTGATTCATTTGATTATGGTACTACTGCAGAGATTGACTGAAGATTGTAAGAGGTGTTTACAATAATTCACCAGCAACGTCCAAGGGGGGATTTATTGATGCATATTTTTATGGCCGTCGCTGGGCGAATAACGTTTATTATTCGATTGTACACCTAGGATTGTTTTGAACAAGCAAACTCACGTCACATGTGCATATGTGACAAAACGTCCTATATAAAGAGTTACTTTGTTCATTTGTTATTTGAGCACCTCCAAAGTTACTGTGAGCATATAGTTGAGAGAGAGATGAGCTCCACCTCTTCACCTTCATGGTGGAGAGGATCCATGGTGGATTGATGCTCAAACCACCATGGAATTGACAAAGTGACTAGATTAGATTCTTGTAATTGTTTATTGTAATCCTTTATCTTGATCATTACATGTAATCTTGATTATAGTCAGCTGATTATCATTTCTTTGTTCATTGTTTATCACATGTTCATCTTGTTCACTAGTTTATGCTCATATTGTCAATTGGTTCTTGTTCTTTGATTTAAAGATCCTAGCATGGGATCCAACAGTATGGATTATGAAACTAGTTGTGTTATATAATCAGTGTAAACTAGAAGCTAATTATAGTGTGATTGTAATATGATATAGGAAGGAATCGTAAGGAGTGGCTCAAGGCGTTTTCGCAAGGGCAAATGGCCCAAAAAGGTAACATAAGTTACCAAATTTGACAATCAAGGTAACTACTAAAAAAAGATGCCCGAAAAGGATTCCTATTTAATTTTTACGCAAGAAAAGGATTGCGTGTTTAAAAATTTTAAAATTGAGGTAATATCCAATGGAAAAAAATCTAAAATCGCAAATTACTTCAAATTGAAAGTTGAAACAGATTCGTAGTGCTTCGTTTAGCATTTATTGTGAAGCAAGTTCATCCAAAACATTACGAAATACAAAGAAATCAAGATGAATAAGTCGTTTTGTTCAAACGACTTGTTCATCTAGATTCGTTGTTTTTCGTGATGTTTTGAATAGTTGCTTCACAACAAATGCTAATCGAAGCACTAGGAATCTGTTCTAACTTTCAATTTGAAGTAATTCGCGATTTTAGTTTTTTTCATTGGATATTACCTCAATTTTAAAATTTTTAAACACGCAATCCTTTTCTTGCGCAAAAATTAAATTGAAATCCTTTTCGGGCTTACACGATTTGGGGGTTACATTGATAGTCAAATTTGATAACTTATGTTATCTTTTTGGGCCATTTGCGCTTTTCGCAACTGTGCATAGATCTTCAAGGTGACTTCTGGGGGTAATTAGGCCGGGTCAAGTAGGTTGTAAGTGGTGGGATGACTCTAGGGCCGGAACCCACTTACAAGTTGGCATTTGTAGCGTAAGTTGAGAGACTCATGTTTCTCCACTATGGTATGATGAACCCGACTAGTGGTGGGCCTTATGGCAACCACTTGGCGGATATAGTGTGTTGATTCTTTGACTTGATCAGACAATTAGCGTGATTCAGATCCAGAGTCTTATCATGAAATGAGGTCGTAGTATTATGTTGATATTATATAAGTGTGCTTTTCAAGCCTGTATTAAATTATTAAGTCGGTAATGTATGGTGGTCCATTTAATTACCTATTACTCACTAAGCTATCGCTTAACCTTATTATGTTGATTATGTTGTTGTACCATTGTTGCAAAAAACCTTGTCTCAAACCGTTGTGATGCCCGTTACGACGCTTTCGTACTACCTCGTCTCGTCTAAAAGAAAACCGTCTAATATGACAGTCAACGGTCAAAATTCGGTTCAAAGTTGAAAAAAATCGGGTTAAAGCCTGTCAAAATTCGAAACAGCTAGAAAGTCGATAAAATCGATCAAAGTTGTCGTATTTTAGTTTAAGCGTTTTGTATTAAATTAACAGTAATAGAGATTATGTGAACAAATTAGTCAGTTGAAGTTTTTGGCTTTAAATTATGTATTGTTGAGTCCCCTACAGTATTCAGAATTTAATTATCACAAAACACAGTTATAAACACTAGTTGTAACGCGTAGGCCAGCATAAGTTTATTTATTTGTTTAACAACAATGTTTGATGTGTCTATGTGTTTAGTATACTGCCTTCACTATCAGCACAAGGTAGTTCAAGTTTCAAGGTTACTTCCAACCAGCATGAGATGTATGCAAAAGTAACAAGAACAATCAAAGAAGAACCAGTAACTAAAGAACCAGCAGGAGGATGGAACATCACACAACACTTAGACAAATCATGCTCCATTACAAGCATGATCGTTTCCTTTGTTGTCTACATCAATTGGCACTATTCGGCTAACATCGAAGACGAAGTTGAACATAGAAGGTTATGAGTCGGCGGCTGACAAGTTAACTTACATGACAATGAAGGAATGCAGAAGATTAACCATGTGTAGTGATAATGCTAAAAACGAACATATATTTCATAGCATTATCCCTCAAGAAAGACAAGCTTTTAGTTGCAATTGTTCTATTTACAAGTAATATTCGTTTAAATAATAAAAGGTGAAGACAAAAGACAGATTCGACGAATTGAAGATGCAAACGACCAAAAAGCTCAAAAGTACAAAGTACAATCAATGTGGTTCAAATTATTGATGAGAAACGTCTCAAAATTACAAGAGTACAAGACGCAAAACGCAAAATACAAGATATTAAATTGTACGCAAGGACGTTCGAAAATCCGGAACCGGGACCAGAGTCAACTCTCAATGCTCGACGCAACGGACTAAAAATTACAAGTCAACTATGCACATAAATATAATATAATATTTAAATAATTCTTAAAATTATTTATATATTATATATATATATATATATATATATATATATATATATATATATTTATAAACCGTCGGCAGAATGCAAACAAAGACATGTGACCTGGAAAAGCAGGCCATGCGATCGCATGGCCTGGATGAGAGAAATCCATGCGATCGCATGGCAGTAGGTACCAGGCCACATGCCTATAAATTTCGCAGTTTTGAGCAACATTACACCATCTTTTTCTTCTTCATTCATTCACTCAACGATATATATATATATATATATATATATATATATATATATATATATATATTATAATTTTAATTTAAATTTTAATTTTAATTTTAAATTCTAATAATAAGGGTATGTTAGCGAATGTTGTAAGGGTGTAAGTCGAAATTCTGTCCGTGTAACGCTACGCTATTATTAATCATTGTAAGTTATGTTCAACCTTTTTAAATTAATGTCTCGTAGCTAAGTTATTATTATGTTTATTTAATGCCGAAGTAATCGTGATGCTGGGCTAAATATTAAAATTGAGTAATTGGGCTTTGTACCATAATTGGGGTTTGGACAAAAGAACGACACTTGTGAAAATTAGACTATGTTCTATTAATGGGCTTTATATTAACTAAATGATACCTCGTTGATTTAATATATAGACTTATAATTTGACGTATTTATATATAACTACATACGTTTGACTGGGCACGGTGGGCGGGATATCTATAAATACCAATAATTGTTCATTTTACTGGACACGGGACTGGATTAATAGCTAATGGATTAGTTAAAACAGGGGTGGATTACATTCAAGGGTAATTGGTATAATTGTTAACAAAGTAGTAAAACCTTGGTCTACACGCAGTCGATAACCTGGTGTATTCATTAAACAAAGTATTAAGACCTTGTTACAATTCGAATCCCCAATTAGTTGGAATATTTGACTTCGGGAATAAGAATAATTTGATGAAGACTCTCGCACTTTTTGATTATGACTGATGGACTATTATGGACAAATCCGTATGGACATATCGAATAATCCAGGACAAAGGACAATTAACCCATGGGAATAAACTAAAAAACAACACGTCGAACATCATGATTACGGAAGTTTAAATAAGCATAATTTCTTTATTTCATATTTAATTGCACTTTTAATTATCGCACTTTTATTTACTGTCATTGTATTTAATTGCACTTTTAATTATCGTACTCTCTAATTATCGTCATTTTTATTTATCGCATTTTTATTTATCGCAATTTCATTATCATTATTTACTTTACGCTTAAAATTAAGTTATATTTATTTTTAATATTTTACATTAGGTTTTAACTGCGACTAAAGTTTTAGAATCGACAAACCGGTCATTAAACGGTAAAAACCCCCTTTTATAATAATACTACTACTTATATATATTTGTGTATTTTTACAATTATAAGTTAAAAAAAAATATAGCGTTAAACTTGGCTAGAGTTCCCTGTGGACGAACCGGACTTACTAAAAACTACACTACTGTACGATTAGGTACACTGCCTATAAGTGTTGTAGCAAGGTTTAGGTATATCCACTCTATAAATAAATAAATCACTTGTGTAAAATTGTATCGTATTTAATAGTATTTTGTAGTAAAAATATAACTATTTTGTACACCACCTCGCACACATCAAGTATTTTTGGCGCCGCTGCCGGGGACTTCTTGCTTAAACGCCGGAAGCGCAACGCTATATAAAAAAAAGATTTTATTAGAGTTTTATTAAGTTTTTATTAAAAATATACGTTTTTAAAAATATATACAAAAATATACAAAAATATAAAAGAAAAATATCTATATATTTATTTTTAAGAGTTTGTTTAAAATATATAAAGTTAAAAAAGTATTTTTATTTCTATTTTAGTTTTTAAATATAAGTATTTTATTATTTTATATAAATATTTATTTATTTTAAAAATAGCAAAACAGAAAAAAAGAAAAAAAATATATAAAAAGTACTCGGCCCGATCACTGTTGCAGCCCAGCATTTGGCCCGAAACCCTACTTCATGCGATCATATGAACCTGAAGGCAAAATTTCATGCGACCGCATGAAGTGATCTGACACGTCACATGTGACCTGGTACTGCATTAATTACGGGGTAATTATTATTATTATTATTTAATTAAAACCCTAATTAGGGTTAATGTTTTTAATTAATTTGTATTATTTAGTTAATTAGTTTTAATAAATTATAAAATTAATAGTTTTATAAAATAAATAATATAAAAATAATATTTTTATAAAAATTGTACTTTTTACAACTTTAAGTTTATTTTTATATTTTGTATATTTTTATTCGTTTTAGCGTAATATTTGTATTTTTCGCTCATAATTAGTTTTAAGTCATAGTTTTTGCCATAGTTATTTTTATTTCTAGATTTTTAGGCTTTGCCGTAAAATCCCTAAAGTAATTTTTCTTTAGACTAAGATTTAGGTGCTTTAGAATTTTGCGACGCCGTTTTAATATTTTAGTACCTTTTTAAGTTTATACTGTTTTGGATATAGAATTCCTTTTAAGCTTTAATATTTTTAGACGCAACTTTTAATTCCTAGTTTTTAGACTTTTAAGTTTCGACGCGCTACGTTCTTTTTATTATTTTTCAACCTTTTATTTTTCAACGTTTTTCGACGCGCTCTTTTTCTTTCTTATTTTTCGCCGCTCTAGTTTTTAGGACATAGAATTTTCTATTTCTTCTCTAAAATTTCTTTAAACTTCAACGAAAAATTATTTTAAGTGGTTAAATTGATAGACATCCAAATTTTCTGCTTCGTAGTAATAGTTGGATTTATTAGTGGCTGAGTTGTGAGCTTCTGATTTAAAGGGTTCTGGCTCCCTGCTGCATCTATTGGCTATTCGAAACGTGGGCAAAAGCAGAAAAGTCTATTAATTTGATAACTTAAATAATTTTTTATCTTTTATAACTAATAGGATATTCAGTGAATGCACTGAGCAAAACGTTCACCACCTTTTGTACGTTCACCACCTATAACTAGATCAAGACATCTAGCCAATGTTGTCGCCGTTGATTTTTCTTTAGAATCGTCATCCAGTCAACCAAGTACTCCAATTCAAATTTCCGATAATCCATTTTTTGAACCCGACCTCACAATTGAGAATCCGGAGGATATTCAGGGACAATTCAGAGATCCTGAACCACTAATCTTTCCTCCGGAACCACCAATCATTCAAACGGAGATTGTCGAGGAACAACCCATTAAATCAGAATACTCTAGTGATTCAGATTCAACAAATTCAATCATGAAAAATCTGGAACCTCTAAGTATGAAAGACCGAATGAGAGCTAAACGCACTGGCCAAGGTCACGCAATTACACAACCAGACATTAATGCGCCAGATTATGAAATCAAAGGACAAATTCTACACATGGTAACTAATCAATACTAATTTAGTGGTGCATCGAAGGAAGATCCAAACGAACATCTTCGTACTTTTAATAGGATCTGTACTTTATTTAAAATCAGAGAAGTGGAGGATGAACAGATCTATCTCATGTTATTTTCCTGGACTTTAAAGGGAGAAGCCAAAGATTGGTTAGAATCGTTACCTGAAGGGGCGATTGATACATGGGACGTTTTAGTTGAAAATTTTCTTAAACAATTCTTTCCGGCATCTAAAGCCGTAAGACTTCAAGGAGAAATTGTTACGTTCACGCAAAAGCCAAATGAAACTCTATATGAGGCGTGGATAAGATTTGGAAAGTTATTGAGGGGATGTCCGCAACATGGTTTAGACACCTGTCAAATAGTACAAATATTCTACCAAGGATGCGACATCACTACAAGGAAAGACATCGATATAGCAGCTGGTGGTTCCATTATGAAGAAAACAGAAACTGATGCTTATAAAATTATTGATAACACTGCTTCCCACTCACATGAGTGGCACCAAGAAAAAGATATCGTTAGATCATCTAAAGCAGCTAGAGCCGATTCTAGCCATGACTTAGATTCCATTTCTGCAAAGATAGATGCTGTCGAGAGACGAATGGAAAAGATGACTAAAGATATCCACTCAATACGAATTAGTTGTGAGCAGTGTGGAGGACCACATTTGACAAAAGATTGTCTCAGTATTGAACTAACAATGGAACAAAGAGAGAATGTTTCATACATAAACCAAAGGCCTGGAAATAATTATCAGAATAATTATCAACCGCCAAGACCAATTTACAATCAAAACCAGAATTATAACAGAAATGTTCCATACAACAACCAACAAGGACCTAGAAATCAACAAGTATCCAATAATACTTACAATCAGCAAAGACCTAATTTTCAAAACAAACCACCACAAACCGATGATAAAAAGCCGAATTTAGAAGATATGATGACGAAGCTAGTTGAATCTCAAACTCAGTTTTTCACATCTCAGAAACAAACCAATGAACAAAATGCTCAAGCATTTAGAAATCAACAAGCTTCTATTCAAAATTTGGAACAAGAAGTAAGTAACCTAGCAAGGTTAATAGGTGAAAGAAAACCGAGAAGTCTACCTAGTGATACAAATGCTAACCCCCAAAATAAAACAGCTAAAGCCATTACCACAAGAAGTGGTATTACACTTAAACCACCTGAAATACCTGTAATTTCTGATGAAGCTATTCCTACTCCACAAGAACCACAACCTGAGCAAGATAAGGAAAAAGAACCGGTAGTTGAAAAGGTTAATGAAGATAACACAATTAAGGCTAAACCTTATGTTAAACCATACCAACCACCACTTCCTTACCCGAGTAAAATGAGAAAAGAGAGACTTGAAGCCGAGTAATCCAAATTCTTGGATATGTTTAAACAGATAAATGTAAATCTTCCTTTCATTGATGTGATTTCAAGAATGCCTAGATATGCTAAATTTCTGAAAGATCTAATCACGAATAGAAAGAAAATGGAAGAACTCTCGGCTGTTACTATGAATGCTAATTGTTCAGCAGTGCTGTTGAATAAGATACCAGAAAAACTATCTGATCCAGGAAGTTTCATAATTCCATATTTTCTGGGTAGTCTTAGTTCAATAGAAGCATTGGCAGACTTAGGTACTAGTATAAATTTAATGTCGTATTCACTATACACTAAACTAGACCTTGGAGAATTGAAACCAACACTCATAAGCATACAACTAGCCGATAGATCAGTAAAATATCCTAGAGGGATAATGGAAAACATGCTAGTTAAAGTTGGTACTTTAGTATTTCCAGTAGATTTTGTTATTCTGGACATGGAAGAAGATTCTCAAGTTCCTCTCATATTAGGAAAACTATTTTTAAACACGGCTAAAGCAATGATAGACGTGTTCGGTAAGAAACTGACCCTAAGTATAGAGGACGAGAGTGTTACCTTTTCAGTTGATAGAGCAATGCAATAACCGCAATCTGCAGATGATACATGTTATTATATTCAAACTACAGAATCACATGCAGAATTGTTAAAAGAATTTCCAGAATTACAGGGAACAGGAGAATGTTCTTTAGGAGAAGGAACTGAACCAATTGATGAAACTGAAATGTTAGCTATACTTATGGCTAATGGATATAAACCAACAACAGAAGAAATTCAAATGCTAAAAGAAGAAGACAGATATCGATATAAATCATCGATAGAAGAACCACCGAAATTAGAGTTAAAGCCACTTCCAAACCATTTGGAATATGCTTATTTACATGGTGAGTTGGTGGTTCCATTATGAAGAAAACCGCAACTGACACTTACAAAATTATTGATAACACTGCTTCCCACTCACATGAGTGGCATCAAGAAAAAGATATCGTTAGATCATCTAAAGCAGCTAGAGCCGATTCTAGCCATGAATTTGATTCCATTTCCGCAAAGATAGATGCTATCGAGAGACGAATGGAAAAGATGACTAAAGATATTCATTCAATACGAATTAGTTGTGAGCAGTGTGGAGGACCTCATTTAACAAAAGATTGTCTCAGTATTGAACTAACAATGGAAGAAAGAGAGAATGTTTCATACATAAACTAAAGGCCTGGAAATAATTATCAGAATAATTATCAACCGCCAAGACCAATCTACAATCAAAATCAGAATTATAACCAAAATGTTCCATACAACAACCAACAAGGTCCTAGCAATCAACAAGTATCTAACAATACTTACAATCAGCAAAGACCTATTTTTCAAAATAAACCACCACAAACCGATGATAAAAAGCCAAATTTAGAAGATATGATGTCGAAGCTAGTTGAATCTCAAACACAGTTTTTCACATCTCAGAAACAAACCAATGAACAAAATGCTCAAGCATTTAGAAATCAACAAGCTTCTATTTAAAATTTGGAACAAGAAGTAAGCAACCTAGGAAGATTGATAGGTGAAAGAAAACCGGGAAGTCTACCTAGTGATACAAATGCTAACCTCAGGAATGAAACAGCTAAAGCCATTACCACAAGAAGTGGTATTACACTTAAACCACCTGAAATGCCTGTAATTTCTGATGACTCTATTCCTACTCCACAAGAACCACAATCTGAGCAAGATAAGGAAACAGAACCGGTAGTTGAAAAGTTTAATGAAGATAGCACAGTTAAGGCTAAACCTTATGTTAAACCATACCAACCACCACTTCCTTACCCGAGTAAAATGAGAAAAGAGAGACTTGAAGTCGAGCAATCCAAATTTTTGGATATGTTTAAACAGATAAATGTAAATCTTCCTTTCATTGATGTGATTTCAGGAATGCCTAGATATGCTAAATTTTTAAAAGATCTAATCACAAATAGAAAGAAAATGGAAGAACTCTCGCCTGTTACAATGAATGCTAATTGTTCTGCAGTACTGTTGAATAAGATACCAGAAAAATTATCTGATCCAGGAAGTTTCACGATTCCATATTTTCTGGGTAGTCTTAGTTCAATAGAAGCATTGGCAGACTTAGGTGCTAGTATAAATTTAATACCGTATTCACTATACGCTAAACTAGACCTTGGAGAATTGAAACCAACACGAATAAGTATACAACTAGCCGATCGATCAGTAAAATATCCTAGAGGGATAATGGAAAACATACTAGTTAAAGTTGGTACTTTAGTATTTCCAGTAGATTTTGTTATTCTGGACATGGAAGAAGATTCTCGAGTTCCTCTCATATTAGGAAGACCATTCTTAAACACGGCTAAAGCAATAATAGACGTGTTTGGTAAGAAACTGACCCTAAGTATAGAGGACGAGAGTGTTACCTTTTCTGTTGATAGAGCCATGCAACAACCGCAATCTGCAGATGATACATGTTATTATATTCAAACTATAGATTCACATGCAGAATTGTTAGAAGAATTTTCAGAATTACAAGGAACGGGAGAATGTTCTTTAGGAGAAGGAACTGAACCAATTGATAAAACTGAAATGTTAGCTACACTTATGGCTAATGGATATGAACCAACAACAGAAGAAATTCAAATGCTAAAAGAAGAAGACAAATACCGATACAAATCATCGATAGAAGAACCACCGACATTAGAGTTAAAGCCACTTCCAAACCATTTGGAATATGCTTATTTACATGGTGAATCTGAATTACCTGTAATAATATCGTCTTCTCTTACTGAAAATGAAAAATCACAACTCATTTATGTGCTAAAAGCTCATAAACCAGCTATTGCATGGAAAATTCATGATATTAAAGGAATAAGTCCTTCGTATTGCACACATAAAATTCTTATGGAAGAAGGTCATAAAACGTATGTGCAACGCCAACGAAGACTAAATCCTAATATGCAAGATGTTGTTAAGAAAGAAATTATTAAACTGCTAGATGCAGGTTTAATTTATCCAATCTCTGATAGTCCATGGGTAAGCCCAGTTCAATACGTACCTAAGAAGGGTGGCATGACTGTCATCACAAATGAGAAAAATGAGCTTATTCCTACTAGGACTGTAACAGGATGGCGTATTTGTATTGATTATAGAAAATTAAATGACGCCATCAGAAAAGATCACTTTCCCTTACCTTTCATTGATCAAATGTTGGAAAGATTAGCCGGAAATAGTTACTATTGTTTTCTTGATGGTTTTTCCGGATATTTTCAAATTCCAATAGCACCCGAGGATCAAGAGAAAACCACATTTACGTGCCCTTATGGTACTTTTGCTTACAAACGCATGCCATTTGGACTTTGCAACGCCCCTGCAACCTTTCAAAGGTGCATGATGGCGATTTTTCACGACATGATAGAAGAATGCATGGAAGTTTTCATGGATGACTTTTCAGTCTTCGGTGATACATTTGAATCATGTCTAGTTAATCTTGAACGAATACTTATTAGATGTGAACAATCAAATCTAGTACTTAATTGGGAGAAATGCCATTTCATGGTTAAAGAAGGCATCGTTCTTGGTCATAAAATTCCAAAGGAAGGAATTGAAGTGGATAGAGCTAAAGTAGATGTAATTGCTAAACTTCCACATCCCACCAATGTTAGAGGAGTTAGGAGTTTTCTAGGGCATGCCGGTTTTTACCGACGTTTCATAAAAGATTTTTCAAAAATTGCCACTCCTATGAATAAACTCCTAGAAAAGGATGCTCCATTCACCTTTTCAGATGAATGCATCAAATCTTTTAATATTCTTAAGGAGAAACTCACTAATGCACCGATCATGATAACTCCAAATTGGAATCTACCGTTTGAACTAATGTGCGATGCAAGTGATTTTACAATGGGAGCCGTTTTAGGACATAGGATTGAAAAACGATTTCAACCTATTTATTATGCTAGTAAGACATTACAAGGAGCACAAACAAATTATACAACTACTGAAAAAGAACTCCTTGCCATTGTCTTTGCTTTTGACAAATTTCGTTCATATCTCGTTCTAGCTAAAATGGTGGTCTATACTGACCATTCTGCTCTTAGATACCTATTTTCAAAACAAGATGCTAAACCAAGATTAATCTGTTGGATCTTACTCTTACAAGAGTTCGATATTGAAATCCGAGATAAAAAGGGAGCAGAAAATCTCGCAGCTGATCATCTTTCTCGTCTTGAAAACCCTGAATTAGAAGTTCTAAATGAATCGGCCATACAAGACAACTTTCCTGATGAATATCTATTGAAGATAGATTATAATGAAATTCCATGGTTTGTAGACTATGCAAACTACTTAGTATGTGGATTCTTTGAAAAAGAATTATCGTACCAAAAACGAAAGAAATTCTTTAGTGATATAAAATACTATTTCTGGGAAGATCCACATTTGTTTAAAAGTTGTCCCGATGGAATAATACGCCGGTGTGTATTCGGAGATGAAGCCAGTCAAATCTTAAACCATTGTCACACAGGACCAACAGGAGGGCATTATGGGCCTCAGCTCACAGCAAGAAAAGTTTACGATGCTGGATTCTATTGGCCTACAATTTTCAAAGACGCACACCTTCTTTGCAAATCCTGTGATGCTTGTCAAAGGGCCGGAAAAATAAGTCAACGTGATGAAATGCCACAAAATGTCATTCAAGTATGTGAAGTATTTGACATTTGGGGTATTGACTTTATGGGTCCATTTCCAAAATCTCATAATAATCTCTACATTCTCGTTGCCATTGATTATGTATCTAAATGGGTGGAAGCACAAGCTCTCCCAACTAACGATGCACGAGTTGTAATCAACTTTTTAAAACGTCTTTTTGTAAGGTTCGGAACACCGAAAGCTTTAATAAGTGATCGGGGTACTCATTTTTGTAATAATCAACTTGAGAAAGTTCTCAAAAGATATGGAGTAACTCATAAAATCTCAACCGCTTATCATCCACCAACAAGTGGACAAGTTGAAAATACTAACCGAGCTTTAAAACATATTCTAGAGAAAACCGTAGGATCAAATTCGAAGGAATGGTCCATGAAATTGGAGGATGCACTCTGGGCTTTTAGAACAACCTACAAAACTCCAATTGGAACCACACCTTTCAAACTCGTTTACGGAAAAACATGTCATCTTCTAGTAGAAATTGAACACAAAGCATTTTGGGCTTTGAAGACATGTAATCTCGATTTATATGAAGCCGGATGTCTACGATTAAGTCAACTAAACGAATTAGAAGAATTAAGACATGAAGCATACGAAAATTCGTTAATCTATAAAGAAAGAACGAAGAAATGGCATGATAAAAGAATCAGAAGTTCAAAAGAATTTAAAGAAGGAGACAGAGTTCTTCTTTTCAATTCACGATTCAAGCTATTTCCTGGAAAATTGAAATCAAGATGGTTTGGACCATTTATAGTCAAAAGAGTTTTCCCATACGGAAGAATAGAGTTAATAAATTCAAATGGAATTGAATTTAAGGTTAATGGTCTCAGAGTTAAACATTACATAGATAGTCCGATGGAAGTTGACAACGAAGTTAATCACAATTTCGACACCACAGCTAACTAAGTGTGGGGAGAATCTTTTTAGGGTAATATATATTCCTGTTAGAGTTAGATATTCTGTTTTCGTGTAGTTCTCGAGAATGGAATCCGTATGGTCTTTCTGATAATGCTAAAAACGAACATATATTTCATAGCATTATCCCTCAAGAAAGACAAGCTTTTAGTTGCAATTGTTCTATTTACAAGTGATATTCGTTTAAATAATAAAAGGTGAAGACAAAAGACAGATTCGACGAATTGAAGACGCAAACGACCAAAAAGCTCAAAAGTACAAAGTACAATCAAAATGGTTCCAATTATTGATGAGAAACGTCTCAAAATTACAAGAGTACAAGACGCGAAACGCAAAGTACAAGATATTAAATTATACGCAAGGACGTTCGAAAATCCGGAACCGGGACCAGAGTCAACTCTCAACGCTCGACGCAACGGACTAAAAATTACAAGTCAACTATGCACATGAATATAATATAATATATAATTAATTCTTAAAATTAATATATATATTATATTATATTATAAAACCGTCGGCAAGCTAGGAGCCAAGCTTGTGTGAGCTGGAATTCACAGCTTCGCACTCGCGGAGCTTATAAAGGCAAAAACCTCCGCACTCGCAGAGGTCAAATAGTATTACGTGGGCCTATAAAAGGCCGAGCATTCGGCCGAAATTTACACATCTTTTTCTCTTCATTCATCAACGTATATATATATATATATATATATATATATATATATATATATATATATATATATATATATATATATATATATATATATATATATATATATATATATATATATATATATATTAATTTTAATTTTAATTTCCAATAATAAGGGTATGTTAGCGAATGTTGTAAGGGTGTAAGTCGAAATTCTGTCCGTGTAACGCTATGCTATTTTCAATCATTGTAAGTTATGTTCATCTTTTTAATTTAATGTCTCGTAGCTAAGTTATTATTATGCTTATTTAATACCGAAGTAATCATGATGTTGGGCTAAAAATACTAAAATTGGGTAATTGGGCTTTGTACCATAATTGGGGTTTGGACAAAAGAACGACACTTGTGGAAATTAGACTATGGGCTATTAATGGGCTTTATACTTGTTTAACTAAATGATAGTTTGTTAATTTTAATATAAAGATTTACAATTGGACGTCCCTATAAATAACCATATACACTCGATCGGACACGATGGGCGGGATATTTATATGTACGAATAATCGTTCATTTAACCGGACACGGGAATGGATTAATAGTCTATGAAATTATTAAAACAGGGGTGAAATTATGTACAAGGACACTTGGCATAATTGATAACAAAGTATTAAAACCTTGGGTTACATGCAGTCGATATCCTGGTGTAATTATTAAACAAAGTTTTAAGACCTTGTTACAGTTTAAGTCCCCAATTAGTTGTAATATTTGACTTCGCGTATAAGGATAATTTGACGAGGACACTCACACTTTATATTTATGACTGATGGACTGTTATGGACAAAAACCAGACGGACATATTAAATAATCCAGGACAAAGGACAATTAACCCATGGGCATAAAACTAAAAATCAACAAGTCAAACATCATGATTACGGAAGTTTAAATAAGCATAATTCCTTTATTTTCATATTTAATTGCACTTCTAATTATCGCACTTTTATTTATTATCATTGTGTTTAATTGCACTTTTAATTTTCGTAATCTTTAATTATCGTAATTTTATATCTTATCGCACTTTAATTTATCGCACTTTTAATTATCGTACTTTTTATTTATTGCAATTTTATTTATTGTCATTTTAATTATCGCATTTTATTTATCGTCATTTATTTTACGCTTTAAATTAAGTTGTATTTATATTTAATATTTTGCATTAGGTTTTAATTGTGACTTAAGTTTTAAAATCGACAAACCGGTCACTAAACGGTAAAAACCCCCTTTTATTATAATAATAATACTACTTATATATATATATATATATATATATATATATATATATATATATATATATATATATATATATATATATATATATATATATATATATATATTTAGACAAATATAGCTTAAAATAAATATAGTGTTAAACTTGACTAGCTCCCTGTGGAACGAACCGGACTTACTAAAAACTACACTACTGTACAATTAGGTACACTGCCTATAAAGTTGTAGCAAGGTTTAGGTATATCCACTCTATAAATAACTTGTGTAAAATTGTATCGTATTTAATAGTATTTTGTAGTAAAAATTATAACTATTTCGTACTACACCTCGCACACATCAAGTATTTTTGGCGCCGCTGCCGGGGAACTAGCTTAAACGCCGAAAGCGCAACGCTAATGATATAAAAAAAATAATAATAATATAATTTTGTAAAAGTTTTTATTAAGTCCTTCGTATAAAAATATAAGTTTTTAAAATAAAAAAATATAAAAATACAAAAAGAGTTTGTTAAAAAATATATAAAGTTTAAAAAAAAGTATTTTTACTTTTGAGTTTAAAAATAAGTATTTTATTGTTTTATAAAAATATTTAGTTATATTTATATTTTATATATATTTGATAAAACAGAAAAACATAAAAATATATATATATATATATATATATATAAAACGAACCCTTTCTCAGCTTAAATTTAACCCTCCGCGACTCGCGGAGCATTTGAACTGGACCATACCACACTTGCGGAGGTCCTCTGACAGGTCAAACCTGGTATCATTTAATGCGAAATTAGGGTTAATTATATTAATATTAATATTAATTAGGTTTTAATTTTAAATTATTTAGTTTAGTTTTTAATTAATTTGTATTTTTATGTTATATTAAGTTTTATTAAATATATAAAATTAATAGTTTTATATAAAAATAATATTTTAATAAAAATTGTAATTTTTACAACTTTTAGTTTATTTTTATATTTTGTTCCTTTTTATTTGTTTTTAGCGTAATATTTATATTTTTCGCTCGTATTTAGTTTTAAGACATAGTTTTTACCATAGTTATTTTTATTTCTAGATTTTTAGGCTTTGCCGTAAAATCCCTTAAGTGCTTTTTCTTTAAACTAAGATTTAGGTGCTTTAGAATTTTGCGACGCTGTATTTTATATTTTAGTACCTTTTTAAGTTATTGTTGTTTTGAGATATAGAATTCCTTTTAAGCTTTAATATTTTAAGACACAACTTTTAATTCTTAGTTTTTAGTTCCTTTTTAAGTTTCGACGCGCTACTTTCTTATTTTTATTTTTCGACGCCTATTATTTTTCAATCTTTTATTTTTCGATGTTTTTCGACGCGCTCTTTTTCTTTCTTATTTCTCGACATTCTAGTTTTTAGGACTTAGAATTTTCTCTATTTCTTATCTAAATTTTTTAAATTTCAACGAAAAATTATTTTAAGCGGTTAAATTGATAGACATCAAAATTTTCTGGTTCGTAGTAATAGTTGGATTTGTACGTGGACCGGGTTATTGGAGCCAAACAGTACTCAATTATATTGAGTCCAAACGAATCCTGCCCCTATGCTGCATCTTTTGGCTATTCGAAACGTGGGTAAAATCAGAAAAGTCTATTAATTGGATAATTTATATAATTTTTCTTTCTTTTTAAAAACTAATAGGATATTCAGTGAATGCACCGAGCAAAACGTTCACCACCTTTTGTACGTTCACCACCTGTAACTCGATCAAGACATCTAGTAAATATTTTCACCGTTGATTTTTCTTTAGAATCGTCATCCAGTCGACCAAGTACTCCAATTCAAATTTCCGATAATCCATTTTTTGAACCCGACCTCACAATTGAGAATCCGGAGAATATTCAGGGACAATTTATAGATCCTGAACCATTAATCTTTCCTCCGGAACCACCAATCATTCAAACAGAGATTGTTAAGGAACCAACCATTAAATCAGAATCCTATAGTGATTCAAATTCAACAAATTCAATCATGGAGAATCTGGAACCGTTAAGTATGGAAGACCGAATGAGAGCTAAACGCACTGGCTAAGGTCACGCAATTACTCATCCAGACATTAATGCGCCAGATTATGAAATCAAAGGACAAATTCTACACATGGTGACTAATCAATGCCAATTTAGTGGTGCGTCGAAGGAAGATCCAAACGAACATCTTCGTACCTTTAGTAGGATCTGTACTCTATTTAAAATAAGAGAAGCGGAGGATGAACAGATATATCTCATGTTATTTCCCTGGACTTTAAAGGGAGAAGCCAAAGATTGGTTAGAATCGTTACCTGAAGGGGCGATTGATACATGGGACGTTTTAGTTGAAAAATTTCTTAAACAATTCTTTCCGGCATCTAAAGCCGTGAGACTTCAAGGAGAAATTGTTACGTTCACACAGAAACCAAATGAAACTCTATATGAGGCATGGACAAGATTTGGTAAGTTATTGAGAGGATGTCCGCAACATGGTTTAGACACTTGTCAAATAGTACAAATATTCTACCAAGGATGCGACATCACTACAAGGAAAGACATCGATATAGCAGCTGGTGGTTCCATTATGAAGAAAACAGAAACTGATGCTTATAAAATTATTGATAACACTGCTTCCCACTCACATGAGTGGCACCAAGAAAAAGATATCGTTAGATCATCTAAAGCAGCTAGAGCCGATTCTAGCCATGACTTAGATTCCATTTCTGCAAAGATAGATGCTGTCGAGAGACGAATGGAAAAGATGACTAAAGATATCCACTCAATACGAATTAGTTGTGAGCAGTGTGGAGGACCACATTTGACAAAAGATTGTCTCAGTATTGAACTAACAATGGAACAAAGAGAGAATGTTTCATACATAAACCAAAGGCCTGGAAATAATTATCAGAATAATTATCAACCGCCAAGACCAATTTACAATCAAAACCAGAATTAAAACAGAAATGTTCCATACAACAACCAACAAGGACCTAGAAATCAACAAGTATCCAATAATAATACTTACAATCAGCAAAGACCTAATTTTCAAAACAAACCACCACAAACCGATGATAAAAAGCCGAATTTAGAAGATATGATGACGAAGCTAGTTGAATCTCAAACTCAGTTTTTCACATCTCAGAAACAAACCAATGAACAAAATGCTCAAGCATTTAGAAATCAACAAGCTTCTATTCAAAATTTGGAACAAGAAGTAAGTAACCTAGCAAGGTTAATAGGTGAAAGAAAACCGAGAAGTCTACCTAGTGATACAAATGCTAACCCCCAAAATGAAACAGCTAAAGCCATTACCACAAGAAGTGGTATTACACTTAAACCACCTGAAATACCTGTAATTTTTGATGAAGCTATTCCTACTCCACAAGAACCACAACCTGAGCAAGATAAGGAAAAAGAACCGGTAGTTGAAAAGGTTAATGAAGATAACACAGTTAAGGCTAAACCTTATGTTAAACCATACCAACCACCACTTCCTTACCCGAGTAAAATGAGAAAAGAGAGACTTGAAGCCGAGTAATCCAAATTCTTGGATATGTTTAAACAGATAAATGTAAATCTTCCTTTCATTGATGTGATTTCAAGAATGCCTAGATATGCTAAATTTCTGAAAGATCTAATCACGAATAGAAAGAAAATGGAAGAACTCTCGGCTGTTACTATGAATGCTAATTGTTCAGCAGTGTTGTTGAATAAGATACCAGAAAAACTATCTGATCCAGGAAGTTTCATAATTCCATGTTTTCTGGGTAGTCTTAGTTCAATAGAAGCATTGGCAGACTTAGGTACTAGTATAAATTTAATGTCGTATTCACTATACACTAAACTAGACCTTGGAGAATTGAAACCAACACGCATAAGCATACAACTAGCCGATAGATCAGTAAAATATCCTAGAGGGATAATGGAAAACATGCTAGTTAAAGTTGGTACTTTAGTATTTCCAGTAGATTTTGTTATTCTGGACATGGAAGAAGATTCTCAAGTTCCTCTCATATTAGGAAGACTATTTTTAAACACGGCTAAAGCAATGATAGACGTGTTCGGTAAGAAACTGACCCTAAGTATAGAGGACGAGAGTGTTACCTTTTCAGTTGATAGAGCAATGCAACAACCGCAATCTGCAGATGATACATGTTATTATATTCAAACTACAGAATCACATGCAGAATTGTTAGAAGAATTTCCAGAATTACAAGGAACAGGAGAATGTTCTTTAGGAGAAGGAACTGAACCAATTGATGAAACTGAAATGTTAGCTATACTTATGGCTAATGGATATAAACCAACAACAGAAGAAATTCAAATGCTAAAAGAAGAAGACAGATATCGATATAAATCATCGATAGAAGAACCACCGAAATTAGAGTTAAAGCCACTTCCAAACCATTTGGAATATGCTTATTTACATGGTGAGTCTGAATTACCTGTAATAATATTGTCTTCTCTTACTGAAAATGAAAAATCTCAACTCATTTCTGTGTTGAAAGCTCATAAACCAGCTATTGCATGGAAGATTCATGATATTAAAGGAATAAGTCCTTCGTATTGCACACATAAAATCCTTATGGAAGAAGGTCATAAAACGTATGTGCAATGCCAACGAAGACTAAATCCTAATATGCAAGATGTTGTTAAGAAAGAAATTATTAAACTGCTAGATGCAGGTTTAATTTATCCAATTTCTGATAGTCCATGGGTAAGTCCAGTTCAATGCGTGCCTAAGAAGGGTGGCATGACTGTCATCACAAATGAGAAAAATGAGCTTATTCCTACTAGGACTGTAACAGGATGGCGTGTTTGTATTGATTATAGAAAATTAAATGACGCCACCAGAAAAGATCACTTTCCCTTACCTTTTATTGATCAAATGTTGGAAAGATTAGCCGGAAATAATTATTATTGTTTTCTTGATGGTTTTTCCGGATATTTTCAAATTCCAATAGCACCCGAGGACCAAGAAAAAACCACGTTCACGTGCCCTTATGGTACTTTTTCTTACAAACGCATGCCATTTAGACTTTGCAACGCCCCTACAACCTTTCAAAGGTGCATGATGGCGATTTTTCACGACTTGATAGAAGAATGGATGGAAGTTTTCATGGATGACTTTTCAGTCTTCAGTGATACATTTGAATCATGTCTAGTTAATCTTGAATGAATGCTTATTAGATGCGAACAATCAAATCTAGTTCTTAATTGGGAGAAATGCCATTTCATGGTTAAAGAAGGCATCGTTCTTGGACATAAAATTTCAAAGGAAGGAATTGAAGTGGATAGAGCTAAAGTAGATGTAATTGCTAAACTTCCACATCCCACCAATGTTAGAGGAGTTAGGAGTTTTCTAGGGCATGCCAGTTTTTACTGACGTTTCATAAAAGATTTTTCTAAAATTGCCACTCCTATGAATAAACTCCTAGAAAAGGATGCTCCATTCATCTTTTCAGATGAATGTATCAAATCTTTTAATATTCTTAAAGAGAAACTCACTAATACGCCGATCATGATAACTCCAAATTGGAATCTACCGTTTGAACTAATGTGCGATGCAAGTGATTTTGCAATGGGAGCCGTTTTAGGACATGTAGCGACCCCGACAAATCGTCAAGTGACGGCGTCGGCTACGTGGGTCCCATTACCTGATTATAAGTCTTTAAGATAACGTTTGACCAAAATATGTCGCCTTCATTTCAAAATAAAGATTGTTTCAAAGTTTACAAGAATTGTTCAACCAAAAGTTAAGTTACAAGGTTATAAGTACAAATGAAATCTAGGCGACACGGTTTAAAGTAAAGTCAAAAGACGCTCCATGAAAAGCATGTATACTCGACATCCAATGCAAGTATCAAATAATGAGCGGAAGCATGTATCACATATCGTGCAAGACCTGAGAAAAACATAGAAATCTGTCAACGAAAACGTTGGTGAAATCATAGGTTTAGTAAGTAAATTGTATTGAACCACAAGGTTCTTTAAGAATTGCTCAACCAAAATCGTTCACATTCCAAGATAGTATTTGTATCACGAGCACCCAATTATCAAGGCTTAACCGAATCTTCCCTCTGAATTTTGAATTTAGTGTTAGAACTTACACTATACATTGTTGAAATTATATTTCATTCACTAACGGTAGCGAACCGTCTGAATGAGGGTTTGTTAAACCCGTATGGCCACACAACATAATTACACGCTTACACTTACACCCTGCAAGTGGAATTAATGATAATTGGATTGAGGACTTTTGTTCAAACTCGTATGCATCCTTGTATTCGTATTTGTTCACAATGTAAAAGCATGAAAAGTAAATAAGTGTGAAATGTATGTGTTTCTCAGCCCACGATGTAAAGAATAAAAGTGATTAAAAGTGGGACTATGATCTCACCTTGAGAGCGAGAGTTATAAAAGTACTTCAACAAGTAAATGCGTGCAAAGACAACGCTAGTCTTGACCTAAACATATAGGTTATATCAATAACGGTAAACACAAACGGTCAAAGATGTTCAATTAGTCCTATGGCTCGTTACGACTCGATTATGAAGCATGTGAGTCAAATTGTCAAGTTTCATGCAAGATACAAGTATAGAATCATGTTAGAAAGATTGCATAATTAATTGGTTAAGTTTGACAAAAAGTCAAACTTGGTCAAAGTCAACGAAAAAGTCAACATGTTCGGGTCGGGTCCCGGACTATTTTTCTATGCTAAATATTCATATACAAGTATATTAAAACAAGTTTCATGTGAATCGGAGGTCGGTAGCTAGTCAAACATTTCGCGTGAAATGTGACAAAGTGAGCAGAATCTGGCCAGGCGATTCTGCGCGCCGCGCGGGGATGTGGCGCGCCGCGCCACTACCTGGGCAGAGAATTCTGGTCAGTTTTTCCAAGTGTGCACGAACCAAAACCTTTTCCAACCCAATTCTTGACCCGCAAACACTTATAATGCCTATCATATATCGTCGAAAAGGTATTTTGACGAGGAATACAACTAACCACATCTCATCAATCAAAAACATCATTTACAATAACCGAAAACTCGTCAATTGATCAAGAAAGGTTTATTTTCAAAGTTTCAAGTTCGTAAAACGTATTTTATGATTCGGGAATCCAATTTACACATACGATATGCCGTTTCGAAGGTAATTAAGCATACATTACAACTAATCACTAACAATTAACATTCCATGGCATTCAAGCATCAAAAGTTCATGTCAAGAACTATCAAACCCTAGTCAAACATCACAAAATCAATATTCATGTTTTTGAAGTTTTCTTAATCAACCTACGCATCAAAACGAAGCTAGTGATACTAGTAACACAATTAAAACATGCACTTTAACAATCTAACAACATTAACTCATCCAAAATCAAGGATTAAGCACACCCATTTCAAGTTCATGCTAGTTACTCCAAAAATAACAAATCGAGCAAACCAAACATATATTCATGTTAGACTCGAGCCATAGACACTAACTAACACCATTTCAAATCAAAAACACGAATTTAGAGAAATCTAGAGTTTTAGAAATGTTACCCAAACGAGATGAAGTTGGTATCAAATTGTAGAGGATGAAGAGAGGATTCCAAATATGTAATCGGATTTGTTGTGAGCTTCCAAGATTGAATTTAGATGATGAATGAATGGAATGGGTTTGTGTGTGTGTTCTTGAGATGGAGAGAAAAGGGATGAGGGAGATGATGGAATGGATGAAATGGGTTGACTAGTTGACCTAGTCAACTAGTTTGCCCATTTGGCAACTCCGGTCCCTCGAGTTTCAAAGCGGGTGCGGGATTTAACCGATCGAATATTTTTAAAACGCAAGTTAACGAGAGATGTTATAATTAAATGACGGAATTATTATGAACGTTAGTCAACGGAAACTACGAATTTAAATAACGAAAGGTATTATTTAAAAGAAAAAGACGGTGTTAAAAATAAATTTAACGGAAAAACGCGGGATGTTACATTATCCACAACTCAAAAGAAATTTCGTCCCGAAATTTAGTTGGAAGTAGTAGTCGATATCTCTTACTCGAGACTTTACGTTGTCAATGCTATGAATAAGTGAAAGTACGTTCTTGAGGGTTCTCATGAATTTGGATAGTCAGGGTTTTACGTTGCATTAAGGTTCGGTTTTTACGATCCCCAGTTTCAACTGGTTTTCCTATGAAGAGAAGTTTGTCATCGATAGTTGATGTATCCAGCAGGATTGCACGTTCCTGTTCCGCAGGACACGTTTCTAAGTTTGTTACACGAAATGTAGGGTAAACGGAAACTTAATTGAGTCGGAAGTTCTAAACGGTAGGGAGCGGTTCCAATACGCCCCAAGGTTTCAAAAGGGTTAACATGTCGCGGGTTTAACTTTCCCTGATTCCCGAAACGGATTACACCCTTCCAAGGTGCGGGTTCTCAATATTACGCGGTTACACACTGGGATTTGTGAGGTTCTCCTCTAAGTTTGGTATAACTCTTCTGGCGACAATGGGTTGTCTCGAGCCCTTCTCGGACTTGAACGATCTCAATTGTTGTTTCTTGATGGAGTTCAGATTTCGGTGGTTGATGCTTTGGTTAAATGAACAGGGGTATGACATTAGCGGTCATATGGGGTTTCGGAAAGTGCGTGTGAACACACGAGTGGTAACTACTGTTGTAAGAGTGATCTACTAAAGGTGACAATACGAGTTTGTGACATGTCTTTCCAAGACATAAATCGTTCGTTTTCTCGGTTCGTCGGTTTGTGGGTGGTACGCGGTACTCATGTCTAAGCGGGTCTCCAAGATTTCTAGAAGTGAAGCGAGTATTTCGATACGGAATAATTGACAAAGATACACCGTGTTGGAATAGAATCTCTTTAAGATGTGCTTGAACAAGATAGTTAGGGTTCGTAAGTGTTCGTTAGGGCTATCCACCCTCGTGGCGAATACTAATGTAATATGAGGAATTTCTCTGTCCATGGAGAAATGTTACAAGGAGTTTCTTTAAACGGAAATGCGAGCGATAAAGATAGGGGTGAAATGAGGACTTAGAATAGGATGAGCTTACATCTCGAGGTTGCCATAACGTGCCTCTAGTTGTCAAAAGTTGAAGTCTGAAATAGAAACGAGATAGTACACGTAGTTGTATAGTTCGGGGTTGAATAATAGTTGGCCGATTATCAGGAACACAATGACATTAAGTCAAAGAAGAGTGAAGTATCATTGGATTGTGTGTTATCTTAAGTTCCAGTAATATCAGACGGTAACGGTGAAATATCAGAGGTGTGTAGTGTGGTACGTGATGACGAGAAAATTGATCGGATCCACAATTTAGTATTCGACTTCTTCATGCAAAATAACGAATTTTAGTTACGTTAATTTTTGAGTCGAGAGAGTATGCCTTTCGGCGTTCATGTAGAAATATTTCCATGTTTGAGTTCTATCTGTTGCTATACGATTTTAACTAGAAATGTTGGTGTGAAGAATCACGCTCAAGGTTCGAACACGGAGAGGTTTAAAGTTTTCCCTTAGTGAGTTAACGAGTTTAAAAGTCGGGTAACACAAGAAAAGTCAGAAATGAATCTTCGGTGATAACAGGCGAGTTCTAAGATTTTACGAATACAAGTCTGAGTTGAGAGAGTTTCATGATCACGTGTGGCTTGATTTCGAGATTGATTGTAATGCCTTGACCATTAACATCATGGTCTAGAAAATTTGACTTCGTTTAACAGAAATTCTCACTCGGAGAATTTGGTATAGAGTTGCTCTTTTCTCAAAGTTCGAGCGTAAGATGATGATGTTGTTCGTTTTCCATCTTTACTTAAATAAGTTAAGATGTCATCTATAAATACGATAACAAATTTGTCTAGATAAGTTTGTGTAGTGACCCGAACTTTTCCATGTTTATATATATTAATTGAGATTGATATTTACATGATTAAATGTTTCCAACATGTTAAGCAATCAAACTTGTTAAGACTTGATTAATTGAAATAGGTTTCATATAGACAATTGACCACCCAAGTTGACCGGTGATTCACGAACGTTAAAACTTGTAAAAAAAACTATATGATGACATATATATGGTTATATATATAGTTAACATGATATTATGATAAGTAAACATATCATTAATTATATTAACAATGAACTACATATGTAAAAACAAGACTACTAACTTAATGATTTTGAAACGAGACATATATGTAACGTTTATCGTTGTAACGACATTTAATGTATATATATCATATTAAGAGATATTCGTACATCATAATATCATGATAATATAATAATTTAAAATCTCTTTTGTTATTATAAACATTGGGTTAACAACATTTAACAAGATCGTTAACCTAAAGGTTTCAAAACAACACTTACATGTAACGACTAACGATGACTTAACGACTCAGTTAAAATGTATATACATGTAGTGTTTTAATATGTATTTATACACTTTTGAAAGACTTCAATACACTTATCAAAATACTTCTACTTAACAAAAATGCTTACAATTACATTCTCGTTCAGTTTCATCAACAATTCTACTCGTATGCACCCGTATTCGTACTCGTACAATACACAGCTTTTAGATGTATGTACTATTGGTATATACACTCCAATGATCAGCTCTTAGCAGCCCATGTGAGTCACCTAACACATGTGGGAACCATCATTTGGCAACTAGCATGAAATATCTCATAAAATTACAAAAATATGAGTAATCATTCATGACTTATTTACATGAAAACAAAATTACATATCCTTTATATCTAATCCATACACCAACGACCAAAAACACCTACAAACACTTTCATTCTTCAATTTTCTTCATCTAATTGAACTCTCTCAAGTTCTATCTTCAAGTTCTAAGTGTTCTTCATAAATTCCAAAAGTTCTAGTTTCATAAAATCAAGAATACTTTCAAGTTTGCTAGCTCACTTCCAATCTTGTAAGGTGATCATCCAACCTCAAGAAATCTTTGTTTCTTACAGTAGGTTATCATTCTAATACAAGGTAATAATCATATTCAAACTTTGGTTCAATTTCTATAACTATAACAATCTTATTTCAAGTGATGATCTTACTTGAACTTGTTTTCGTGTCATGATTTTGCTTCAAGAACTTTGAGCCATCCAAGGATCCATTGAAGCTAGATCCATTTTTCTCTTTTCCAGTAGGTTCATCCAAGGAACTTAAGGTAGTAATGATGTTCATAACATCATTCGATTCATACATATAAAGCTATCTTATTCGAAGGTTTAAACTTGTAATCACTAGAATATAGTTTAGTTAATTCTAAACTTGTTCGCAAACAAAAGTTAATCCTTCTAACTTGACTTTTAAAATCAACTAAACACATGTTCTATATCTATATGATATGCTAACTTAATGATTTAAAACTTGGAAACACGAAAAACACCGTAAAACCGGATTTACGCCGTCGTAGTAACACCGCGGGCTGTTTTGGGTTAGTTAATTAAAAACTATGATAAACTTTGATTTAAAAGTTGTTATTCTGAGAAAATGATTTTTATTATGAACATGAAACTATATCCAAAAATTATGGTTAAACTCAAAGTGGAAGTATGTTTTCTAAAATGGTCATCTAGACGTCGTTCTTTCGACTGAAATGACTACCTTTACAAAAACGACTTGTAACTTATTTTTCCGACTAGAAACCTATACTTCTTTTGTTTAGATTCATAAAATAGAGTTCAATATGAAACCATAGCAATTTGATTCACTCAAAACGGATTTAAAATGAAGAAGTTATGGGTAAAACAAGATTGGATAATTTTTCTCATTTTAGCTACGTGAAAATTGGTAACAAATCTATTCCAACCATAACTTAATCAACTTGTATTATATATTATGTAATCTTGAGATACCATAGACACGTATACAATGTTTCGACCTATCATGTCGACACATCTATATATATTTCGGAACAACCATAGACACTCTATATGTGAATGTTGGAGTTAGCTATACAGGGTTGAGGTTGATTCCAAAATATATATAGTTTGAGTTGTGATCAATACTGAGATACGTATACACTGGGTCGTGGATTGATTCAAGATAATATTTATCGATTTATTTCTGTACATCTAACTGTGGACAACTAGTTGTAGGTTACTAACGAGGACAGCTGACTTAATAAACTTAAAACATCAAAATATATTAAAAGTGTTGTAAATATATTTTGAACATACTTTGATATATATGTATATATTGTTATAGGTTCGTGAATCAACCAGTGGCCAAGTCTTACTTCCCGACGAAGTAAAAATCTGTGAAAGTGAGTTATAGTCCCACTTTTAAAATCTAATATTTTTGGGATGAGAATACATGCAGGTTTTATAAATGATTTACAAAATAGACACAAGTACGTGAAACTACATTCTATGGTTGAATTATCGAAATCGAATATGCCCCTTTTTATTAAGTCTGGTAATCTAAGAATTAGGGAACAGACACCCTAATTGACGCGAATCCTAAAGATAGATCTATTGGGCCTAACAAACCCCATCCAAAGTACCGGATGCTTTAGTACTTCGAAATTTATATCATATCCGAAGGGTGTCCCGGAATGATGGGGATATTCTTATATATGCATCTTGTTATTGTCGGTTACCAGGTGTTCACCATATGAATGATTTTTATCTCTATGTATGGGATGTGTATTGAAATATGAAATCTTGTGGTCTATTGTTACGATTTGATATATATAGGTTAAACCTATAACTCACCAACATTTTTGTTGACGTTTAAAGCATGTTTATTCTCAGGTGAATATTAAGAGCTTCCGCTGTTGCATACTAAAATAAGGACAAGATTTGGAGTCCATGTTTGTATGATATTGTGTAAAAACTGCATTCAAGAAACTGATTTCGATGTAACATATTTGTATTGTAAGCCATTATGTAATGGTCGTGTGTAAACAGGATATTTTAGATTATCATTATTTGATAATCTACGTAAAGCTTTTTAAACCTTTATTTATGAAATAAAGGTTATGGTTTGTTTTAAAAAGGAATGCAGTCTTTGAAAAACGTCTCATATAGAGGTCAAAACCTCGCAACGAAATCAATTAATATGGAACGTTTTTAATCAATAAGAACGGGACATTTCAGTTTGCATACGTGGTTTAGGAGGTTTATGGATACGGACGAGCCTTGGATAAATCGAATGGTACTAAGAGGGATTTACAACTAACGTTGCGAGTTTCGGAAAAGACTCAGGAGACATCGTCTCACTTAACCCCCAATTGATGATAACCGGAACGGAGGTCGATTTGGAACCTACGGGATTCGTGCAAATAATCATGAGGTAATGGATACGAGGGAGAGGGTATCGGTTTCCAACCGAAAATTACTCAGTTCACAACAATCTATACAAGATGATGGGGAAACTTTTTTTTTTTTTTTTTTTTTTTTTTTTTTTTTAACGAATAGGTTTCGAGCTCCCTAGTTCTATAGGTGTCAAGTCAAAAGTCTTAACGTATATCCTCCAATAAAATTTATAGGCACACAATATTTTTCCGTCGGTCACTTAAATCGTCTAAGTAATATCTAGGGGAAAAAGTGGAATGTAAAGAGCACGAGTCAAAGACTTGGTTAATAAACATCTAGCGGTAATCGAATCGAATAAGTATGAAATATACTGTTTGTTGTGAAGAAACGTACCCGTGTCTAGTCCATCGTCGTCTCGGGCATCCTAGGTGTCGATGTTGAAAGTTCAACGGCGTGCGTTGGGGTTGATTTTCTTGTTTGGGCACGCACTCCTAAAATGACCCGGTTGGCCACATTCAAAACAAACACCCGTCTTGGGTGCATTGTGCTCCTTTTGAGCGACGAGAGCGGTATTCCTACAATCGTGGGCTACATGGCCACTTCTTTGACACTTCAAGCAAAATGGTTTGCCACATTCGCCTAAATGATGTTTGTAGCACTCGTTACAATACGGTAGGTGTCCGGTATAACCTTTCTTGCCGTTGGGGATGAAGGGCTTCTTGGCGAGGTTGTTGTAATTGCTTGATTGGGGGGCTTCCCATTTTCTTTTGTTGTCACCCGACTTATCCTCGGCTTTAGGTGCCGGCACTTCAATCTCGTCCACTGTTTCAATCAATTGACGGGCCATATTCAAAGCCTCTTGGTGGTTAGCGGGTTTGGATGACATTACTCCTTGTTTGATGCTCTTGGGGAGACCATCCATGTAAAGTTCAACCCTTAAAGATTCGGGGTTTACAAGATTTGGGCACATCAAAGCAAGTTCGGAGAATCGTTGATTATATGCCTTTAGGTCATTCCCGACCGCTTTTAAAGTTCTTAGTTCGTGTTCGAGCTTACGGGTCTCTTCGCGCGGGAAGTATTCGGTGATCATCTTTTTCTTTAAGTCGGCCCATGAGAGTGTGTGGGCTTCATCGATACCCACCGACAGCACATACGTATTCCACCATGTGAGGGCGATACCGGCAAAAGTGTGGGTGGAATATTTGACTTTGTCTTGGTCCCGACAACCGCTTATGCTAAAAACGGCTTCTGTTTGCTCAAACCATCGGGTGAGCACAACCGGTCCTCCGGTCCCATCGAAGGTGTGAGGTTTGCACCCCATGAAAGTTTTGTAGGAGCAACCCTCGTTTGAATTACCGGCTCCATGGTTGTTGTGGTTGTGGTTGTTATTGTTGTTGTTGGAGGAGTGACCGGCCATGGCCGCATCCACGGCAGTGGCTATCATACGTTGGAGGGCTTGTTCGGGAGTTTCGGGAGGAGCGCGTCGACGAGCCATTGTTCCTTCATGACACAAGAATATCGTTGGTTAGTATTTTCAACAATACTAACCGGAGTATGGAATAAGGATAGAGAGAAAATTTTCCTTGACTCGCCCTAAATTCTTTATGTCATAATGTCGGAACGTCCATGTGAATCACCGTAATATAATCCCGGAAATTATATTACCCTGATTCTCATGTGCATTTAACATTACTTCATAAAGTCAAGGTGGCGCGTCAACAAAATTTATTAACGTAAGATCAAGATCGAATACGAGTTAGATATGATAGAAGAGTTCGAGTATAAATGCACAAATAGTCAAGTAATTCCTACTTCAGTCTATATGCCGGTTGTAGTCTAGATTCACCTATGTACCCTATGACTCGGGGTGGACACAAATGAACTCTAAATCCCTACAACCAAAGCTCTGATACCACCTGTAGCGACCCCGACAAATCGTCAAGTGACGGCGTCGGCTACGTGGGTCCCATTACCTGATTATAAGTCTTTAAGATAACGTTTGACCAAAATATGTCGCCTTCATTTCAAAATAAAGATTGTTTCAAAGTTTACAAGAATTGTTCAACCAAAAGTTAAGTTACAAGGTTATAAGTACAAATGAAATCTAGGCGACACGGTTTAAAGTAAAGTCAAAAGACGCTCCATGAAAAGCATGTATACTCGACATCCAATGCAAGTATCAAATAATGAGCGGAAGCATGTATCACATATCGTGCAAGACCTGAGAAAAACATAGAAATCTGTCAACGAAAACGTTGGTGAAATCATAGGTTTAGTAAGTAAATTGTATTGAACCACAAGGTTCTTTAAGAATTGCTCAACCAAAATCGTTCACATTCCAAGATAGTATTTGTATCACGAGCACCCAATTATCAAGGCTTAACCGAATCTTCCCTCTGAATTTTGAATTTAGTGTTAGAACTTACACTATACATTGTTGAAATTATATTTCATTCACTAACGGTAGCGAACCGTCTGAATGAGGGTTTGTTAAACCCGTATGGCCACACAACATAATTACACGCTTACACTTACACCCTGCAAGTGGAATTAATGATAATTGGATTGAGGACTTTTGTTCAAACTCGTATGCATCCTTGTATTCGTATTTGTTCACAATGTAAAAGCATGAAAAGTAAATAAGTGTGAAATGTATGTGTTTCTCAGCCCACGATGTAAAGAATAAAAGTGATTAAAAGTGGGACTATGATCTCACCTTGAGAGCGAGAGTTATAAAAGTACTTCAACAAGTAAATGCGTGCAAAGACAACGCTAGTCTTGACCTAAACATATAGGTTATATCAATAACGGTAAACACAAACGGTCAAAGATGTTCAATTAGTCCTATGGCTCGTTACGACTCGATTATGAAGCATGTGAGTCAAATTGTCAAGTTTCATGCAAGATACAAGTATAGAATCATGTTAGAAAGATTGCATAATTAATTGGTTAAGTTTGACAAAAAGTCAAACTTGGTCAAAGTCAACGAAAAAGTCAACATGTTCGGGTCGGGTCCCGGACTATTTTTCTATGCTAAATATTCATATACAAGTATATTAAAACAAGTTTCATGTGAATCGGAGGTCGGTAGCTAGTCAAACATTTCGCGTGAAATGTGACAAAGTGAGCAGAATCTGGCCAGGCGATTCTGCGCGCCGCGCGGGGATGTGGCGCGCCGCGCCACTACCTGGGCAGAGAATTCTGGTCAGTTTTTCCAAGTGTGCACGAACCAAAACCTTTTCCAACCCAATTCTTGACCCGCAAACACTTATAATGCCTATCATATATCGTCGAAAAGGTATTTTGACGAGGAATACAACTAACCACATCTCATCAATCAAAAACATCATTTACAATAACCGAAAACTCGTCAATTGATCAAGAAAGGTTTATTTTCAAAGTTTCAAGTTCGTAAAACGTATTTTATGATTCGGGAATCCAATTTACACATACGATATGCCGTTTCGAAGGTAATTAAGCATACATTACAACTAATCACTAACAATTAACATTCCATGGCATTCAAGCATCAAAAGTTCATGTCAAGAACTATCAAACCCTAGTCAAACATCACAAAATCAATATTCATGTTTTTGAAGTTTTCTTAATCAACCTACGCATCAAAACGAAGCTAGTGATACTAGTAACACAATTAAAACATGCACTTTAACAATCTAACAACATTAACTCATCCAAAATCAAGGATTAAGCACACCCATTTCAAGTTCATGCTAGTTACTCCAAAAACAACAAATCGAGCAAACCAAACATATATTCATGTTAGACTCGAGCCATAGACACTAACTAACACCATTTCAAATCAAAAACACGAATTTAGAGAAATCTAGAGTTTTAGAAATGTTACCCAAACGAGATGAAGTTGGTATCAAATTGTAGAGGATGAAGAGAGGATTCCAAATATGTAATCGGATTTGTTGTGAGCTTCCAAGATTGAATTTAGATGATGAATGAATGGAATGGGTTTGTGTGTGTGTTCTTGAGATGGAGAGAAAAGGGATGAGGGAGATGATGGAATGGATGAAATGGGTTGACTAGTTGACCTAGTCAACTAGTTTGCCCATTTGGCAACTCCGGTCCCTCGAGTTTCAAAGCGGGTGCGGGATTTAACCGATCGAATATTTTTAAAACGCAAGTTAACGAGAGATGTTATAATTAAATGACGGAATTATTATGAACGTTAGTCAACGGAAACTACGAATTTAAATAACGAAAGGTATTATTTAAAAGAAAAAGACGGTGTTAAAAATAAATTTAACGGAAAAACGCGGGATGTTACAGGACAAAGGATTGAAAAACGATTTCAACCTTTATATTATGCTAGTAAGACGTTACAAGGAGCACAAACAAATTACACAACTACTGAAAAAGAACTCCTTGCTATTGTCTTTGCTTTTGACAAATTTCGTTCATATCTCGTTCTAGCTAAAACGGTGGTCTATACTGACCATTCTGCTCTTAGATACCTATTTTTGAAACAAGATGCCAAACCACAATTAATCCGTTGGATCTTACTCTTACAAGAGTTTGATATTGAAATCCGAGATAAAAAGGGAGCAGAAAATCTCGCCGCTGATCATCTTTCTCGTCTTGAAAATCCCGAATTAGAAGTTCTAAATGAATCGGCCATACAAGACAACTTTCCTGATGAATATCTATTGAAGATAGATTATATTGAAATTCCATGGTTTGCAGACTATGCAAACTACTTAGTATGTGGATTCCTTGAAAAAGGATTATCGTACCAAAAACGAAAGAAATTCTTTAGTGATATAAAACACTATTTCTGGGAAGATCCACAGTTGTTTAAAAGTTGTTCCGATGGAATAATACGCCGATGTGTATTCGGAGATGAAGCTAGTAAAATTTTAAACCATTGTCACACATGACCAACAGGAGGGAATTATGGGCCTCAACTAACAGCAAGAAAAGTTTACGATGCTGGATTCTATTGGCCTACAATTTACAAAGACGCACACCTTCTTTGCAAATCCTGTGATGCTTGTCAAAGGGCCGGAAAAATAAGTCAACGTGATGAAATGCCACAAAATGTCATTCAAGTATGTGAAGTATTTGACATTTGGGGTATTGACTTTATGGGTCCATTTCCAAAATCTCATAATAATCTATATATTCTCGTAGCCATTGATTATGTATCTAAATGGGCGGAAGCACAAGCTCTCCCAACTAACGATGCACGAGTTGTAGTCAACTTTTTGAAACGTCTTTTTGCAAGGTTTGGAACACCGAAAGCTTTAATAAGTGATCGGGGTACTCATTTCTGTAATAATCAACTTGAGAAAGTTCTCAAAAGATATGGAGTAACTCATAAAATCTCCACTGCTTATCATCCACAAACAAGTGGACAAGTTGAAAATACCAACCGAGCTTTAAAACGTATTCTAGAGAAAACCGTAGGATCAAATCCGAAGGAATGGTCCATTAAATTGGAGGATGCACTCTGGACTTTTAGAATAGCCTACAAAACTCCAATTGTTACCACACCTTTTAAACTCGTTTACCGAAAAGCATGTCATCTTCCAGTAGAAATTGAACACAAAGCATTTTGGGCTTTGAAGATATGTAATCTTGATTTACATGAAGCAGGACGTCTACGGTTAAGTTAATTAAACGAATTAGAAGAATTAAGACATGAAGCATACGAAAATTCGTTAATCTATAAAGAAAGAACGAAGAAATGGCATGATAAAAGAATCAGAATTTCAAAAGAATTTAAAGAAGGAGATAGAGTTCTTCTTTTCAATTCACGATTCAAGCTATTTCCTGAAAAATTGAAATCAAGATGGTCTGGACCATTCATAGTCAAAAGGGTTTTCCCATACGGCACAGTAGAATTAATAAATTCAAATGGAATTGAATTTAAGGTTAATGGTCACAGAGTTAAACATTACATAGATAGTCCGATGGAAGTTGACAACGAAGTTAATCACAATTTCGACACCACAGCTAACTAAGTGTGGGGAGAATCAAGTCTTTAAAGGATAATATGTATTTCTGTTAGAGTTAGATTTTCTGTTTTCGTGTAGTTCTCGAAAATGGAACCCGAATGGTCTTTCCTTAGCAGACCCTAAAGAACTAGTCTTCTCTCCCCATTCTGAATTTTTATTTTTTTTAGGTTTTACGAGATGAAGACTTCCTGTGAATTAAACCATGGTCTAATGCTACACGCTTTGATCACTAAACGTAATAATGACACACTTCCGAGTGAACTGGTATCAGTAATCAGAGAAAAATTGGACGGAGTAAGAAAAGAATCCAGATGCGAAGATAATAAGTTACAATTTGGTAAAGGAAAATCAAAATCCGCAGCGAAAAGAAGAGCACGACACTTTGAAAAATGTCACAAATGCGGAAAATGGTCACACGAAGGTAAATGTTCAAATAATCAAACCTATTCAAACACCGAATTTGTTACTTTATGCAGAGACGGACCGTTCATATGTTTAGAAGAAAAAACATTAAATGCTCGAGGTTACGCCTATGTAGCCATGGAAAATCAATTAGTCCGACTATCTTATGAGTGGGCTAGAGCATATCACTAAGAATTACTATCTCACAGGTAAGTTTGTACAGTTTTTATTTTTATTTTTAACCTTTTGATAATAAACGCTAATTTGTTCGCTATAAAGTATTAAATTGGTATTCAATAAAATTAGATCTTGCGACCGAAATTATTGATATCATACAAAAATTTATTACATCACTGCGAAATTTACCGTTTATTCTTAAGGTATAAATATCTTTAATCAATCAACTCAAAATATTTCAAAAATTCGTCATGAGATAAATTAGGTCATGGAACCGAAATTACTTTACCGAAAAGAGGGGCGCATATTTTTGATGATATTTGATTGATTAAAGTGGGATAAAAGACCAAAAAGATTTTTAATTTTATTTTTACTTTGTTTTTAAAATTAATATTAAATTAATATTGTAAACTTCTTTAAAATTGTAAATATTTGAAAAATTAATATTTTTAATATAAGTTTGTATGTATAAAAACAAAAATATAATTTAAGTTTGGTGTGAATTTTTAATATGAATTTTTTTAATTTTATGCATTTTAAATATAAGTTTGGTGTGAATTTAAAAACAAAAATTTACTTTAATTTGCTAAGTTAAAAATATGATTTTTAAAATTCGTCGTAAGTTGAAGACTAGGTCTTTGAACCGAAATTGCTTTACCCGAGGGAGGGACGAGAACTTTTATTATCATTATTTTTAATCTTATTGAATTAAAGTATGCCAAAAAAATTAAAAAATCCAAAAATCTTTGCTTTTAAAAACCGCGCTTTGAATTGACAAATTTTAAAATTTTGTCGAGGGACGGACTAGGACATCAATCCGAAACGCCCTCATCCTAAAAATAAACAAAATTTTAATTTTTAAATTAATTTTATGTTTTATAAAGTTATAAGGTTTTATAAAAAAAAAAAAAAACCACCGCGACTCGCGGAGGTTTAAATGGCCCCACCACCGCACTCGCGGAGGTCAAAAAACCCAGAAAAAAATATAACTGGTCGAACAGACCAGTTTCTTCACCACCATACCCATTTTTCACGAAAAAATCGCCCAAATTCGCAATTTTTCACCATAAATCGTCAAATTTGTTGCTAAAATCACAATGAGGAGACTATTATCAAGGAATTACCCAAGGAAATTGGTAAATTTCTACACCTAAACACTATTTAATCCGAATTTTTAGTGTTCTTGAACAATTTCATGCCTAATTCGATTTTGATGCTTTCTAGTGTAATAATGCTTAAATTGTTTGTGTATTATGCTTGTATAACCTAGATTGGTGCTATTTAACATGATTAGAAGCTTTGAACTTCAATTTTTGAGTAATCTAGGGTTTGTATTCTTGAGCAAAATTAGGGCTTTTTGATATAAACAGGTTATGGCCAAATTTTGTTGTTAGTTTATGCTAAATTGAGTAGTATAACATGTTTAGGTTGCTAAATGATCAAAACTTTGATCCTAAACATGATTTATGAAGAGTAAAGTGGACTTTTTGAACCAAAATTGCATAAACTTGATTTAATTGATATGAATGCCATGAGGAACTTGTTTAATTGTTATAATGATTATTTTTAACATGTTTTAGAAGTTAAATGCGAAGAAACTTTGTATACATTTTTGTATAATATATTTGGAAAAGTATAGAATTGTAAAAAAAAAAAATGTGAAAATATGTATAAGTTTAATTTTGATTTAACATGTTATTGTGATTGTTTTAAGTTGTTATTTTGCTAAAACTAATGCATATTTGGATGCACAAAAATTGTGTTTGATATATTTTGCAGACTGAAAGGGGTGAATCTTCATCCCAGGCTCGCAATGCTCCTCCGGAAGATGCAGATCAACAGGAAATTAATAACCAATACCGACAAGATATGCCTCACCCAATTATTTCATATTCAAACATTCATAAGGCAGATTTACATCCGAATTTGAGATTTGATAGATATTGGATAGACTATCCAAAATATCAAAAGAACCTGCACAACCTTGTGTCTAATAATGTTGAGGTACCCAGAGTTATAGATTGGGAGCTATTAGAGGTAGTGGAATTGACCGACCCAATCAGGGAATTACTTACTCAAAGGTATGGTAATTCTACTTTTAGTGATTGGGTACATTTATTCAACATGCGTAGACCTGTATATAGAGAATGGTGTATAGAGTTATTGTGTACTATTGAAATAAATGATCGGGTAGATACTTTAACTGATCGTAGTTTTATTAGATTTTTATTAGGAGGGGAGATGCGCCATATGTCCTTACTAGACATGGCTCGGGCTTTACGTATATATACGCCCGAGGAGCTAGCATCTTATGATTACCAGAGGTTAATAGTTTATGGTAGGAGGGTGGATGAGAATTTTGATACAAATGACGTATGGAGTAGGATGACTAGCCATCGCCAATTCCAGGGGGGATTATACTCTTATCTTGATATTGATAGATTTGAATTAAGAGTAATCCATAGGTTTTTAGCCAATTCGATTACATAACGAGGTAAGAATAAGGAAAAGGTAAATGAACAGGATTTGTTTTACCACATGTGTATTCGAGACCCACACAGCGCTGTAAGTATACCTTTTGTGTGGGTTATTATTTATTGACTATGGTTAGGGGTATGAGGCGTGGTAGCATAATAGGAGGTGGTATATTTATTACTTTAATTGTTGAATATCTCGGTGTGGATAGAAGTCGGGGGGGATTATTAATGGCAGAACCAGAACCCCGCGATAGAATAGATTTGCGTGTTTATCATGGTGCTAAAGTCATAAAGAAACGAAACAACGCGGCAGCACATTATGATGGCAGGCATCCACAGGTTGAGAGAGATCAACAGCAAGGTCAATCGGGAGGGGGTAATCCAATGACGGAAATGCAAATTTTTATGGCTCGACACGAGTATGAAATGGCTAGACAAAAAGCGTTTCAAGATTGGCAGTATCATCAAAGCCAAATCATAAGTCATTGTACACATGTAGGTAGAGACTACATTCCTACCGTTATGCCCGAATTTGCTCCTTGGACTATAGAGAGCCGACCACCATATCCTACATATGACCCGGCCCAAGTATTTTACAACATTTATGGATACGCTTGGGACCCATACTGGAACCATCCTCCTCATCCGTAATTTTCTTATTTTATATTTTTGTTTATTTTATTGTAATGTTACTAATTCTTAATTTTCTTATTTCTTATATCTTATTTTATTAATATAATAGCTTTTATAATTTTCTAACTTTATTAGATTTTAATAATTTTTGAATGTGGTGTGAAAACCCAACTTCAAAAATATGTATATATGTGTTTGTAGTTTATCTTCTGTACAAAACAGGGTAAAACAGCGCATTTTCAAAGACTGGCATTAAGTTCAGAAAAAGCTATTAATTTTGACGACAAAACGAAAAACAAATGTGATGTACCAATAGACGGAATGAACAAATGATGTGCACCATTTATCATTCAGCAAACAAACGCCAATATGTTTGGAAACTTTGGTAAAATTTAATCATTTTTCTACGCTAATCACCCTCAATAATTTAAATTGTTACTGATTTCTTGCAAATGAGGGCATTGCAAGATCTTAAGTGTGGGAAGGGGTTAAATTCTTTCGGATTTTTAAAATTTTTAACTTAAACACTTGGTTACCATTAAAAATACTAGTAACGTAGTAGTTGTATTAGAATCTAGTGCTCTCTGATAACAAAGAACAGCCCTAGTCTTATATACTGACTACCCACTTCTAGTAAAATTTTTCAAAATTTTCAATTAAATGAACTCAAAATCATGTTTATACATATTTATGAACGATAAAACTAGGTGTTAACACCGAAATTATTGTTACCTCGGAAAGGACATAAATTGAAAACAAACCAAAATGTTAGAATTCATTTAAAATGGAATAGAGGACAATAAAAAGGCAAATAAAAGAAAATAAAAGCCAAGTGTGGGAAAATTTACCAAGTTATCTTAAACATATGTCACATATTTCTGTAACAAATAATTGAAGATACTTTTGCTTTGGACTAAACTAAACAGTTTTACCCGATTTACTGTAAGAAAGATGGATCTACACGATGAATCAATTCCATCACTTAAAGGAAGTAAAGTCTTCCGAAAAAGAAACGCGCTTCTTGATTTAGGTCATGAAGTTGTCGTCCAGACCAGCTGTAGGTTGACGAAAAATCTAGAAAAGTCATCACTAAAATCAGCAGGAAATCCACGGACCTCAGCATAAAACAGGGTCACCAAGTGGTCAGACTTATCCTAACCATGAGAGGATCTGTCTCGTAAAATGGGAAGGATTCCGTGCAAATTAGCTGGATAAGACTAATGAATCAGATCCCCAGAAAGGATAAACTCCTTAAAAGATCAAAAAAATCAGCTTTTAAGACTGATATTACTCAATCCTAGAGATTGACCTTAAAGATTGAGAATTACAAACTCATGAAATTCGATGATATCTAAACTCGAGCTTGAACGAGAAAATATTTTGATCAAAATTACAAATCAATTTGTTTTCTGAAAACCCATTTTCAATGCGTTCATTACCATTGAACGTAAAATCCTAGGAATTCACCTGGAATTCATTAGGTCACCTGAACCAAATCGGGTGTCAACTGTAAGAACGGTGGTTGCATAGCATGGTCAAAGACAGGACCTTGTGCCAGACCGGAAAATTATAAGGGTGAGCTTTACTATTGCTCCTACAAAGGATAGTAATTGCGTCCGACACATTATAGACCATAATTAAAAGCATGTCAGGGGACATTGCCTTAACAGTTGCTTGTTCAACGCTTTCCTTTACAACCGGACGGTAGTTTACCGAAAGGTAATATTCGGAGCAAGTATACTGGACGTGTTGCTTTCCCAATACAAGGTTAGCAAGTGGGTGACACAAAACCACAAGTTTTGAGCTAAAATTTTCAAATCTGAAACCCACCAAACCCACAAAAATATTTTGCAAACATCGGTGAAGGGTTATTCCGGAAAACTTATCTAGGGTAAAAGCTAGATTTAATTTTCAAAAGATCAAATGTTTTCATAAAGATCCAATTTCCTTAAAGGATCTAAATTTTCATTGTCATGTGGGACTGTAAACCACATCGTTACTACCATTGTTCATACCGCCGTATAGAAATCACTGATGTACAAAGTGTGAAGAATAAAGAAGTGATTCTAGTATATTTCAAGACTATATTGCTTGAGGACAAGCAACGCTCAAGTGTGGGAATATTTGATAATCATAAAAACGAACATATATTTCATAGCATTATCCATCAAGAAAGACAAGCTTTTAGTTGCAATTGTTCTATTTACAAGTGATATTCGTTTAAATAATAAAAGGTGAAGACAAAAGACAGATTCGACGAATTGAAGACGCAAACGACCAAAAAGCTCAAAAGTACAAAATACAATCAAAGTGGTTCCAATTATTGATGAGAAACGTCTCAAAATTACAAGAGTACAAGACGCGAAACGCAAAGTACAAGATATTAAATTATACGCAAGGACGTTCAAAAATCCGAAACCGGGACCAGAGTCAACTCTCAACGCTCGACGCAACGGACTAAAAATTACAAGTCAACTATGCACATGAATATAATATAATATATAATTAATTCTTAAAATTAATATATATATTATATTATAAAACCGTCGGCAAGCTAGGAGCCAAGCTTGTGTGAGCTAGAATCCACAGCTCCGCACTCGCGGAGCTTATAAAGGCAAAAACCTCCGCACTCGCGGAGGTCAAATAGTATTACGTGGGCCTATAAAAGGCCGAGCATTCGGCCGAAATTTACACATCTTTTTCTCTTCATTCATCAACGTATATATATATATATATATATATATATATATATATATATATATATTATAATTTTAATTTTAATTTTAATTTCCAATAATAAAGGTATGTTAGCGAATGTTGTAAGGATGTAAGTCGAAATTATGTCCGTGTAACGCTACGCTATTTTTAATCATTGTAAGTTATGTTCAACCTTTTTAATTTAATGTCTCATAGCTAAGTTATTATTATGTTTATTTAATACCGAAGTAATCATGATGTTGGGCTAAAATACTAAAATTGAGTAATTGGGCTTTCTACCATAATTGGAGTTTGGACAAAAGAACGACACTTGTGGAAATTAGACTATGGGCTATTAATGGGCTTTATACTTGTTTAACTAAATGATAGTTTGTTAATTTTAATATAAAGATTTACAATTGGACGTCCCTATAAATAACCATATACACTCGATAGGACACGATGGGCGGGATATTTATATGTACGAATAATCGTTCATTTAACCGGACACGGGAATGGATTAATAGTCTATGAAATTATTAAAACAGGGGTGAAATTATGTACAAGGACACTTGGCATAATTGATAACAATGTATTAAAACCTTGGGTTACACGCAGTCGATATCCTGGTGTAATTATTAAACAAAGTATTAAGACCTTGTTACAGTTTAAGTCCTCAATTAGTTAGAATATTTGACTTCGGGTATAAGGATAATTTGACAAGGACACTCACACTTTATATTTATGACTGATGGACTGTTATGGATAAAAACCAGACGGACATATTAAATAATTCAGGACAAAGGACAATTAACCCATGGGCATAAAACTAAAAATCAACACGTCAAATATCATGATTACGGAAGTTTAAATAAGCATAATTCCTTTATTTTCATATTTAATTGCACTTCTAATTATCGCATTTTTATTTATTGTCATTGTATTTAATTGCACTTTTAATTTTCGTAATCTTTAATTATCGTAATTTTATATCTTATCGCACTTTAATTTATCGCACTTTTAATTATCGTACTTTTTATTTATTGCAATTTTATTTATTGTCATTTTAATTATCGCATTTTATTTATCGTCATTTACTTTACGCTTTAAATTAAGTTGTATTTATATTTAATATTTTGCATTAGGTTTTAATTGTGACTTAAGTTTTAAAATCGACAAACCGGTCACTAAACGGTAAAAACCCCTTTTATTATAATAATAATACTACTTATATATATATATATATATATATATATATATATATATATATATATATATATATATATATATTTAGATAAATATAGCTTAAAATAAATATAGTGTTAAACTTGACTAGCTCCCTGTGGAACGAACCAGACTTACTAAAAACTACACTACTGTACGATTAGGTACACTGCCTATAAAGTTGTAGCAAGGTTTAGGTATATCCACTCTATAAATAACTTGTGTAAAATTGTATCGTATTTAATAGTATTTTGTAGTAAAAATTATAACTATTTCGTACTACACCTCGCACACATCACTTTCCCTAGCAGACCCTAAAGAACTAGTCTTCTCCCCCCATTCTGAATTTTTATTTTTTTAGGTTTTACGAGATAAAGAATTCCTGTGAACTAAACCATGGTCTAATGCTACACGCTTTGATCACTAAACGTAATAATGACACACTCCCGGGTGACCTGGTATCAGTAATAAGAGCCAAATTAGACGGAGTAAGAAAAGAACTCAGGAACGAACATAATAAGTTACTTTTTGGTAAAGGAAAATCAAAATCCGCAGTGAAAAGAAGAGCACGACACCTTGAAAGATGTCACAAATGCGGAAAATGGTCACACGAAGGAAAATGCTCGACGAATCAAACATATTCCAATACCGAGTTCGTTACTTTATGCAGAGAAGGACCGTTCATATGTTTCGAAGAAAAATCGTTGAATGCTCGAGGTTACGCCTATGTAGCTATGGAAAACTAATTAGTCTGACTATCTTATGAGTGGGCTAAAGCAGGTCACTGAGAATTCTATCTTACAGGTAAGTATGTACAGTTTTGTATTTTTTTTATTTTGCTTTTAACCTTTTGATATTAAACGCTAAATTGTTCGCTATAAAGTATTAAATTGATACTCAATAAAATTAGGTTTTGCGACCAAAATTATTGATATCATACAAAAATTTATTACATCACTGTGAAATTTACCGTTTATTCTTAAGGTATAAATATCTTTAATCAATCAACCCAAAATATTTCAAAAATTCGTCAGGAGTAAAACTAGGTAATATAGCCGAAATTACTTTACCGAAAAGAGGGGCGTATATTTTTGATAATATTTGATTGATTAAAGTGGGATAAAAGACCAAAAAAGATTTTTAATTTTAATTTTACTTTTCTTTGTTTTTAAAATTAATATTAAATTATTAGTATAAACTTTTTAAAATCAATATATTTAAGTTTGTAAATATTTGAAAAATTAATATTTTTAAAATAAGTTTGTATGTTTAAAAACAAAATTTTTAATATAAAGTTTGTATTAATAATATGAATTTTTAATTTTATGCATTTCAAATTTAAGTTTGGTCTGAATTTAAAAACAAAAATTTACTTTATTTCACTAAGATAAAAATATGATTTTTAAAATTCGTCGTGAGTTGAAAACTAGGTCATTGAACCGAAATTGCTCTACCCAAGGGAGGGACGAGAACTTTTATTATCATTATTTTTAATCTTATTAAATTAAAGTATGCCAAAAACATTTAAAAAAACCCAAAAATCTTTGCTTTTAAAACAACGCTTTGAATTGACAAATTTTAAAATTTTCTCGAGGGACAGACTAGGACAACGATCCGAAACACCCTCACTTCTAAAAAGAAACAAATTTTTAAAATTTTATTAATTTATGTTTTAAAAGTTATAAGGTTTTCATAAAAAAAAAAAAATAAATAAAAAACGGACCTCATGCAATCGCATGAGATTTACCCTGTAACCTCATGTGATTGCATGAGGCTGAAAATCAGGCCAGAAACAAAAAGGGCAGCGAGCTGTGTTCTGTCTCCACTCCACACATACACACACACACGAACATACACACATATACACTCCTAAAATCGCCATTTTTTCACTAAATTCAACCAAATTTCTCGCTACAGTCCGCTCTAAACATGAATTTGATAAGGAGTTTATCAAGAAGGGTAAAAAATTTCACCCCTAAACCTCTTTAAATTTGATTTTTAGTGTTCTTGAGCTATAATTTACCTAATTTGATTTTATTAATTTCTAGTGTAATTAGAGTTAAATTGTTAGTATTTTATGCATGTATAACCTAGATTGATGCTATTTAACATGATTTGAAGCCAAAAACTTCAAAATTTTTAGGAATCTAGGGTTTGTGTTCTTGAGCAATTTGGAGCTTTTTGATATAAACAGGTTATGACCGATTTTTGTCATGAATTATTGCTAAATTAAGTAGTGTAACATGTTTAGGTAGCTAAATGATCCAAACTTTGATCCTAAACATGATTTTTGAGAATTAAAGTGGACTTTTTAGGTATAAAATTCATGAACTTGATTAAATTGATGTAAATGCCATTTGAAACTTGTTTAATTACTAGTAATGGTTGTTTTAACATGTTATTTGAGTTAAATGCTTATGAACTTTGTAAACATTTTCATATATGCTTATTTGAAAAAGTGTAGAATTGTAAAAAATTGTGAAAATGTGTATAAGTTTAATTTTGATTTAACATGTTATTGTAATTGTTTCAATTTGTTATTTTGCTAACACTAATGCATATTTGGATGCACAAATTTTGTGTTTAATGTGTTTTGCAGAGATTTACAGATACTGATGGTGCAACATCATCATCCAGGCAACCTCCTCCAGAACCTGAACCAGAAATGCAATATGAACCTGAACCGGAGCAACAACAGGAACCACAACAACAACCTGATGAACACGTTCCATATTATGATCCGCTACAATTTGTTGATGCCTTCATAGTATTTCCGATGCATCTTCCAGTAGAATACCCAACGATTCATGAACACACATTGCATCCTAATCTGAGATTCGATAGAAGCTGGAGAGATTACCCAACATATCAAAGTAACAAATTCAAACTGATACCGAAAAATGTAGAAGTGCCAAGGGTAATCAATTGGGAGCCTTTGGAAAGGGTCCAACTTGCTAACTCAGTTAGACAGCATTTGATCTAAAGGTATGGCAGCTCTTCTTTTCACGATTGGGAACGTCTATTCACCATTCGTAGACCTGTATATAAGGAATGGTGTATTGAGCTTATGAGTACTATAGCATTAAATGTAGATGTAGATAGGTTAGATGATAGAAGTTTTCTTAGATTTATACTTGGCCGTAGGATGTACAGGATGTCCATGCTGGACATGGCCAGGGCTTTGCAGATATATACTCCTGGTGAATTACTACTACCCGATTGTATGAATTTGATTTATCGTGGTGAAAGGGTAGATAGGAATTTTGACGCGAACGCCGTCTGGAGGCGTATGTCAGATTATAATGTTTTTACGCTGAGAGGAAAACACTCCTACTTACATATTAACAAAGCTGAGTTTCGTATAATTCATAGATTTTTTGCTAACTCGATTACACAGAGAGGTCACAATAAGGAGAAAATGACCTTACATGATTTATTTTACCTAAAGTGTATTCGAGACCCAAGAGGCTTTGTTAATATCCCTTACTGTGTTGGTTTTTATTTGTCCAAGATGGTGGAAGGAATACAGGAAGGGGGAATAATAGGAGGAGGTATTTTTGTTACTCTCATTGGAGAGTATTTGGGTGTAGATAGGGACCAAGGGGGTCCACTTTTGGAATGTAGGGAATAGATTGAGCCTTTAGGATTGAAGGTCTATCAGGGTGCTAAGGTATTAAAGAGCAGACGAAACCAGGCAGTACCCTATGAAGGTCGTCATCCACAGGTAGAGAGAGGATCAGATGAGGAAATGGAGGAAGCGGATGACATTAGGGATGTCATTAGGGAGGCTATGACTGACATCTACCAGCGTGTAGATGAGGTAGATATGACAAACGGGGAGTGATTTAGTCGGATGGAGCAGCGGCAAGTCCGGAATGATTACGAGCATTCCAGGCAACGACATCATGATAGATGGGACTATCATCAGTGTCAGATCATGAGCTGGCTGTCACCTCAGGATCACTACGTACCGACTCGACCCGCTTACTATCCTCCACACCAGCCCGAGATGAGACCACCATATACTCTCTACGACCCTAACCAGGCCTACCAGTATACCTATCACCAACCATGGAACCCGAATGACGATATGAACTAGAACCCCTATCCAGTTTGATATAGTTCCTATTGGTGATTTTTATGATTTTTATTATTTCTGTTTATTTATGTTTAAACACATTATATTTTGATACTTTTATGTATTGTTTAATATTTTAATTATTTTGTAATAATATTTCATATTTGATTTGAAAGTGGGATTTTAAGTCCCATTTCAAATTACCATGCATGTTTATATTTGTATTGTATGTATTTTATTTCATGTACACAACAGGGTAAAACAGCGCATTTTCAAAGACTGCCATTAAGTTCAGCAAAAGCTACTAATTTTGACGACAAAACGAAAAACAAATGTGATGTAACAACAAGACGGAATGAACAAATGATGTGCACCATTTATCATTCAGCAAACAAACGCGAATATGTTTGGAAACTTTGGTAAAATTTAATCATTTTTCTACGCTAATCACCCTTAATAATTTAAATTGTTACTGATTTCTTGCAAATGATAGATTTGAATTAAGAGTAATCCATAGGTTTTTAGCCAATTCGATTACATAACGAGGTAAGAATAAGGAAAAGGTAAATGAACAGGATTTGTTTTACCACATGTGTATTCGAGACCCACACAGCGCTGTAAGTATACCTTTTTGTGTGGGTTATTATTTATTGACTATGGTTAGGGGTATGAGGCGTGGTAGCATAATAGGAGGTGGTATATTTATTACTTTAATTGCTGAATATCTCGGTGTGGATAGAAGTCGGGGGGGATTATTAATGGCAGAACCAGAACCCCGCGATAGAATAGATTTGCGTGTTTATCATGGTGCTAAAGTCATAAAGAAACGAAATAACGCGGCAGCACATTATGATGGCAGGAATCCACAGGTTGAGAGAGATCAACAGCAAGGTCAATCGGGAGGGGGTAATCCAATGACGGAAATGCAAATTTTTATGGCTCGACACGAGTATGAAATGGCTAGACAAAAAGCGTTTCAAGATTGGCAGTATCATCAAAGCCAAATCATAAGTCATTGTACACATGTAGGTAGAGACTACATTCCTACCGTTATGCCCGAATTTGCTCCTTGGACTATAGAGAGCCGACCACCATATCCTACATATGACCTGGCCCAAGTATTTTACAACATTTATGGATACGCTTGGGACCCATACTGGAACCATCCTCCTCATCCGTAATTTTCTTATTTTATATTTTTGTTTATTTTATTGTAATGTTACTAATTCTTAATTTTCTTATTTCTTATATCTTATTTTATTAATATAATAGCTTTTATAATTTTCTAACTTTATTAGATTTTAATAATTTTTGAATGTGGTGTGAAAACCCAACTTCAAAAATATGTATATATGTGTTTGTAGTTTATCTTCTGTACAAAACAGGGTAAAACAGCGCATTTTCAAAGACTGGCATTAAGTTCAGAAAAAGCTATTAATTTTGACGACAAAACGAAAAACAAATGTGATGTACCAATAGACGGAATGAACAAATGATGTGCACCATTTATCATTCAGCAAACAAACGCTAATATGTTTGGAAACTTTGGTAAAATTTAATCATTTTTCTACGCTAATCACCCTCAATAATTTAAATTGTTACTGATTTCTTGCAAATGAGGGCATTGCAAGATCTTAAGTGTGGGAAGGGGTTAAATTCTTTCGGATTTTTAAAATTTTAACTTATACACTTGGTTACCATTAAAAATACTAGTAACGCAGTAGTTGTATTAGAATCTAGTGCTCTCTGATAATAAAGAACATCCCTAGTCTTATATACTGACTACCCAATTCTAGTAAAATTTTTCAAAATTTTCAATTAAATGAACTCAAAATCATGTTTATACATATTTATGAGCGATAAAACTAGGTGTTAAACACCGAAATTATTGTTATCTCGGAAAGGACATAAATTGAGAAACAACCGAAAATGTTAGAATTCATTTAAAATGGAATAGAGGACAATAAAAAGGCAAAGAAAGGAAAATAAAAGCCAAGTGTGGGAAAAATTTACCAAGTTATTTTGAACATATATCACATATTTTTGTACAAACAATTGAAGATACTTTTGCTTTGAACTAAACTAAAAAGTTTTACCTGATTTATTATAATATATTTGAAAGAAAGATGGATCTACACGATGAATCAATTCCATCATTAAAAGGAAGTAAAGTCTTCCAAAAAAGAAACACGCTTCTTGGTTTAGGTCATGAAGTTGTCGTCCAGACCAGTTGTAGAGTCTACGAAAAACCTTGAAAAGTTTTCTCGAGAATCAACTGGATATCCACGGACCTCAGCATCAAACAGGGTCGCCAAGTGGTCAGACTTATCCTAACCATGAGAGGATCTGTCTCGTAAAATAGGGAGGGCACCGTGCAAATTAGCTTGATAAGACTAATGAATCAGATCCCCAGAAAGGATAATCTCCTTAAAAGATTAAAAATCAGCTTTTAAGACTGATATTACTCAATCCTTGAGATTGACTTTTAAAGATTGAGAATTAAAAACTCATGGAATTCGATGATATCTAAACTCGAGCTTGAACGAGAAAATATTTTGATCAAAATTACAAACCGATTTGTTTTCTAAAACCCCATTTTTAATGCGTTCATTACCATTGAACGTAAAATCCTAGGAATTCACCTGAAATTCATTAGGTCACCTGAACCAAATCGGGTGTCAACCGTAAGAACGGTGGTTGCATAGCATGGTCAAAGACAGGACTTTGTGCCAGACCGAAAAACTATAGGGTGAGCTTTACTATTGCTCCTACCATGGATAGTAATTGCATCCGACACGTTATAGACCATAATTAAAAGCATGTCAGGGGACATTACCTTAACAGTTGCTTGTTGTTCAACGCTTTCCTTTACAACCGGATGGTAGTTTACCGAAAGTTAATATACGGAGCAAGTATACTGGACGTGTTGCTTTCCCAATACAAGGTTAGCAAGTGGGTGACACAAAACCGCAAGTTTTGAGCTAAAATTTTCAAATCTGAAATCCACAAAACCCACAACAACAATTTGCAAACACCGGTGAAGGGTTATTCCGGAAAACTTATCTAGGGTAAAAGCTAGATTTAATTTTCAAAAAGATCAAATGTTTTCATAAAGATCCAATTTCCTAAAGGATCTAAATTTTCATAGTCATGTGGGACTGTAAACCACATCGTTACTACCATTGTTCATATCACCATATAGAAATCACTGATGTACAAAGTGTGAAGAATAAAGAAGTGATTCTAGTATGTTTTTATTTCAAGACTATATTGCTTGAGGACAAGCAACGTTCAAGTGTGAGAATATTTGATAATGCTAAAAATGAACATATATTTCATAGCATTATCCCTCAAGAAAGACAAGCTTTTAGTTGCAATTGTTCTATTTACAAGTAATATTCGTTTAAATAATAAAAGGTGAAGACAAAAGACAAATTCGACGAATTGAAGATGCAAACGACCAAAAAGCTCAAAAGTACAAAGTACAATCAATGTGGTTCAAATTATTGATGAGAAACATCTCAAAATTACAAGAGTACAAGACGCAAAACGCAAAATACAAGATATTAAATTGTACGCAAGGACGTTCGAAAATCCGAAACCGGGACCAGAGTCAAATCTCAACGCTCGACGCAACGGACTAAAAATTACAAGTCAACTATGCACATAAATATAATATAATATTTAAATAATTCTTAAAATTATTTATATATTATATATATATATTTATAAACCGTCGGCAGAATGCAAACAAAGACATGTGACCTGGAAAAGCAGGCCATGCGATCGCATGGCCTGGATGAGAGTAATCCATGCGATCGCATGGTAGTAGGTACCAGGCCACATGCCTATAAATTTCGCAGTTTTGAGCATCATTACACCATCTTTTTCTTCTTCATTCACTCAACGATATATATATATATTATAATTTTAATTTTAATTTTAATTTTAAATTCTAATAATAAGGGTATGTTAGCGAATGTTGTAAGGGTGTAAGTCGAAATTCTGTCCGTGTAACGCTACGCTATTATTAATCATTGTAAGTTATGTTCAACCTTTTTAAATTAATGTCTCGTAGCTAAGTTATTATTATGCTTATTTAATGCCGAAGTAATCGTGATGTTGGGCTAAATATTAAAATTGGGTAATTAGGCTTTGTACCATAATTGGAGTTTGGACAAAAGAACGACACTTGTGGAAATTAGACTATGGGCTATTAATGGGCTTTATATTAACTAAATGATACCTCGTTGATTTAATATATAGACTTATAATTTGATGTATTTATATATAACCACATACGCTTGACTGGGCACGGTGGGCGGGATATCTATAAATACCAATAATTGTTCATTTTACCGGACACGGGACTGGATTAATAGCTAATGGATTAGTTAAAATAGGGGTGGATTACATTCAAGGGTAATTGGTGTAATTGTTAACAAAGTAGTAAAACCTTGGTCTACACGCAGTCGATAACCTGGTGTATTCATTAAACAAAGTATTAAGACCTTGTTACAATTCGAATCCCCAATTAGTTGGTATATTTGACTTCGGGAATAAGAATAATTTGACGAAGACTCTCGCACTTTTTGATTATGACTGATGGACTATTATGGACAAATCCGTATGGACATATTGAATAATCCAGGACAAAGAACAATTAACCCATAGGAATAAACTAAAAAACAACACGTCGAACATCATGATTACGGAAGTTTAAATAAGCATAATTTCTTTATTTCATATTTAATTGCACTTTTAATTATCGCACTTTTATTTACTGTCATTGTATTTAATTGCACTTTTAATTATCGTACCCTTTAATTATCGTCATTTTTATTTATCGCATTTTTATTTATCGCAATTTCATTATCATTATTTACTTTACGCTTAAAATTAAGTTATATTTATTTTTAATATTTTACATTAGGTTTTAACTGCGACTAAAGTTTTAAAATCGACAAACCGGTCATTAAACGGTAAAAACCCCCTTTTATAATAATAATACTACTTATATATATTTTTGTATTTTTACAATTATAAGTTAAAAAAATATAGCGTTAAACTTGGCTAGAGTTCCCTGTGGATGAACCGGACTTACTAAAAACTACACTACTGTACGATTAGGTACACTGCCTATAAGTGTTGTAGCAAGGTTTAGGTATATCCACTCTATAAATAAATAAATCATTTGTGTAAAATTGTATCGTATTTAAAAGTATTTTGTAGTAAAAATATAACTATTTTGTACACCACCTCGCACACATCATGTATTTAATGGTTAAAGCTTTGTCAACGCCTAGGGAACCCCACATTTCATTTGTTCAATCTAAACTGTAATAACCCTTTTTTCGTTTACTTTCCGTTTAATTATTTTAAAGTCTGTTATTTAATTATAACATCTCTCGTTTACACTAGCGTATTTAAGATAATTCGTAAGACTAATTCACGCACCCGCTTTTAAACTCTAGGGACTAAAGTTGCCAAAGGGTCAAACTAGTGACTAGGTCAACTAGTCAAACCCTCTCCTCCACCATTCATTTCATCTTCCACCTTTTCACTACTTCCACTTTTTGCTCTCAAACTCTCAATCAAAGATTCATCATCCATTTTAGATCTAGCAAGCTTACATCAAAACAAACTACATATTTGTGATCTACTAATTAAGAGCTTCAACTTGATACCAATTTCATTACTTGGGGTGAGCTTTTCAAAAACTCTAGATTTCTTGTTCTTAGTGTTCTTCACTTATAAAAGTGTTAATTAGTGTCTATGGCTCAAGTCTAACATGAATACATGAATTATTTGCTTGTTCTTGTCATTTTTGTGCAACTAGCTTGAACATGAAAAGTGACTAGTTTAATCTTGAGTTTTGGTTGATTAAATGTTGTTAGATGTTAAAGTTCATGTATTAATTGTGTTACTAGCATCATTAGCTTTAATTTGATGTGTAGGTTGCCTTAGAAAGACTCCATTAACATGATTGTTGAGTTTATGATTTTTGGTTAGGGTTTGGTAGCCTTAAATGTGAATTTTGATGCAATAAATGCTTTGCAATGATTTTTGTAAGTGTTTAGTAGTATTGTATGCATAATTACTTATGAAACGGCGTATTATTTGTGTGCATATATTTCCCGAATCATCAAATTATATTTATGAACTTGAATGTAATTAATGAGGAACATTTAATGCGGATTATGTTGTTGTAAATGTTTAGTTTAGTTATTGTTATGAGTTCAATTGAACTACTAGTAATGGGTGTTTTAAAATGACATACAATAAGCATTTTCCATGTTTGTTGACCATAATTTGTGTTTCAGTGAGATTTGGTTCGAGACATGACCACATGAAACTGCCCAGACATCTGTCCAACTGTTTTGCCGTGGCGCGGCCAACCTTGGCATGGCGTGACCCCAAGAGCATTTCGAAAATAACCTTTATCCAAGGTGTGAAGCATCAGGTAAACCGAGATGCCGCGACGCGGCCAATCCTTGGCGCGGCGCGACATATTTCTGGAATGTGGCCTGTCCAACTTTGCATTTTCACGTTTAATTCTAACTATGCTACGCACCTCCGATTAACATGTAACTTGTTCTAACATGCTCCTATATGATTATGTAGCTAAGAAAAATTGTCCGAGACCCGACCCTAACATGTTGATTTTTTCGTTGACTTTGACTTGACCAAAGTTGACTTTTATTCAAACTTAACCAATACTTTGTTTAATCGTTATAACCTTTATATTGTACTTGACTCTTGCATGAAACTTGACAACTTGATTCACATGCTATATAATCGAGTCGTAACGAGCCATAGGACTAATTGAACAAATTTGACCAACCGTGTTTTACCGATATTGATACAACCTACTTGTTTAGGTCAAGACTAGCATTCGTTCTTGCACACGTTTAATTTGTGAAGTACCTTTATACTCGTGCACTCAAGGTTTGATCATAATCCCACTTTTACTCTTTTATACTAATACTTGGGATGGGAAAACATAAACGTTTCGTTTTTACAAAGTGAACACATGTACGAAAACAAACATTCCACGTACGAGTTAGAACAAAAAATTCTCAATTCAATTATCATTTGTTACACTTGTAGGGTGTAAGCGAGAACTTATGTTGTGTGGATCTATACGGGCTTAACGAGCCCTCATTCGGACGGTTCGCTACCGTTGGCGGATGAAATATATTTTCGGGTATAGTGTAGGTTCTAACACTATGATGCAGAGGTACTATTCAGTTAAGCCTTGATAATTGGGTGCTCGACAAACAAACAACATCTTTGGAATGCAAACGATTTGGATAATCAACTTATACTAAATCTTGTGGTTCAATACAGTATACTTACTAAACCTATGATTTCACCAACGTTTTCGTTGACAGATTTTTCTATGTTTTCTCAGGTCCTTGAATGCTATGTGTTACATGCTTCCGCACACTATTTTGATACTTGCTTGGATGTCGAGTATACATGCATACATGGAGCGTCATTTGGCTTTACTTTAAATTGTGTCGCATAGGTTTCATTTGTATTTAAACGTTGTAACGTAACTAGTTGTTAAACTACTTCTTAAACCTTGAAACATACTTACATTTGAAATGAATGCGACCACGTAACGGGACCTAAGTTGACAGCACCATCGATAGCGATTTTGGCGGGTCGTCACATGTGGTATCAGAGCGTTGGTTGTAGATATTTAGAGTTCATTGGTGTCAACCCCGAGTCATAGGGTGCATTAGTGAGTCTAGACTACAACCGGCATATAGACTTGAAGTAGGACTTGCTTGACTACTTGTACATTTATACTTGAACTCTTCTATTCGTATCTAACTCCTATTTCATTTTAATATCACGTTGTTTAATTTGATTGACACGCCATCTTGACCTTATGAGGTAATGTCGAATGCACATATGAATTAGCGTAATATAATTGTTGGGATTATATTACGGTGACTCATATGGACGTTCCGACATTATAACATAAAGAATTGAGGGCGGGTCAAGGAAAAATTTCCTCTCTATCTTTATTCCATATCACGATTAGTATTATTGAGAATACTAATCAACGATATTCTTGTGTCTTGAAGGAACAATAGCTCGCCGAGGTCAACGCAATACTCCTCCCGAAACACCCGAACAAGCTCTTCAACGGATGATAGCCACTGCCGTAGATGTGGCCATGGCCGGTCACTCCTCCAACAACAACAACAATAACAACAACCACAACAACAACAACAACCATGGATCCGGTAATTCAAATGAGGGATGCTCCTACAAGAATTTCATGGGATGCAAACCTCAGACTTTCGATGGAACTGGGGGACCGGTTGCTCTCACCCGATGGTTCGAGAAAACGGAAGCCGTTTTTAGCATAAGCTGTTGCCGGAATCAAGACAAAGTCAAGTATTCCACCCACACTTTCGCCGGTATCGCTCTCACATGGTGGAACACGTATGTGCGATCGGTGGGTACCGAAGAAGCCCACGCATTCTCTTGAGCCGATTTAAGGGAAAAGATGATCACCGAATACTTCCCACGTGAAGAGACTCGAAGGCTCAAAAACAAGATAAGAAGTTTAAAAGCGGTCCGAAATGACCTTAAAGCTTATAATCAACGGTTTGCCGAGCTAGCCCTAATGTGTCCGGCCCTCGTGACTCCCAAGTCCCTAAGAGTTGAACTTTACATGGATGGCCTCCCTAAAAGCATTAAACATGGGGTAATGTCATCCAAACCCGTTAACCTACAAGAGGCTTTGAAGATAGCCCACCAATTGATAGAATCGGTGGATGAAATTGAAGTGCCGGCACCAAAGGCCGAGGATAAATCGGGTGGCAACAAAAGAAAGTGGGAAGCACCCCAATCAAGTAACTTCAACAACAACAACTTCGCCAAGAAGCCTTTCACCTCCGACAGCAAGAAAGGTATACCGAAAGTCTACATTCTTGCAACAAGTTCCGCAAACATCATTATGGTGAATGTGGCAAGCCATTTTGCCACAATTGTCAAAGAAGTGGCCATGTGGCCAACTATTGTAGAAATACCGCTCCCGTCACTCAAAAGGGGCCCAATGCACCAAAAACGGGTGTTTGTTATGAATGTGGCCAACCGGGTCATTTTAAAGATGCATGCCCAAAGAAGAAAGCTAACCCTAATGCACGCGGCCAAACTTTCAACATTAACACCGAGGAGGCCCGAGATGACAATGAACTAGTTGTGAAGACCCGTCCTAATCCATCCGGACGAAGTCCATATCGATTATAAATGATTCACAACAGTTGATTACATCGCGAGGTACTTGACCTCTATATGATACATTTTACAAACATTGCATTCGTTTTGAAAAGACAATCTTTCATTACATCTAAAGTTGATGACATGCATACCATTTCATAACATATCTTACTATAATTGATTTAAAAATAATCTTGATGAACGTAACGACTCGAATGCAACGTCTATTGAAATATGTCATGAATGACTCCAAGTAATATCTCTAAAATGAGCAAATGTACAGCGGAAGATTTCTTTCATACCTGAGAATAAACATGCTTTCAAGTGTCAACCAAAAAGGTTGGTGAGTTCATTAGTTTAACATAAATAATCATTTCATAATTTTAATAGACCACAAGATTTCATATTTTCATTTCTCATAAACATACGTCCCATGTATAGAGACAAAAATATCATTCATATGGATTGAACACCTGGTAACCGACATTCACAATATGCATATAAGAATATCCCCATCATTCTGGGATCCTCCTTCGGACATGATATAAATTTCGAAGTACTAAAGCATCCGGTACTTTGGATGGGGCTTGTTGGGCCCGATAGATCTATCTTTAGAGTTCACGTCAATTAGGGTGTCTGTTCCCTAATTCTTAGATTACCAGACTTAATAAAAAGGGGCATATTCGATTTCGATCATTCATCCATATAATGTAATTTCAATTACTTGTGTCCATTTCGTAAAACATTTATAAAAACTGCGCATGTATTCTCAGCCCAAAAATATAAAGGGTAAAAAGGCAAATGAAACTCACAGTACTGTATTTTGTAGTAAAAATACATATGGCGACAATGAACACTGAACAATGCAAGGTTGAGATCGGATTCACGAACCTATATCATTTGTATATTTGTTAACACACATATTTGTAACCAAACAAATATATATAATTTATTAGTTATATCATTTTTATATTAATAACTTATATATGTCATTATATATATATTTTAAGTAAAAACCTTATTTATATAGTTAAGTTTTGTATTAAATGTATATATGTATATTTATATATCTATATTTATTTTATAATATCATTTTGTTTGTTAACTTAATGATAATACTAATAATTTTTAAATGATAATACTTATACTAATGGTAATACTAATAATAAAAGTAATCTTACTAATAACACCATTGATAATGATAACTTTTAACAATAATGATACTGATAATATTATTGATAATAATAATGATAGTAATAATGATAGTTATATTATTAATAATTATATAATAATAATGGCTTTAATACTAATTCCTATATTCATAAAAAAAAAAAATAAGAATACAACTAATGCTTAACGTTAATATTAGTCTTAATAATAATGATAATAAAATTCATAATATTAATGTTAACATTAACAATAATTAACATACTCATAAACTTAATCATAATAATTAACAATAATAATGGTGATACAATAATAATAATACCAATAATAACGTTAATACTTAATAATGATACAAATAATAATAGCAATAACCATAACAATAATCATGGTAACAATACTAATAATAATCCTAATACTAATTAGTAATTAGTAGTAATAATAATCATAATCATAATAATAATAATAATAATAATAATAATAATAATAATAATAATAATAATAATAATAATAATAATAATAATAAAATTAGAAAACTACCTCAATACAAGGATAAGCTTCAAAAAGAAAATAAACTGCACTAGCCCGGGTTCGAACCCGAGACTCCTCGTTACCCGTCAACACTTCCTAACCATCCGTCTAACCCAGTTTTTCTGTTCTAAATCGTACACCCTTTTCATTTAACCCATTTAATATCTGTTTCATCTTTCTTCTTCTACGTCGAGAACCCAAACAGTCAGAGGACTTTAACAACTATGCTAGCACTTTATCTGTTGGGTTTTAAGATTTGAATAAATATAATCGGTGATGAAGGGTATGAACCAGCTGGACATTTATATAAGGAAGAATTAAAACAAAACAGTATCAGAAAAAGAAAAAAAAACGAAGAACAATCCAAATGGTGATTTTGAAATTAAGAACGTTTTAGCTCATGAAACCTAAATGAAATATGCTCCAAAATCTCCCTAGAATATTTCTCCATCTTTAATTGAAACTAAAACATCAAAGGGAACTCGAATTTTACGATGAACAAACGATTTGACTTTTTAAAGTTTAACTTTGACTCGAAAATTGGAATTTGATAAGAAGAATTTGAACGTGAAATTTTCCAGATAGTTTGGTTGGAGGAAAACTAACATAACTGCACTTTTACATTTTTAAAATTCATTCAAAATCGAGCTCTTGTTTGTTACAGGTTGAAACAGAGGTGATAACGGGTTTGTCTTTTATTTTCCTGTTTTAATTCGAAAAAATTGATTTAGTTGAAATTGATATTGGTTATGGAAGGTAAAGTGAATTGTTTACTATCCTGAATTGAGTGATTGTCATATAGATTAAAGGTACTTGACAGCATATTCGCTCAGGAGACAAAAACAAAAAAAAATAGAAATAAAGGGGATATCGATCTTTAACTGAATTTGTTTGGTAATGTATCAGATTTATACTTGTAGCAATTAGAAACAGGAATCGAATATCAAAAGGTTGAATAAGATTGAAAACTGAATACGCGATTTATCTATAATTATTTAGGTATACATCGTATTTATATATATACTGTATTCTTATTTATTTATATATCTGATCTGTATATATTCCTTATTTATTTATATATCTGATCTCTATATATATACATACTGAATTTTGTGTTATTACATAATAATATATATCTATTAATAAATTTAAGAATGTTATTAATTTTTAATAATAATACTAATACTAAGAATAATAATAATAGGAATTTTTAATAATAATATTAATACTAAAAATAACAAATCAATTATATCAAATTTCGTAATTATGTATTATACATAATAATAAAATAATAATAACACTGTTATTCATATTAACTACTTATTCTAATAATAGCAAAGAAAGTAATAATAATAGTATTATTAAAGATGATAAATTAAATGCGTTAACTTTCATATCTATATATTATATATAATAATATAACCAATACAGAGTTTAATTATTACTATTAATATTAGTATTAATAATAATAATGAAAGTAATAATAATATTACTATACTAACTATATTTTAACTTGTTATTATTATATTATTAATTATGTAATATTTAATATTTATGTAATATAGTTTATAATAACTTTGGTTGATTCTTTATTATTTATAAATCTTATATATATAATAATACCACATATAATAATTATACATAGAAATCATATATATTTATATATGATTCATTTTAAATTACACTTAATCATTCTATATCTTATTCTACATATTTAATCCCAATGTTTAATTTATATTTTATAATTTCAAATTATTACATATATTTACATTATATATATATATATATATATATATATATATATATATATATATATATATATATATATATATATATATATATATATATATATATATATATATATATATATATATATATCAGAAATTGTTCATGAATCCTCGGGAATGGTAAAAGGACAATTGCATTCATGTAAACCGTTCCAAAGTTTTCGAGACTCAATATTACAGACTTTGCTTATCGTGTCAAAATTATAATATCGTATCGAGAGTTTGGTTTAAAATTAGTTAAAATTTTCTGGGTCACTTGTAATGACCCGCACTTTTTCGATCATTCTATACTTATAAGATTAATATTTATATAAATTAAACCTTACCAACATGATAAGCAATCCAAATTGTTGAGACTTATGTTTTTGAAAAGAGTTTTACACAACGTTTGACCGTCTAGTTTGACCGATGATATTACGAACTATACAATATATGATAATTATACATACATATTTAACATGATCTAAGGATGTTTTAATATCTCATTTTGTATTAATAACAAAAAGTCATAAGTATATTTTGAAACTACTAACTTAAGTTTTCAAAACAATAACCTACGTAACGTTATTTGACATAAATACTGATGATTTATAATGTTTATACATATATCGTATAAGTAATGTATTTAATCATTTTTAAAGGGCTTTTATACATAAAACAATATAAGTATATTTACAAAAGATATTTATATTTGAATTCTCGTTCCGTTTCCTCAATAATCCTATACGTATATCTAGGGTACTATACACAGCTTCTAGAAGTATTTACTATTGGTATATACCAATAGAAATCTTCAATTATTGGAATAATATGTCATTCATGACATAATAAATTTTAACTTATCTTAGATATTTTCACTAAAAACCAAATTTTCAAGCCTATAAATAAGCACCATTTCTAACTCATTTTTACACATTCATTTTCCAAATTTTACTTCCAATTTTCACACACACTTGCAAGAACTCTCTCAACTTTTATTTTACTACTTCTTTCCAGCAACTTTACATTTTAAACTTGAGGTAAAAACTCTACTTCAACTCTTTTTCAATTCATATATTTATAGCTATATATATAAGAGTTTATAAACTAGAACATAGTTTGAATGATTTCAAACTTGTTAGCAAACTAAATAGATCCTTCTAACTTAACTTTTAAAATACTTCAAGACCTGTAATATAACTTAAAAATATGCTAATTTAACAAGGTATAACTTGGTTTTTCAAAGAACACCTTAAAAACTGTTTTTATGACGTCGGAGTGCAACCGGGGGCTGTTTTGGGTTGGATAATTAAAAACCATCTTAAACTTTGAATTGGAGGTTTATTTTATGGAAAAATGATTTTTACTATGAATATGATAACACATAAAAATTCCATGATTTAACTCAAAGTATAAGTATTTTTAGAAAAATAATCATTTAAGGTTGTTTACATGATGGAAAATGATTAACTTCATAAGTTTCACTAAAGTTTGACCTATGACCTGTGATTTCGAATACAAACTAAGGTATTTACAGTTCATAGTATTAAAGAGGGACTCGATCCAAGGAGATGGCAAGTTGAATCAACGAAAACGGAGTTGTAACGAAGAAACTATGACCGAAACAAAATCGGATATCCAAGACTAGTTTAGCCACGAAAATAATTGGGAAAAAATTAAATAAATCACATCTTTTTAAGTTAACATGATATTTTATATATATGTACTTATAATTCAATTTTATATGGTTCAGGATCACCCGTAAACAACACGAGAAGATTAATCATAAGATCCCATGATTGTACGCAACACGTCATTTGACAACACCGGTACTTTATGTACGCAACACGTCATTTGACAACACCGGTACCATGGGTCAAGATTAATCTCGACCAATACATATACGATGGGGTTTTATTTATTTCGTTGGGGGTTTTATTTATTTCATTGCGGGTATATTAAACATCTAAAAATGAACCATTAAAATTGAATTACTAACATCGGACTGCTAACTACGGACTAAGAAATTATTAAAACTATTAAAAGTATAAAAAGTATATATATGTGACGATTGTTTAAAATAGAAATATATTGATAAACTATATATGGATAGGTTCGTGATATCAATCGGAGACCAAGTCGAAATTACATATCTTCAAGACGAAAGTGAGTATATAGTCCCACTTTTAAACTCTAAATATTTCGGGATGAGAATACATGTATTTTATGTTTTACGTTATGGACACAAGTAACTGAAAAATATATTCTACGTTGAGTTGTACCACTAGCATACTTCCCTGTAGCTTGGTAACTGTTATTTACAGCGGTATTGTAAACGCGAATCCTGTTGATAGATCTATCGGGCCTGACAACCCCAACCGGACTGGACGACCAGTATTCAACGGTTGCACAGTACTTCGTTTCGTGACTACACTTGGTACGGTGTAGTAAGATTTCATAATAAAGGGAATATGCGACGTGATTAAATGTTAAGTATGGTTACCAAGTGCTCAACCACTTAGAATATTTTTATTAAACTGTTTATATATGAAATCTTGTGGTCTATATATATATTGCTGCCGGCACTAAACCTATATCTCACCAACTTTATGTTGACGTTTTAAACATGTTTATTCTCAGGTGATAATTAGAAGTTTCCGCTGCATTATGTTGAATTTGAGCAGGATCTTGCGTACGCATATTTGTGTCAAAAATAAAACTGCATACCCAAGGATTTGTGTTGTAAAATATGCTCGAAATCGTGTTGTTATCATTATATGTAAAGTTTGTAAGTCGAAGATTATCGCTAAACGATAATCATCTTTTTATTGTCTAAAGTTTGTAACAAAAATAATGGTTATGGTTTGTAATGTATAATATATGCAGTTTCTCTTTTAAAAATGTCGCATATAGAGGTCAATACCTCGCAATGAAATCATACGTTATCTAACACGTTCTTATGGTTAAGGACGGGTTATGACATGTGGTATCAGAGCGGTGGTCTTAGCGAACCAGGTTTGCATTAGTGTGTCTAAACCGATAAGTCGTTAGGATACATTAGTAAGTCTGGACTTTGACCGGGTCTGATTTAAAAACCATTGCTTATCATTGTTGGTTAAAATTTATATGTAAATATTATGTAGTACTAATGGGTTAGTTGTTGTGTGATAGATGTCGGGCTCAAAACTTGTCATCACATTCAGCGACTCCGAACCAGAATCTTCAGATGGTGTTCCAGTCATTAACCTATCCGATGACGAAAATAATATCTTTGGGGAAGACTCACAAATTTCGGATGAACCAACTATAGAAAATCTGGAAAGTGAACCCGAGGAGGAAAGTGAACCCGAGAAAATTACGAAAGACAAGTTCGAACAAGGAAAGAAACGAAAAGCTAATGAATTAGAAAATTCAAATCCCGAGTTTAGGGAGGATGATGTGGCACCAACTCCACTAAACACTACCACCCCTATTCCCGCTATTCCTATTCGTGCTGTCCCGGCATCTAGTTCTTCAGCCCCACCGCCAAAATATAGGCAGACAGCTAGGATAAGCGTTAGGCCATTCATTGGAACTAAACGTCCTAGAAAATAGACCAAACGATGCGCTGCCGTATTAAACCATGGGATCATATAATGTTTTGTATAATATTATTAGTGTGGTTTGCTTAATGTTCGATGTAAGATAAGCATATGTAAAATAGTGAAGTGTGAAATGCAATAATTTTCCATGGTTAAGTATTACTTAGATGGTAGTAATTGATTCTGTACTAAGCTATTAAGTATGGACATTAACGGGTAGGTACTACCCTAGATATAATTATAAAACGCTAATAAGAAGAAAAGGCTTTTATAATAATACCTGGTTCATATTATTAATAAGCTATAATGTACTGTAAATATACACTACATCTATAATATTCCATGTGAATAATTATTTTCTTTTCATTCTTATAGAAGAATATGGCGCGATTGAACCGAATGACGGAACAAGAAATCCAGGAACTCATCAATCAGCGAGTGAACGACAGAATGTTATGGGTCGAGGCTGCAAGAGGTGCTGCAGTTAACCCAAATCCTCGTGTGGGGTGCACTTACAAAACTTTTCAAGCTTGCAAGCCCTCATCATTCAGTGGAACAGAAGGACCGATCGGTTTAACCCGGTGGATAGAAAAGATGGAGACTGTGTTTAAAATAAGTGGTTGTGTTGAAAAGGACATGACCAAGTATGCATCGTGCACTTTACAAGATAGTGCACTCACGTGGTGGAAAAATTATGTGAAGGATGTAGGAGGAGATGTAGCTTATGATACTCCTTGGGAAGAATTCAAAACAATGTTAATCAACGAGTATTGTCCAAGGAACGAGGTTAGGAAGTTGGAAGATGAGTTACGAAGTCTGAAGGTTATTGGTACTGAAATCACCAACTACAATCAGCGATTCATGGAATTAGTTTTGCTATGTCCTGAATTGGTTCCAACCGAAGAACGGAAGATTGAAATGTACAAAGATGGTTTGCCCAAAAAGGTCAAGGCAAATGTTACAGCATCGAAACCTAAGACAATTCATGAAGCTATAACCATGGCAAACGAGCTAATGGATCAGGTCATTTTGGATAAGAAAGCATTCAATACTGATGTGAAGGTATCAGGTAACAAGAGAAAGTGGAATGGAAGCTATGATCGAGGTAATCAACAACAAACTTTTAAGAAACAAGAAACCCCGAAAGGTGCGGGTAGTGGTTCAGGTTTTGGTTACAAAGGACAAAGTCCTTTATGCAACCGATGTCACAAACATCACTTTGGTTACTGTAGTGTGGTATGCAACAAATGTAATCGACAGGGTCATCTTGCTGAAGATTGTAGGGCTCTCGTTACGAATACAAATGGTGCCAAGACTCCTGCCACCAACGCAAATAGAACTGCTTTGGCTACCATTACTTGTTTTGGGTGTGGAAAACAAGGTCACTATAAGAGCCAGTGCCCGAATCCAGAGAAGAATATCGGACCTGCACGTGGAAGAGCATTTGTTATTAATGCTAAAGAGGCATGTGAAGACCCGGAGCTTGTTACGGGTACGTTTACCATTAATAACTTATCCGCATCTATTATATTTGATACTGGTGCTGATAGAAGTTACGTGTGTAGAGACTTTCACGCTAAATTGAATTGTTCATCATTACCTCTCGATGCTAAGTACATGATTGAGTTAGCTAATGGTAAACTAATTAAAGCCGATAAAATTTGCCGTGATTGTAAAATAAATTTAGCCGGAGAAACGTTTAAAATTGACTTGATACCCGTAGAATTAGGAAGTTTTGATGTAATAGTCGGCATGGACTGGATGTCCAAAATAGGAGCTGAAGTTGTGTGCGCCAAGAAGGCAATTCGCATTCCTCGTAAGGATAAAACGCCAGTAATGATTTATGGAGAGAAGGGTAACTCAAAGCTAAAACTCATTAGTTATTTGAAAGCTCAAAAGTGCTTGAAGAAAGGGTGCTATGCTATCTTAGCACATGTTAATAAAGTCGAAAAGAAAGAAAAAGAGAAGTGCATCAATGACGTGCCTGTGGCAAGAGATTTTCCTGAAGTATTTCCAGAAGAGTTGCCGGGATTACCTCCATTTAGATCTGTAGAATTTCAAATAGATCTTGTACCAGGAGCTGCACCGGTTGCCCGTGCTCCATATAGACTTGCACCGTCCGAGTTAAAAGAACTTCAGAGTCAGTTAAAAGAATTACTGGATCGTGGATTCATACGACCAAGTACTTCACCGTGGGGAGCTCCAATTTTATTCGTCAAGAAGAAAGACGGATCTTTCCGAATGTGTATAGATTATCGTGAATTAAATAAGTTAACTATCAAGAATCGGTATCCACTACCGAGAATTGACGACTTATTTGATCAACTCCAAGGATCATGTGTGTACTCAAAAATTGACTTAAGGTCGGGCTATCATCAATTACGTGTCAAAGAAGAAGATATACCGAAAACTGCTTTTCGGACACGTTATGGTCATTACGAATTTTTGGTTATGCCGTTTGGATTGACGAATGCGCCAGCTGTATTCATGGACCTCATGAATCGAGTTTGTAGTCCGTATTTAGATAAGTTTGTTATCGTTTTCATTGATGATATTCTTATCTATTCCAAGAGTGAGCAAGAGCATGAAGAGCATTTAAGGTTGATATTAGAGTTGTTGAGAAAAGAACAACTATATGCTAAATTTTCTAAGTGTGCTTTTTGGTTGAAAGAAGTTCAATTTCTTGGCCACGTTGTTAGTAGCAAAGGAATTCAGGTTGATCCAGCAAAAACTGAAGCCATTGAAAAATGGGAGACTCCTAAGACACCAACGCAGATACGTCAATTTTTGGGTTTAGCCGGTTATTATAGAAGGTTTATTCAAGATTTTTCCCGAATAGCTAAGCCGTTGACAGCGTTAACGCAAAAAGGGAAGAAATATGAATGGACTTCTGAGCAGGAGAGTGCATTTCAATTACTAAAGAAGAAGTTAACTACGACGCCTATTTTATCGTTACCTGAAGGGAACGATGATTTTGAAATATATTGTGACGCTTCGCGACAAGGTTTTGGTTGTGTTCTTATGCAACGAAAGAAAGTTATTGCATACGCATCTCGACAATTGAAGATTCACGAGCGGAATTATACGACGCATGATCTAGAATTGGGAGCAGTTGTGTTTGCACTGAAGATGTGGAGACACTATTTGTATGGGGTTAAATTCACTGTGTTTACTGATCATAAAAGCCTTCAACATATTTTTGATCAGAAACAATTGAACATGAGGCAACGTAGGTGGGTCGAGTTAATAAACGACTATGATTGTGAAATTCGTTATCATCCCGGGAAAGCGAACGTGGTGGCCGACGCTCTAAGCAGAAAGGAACGAGAACCAATTCGAGTACGAGCGATGAACATAAAAATTCGCATGAATCTCAACTCACAAATCAAAGAAGTTCAACGAGAAGCACTTACTAAAGAAAATATAGGAAATGAAATAATGAAGAAGTATGAGAAGCAACTCGTTATGCGGGAAGATGGAATTCGATATTTTGCAAATCGTATTTGGGTACCGAAGTTGGGTGGATTAAGGAAGTTGATATTAAATGAGGCACATAAGACAAGATACTCGATACATCCTGGAGTTGGAAAGATGTACCAAGATCTTAAGACACATTATTGGTGGCCTAATTTAAAGACAGACGTTGCAACATATGTTGGGGAATGTTTAACTTGTTCCAAAGTCAAAGCTGAACACCAGAAGCCGTCAGGGTTACTTCAACAACCAGAAATCCCAGAATGGAAATGGGATGGTATTACCATGGATTTCATCACGAAGTTACCAAAGACTGCCTGGGGATACGACACCATTTGGGTGATTGTTGATCGTCTCACCAAGTCTGCACACTTCTTGCCTATAAAGGAAACGGATAGAATGGAGAAACTATTACGATTGTATATAAAGGAAGTTGTTTCAAGGCATGGAATACCTATTTCCATTATATCCGATCGTGATAGTAGATTTACATCAAAGTTCTGGCAATCACTACAGGAGGCCCTAGGAACTCGTTTGGATATGAGTACCGCGTATCATCCGCAAACCGACGGGCAGAGTGAAAGAACGATTCAGACTCTTGAAGACATGCTCAGGGCATGTGTGATCGATTTTGGAAACGGATGGGATAAATATCTACCATTAGCAGAATTCTCGTATAATAATAGTTATCATGCGAGCATTAAAGCTGCGCCATTCGAAGCATTGTACGGAAGGAAGTGTAGATCTCCTATTTGTTGGAATGAAGTAGGAGATCAACAATTAACTGGTCCCGAGATCATACACAAAACGACTGAGAAGATAGTACAAATCAAGGAGAGATTGAAAACAGCCCGTAGTCGCCAAAAGAGCTACGCCGATGTTCGAAGGAAACCATTAGAGTTTCAGATCGGTGACATGGTTATGTTAAAGGTGTCACCTTGGAAAGGTGTAATACGTTTTGGAAAAAGGGGTAAACTAAACCCAAGGTATGTAGGCCCGTTCAAGATCATCGAACGCATTGGACCGGTAGCTTATCGACTCGAGTTACCGCAACAACTCGCCGGAGTACATAATACCTTTCACGTCTCAAACCTTAAGAAGTGTCTTGCAAAGGAAGACCTCACCATTCCTCTTGAAGAAATCCATGTCGACGAGAAACTACAATTCATCGAAGAACCAATCGAAATCATGGATCGTGAAGTTAAACGGCTCAAGCAGAGCAACATACCGATCGTTAAGGTTCGTTGGAATGCTCGAAGGGGTCCCGAGTTTACTTGGGAACGAGAGGATCAAATGAAACAAAAATATCCACACTTGTTTTCCGATGACGCAAAATAGGTACAATTTTAAAATTTCGGGACGAAATTTATTTAACGGGTAGGTACTGTAATGACCCGCACTTTTTCGATCATTCTATACTTATAAGATTAATATTTATATAAATTAAACCTTACCAACATGATAAGCAATCCAAATTGTTGAGACTTATGTTTTTGAAAAGAGTTTTACACAACGTTTGACCGTCTAGTTTGACCGATGATATCACGAACTATACAATATATGATAATTATACATACATATTTAACATGATCTAAGGATGTTTTAATATCTCATTTTGTATTAATAACAAAAAGTCATAAGTATATTTTGAAACTACTAACTTAAGTTTTCAAAACAATAACCTACGTAACGTTATTTGACATAAATACTGATGATTTATAATGTTTATACATATATCGTATAAGTAATGTATTTAATCATTTTTAAAGGGCTTTTATACATAAAACAATATAAGTATATTTACAAAAGATATTTATATTTGAATTCTCGTTCCGTTTCCTCAATAATCCTATACGTATATCTAGGGTACTATACACAGCTTCTAGAAGTATTTACTATTGGTATATACCAATAGAAATCTTCAATTATTGGAATAATATGTCATTCATGACATAATAAATTTTAACTTATCTTAGATATTTTCACTAAAAACCAAATTTTCAAGCCTATAAATAAGCACCATTTCTAACTCATTTTTACACATTCATTTTCCAAATTTTACTTCCAATTTTCACACACAGTTGCAAGAACTCTCTCAACTTTTATTTTACTACTTCTTTCCAGCAACTTTACATTTTAAACTTGAGGTAAAAACTCTACTTCAACTCTTTTTCAATTCATATATTTATAGCTATATATATAAGAGTTTATAAACTAGAACATAGTTTGAATGATTTCAAACTTGTTCGCAAACTAAATAGATCCTTCTAACTTAACTTTTAAAATACTTCAAGACCTGTAATATAACTTAAAAATATGCTAATTTAACAAGGTATAACTTGGTTTTTCAAAGAACACCTTAAAAACTGTTTTTATGACGTCGGAGTGCAACCGGGGGCTGTTTTGGGTTGGATAATTAAAAACCATCTTAAACTTTGAATTGGAGGTTTATTTTATGGAAAAATGATTTTTACTATGAATATGATAACACATAAAAATTTCATGATTTAACTCAAAGTATAAGTATTTTTAGAAAAATAATCATTTAAGGTTGTTTACATGATGGAAAATGATTAACTTCATAAGTTTCACTAAAGTTTGACCTATGACCTGTGATTTCGAATACAAACTAAGGTATTTACAGTTCATAGTCTTAAAGAGGGACTCGATCCAAGGAGATGGCAAGTTGAATCAACGAAAACGGAGTTGTAACGAAGAAACTATGACCGAAACAAAATCGGATATCCAAGACTAGTTTAGCCACGAAAATAATTGGGAAAAAATTAAATAAATCACATCTTTTTAAGTTAACATGATATTTTATATATATGTACTTATAATTCAATTTTATATGGTTCAGGATCACCCGTAAACAACACGAGAAGATTAATCATAAGATCCCATGATTGTACGCAACACGTCATTTGACAACACCGGTACTTTATGTACGCAACACGTCATTTGACAACACCGGTACCATGGGTCAAGATTAATCTCGACCAATACATATACGATGGGGTTTTATTTATTTCGTTGGGGGTTTTATTTATTTCATTGCGGGTATATTAAACATCTAAAAATGAACCATTAAAATTGAATTACTAACATCGGACTGCTAACTACGGACTAAGAAATTATTAAAACTATTAAAAGTATAAAAAGTATATATATGTGACGATTGTTTAAAATAGAAATATATTGATAAACTATATATGGATAGGTTCGTGATATCAATCGGAGACCAAGTCGAAATTACATATCTTCAAGACGAAAGTGAGTATATAGTCCCACTTTTAAACTCTAAATATTTCGGGATGAGAATACATGTATTTTATGTTTTACGTTATGGACACAAGTAACTGAAAAATATATTCTACGTTGAGTTGTACCACTAGCATACTTCCCTGTAGCTTGGTAACTGTTATTTACAGCGGTATTGTAAACGCGAATCCTGTTGATAGATCTATCGGGCCTGACAACCCCAACCGGACTGGACGACCAGTATTCAACGGTTGCACAGTACTTCGTTTCGTGACTACACTTGGTACGGTGTAGTAAGATTTCATAATAAAGGGAATATGCGACGTGATTAAATGTTAAGTATGGTTACCAAGTGCTCAACCACTTAGAATATTTTTATTAAACTGTTTATATATGAAATCTTGTGGTCTATATATATATTGCTGCCGGCACTAAACCTATATCTCACCAACTTTATGTTGACGTTTTAAACATGTTTATTCTCAGGTGATAATTAGAAGTTTCCGCTGCATTATGTTGAATTTGAGCAGGATCTTGCGTACGCATATTTGTGTCAAAAATAAAACTGCATACCCAAGGATTTGTGTTGTAAAATATGCTCGAAATCGTGTTGTTATCATTATATGTAAAGTTTGTAAGTCGAAGATTATCGCTAAACGATAATCATCTTTTTATTGTCTAAAGTTTGTAACAAAAATAATGGTTATGGTTTGTAATGTATAATATATGCAGTTTCTCTTTTAAAAATGTCGCATATAGAGGTCAATACCTCGCAATGAAATCATACGTTATCTAACACGTTCTTATGGTTAAGGACGGGTTATGACATCACTACACTAGTCACGGGTACATTTCTTCTCAACAACTCTTATGTTTCTTGCTTATTCGATTCGGGTGCCGATAAGAGTTTTGTATCCAAGACCTTGAATCATTCTTTTTGCACTCTACCACTCAAACTAGATACTATTTACACCATTGAAGTGGCCAACGGGAAACTATTGAGTGCCGACAAATCTTATCGAGGGTGTACGTTAAACTTATTGGGTAAAGAGTTTGAAATTGACTTGATACCTTAGAACTAGGGAGCTTCGATGTAATAATTGGTATGGATTGGTTAGCTAAAATAAAATCTCGCATCCTTTGTGATCTTAAAGAAATTCAAATTCCTATCGAGAATGGTGAACCCTTGATTGTCTATGGCGATAAGAGCTGCACCGGACTCAACCTCGTCTCGTGCCTTAAGGTTGAACAAAATCTTCGTAGGGTTGTTTTCGATCCTAGCCCACGTTAAGAAAGTCGAGACCGATGAGAAGCATATCGATGATGTGCCAATTGTTAGTGACTTTTCCGATGTATTTCCCGAAGAATTGCAGGGTCTTCCACCTCATCGACCGGTTGAATTCCAAATCGATCTTATCTCGGGAGCCGCACCCGTAGCACGTGCACCGTATAGAATTGCTCCATTCGAAATGCAAGAATTACAAAGTCAAATCCAAGAACTATTTGACCGTGGTTTTATCCGACCTAGCCATTCACCATGAGGTGCTCCGATTTTATTCGTTAAGAAGAAAGATGGATCCCTACGAATGTGCATCGATTAGCATGAAATAAATAAATTGACGGTTAAAAACCGATATCCTTTTCCTCGCATCGATGACCTCTTTGATCAACTACAAGGGTCTTGTGTATATTCAAAAATCGATCTCCGCTCGGGTTATCATCAACTAAGGGTTAAGGGGGATGATGTCTCCAAAACCGCTTTCCGGACTCGTTATGGTAGTTATGAGTTTCTTGTAATGCCATTCGGGTTAACTAATGCACTGGCAGTGTTCATGGATCTTATGAACCGCGTGTGCAAACCGTATCTAGACAAATTCGTTATCGTATTAATAGATGATATCTTAATCTACTCAAAAAGCGAAGAAGAACATGAACAACACCTCCGACTCGTGCTTGAACTCTTGAGACAAGAACAACTCTATGCCAAATTCTCAAAGTGTGAATTTTGGTTAAAGGAAGTTCAATTTCTTGGTCATGTTGTAAGCGATCAAGGTATTAAGCTCGATCCTGCAAAAATCGAAGCCATTAGTAAATGGGAAACCCCCCACTACTCCTACTCACATTCGTCAATTTTTAGCCCTCGCCAGTTATTATCGTAGATTCATCAAAGATTTCTCTTTGGTTGCACGTCCTTTAACCGCGTTAACTCACAAGGGAAAGAAATTCGTTTGGGCAACCAAACAAGAGTACGCATTTCAAATCTTGAAGAAAAAGTTAAACACCGCTCCTATCTTGTCTCTTCTCAAAGGCAATGATGATTTTATTGTATATTGCGATGCCTCGAAACATGGTTTTGGGTGTGTACTGATGCAACGAAATAAAGTCATTGCTTATGCCTCTCGACAATTGAAAATTAACGAATGAAACTACACGACACATGATCTCAAGCTTGGAGCCGTTATCTTTGCACTCAAAATGTGGAGACACTATCTTTACGGGACCAAAAGTACCATCTTCACCGACCACAAAAGCCTCAAACACATCTTCGATCAAAAACAACTAAACATGAGACAACGACGGTGGATCGAAACATTGAACGATTATGATTGTGAGCTTCGTTATCATCCCGGGAAGGCAATTGTAGTAGCCGATGCCTTAAGCCGAAAGGAAAGAATGGTGCCTCTTCGTGTCCGAGCCTTAAACATCACCATCCACACCAATCTCAATAACCAAATCCGTGTAGCTCAAGATGAGGCTCTCAAAGATGAAAATATTTCACACGAACACTTGAACGTCCTCGTCTCTCGATTCGAAGTTAAGGAGACCGGACTCTGATATTTCGCCTGAAGGATTTGGGTGCCTAGTTATGAGGATTTATGAAGCCTTATTCTAGATGAAGCCCATAAGTCAAGGTATTCGATTCATCCCGGTGCCGGTAAGATGTACCACGATCTCAAGGAAAAATATTGGTGGCCGAACATTAAAAGAGACGTTGCTACTTTTGTTGGAAAGTGTTTAACTTTTTCCAAGGTCAAAGCCGAACATCAAAGGCCGTCCGGGTTACTTCAACAACCCGAAATCCCACAATGGAAGTTAGAAAGAATAACGATGGACTTTATCACAAAACTACCAAAAATGGTGGGCAGTTATGATACCATTTGGGTTACTGTTGACCGTCTCACCAAATCCGCTCACTTCCTAGCCATGAAAGAAATCGAAAAAATGTACAAACTTGCACAACTTTACATAAAAGAGATTGTATCCCGTCACGGTGTACCCTTATCGATTATATCCGACCGAGATGCCCGTTTCGCTTCTAGATTTTGGGGTGCTTTACAAGAAGCTTTGGGGACGCGTTTAGACATGAGTACCGTATACCATCCACAAACCGACGGACAAAGCGAACACACGATTCAAACTTTGGAAGACATGTTACGAGCTTGCGTTATCGATTTCGGAAAAGTTGGGAAAAGCACTTGCCTCTAGCCGAATTCCCTTACAATAATAGTTATCACTAGAGTATTAACGCCGCACCTTTTGAAGCTTTATATGGCCGTAAATGTTGTTCTCCTATTTGTTGGGCCGAAGTAGGTAACAAGAAAATCACCGGACCCGAACTCATCCATGAAACAACCGAGAAGATTGTTCAAATCCGAGAGAGGCTCAAGACGGCCCGTAGTCGTCAAAAGAGCTATGCCGACATTAGACGTAAGGATCTCTAATTCCAAGTGAGTGACCGTGTAATGTTAAAATTTGCACCTTGGAAAGGTTTAATCTGTTTCGGGAAACGTGGAAAGCTAAATCCTCGATATATTGGTCCTTTTGAAATCTTGTAGCGTATTGGACCCGTTGCTTACCGTTTAGATCTTCCGACTCAATTGAGCTCCGTTCATCCTACTTTCCATGTATCAAACTTAAAGAAGTGCCTTGCCGAACCCGAACTCGTCATCCCTCTTGAGGAGCTTACTATTGATGACAAACTTCATTTCGTGGAAGAACCGGTTGAAATTGTGGACCATTCCGTCAAGACGGTAAAACAAAGTAAAATCCCGATTGTCAAAATCCATTGGAATGCCAAAAAAGTATACGAGTTCACTTGGGAAAGACAAGATCAAATGCAAAGAAGGTATCCACACTTATTCGTAGAGTTGGTAACGCCAGATCTGGATAAGGAAGCAACACCTACTACATCTACCTAAATTTCGGGACAAAACTTCTTTTAAGGAGTAGGTAATGTAATAACCCGTCTTTTTCCATTTACTTTCCGTTTAATTATTTTAAAGTCCGTTATTTAATTATAACATCTCTCGTTTACACTAGCGTATTTAAGATAATTCGTAAGACTAATTCACGCACCCGCTTTTAAACTCGAGGGACTAAAATTTCCAAAGGGTCAAACTAGTGACTAGGTCAACTAGTCAAACCCTCTCCTCCACCATTCATTTCATCTTCCACCTTTTCACTACTTCCACTTTTTGCTCTCAAACTCTCAATTAAAGATTCATCATCCATTTTAGATCTAGCAAGCTTACATCAAAATAAAATACATATTTGTGATTTACTAATCAAGAGCTTCAACTTGATACCAATTTCATTACTTGGGGTGATCTTTTCAAAAACTCTAGATTTCTTGTTCTTAGTGTTCTTCACTTATAAAAGTGTTAATTAGTGTCTATGGCTCAAGTCTTACAAGAATACATGAATTATTTTCTAGTTCTTGTCATTTTTGTGCAACTAGCTTGAACATGAAAAGTGACTAGTTTAATCTTGAGTTTTGGTTGATTAAATGTTGTTAGATGTTAAAGTTCATGTATTAAATGTGTTACTAGCATCATTAGCTTCAATTTGATGTGTAGGTTCACTTAGAAAGACTCCATTAACATGATTGTTGAGTTTATGATTTTTGGTTAGGGTTTGGTAGCCTTAAATGTGAATTTTGATGCATTAAATGCTTTGCAATGATGTTTGTAAGTGTTTAGTAGTATTGTATGCATAATTACCTACGAAACGGCGTATTATATGTGTGCATTTATTTCTCGAATCATCAAATTATATTTATGAACTTGAATGTAATTAATGTGGAACATTTAATGCGGATTATGTTGTTGTAAATGTTTAGTTTAGTTATTGTTATGAGTTCAATTGAACTACTAGTAATGGGTGTTTTAAAATGACATACAATAAGCGTTTTCCATGTTTGTTGACGATAGTTTGTGTTTTGGTGATATTTGGTTCGAGAGTTGACCACATGAAACTGCCCAGAAATCTGTCCAAGTGTTTTGCCGCGGTGCGGCCAAACTTGGCGCGGCGCGACCCCAAGAGCATTTCGAAAATAACCTTTATCCAAGGTGTGAAGCATCAGGTAAACCGAGGTGCCGCGACGCGGCAAGGAAATGTGGACTGTCCAACTTTGTGTTTTCATGTTTAATTTCAACTATGCTACGCACCTCCGATTAACATGTAACTTGTTCTAACATGCTCCTATATGATAATGTAGCTCAGAAAAATTGTCCGAGACCCGACCCGAACGTGTTGACTTTTTCGTTGACTTGACTTGACCAAAGTTGACTTTTATTCAAACTTAACCAATACTTTGTTTAATCGTTATAACCTTTATATTGTACTTGACTCTTGCATGAAACTTGACAACTTGATTCACATGCTATATAATCGAGTCGTAACGAGCCATAGGACTAATTGAACAACTTTGACCAACCGTGTTTTACCGATATTGATACAACCTACTTGTTTAGGTCAAGACTAGCATTCGTTCTTGCACACGTTTAATTTGTGAAGTAACTTTATACTCGTGAACTCAAGGTGAGATCATAGTCCCACTTTTACTCTTTTATACTGATACTTGGGATGAGAAAACATAAACGTTTCGTTTTTACAAAGTGAACACATGTACGAAAACAAACATTCCACGTACGAGTTAGAACAAAAATCCTCAATTCAATTATCATTAGTTACACTTGTAGGGTGTAAGCGAGAATTTATGTTGTGTGGATCCATACGGGCTTGACGAGCCCTCATTCGGACGGTTCGCTACCGTTGGCGGATGAAATTATATTTCGGGTATAGTGTAGGTTCTAACACTATGATGCAGAGGTACTATTTAGTTAAGCCTTGATAATTGGGTGCTCGACAAACAAACAACATCTTTGTAATGCAAATGATTTGGATAATCAACTTATACTAAATCTTGTGGTTCAATACAATATACTTATTAAACCTATGATTTCACCAACGTTTTCGTTGACAGATTTTTCTATATTTTCTCAGGTCCTTGAACGCTATGTGTTACATGCTTCCGCACACTATTTTGATACTTGCGTGGATATCGAGTATGCATGCATACATGGAGCGTCTTTTGGCTTTACTTTAAATTGTGTCGCATAGGTTTCATTTGTACTTTAAACGTTGTAACGTAACTAGTTGTTAAACTACTTCGTAAACCTTGAAACATACTTACATTTGAAATGAATGCGATATACTTTTGGTCAAACTTTATTTTAAGAACTTATGACCACGTAACGGGACCTAAGTTGAAGGCACCGTCGATAGCGATTTTGGCGGGTCGTCACAAAAACGAATGTCCAAAGGGATGTTCCTGTAATTAGCTATCAAAGAAGGAAAGGGAGACCACGTGCCTCCTGACACAGTTGTAGGCCTGGTACAAACATCCTTTATATCAGCGGACAATAGATTGATAACATGGTTTTTAGGGCTCTTATAATTAGATGAAACCACAATTTTATAAATTAGTGGTGTGGGTATTAAATCAATAGAGTCCAACCTGTAAGCTTAATTTGTTGAAAGCTATTAGGTGTAATTGTATCAAACGGTTATCACTTCTGTCAAGGATAGCAATGATTCTTTGAGATTATATCAATAAAAAGAATATTGTTGAAATTATTACTTGTGACTCTGATTTAATTGTTTGTTAATTGCACTTAAATTGACAATCAATCTTAATTAACAAAAAGAATTGTATTCACCCCTCCCCCTTCTACAAACTTCTTATTGTTAATTCGGGACCAACATGTATACTTATATACATTTATATACTTATATATTTAAATGTCAACTTTGCTCAACGTCCATCTCGACCCTCCGTCTTTACCGTGTCTCGAACGTCTCGACCTTTTTGTGACCCGACCGTCTCTACGCCGTCTCACGTCTTTTGCAACCTTGTGTTGTAGATTCAAAAATTTTGTGAAGTATGGAGAGGGAACGGATGTCGCTAAAGATTAAGAAGAACTCATAATTAGTTAGTGGAGCATGCAAGTTCTTACTTAATCCCGTTTGTGTATTTTCACTAGTGTAACGCCTGAAAAGTAGTTTTGAATGGTTAACGTGTTTTTGGGTCATTTGAAACTCTAGACTAACATCTTCGTCCATAATGTTGCCTGTTTACCCAATTTTAGTGTGTCGAATTCTTTTTTATGACATATTTTATTTTAAAACGGCGTAGGCTACATGAAATGGGTTAAAAGTGCAATAATTGAATTTTATATGACTTGTTGATTTAGCGTCGAAGTTATAAAGTTTGAACAATTTTGGCAATTAGTGTGATTTATGTCAAGGAATGTTTTAGGGCAAATTAGTGTGATCCTAGATGTGGTTCAATTAAAGTGTCATAATGAATCGAGTGTCAAAACGGTTTAAGTTAATGTTTACAGAAATCTCGAGAGTTGGTTGAATAATAACCCAAATCTAGTTTTAAAATATTAAGTGGCTTCGAAATGAATTATTGAAATAATCAGGAAGTTTTCGAACCAATGGGATGTGCGAAACCAAAAAAAATTTGAAACATGTCAAAATGTCATTTTTTGCGCAAAAAAGACTTTAGTTAAACGTTTTACAAGTTGATATCAGATTGGAGGTTTATCATCCTGGATAATCGAGGATTATTTAGACTTAAACCATTAAAATTGTGAATTAGGGACCATTAGCAACGTTAAGTAGAAACTGCATGATACTTTAAGTATATATAGTAGTTAGCCTTATATGATTTATAAATATTAACTATGATGATTTTAGTGCAAAGCGTGAAATTGTGTAATTGATATAGTAGCGTGTTACACACTTAGGGCCTGTTTACTTATGGCTTAATTGAGATTAATGTCTTGAAAGGATTATTCGGTCAGAAGATATCCTTGTTTACTTGGAGCTTAATTTTTGGGCTTAACTTACTAGGGAGCATATTCATTAATTTGAGAAAGGGCTGTTGTCCACATGTAGCTCCATCTTTTCATTATTAACCCTTTCTTTTCTTCAAAAACACAAGAAATATATTACCGAAAACAAATCTCTTCCTCCAACAAAATCACTGCATAAAGCATAAACAACATCTCGAGGTCATTACTTTTTCAAAATTTTGTATCCTAAATGTTTCAATTCCATATACACCTACCCTCTTATTTCTCTTTTAAGGTTTATCCCAAATAAAGACTTCGAGAATATCACATCAATTGATCCACAAATTAAAATAATATTTTACAATTGGTTCGAAAATGCAATATAGGAAGGGAAATATGAGGGCGTACAAATCTCCATGATATAAGACAAGTGGATTTGAAAATTTTGAAGACGACGATACAAAATAGTTTGTCGATGAAACAAACTGAAAGTGTATGATTATTCTTTTCAGATTATATAATTTGTTAGTTATGTATTTTTATAAGAATATCTATATGTATATGTATTACCCATTTGATTTTATTTGCTTTTGTTACTGTATTTGTTAGTTACTCCCTAATTTATTATTTATATATAATATAATTTTGTTAGAAATTAGTATAGTACTCGTATATACTGATTATTTAACATTAGGGTAAAATTGTCATTTTTATCATTCAGAAGATTTATTCAGCAAAATAAGTAAACAAGATTTTTGATCAGTTAATTACTGCATATAGTCATTCTATATCCATACTGACATCTATATTTATATAGAACTTAATAGAAAAAAAAAAGTAAACAGACCCTTACACTTGCTCATAATGTGGCAAAAGTGCTGAATAAACATTACATATATTATGAAATTTTATGACAAGTGTACATACAAACGTAAAATCACATATTTACAAAACGAACAATTGCAACACGCAACAAAACAGTACAATCACCATGGCGCGTCTATTATATCATGCACAGTCATCCTAGGATCTCGCGAAAGTTTCTAAAGGATAGGAATTGGAATATGCTCCACGGACTGGATTGAAATCCTAGGGATAGCCTCCGCGTTGGGAACAAAGCGCACTTCAATGGATGGAGGGATAGGTTCTAGAACTTGGATATGCACCTTAAAAAATTCCAAAAACGAGCCCGTTCCGGATAACCTCAATTGTAGCGGCATAAGTCCAATTCACACTCTCACAATTGAATGCGCAATCCATGATTTTAGGAAGTCCGGCTTTGAGAATATTAAAGTCACGCTAAGCGATTTTGGTAATGCGCTCCACCTCTCCCTTGTACACTAATAGATCACGGTTAAATTCCTCTCGCTTGGTCTTCTCTGCCAAAATGACCCCAAGTTTGACTTGGAGATCTGGCTTTATCAGATGACAGGGTCCTGAGAGCATCACGAAGGTGATGATTCTCTTCCCTAAACGTAGACAGCTCATCAGGAAGTTCATCACCTGCGCTATCGATTGCAGACCCGGTATCCTCCGGGATACGCTAATCAGCCCCGTTGGTCGCACTCCCAATGACATCCTGATATGGGAAAAAAGGTCACGTTTTTACCCCCATAATTAAGCCAAAAATAATAAAGATTCAAACTTTATTGAAGGATAAAGCATCTATTTACTTTATTTTGTAGATCAAGTAATTATGGAGGCGATGCAAGAAGAATTGAAGAAAACGGGCTTAAAATAAAGATTTTAGAGCGAAAACACTGAATATATGATCCCGGAAAGAGAGAACCAGAGCCACCCTGGCACAATATACGGGCACCATACCCGAGGTACCACAAGCCACACAGGCTACCATGTCTCCCAAGCCACTTGGCTGGCACACCCGAGTATCCACTTTACCCGGCTGTCTTCCCCGGCTCGTGTACCCGACTTGCCTCATGCGCCCAACTACCATACCCGACTTGCCAAAGTCGGACTTCCTATAAAAAAGTCTTTGATCCTTCATTTGTAACAACATCTCAATTTCATTCATTTAGTTATCAAATCATAAGAACACTCAGTTTAGTTAATAGCTAATAGTTAGCTTTCATTTTGAAAGATAATCCAGAGTCCCTGTGATCTTAGGAGGATTTCTATAAACTATAATTTTCAGGTTTTAGTTCATAACGCGCTTTTTATTTAAACATGCACTGTTATTATCTGTGTTTGCATATGCATTTTGACTTGGCCGAGCTAGCTTAAAGTTATTCGTATGTTGCCATGATAGAAGTTTAGGCTAGCGTAGTTATGTAAAAATAGTATGATTACTATTGTTATGCTGCACCTGTAATCTCGTTACGCTTGTATGCTAGAATCTTTATGATTCAAAAACCTAGGTTGCGATTGAGACTTACTCACTTATATAAAATTAGCTACTTCATAGGATCTAAGACCCTTAGTTATACTGTATCTGAAGCATCTATGAACTTGGTACGACCGACTTTCTCGAGAGGCATTTAATGCGCTTTTAGGACACCGAATTTAGGAAATGAGACATGAATGACCTAGTATGCATGATAAATATTCCCAAGAAGCCTCTTAAGGCCTGTTATGAATTATCTAATTGCATCTAACTGTATGATCCAATCCTCTTGCATGTTCTTGTTTTTGTTTTTGGTATACTGGAATCTGATAGTACATTGTTGAGTACCGGTATACGTTTTGACTTGAATTTCAACAGATACACTTCAGGGTTCCTTAGACTTTTAATAGTCACACACAATCCCCTGAATCACTTCTTGATGTTCCTTGCGGTTGTATTTGAAGTATTGTGTGATTAGGCTTTTGTGTGTGTTTTCAGCATGTGTAAGTCTTGGAACTTCTTAAACTTTTTATACGAATCGGATGAGATTCTAGGTTCTTGGTAGATCTTCATATACATGTCTTGAATAATTATTGGTAGTCTTGTTTGGTGATCTTGAGCTCTTATGGTGGTCTTCTATGGTAGTTGTTGAAATTAGGGTTAGAAAACCCTAATTTTGGCTCTTTTTACAGCTTTTCTACAATGTGAGCTTTTAAAGTCCTCTTTAGAAAAATTTAATGGATTAGTGCATTTATAGAACTATTTGCTTGAATTCATGTAGGATTTGAGTGGATATCGTTAGTAAAAACAAGAAATTTTACGTGATATCAGCACCAAATCGCACCTAAATCGCTACCAACAATGCCGTAGTGCGTTGTATTGGTAAGTTTAGAAGCCGACGTGCGATAGTGCTCAAAATATACATATTCATTTTTGCAATATCTCCCTACTTTCGTGGCATTTCGATACGGGTTATGATGATTAGTAAGCGGTTTGTGGTATTTAGTCATTTCGGGATAAAAGTGGTCTAAATGTTCATATTGATGCTAAGGAATCAATCTTTGGGCCAAAGGAATGAACCAAGTGAAGTTTTGGAGTGAAAATGAAGTTCCAGGGTCAAAAGTGGCGCTCCGAAGGTCAAAAGAGGCGCTCCTATGTGCTAAAACAATATTAAAAAAATCAGTAGCCAAAAGCGCCGCTCCTGTGCAAAAGCGCCGCTCCTGAGGTCCAAAAGCGCCGCTCCTGTCTAAAAGCGTCGCTCCTAACGCTGATTCAGCCAAAAAAATTAGCCGACCTATAAAAGCATATCTGGGGTTTTTGAGTGAGATAGCTGCGATTGGGGCTCCGAAATGGAACCGTAAAAGTGTTCATTTCATGATTCCAATAAGATAAAAGCCTAATTTCATGTCCCAAGTCAAAGATTAGTGAAGCTAGATCTTCATCATCCATCTCTATTTTTGTAATCTCTTTCCTTTTTAACACTAGTTCTTCTCTATTTTAGTTGTAATGATGAATGCTTTAGTTTTAATTGATTTTGTTCTTATTTATCTTATGATTATAGCTTAGATTACTTGTGTTCATTTGATTTGTAAACTTGATGTTTGGATTTTGCCCTAATCTATGATTTGGGTGTTTTAATGAGTTGATGATTATTGTGCTTGATTGATGATCCATTGCTATGCATTTGTTTTAGTCTTTACTTTGATTACATAGATTGTGTAGCTCTCTAAGTGATTTGAGTAGTGAAACAATTTGTGCTTAAACACTCAAAGTAATCTAGACAACCAAATTGAGGATTTCAAGTGATTGTGTTCTTAGTTTATGTTGGTTTTCAATTGGCCTTTAGTCAACATAGTGGTGTTTGATTATCTTAAGTGATTTTGATAATTAAACGATTTTAAGTGAATTTAATCCAAAATCGAGTCTCAATGATTTCACTCAAAACATAGTTTGATCTATGAAATGAGTCTACGTGAGTTAACGAATTTCATTTGATTGAGGTTTTATGGAAGTTTGTGATGGCCCTGTCAAAACACTTAACGGCTCCGTCACTTGGTCCCACAGCTTGATCGAACTTAAATGAATTTAATAAACAACATTGCATTCTTTTATTTCAAAAGTTTTCCAAAAAGGAAATATACCAAAAATATGTAGTTTAAGTAACCCAACATATTAAACCAAAGTTGACATTAAAACATTGTCAACAAAACTCACAAGTTTAAATTATTCAAAAATAGAATGCAAGTTCAAAGTTTCATAATTGTTTAACAAAATCTGCCCAAATGCATGCAGACTCTTCTAACACAGCGGAAGCATCAAACAAACTCAAGTATCTGTGAAAACATGTGAGTAAACTGTCAACAAAAATGTTGAGTGAATTATAGGTTTAAATAAACGAATAAGCTTTAGAGCACAAGATTTAAAATGTTAGAAAACATAAAACATTATTCCATTATCAATGAGCTACCTGGTAACCACTTAACCCTTTATTTACCCTTGCCAACCACAATAATAATATACACTGAACATGTGTATCTTCAACTAAATACGAAGTACTAAACATTCCGATAATAAATTGCTAGTGCGACTAGCTCGAAATGGGGTTGTCAAACCCGATAGATCTATCCGTAGGATTCGCGTTTACCAGTAGAAACCAGTGATTACAGTTACCAGACTAGGGAATATTTTTGTTCAACTCATAATGAATAATTTAATTTAATTGCCACTTGTGTCTAAATGTAAAATAAAATTCATGTAATCACATCCTAAAAATATACTTTGAAAAGTATGTAAAAACGGGACTATAACTCACCTTAAAGTAAAAGAAGTAACCACACAAAAAAGCGAACAACAAACAAGGTAAATTGATCAGGAACGATCACAACGCCGACCTATAATAAAGCAGGTCGATATAAATAACTAACTTAGGTCAAGTCTTAGTATGATAGCTATTGTACATATTGCAAGTAGACATAGTACAACACTCAACATGCATCGGTTTTATCAGAACAGTGTACGGACACACACTTTCTATTTTTAGCAGGTTTCCATTTTTAGAAAGTTTCTATTTTTAGCAGGTTTCCATTTTTGGAAAGTTTCTATTTTAGGAAAGTTTCTATTTTAAGAAAGTTTCTATTTTTGGAAAGTTTCTATTTTTGGAAAGTTTCTATTTTTAGAAAGTTTCCATATTTAGAAAGTTGCTATTTTTGGAAAGTTTATTAGTTAGGAAAGTTTCCTTAATTAGAAAGTCATCAAAAGTCAACTGAAAGTCAATGTCAACCGAAAGTCAACTCAAAAGTCAACCTTGGTCAAACATAGTCAACATTAATTTTAAACGTATAAGTTATATTAATAATATAGGTTATAACGTTAATTAAAGTCAAATGTGTATAATTATGTCATAACATAAGTTTAATTAAATTAAAAAGAATTATTAAAGTTAACATAAGTTTAAATGATATAATTAGTATAACATAAGTATTTAATTAATTAATTAAATTTTAATCATAATATAAGTATTATTAATTAATAATGAATTCTTAATCATATCATAAGTTTCTAATTAAAATCATTAAATCATAAGTATTTAATAATTAAATTATAATTAAATAATAACTAAGCCTTATAATAATTAAATAATTAATTAATCCTTATTATAAGTCTTATTATAATAATCTCATAATATAAGTTTAATACTTACCATAAGTATTTTTCATTAATAATAAAAGTATTATTAATCATAAGTTTAATTAGATGTTTAATTAAATCATAAGTAATTAATAAATGATATAATATATATATATATATATATATATATATATATATATATATATATATATATATATATATATATATATATATATATATATCATAAGTCTTAAATTAAAATAATTACTTTTTATATCATAAGTAATTTATTAACAATGAAAATCATTATGCATATCATAAGTCTTATTTTATAACCATAAGTTTTAATTAAAATTTCGTCGGGTCATAACTTGAGCCCCGGGAATCAGTTTTCGGCGAGTCTTATATATATCTTTGCCTAACCAACCCACCCAACACCTTAATGTGCTCAAGAACATCCCAAGAACAGCCACCAAGTCATGACTTACAGCCTTTAATCAGTTTGGATCTTTAATCCGCTCAATAACGGGTGATCCGTGGCTCGGATTTCGATGACCCGAACATGAAAGTTCATCCCATCATCAATCCTAACACACTAGTACACCCTAAAGACTCTAAAAATGGTAACAAAGTCAGACCATACCTGTACCAATTCGTTTTCATATTTCAATTTCAATTAAACACCATTTTGATCATAACTTATGTTCCGGAAATCGAAATAACATGAATCCGGAGTCTAAAATTAATGTCTTGATGAGAGGAACTCATCTAGACATTTTAATTTCACTTTTATAACAGTTATATTTACAGAAAACAACAATCAAATTGATGTCCCAAAACAATCAAACCGAAAACATGAATTAACGAGCACGCATACAATCAACAATACAATAACATATAATCATCATACTATTATTATAACATATAAAATCAGTAAAATAAATGAAAAATTAAAAATCTAGGGTTAGAGTTTATACCCTAATCGATAATCAAAGAGTATGAACGCGTAGAGGAGAGCGAGAGGAATCCGATTGTGTTAACGATTAAATGATCCAAGCAAGAAATTGTTGAAGGATGATGATGATGGTGATGTTCTAGGCGACGGCCAAAGGGGGGAAAAAGGGAGGAGAAAGAGAGAAAAATAGAGTAGGTTTTGTGAAATTGTGAAAGTGAATTACAAAAGTGGAAAACAAATGGGAGTATACTCCCTCCCTTGCCATCGGCCGAATGGGTACATGGGGGTGGGCCCCATGGCCCAATTTTGTTAAACGGTAATTTCCTTGTGGCCCGAATGCCCGAACGAAACCCGAAACGCGAAAACACGATTACGCGAGTGAAAATTCGGAGAGATATTAAATACGCGACGAAAAATATATATAAACACTATATATAAATATATGACATTAAAATATCATATTTAAAATAATTAGGATTTAAAAATCCCAAAAGCTTGACCGTTGGTTTGAAAACCGAAAATATTCGCCGGATAGATATCCACGATTCGTATAAACGTACAATTTAAAATATGAATACAAATATTCATTTAACACATAATACTTAATATATTATTCTTATAATAATAATATAGATCATAGAAATGACATGGCACGAAAAACAGTTAACGGTCGTTAAATAATAAACGGTAAAAGATAACGAAAAAAGTAGGGTCGTTACAGTACCTTCCCGTTACGGAAATTTCATCCCGAAATTTAAGCAGGTGCAGGGGTTGATTCAGCATCTGGGAACAAATGCGGGTACTTCTGCTTCATCTGATCTTCACGCTCCCAAGTGAACTCGGGACCGCATCTGTAGTGACCCGAACTTTTCCATGTTTATATATATTATTTGAGATTGATATTTACATGATTAAATGTTTCCAACATGTTAAGCAATCAAACTTGTTAAGACTTGATTAATTGAAATATGTTTCATATAGACAATTGACCACCCAAGTTGACCGGCGATTCACGAACGTTAAAACTTGTAAAAACGACATGACGATATATATATGGATATACATATGGTTAACATGAGATTATGATAAGTAAGTATCTCCATAAGTATATTAACAATGAGTTACATACATATAAACAAGACTACTAACTTAAGGATTTCGAAACGAGACATATATGTAACGATTATCGTTGTAACGACATTTAAATGAATATATATCATATTAAGATATATTAATATATCATAATATCATGATAATATAATAATTTAAAATCTCATTTGATATTATAAACATTGGGTTAACAACATTTAACAAGATCGTTAACCTAAAGGTTTCAAAACAACACTTACATGTAACGACTAACGATGACTTAACGACTCAGTTAAAATGTATATACATGTAGTGTTTTAATATGTATTTATACACTTTTGAAAGACTTCAATACACTTATCAAAATACTTCTACTTAACAAAAATGCTTACAATTACATCCTCGTTCAGTTTCATCAACAATTCTACTCGTATGCACCCGTATTCGTACTCGTACAATACACAGCTTTTAGATGTATGTACTATTGGTATATACACTCCAATGATCAGCTCTTAGCAGCCCATGTGAGTCACCTAACACATGTGGGAACCATCATTTGGCAACTAGCATGAAATATCTCATAAAATTACAAAAATATGAGTAATCATTCATGACTTATTTACATGAAAACAAAATTACATATCCTTTATATCTAATCCATACACCAACGACCAAAAACACCTACAAACACTTTCATTCTTCAATTTTCTTCATCTAATTGATCTCTCTCAAATTCTATCTTCAAGTTCTAAGTGTTCTTCATAAATTCCAAAAGTTCTAGTTTCATAAAATCAAGAATACTTTCAAGTTTGCTAGCTCACTTCCAATCTTGTAAGGTGATCATCCAACCTCAAGAAATCTTTGTTTCTTACAGTAGGTTATCATTCTAATACAAGGTAATAATCATATTCAAACTTTGGTTCAATTTCTATAACTATAACAATCTTATTTCAAGTGATGATCTTACTTGAACTTGTTTTCGTGTCATGATTTTTCTTCAAGAACTTCGAGCCATCCAAGGATCCATTGAAGCTAGATCCATTTTTCTCTTTTCCAGTAGGTTTATCCAAGGAACTTAAGGTAGTAATGATGTTCATAACATCATTCGATTCATACATATAAAGCTATCTTATTCGAAGGTTTAAACTTGTAATCACTAGAACATAGTTTAGTTAATTCTAAACTTGTTCGCAAACAAAAGTTAATCCTTCTAACTTGACTTTTAAAATCAACTAAACACATGTTCTATATCTATATGATATGCTAACTTAATGATTTAAAACCTGGAAACACGAAAAACACCGTAAAACCGGATTTACGCCGTCGTAGTAACACCGCGGGCTGTTTTGGGTTAGTTAATTAAAAACTATGATAAACTTTGATTTAAAAGTTGTTATTCTGAGAAAATGATTTTTATTATGAACATGAAACTATATCCAAAAATTATGGTTAAACTCAAAGTGGAAGTATGTTTTCTAAAATGGTCATCTAGACGTCGTTCTTTCGATTGAAATGACTACCTTTATAAAAACGACTTGTAACTTATTTTTCCGACTATAAACCTATACATTTTCTGTTTAGATTCATAAAATAGAGTTCAATATGAAACCATAGCAATTTGATTCACTCAAAACGGATTTAAAATGAAGAAGTTATGGGTAAAACAAGATTGGATAATTTTTCTCATTTTAGCTACGTGAAAATTGGTAACAAATCTATTCCAACCATAACTTAATCAACTTGTATTGTATATTATGTAATCTTGAGATACCATAGACACGTATACAATGTTTCGACCTATCATGTCGACACATCTATATATATTTCGGAACAACCATAGACACTCTATATGTGAATGTTGGAGTTAGCTATACAGGGTTGAGGTTGATTCCAAAATATATATAGTTTGAGTTGTGATCAATACTGAGATACGTATACACTGGGTCGTGGATTGATTCAAGATAATATTTATCGATTTATTTCTGTATATCTAACTGTGGACAACTAGTTGTAGGTTACTAACGAGGACAACTGACTTAATAAACTTAAAACATCAAAATATATTAAAAGTGTTGTAAATATATTTTGAACATACTTTGATATATATGTATATATTGTTATAGGTTCGTGAATCAACCAGTGGCCAAGTCTTACTTCCCGGCGAAGTAAAAAAAAATCTGTGAAAGTGAGTTATAGTCCCACTTTTAAAATCTAATATTTTTGGGATGAGAATACATGCAGGTTTTATAAATGATTTACAAAATAGACACAAGTACGTGAAACTACATTCTATGGTTGAATTATCGAAATCGAATATGCCCCTTTTTATTAAGTCTGGTAATCTAAGAATTAGGGAACAGACACCCTAATTGACGCGAATCCTAAAGATAGATCTATTGGGCTTAACAAACCCCATCCAAAGTACCGGATGCTTTAGTACTTCGAAATTTATATCATATCCGAAGGGTGTCCCGGAATGATGGGGATATTCTTATATATGCATCTTGTTAATGTCGGTTACCAGGTGTTCACCATATGAATGATTTTTATCTCTATGTATGGGATGTGTATTGAAATATGAAATCTTGTGGTCTATTATTATGATTTGATATATATAGGTTAAACCTATAACTCACCAACATTTTTGTTGACGTTTTAAGCATGTTTATTCTCAGGTGATTATTAAGAGCTTCCGCTGTCGCATACTTAAATAAGGACGAGATTTGGAGTCCATGCTTGTATGATATTGTGTAAAAACTGCATTCAAGAAACTTATTTTGTTGTAACACATTTGTATTGTAAACCATTATGTAATGGTCGTGTGTAAACAGGATATTTTAGATTATCATTATTTGATAATCTACGTAAAGCTTTTTAAACCTTTATTGATGAAATAAAGGTTATGGTTTGTTTTAAAATGAATGCAGTCTTTGAAAAACGTCTCATATAGAGGTCAAAACCTCGCAACGAAATCAATTAATATGGAACGTTTTTAATCAATAAGAACGGGAAATTTCAGTTGGTATCCGAGCGTTGGTCTTAGAGAACCAGAATTTTGCATTAGTGTGTCTTATCGAGTTTGTTAGGATGCATTAGTGAGTCTGGACTTCGACCGTGTTTACTTGAAAAATGATTGCTTAACAAATTTTGTTGGAAACTATATATTTTTAACATGTGAATATTATGTGATATATTAATCTCTTAACGCGTTTGATATTATGTGATAGATGTCTCCCTCTAGAACAAGTCCCATTGACTCACCTAATAATAACGAAGAGTCAAATGTAAATTGGAATGATTCGTGGACTGATTCACAAGTTCCCGAAGAGGAACCGGAAGAAGAGTCAGAACCGGAAGAAGAATCGGAACCGGAAGAAGAATCGGAACCGGATGAAGAAATAGAACCCGTGGGGGAAATAATAAAATGGTTAAGTAAAAGAAAATCCTCAACCAACCGACCAAGGTTAATTATGGTCAATGGTATTTCCGCCAAGGAAGCAAAATATTGGGAGGATTACCAATTCTCCGATGAATCGGATTCCTACGAGAATTCCGATGATGTTATAGAAATTACCCCAACTGAATTTAAAAAGGCAAAAGAAAATAATAAGGGAAAGGGCATAAAAATAGAGAAATCTAATTCCAACCCCGATGAACTTTATATGTATCGTCAACCCCCGAAGTCCTTAAGTTGTAACAATGACCCGGGAACCTCTAAACCACCAGGTTTTTCTAAACCAATGTGGATCACGACGGCTCGTATTAGGGGAACATCATATATCCCTAGAAACTTGGCAAAACGAACTAAAACCGAAGAAGAAGAAACAAGCGAGTCGGAATAAGATAGTTGTATTCGTGTGGTGTAATATATGTAATATAGTGTGCTTATGCTTTATGATATATGTAAAAATTGCTTGTATTAATAAGTATTTTTTTTATGAATCTAACTCTTGTCTATTTTACAGTATAAAAACACAAAATGGATAGACAACCCAATATTTTAAGAGACCTACCCGGAGACATGATTGATGAAATCTTGTCTAGAGTCGGTCAAAATTCTTCGGCACAACTATTTAAGGCGAGATCAGTTTGTAAGACATTCGAAGAACGTTCCAAGAATGTCTTGGTTTATAAGAGACTTTCGTTTGAAAGATGGGGGATATCACATTGGGAAACCAATAAGTTATGATTTGTTTACTTTGACGCATATATTGCGGGGAACCCAAATGCTATTTTACGCAATGGGTTAAGAAATTATTTTGACTCAATATATCCGAATATTGGACTTCGTGATTTAGAAAAAGCGGCTAACATGCAACATAAAGAAGCATGTTATGCTTACGGATTAGTAATGTTCGCTTCTCACCAAAGTGAGAACAAGAACATCGGGCTACAACTATTAAACAAAACGTTCCCACAAGTGACGGAGTCGGTAATTGGGGTAAGAAATGAGGTTTTTAGATTGTTACGGGACTGTTGGACATTACGTAACCCTCGTCCCTTTGACGATGTTACAACACGCTGTCTTATCAACGGCCATAACGGTTATGTTCCACAAGACCAAGGATGAGAAGTAGTCCTAGTAAAACCAGAATGCATGACTTGTTTCTGGACGTATGAATTACGTGTCTTTATTGCCTTTGCTGAACGACTTGTGTACTAGCTAGAATTATCTTCACAACTATCTTATATCAAAGTTATTGTGTGCTATATTTCATGCTTTATGTAAAATAAGCGGTATTGTAAGTTTGTAAAATATTGTATAAAAGTTTGAACGCGAAATATTATTATAATCAGTTTTTCATATAGAATTGTAGTAGTTGAATTGTATATTAGCTACTAAGTATGAACTTAACGGGTAGGTACTACCCGAATTTAAACTTATAAAACGCTAATATGAAGAAAAAGCTTTTATAAATGAGTTCATATTATGCTACGAAATACTATTAACTACTCTTAATATTCTATATGATTAACTTGTTCCATTTGACCATTTTGAAGGAAATGGCACCAACTACTCGACACACCGTGAATATGAATGAAGAGGAATTCCGTACTTTTCTAGCTTCAAACATAGCCGCAGTACAGGCTGCGCTACATACCAACAATAACCTTGGATCTAGCAGTACAGGAAATCATGTAGGATGCACCTACAAAGAATTCACTGCCTGCAAACCTTTGGAATTTGATGGAACCGAAGGACCGATCGGATTGAAACGGTGGACCGAGAAGGTCAAATCGGTGTTTGCCATAAGTAAGTGTACTGAAGAGGACAAAGTGAAGTACGCTACGCATACCTTCACAGGTTCTGCGTTAACATGGTGGAATACCTATCTAGAGCAAGTGGGACAAAACGATGCGTACGCACTACCGTGGTCAGCATTCAAGCACTTGATGAACGAGAAATACCGTCCCAGAACCGAGGTCAATAAGCTCAAGACAGAACTTAGAGGGTTACGAACCCAAGGATTTGATATTACCACGTACGAAAGACGATTCACAGAATTGTGCCTATTGTGTCCGGGAGCATTCGAAGATGAGGAAGAGAAGATCGACGCGTTTGTGAAAGGATTACCGGAAAGAATCCAGGAAGATATAAGTTCACACGAGCCCGCCTCCGTACAATAGGCATGTAGAATGGCTCACAAACTAGTGAACCAGATTGAAGAAAGAATTAAAGAACAGACTGCTGAAGAGGCCAATGTGAAGCAAGTCAAAAGAAAGTGGGAGGAAAACGGTGATAAGAATCACCAATACAACAACAACAGCAATTACAACAATAATCGCAGCAATTATCCCAACAATCGCAACATCAATCGCAACTACAACAAACGGCCCAACAACAACAACAACAACAACAACAACAACAGCAGCAACTACAACAATCATCCCAACAACAATAATAACCGCAACAACAACAACAATCAGAAGCAGCTATGCCAAAGGTGTGAAAAGTATCACTCGGGGTTCTGCACCAAATTTTGCAACAAGTGTAAAAGAAATGGTCATAGCGCAGCGAATTGTGAGGTCTACGGACCAGGGGTTAATAGAACCAAAGGAACAAATGGTGTCGGAACGAGTAATGGCGGAGCAAGTAGTGTCGGAGCAAGTTATGCCAATGTAGTTTGTTATAAATGTGGAAAACCGGGCCACATTATTAGAAATTGCCCAAACCAGGAGAACACGAATGGACAAGGCTGCGAAAGAGTTTTCAATATTAATGCGGCAGAGGCACAGGAAGACCCGGAGCTTGTTACGGGTACGTTTCTTATTGACAATAAATCTGCTTACGTTTTATTTGATTCGGGTGCGGATAGAAGCTATATGAGTAGAGATTTTTGTGCTAAATTAAGTTGTCCATTGACGCCTTTGGATAGTAAATTTTTACTCGAATTAGCAAATGATAAATTAATTTCAGCAGATAATATATGTCGGAATCGAGAAATTAAACTGGTTAGCGAAACATTTAAGATTGATTTGATACCAGTAGAGTTAGGGAGTTTTGATGTGATAATCGGTATAGACTGGTTGAAAGAAGTGAAAGCAGAGATCGTCTGTTACAAAAATGCAATTCGCATTATACGAGAAAAAGGAAAACCCTTAATGGTGTACGGAGAAAAGGGCAACACGAAGCTACATCTTATTAGTAATTTGAAGGCACAAAAACTAATAAGAAAAGGTTGCTATGCTGTTCTAGCACACGTCGAGAAAGTACAAACTGAAGAAAAGAGCATCAATGATGTTCCCATTGCAAAAGAATTTCCCGATGTATTTCCGAAAGAATTACCGGGATTACCCCCACATCGATCCGTTGAATTTCAAATAGATCTTGTACCAGGAGCTGCACCAATAGCTCGTGCTCCTTACAGACTCGCACCCAGCGAGATGAAAGAACTGCAAAGCCAATTACAAGAACTTTTAGAGCGTGGTTTCATTTGACCAAGCACATCACCGTGGGGAGCTCCTGTTTTGTTTGTCAAGAAGAAAGATGGTACATTCAGGTTGTGTATCGACTACCGAGAGTTGAACAAACTTACCATCAAGAACCGCTACCCACTACCGAGAATCGACGACTTATTTGATCAACTACAAGGCTCGTCTGTTTATTCAAAGATTGACTTACGTTCCGGGTACCATCAAATGCGGGTGAAAGAAGATGATATTCCAAAGACTGCTTTCAGAACACGTTACGGTCATTACGAGTTTATGGTCATGCCGTTTGGTTTAACTAATGCACCAGCTGTGTTCATGGACCTTATGAATCGAGTGTGTGGACCATACCTTGACAAGTTTGTCATTGTTTTCATTGATGACATACTTATTTACTCAAAGAATGACCAAGAACACGGTGAACATTTGAGAAAGGTGTTAGAAGTATTGAGGAAAGAAGAATTGTACGCTAAGTTTTCAAAGTGTGCATTTTGGTTGGAAGAAGTTCAATTCCTCGGTCACATAGTGAACAAAGAAGGTATTAAGGTGGATCCGGCAAAGATAGAAACTGTTGAAAAGTGGGAAACCCCGAAAACTCCGAAACACATACGCCAGTTTTTAGGACTAGCTGGTTACTACAGAAGGTTCATCCAAGACTTTTCCAGAATAGCAAAACCCTTGACTGCATTAACGCATAAAGGGAAGAAATTTGAATGGAATGATGAACAAGAGAAAGCGTTTCAGTTATTGAAGAAAAAGCTAACTACGGCACCTATATTGTCATTGCCTGAAGGGAATGACGATTTTGTGATTTATTGTGACGCATCAAAGCAAGGTCTCGGTTGTGTATTAATGCAACGAACGAAGGTGATTGCTTATGCGTCTAGACAATTGAAGATTCACGAACAAAATTATACGACGCATGATTTGGAATTAGGCGCAGTTGTTTTTGCATTAAAGACTTGGAGGCACTACTTATATGGGGTTAAAAGTATTATATATACCGACCACAAAAGTCTTCAACACATATTTAATCAGAAACAACTGAATATGAGGCAGCGTAGGTGGATTGAATTATTGAATGATTACGACTTTGAGATTCGTTACCACCCGGGAAAGGCAAATGTGGTAGCCGATGCCTTGAGTAGGAAGGACAGAGAACCCATTCGAGTAAAATCTATGAATATAATGATTCATAATAACCTTACTACTCAAATAAAGGAGGCGCAACAAGGAGTTTAAAAAGAGGGAAATTTAAAGGATGAAATACCCAAAGGATCGGAGAAGCATCTTAATATTCGGGAAGACGGAACCCGGTATAGGGCTGAAAGGATTTGGGTACCAAAATTTGGAGATATGAGAGAAATGGTACTTAGAGAAGCTCATAAAACCAGATACTCAATACATCCTGGAACGGGAAAGATGTACAAGGATCTCAAGAAACATTTTTGGTGGCCGGGTATGAAAGCCGATGTTGCTAAATACGTAGGAGAATGTTTGACGTGTTCTAAGGTCAAAGCTGAGCATCAGAAACCATAAGGTCTACTTCAACAACCCGAAATCCCAGAATGGAAATGGGAAAACATTACCATGGATTTCATCACTAAATTGCCAAGGACTGCAAGTGGTTTTGATACTATTTGGGTAATAGTTGACCGTCTCACCAAGTCAGCACACTTCCTGCCAATAAGAGAAGATGACAAGATGGAGAAGTTAGCACGACTGTATTTGAAGGAAGTTGTCTCCAGACATGGAATACCAATCTCTATTATCTCTGATAGGGATGGCAGATTTATTTCAAGATTCTGGCAGACATTACAGCAAGCATTAGGAACTCGTCTAGACATGAGTACTGCCTATCATCCACAAACTGATGGGCAGAGCGAAAGGACAATACAAACGCTTGAAGACATGCTACGAGCATGTGTTATTGATTTCGGAAACAGTTGGGATCGACATCTACCGTTAGCAGAATTTTTCTACAACAACAGCTACCATTCAAGCATTGAGATGGCGCCGTTTGAAGCACTTTATGGTAGAAAGTGCAGGTCTCCGATTTGTTGGAGTGAAGTGGGGGATAGACAGATTACGGGTCCGGAGATTATACAAGAAACTACCGAGAAGATCATCCAAATTCAACAACGGTTGAAAACCGCCCAAAGTCGACAAAAGAGCTACGCTGACATTAAAAGAAAAGATATAGAATTTGAAATTGGAGAGATGGTCATGCTTAAAGTTGCACCTTGGAAAGGCGTTGTTCGATTTGGTAAACGAGGGAAATTAAATCCAAGGTATATTGGACCATTCAAGATTATTGATCGTGTCGGACCAGTAGCTTACCGACTTGAGTTACCTCAACAACTCGCGACTGTACATAACACTTTCCACGTCTCGAATTTGAAGAAATGTTTTGCTAAAGAAGATCTCACTATTCCGTTAGATGAAATCCAAATCAACGAAAAACTCCAATTCATCGAAGAACCCGTCGAAATAATGGATCGTGAAGTTAAAAGACTTAAGCAAAACAAGATACCAATTGTTAAGGTTCGATGGAATGCTCGTAGAGGACCCGAGTTCACCTGGGAGCGTGAAGATCAGATGAAGAAGAAATACCCGCATCTATTTCCAGAAGATTCGTCAACACCTTCAACAGCTTAAAATTTCGGGACGAAATTTATTTAACGGGTAGGTACTGTAGTGACCCGAACTTTTCCATGTTTATATATATTATTTGAGATTGATATTTACATGATTAAATGTTTCCAACATGTTAAGCAATCAAACTTGTTAAGACTTGATTAATTGAAATATGTTTCATATAGACAATTGACCACCCAAGTTGACCGGCGATTCACGAACGTTAAAACTTGTAAAAACGACATGACGATATATATATGGATATACATATGGTTAACATGAGATTATGATAAGTAAGTATCTCCATAAGTATATTAACAATGAGTTACATACATATAAACAAGACTACTAACTTAAGGATTTCGAAACGAGACATATATGTAACGATTATCGTTGTAACGACATTTAAATGAATATATATCATATGAAGATATATTAATATATCATAATATCATTATAATATAATAATTTAAAATCTCATTTGATATTATAAACATTGGGTTAACAACATTTAACAAGATCGTTAACCTAAAGGTTTCAAAACAACACTTACATGTAACGACTAACGATGACTTAACGACTCAGTTAAAATGTATATACATGTAGTGTTTTAATATGTATTTATACACTTTTGAAAGACTTCAATACACTTATCAAAATACTTCTACTTAACAAAAATGCTTACAATTACATCCTCGTTCAGTTTCATCAACAATTCTACTCGTATGCACCCGTATTCGTACTCGTACAATACACAGCTTTTAGATGTATGTACTATTGGTATATACACTCCAATGATCAGCTCTTAGCAGCCCATGGGAGTCACCTAACACATGTGGGAACCATCATTTGGCAACTAGCATGAAATATCTCATAAAATTACAAAAATATGAGTAATCATTCATGACTTATTTACATGAAAACAAAATTACATATCCTTTATATCTAATCCATACACCAACGACCAAAAACACCTACAAACACTTTCATTCTTCAATTTTCTTCATCTAATTGATCTCTCTCAAATTCTATCTTCAAGTTCTAAGTGTTCTTCATAAATTCCAAAAGTTCTAGTTTCATAAAATCAAGAATACTTTCAAGTTTGCTAGCTCACTTCCAATCTTGTAAGGTGATCATCCAACCTCAAGAAATCTTTGTTTATTACAGTAGGTTATCATTCTAATACAAGGTAATAATCATATTCAAACTTTGGTTCAATTTCTATAACTATAACAATCTTATTTCAAGTGATGATCTTACTTGAACTTGTTTTCGTGTCATGATTTTGCTTCAAGAACTTCGAGCCATCCAAGGATCCATTGAAGCTAGATCCATTTTTCTCTTTTCCAGTAGGTTTATCCAAGGAACTTAAGGTAGTAATGATGTTCATAACATCATTCGATTCATACATATAAAGCTATCTTATTCGAAGGTTTAAACTTGTAATCACTAGAACATAGTTTAGTTAATTCTAAACTTGTTCGCAAACAAAAGTTAATCCTTCTAACTTGACTTTTAAAATCAACTAAACACATGTTCTATATCTATATGATATGCTAACTTAATGATTTAAAACCTGGAAACACGAAAAACACTGTAAAACCGGATTTACGCCGTCGTAGTAACACTGCGGGCTGTTTTGGGTTAGTTAATTAAAAACTATGATAAACTTTGATTTAAAAGTTGTTATTCTGAGAAAATGATTTTTATTATGAACATGAAACTATATCCAAAAATTATGGTTAAACTCAAAGTGGAAGTATGTTTTCTAAAATGGTCATCTAGACGTCGTTCTTTCGACTGAAATGACTACCTTTATAAAAACGACTTGTAACTTATTTTTCCGACTATAAACCTATACTTTTTCTGTTTAGATTCATAAAATAGAGTTCAATATGAAACCATAGCAATTTGATTCACTCAAAACGGATTTAAAATGAAGAAGTTATGGGTAAAACAAGATTGAATAATTTTTCTCATTTTAGCTACGTGAAAATTGGTAACAAATCTATTCCAACCATAACTTAATCAACTTGTATTGTATATTATGTAATCTTGAGATACCATAGACACGTATACAATGTTTCGACCTATCATGTCGACACATCTATATATATTTCGGAACAACCATAGACACTCTATATGTGAATGTTGGAGTTAGCTATACAGGGTTGAGGTTGATTCCAAAATATATATAGTTTGAGTTGTGATCAATACTGAGATACGTATACACTGGGTCGTGGATTGATTCAAGATAATATTTATCGATTTATTTCTGTACATCTAACTGTGGACAACTAGTTGTAGGTTACTAACGAGGACAACTGACTTAATAAACTTAAAACATCAAAATATATTAAAAGTGTTGTAAATATATTTTGAACATACTTTGATATATATGTATATATTGTTATAGGTTCGTGAATCAACCAGTGGCCAAGTCTTACTTCCCGGCGAAGTAAAAAAAAATCTGTGAAAGTGAGTTATAGTCCCACTTTTAAAATCTAATATTTTTGGGATGAGAATACATGCAGGTTTTATAAATGATTTACAAAATAGACACAAGTACGTGAAACTACATTCTATGGTTGAATTATCGAAATCGAATATGCCCCTTTTTATTAAGTCTGGTAATCTAAGAATTAGGGAACAGACACCCTAATTGACGCGAATCCTAAAGATAGATCTATTGGGCTTAACAAACCCCATCCAAAGTACCGGATGCTTTAGTACTTCGAAATTTATATCATATCCGAAGGGTGTCCCGGAATGATGGGGATATTCTTATATATGCATCTTGTTAATGTCGGTTACCAGGTGTTCACCATATGAATGATTTTTATCTCTATGTATGGGATGTGTATTGAAATATGAAATCTTGTGGTCTATTATTATGATTTGATATATATAGGTTAAACCTATAACTCACCAACATTTTTGTTGACGTTTTAAGCATGTTTATTCTCAGGTGATTATTAAGAGCTTCCGCTGTCGCATACTTAAATAAGGACGAGATTTGGAGTCCATGCTTGTATGATATTGTGTAAAAACTGCATTCAAGAAACTTATTTTGTTGTAACACATTTGTATTGTAAACCATTATGTAATGGTCGTGTGTAAACAGGATATTTTAGATTATCATTATTTGATAATCTACGTAAAGCTTTTTAAACCTTTATTGATGAAATAAAGGTTATGGTTTGTTTTAAAATGAATGCAGTCTTTGAAAAACGTCTCATATAGAGGTCAAAACCTCGCAACGAAATCAATTAATATGGAACGTTTTTAATCAATAAGAACGGGACATTTCAGCATCTGGCGTTCCATCAAACCCGAACAATAGTAATTCTGCTCTGCTTGAGAGTCTTAACCTATCGGTCCATAATTTCAACAGGTTCCTCAATAAAATGAAGTTGCTTATCAACATGAAGTTCCTCCAGAGGAATAGTCTCATCGGCTTCGGCCAAACACTTCTTTAAATTCGATACATGAAAAACGTCGTGAACAGCACTGAGTTCTTGTGGCAATTTCAAACGATAAGCCACGGGTCCAACTCTCTCAATAATATCAAATGGTCCAACAAAACGAGGACTCAACTTTCCCCTTTTACCAAAACGTATCCCGCCCTTCCAAGGTGATACCTTCAACATAACACGGTCACCGACCTGAAATTCAATATCGTTCCTTCTCTTATTAGCATAGCTCTTTTGCCGACTTCTGGCGGTTCTCAATCTTTCCTTAATCTGTACGATCTTCTCGGTAGTCTCATGAATAATCTCTGGGCCTGTGAGTTGAGCATCCCCAACCTCATTCCAACAAACAGGAGACCTACACTTTCTACCATACAGAGCTTCAAACGGTGCGGCTTTAATACTTGCATGATAGCTGTTATTATAAGAAAATTCAGCTAGTGCAAATATCTATCCCACCCATTACCATAATCAATAACACACGCTCGCAACATGTCTTATAACGTTTGAATGGTCCTTTCACTCTGACCATCCTTCTGCGGATGATAAGCGGTGCTCAAATCTAACTTAGTTCCTAGAGCTTCCTTTAAGGATCGCCAAAACCTTGATATAAATTGATTGTCTCGGTCTGAAATGATTGATACAGGAACACCATGTCTAGAATCAATTTCCTTCAAATACAAACGAGTAAGCTTCTCCATCGAATCTGTTTCCTTAATCGGCAAAAAGTGAGATGACTTAGTGAGTCGATCTACAATCACCCAAATCGTATCATAGCTACCCGCAACTCTAGGTAACTTCGTAATAAAATCCATTGTAATACCTTCCCACTTCCACTCGAGAATCTCAGGTTGCACCAACAGTCCTGATGGTTTCTGATGTTCAGCTTTAACCTTAGCACATGTCAAACACTTAGCTACATAAGTAGCCACATCAGCCTTCAAATTAAGCCACCAATACAGCTCCTTAAGATTATGATACATTTTTCCTGAACTAGGATGAATAGAGTACCTAGACTTATGAGCCTCATCTAAAACAAGTTATCACATATCATCATACTTCGGAACCCAAAGACGTCCCGTAAAATATATAGTACCATTTGCTCGTACCTCAAACTTCTTAGCCATGCCTCTGACATTCTCATTCACAAAATTCTCCTCCTTTAAGGCTTCTTGTTGTGCCTCAAGAATCTGCCTTGCGAGGTTAGTTCGAATCGTCATATTCAAAGCTCTAAATCTGCAGGGTTCAACCCTCTCTTTTCGACTCAACACATCGGCCACAACATTGGCTTTTCCTGGATGATATAAATGTTCACAATCATAATCATTCAATGTCTCAACCCACCTACGTTGCCCCATATTCAACTGTTTCTGGTCGAGGATATGTTGAAGACTTTTGTGATCAGTGTACACCGTACTTTTGACCTCATAAAGATAATGTCTCCAAATCTTAAGCGCAAACACAACAGCTCCCAACTCTAAATCATGGGTTGTATAATTCTATTCGTGGAACTTCAACTGACGTGACGCGTAAGCAATAACTTTCTTTCGTTGCATCAAAACACAACCAAAGCCCTGACGCGAAGCATCACAATAAACGACAAAATCATCATTACCCTCAGGTAGTGACAATATCGGAGCGGTAGTTAACTTCTTCTTCAAAGTTTGAAAACCAGTCTCTTGTTCATCCTTCCACTCATACTTCTTCCCCTTGTGCGTTAAAGCAGTCAGAGGTTTCGCTATACGAGAGAAATCTTGAATGAACCTTCGATAATAACCTACCAACCCTAGAAACTGACGAACCTGAGTAGGAGTCTTCGGAATTTCCCACTTCTCAATTGCCTCAATCTTGGCAGGATCAACTTGTATTCCCTGTTTACTAACAATATGTCCAAGGAATTGAACTTCTCTCAGCCAAAAAGCATACTTAGAGAACTTAGCGTACAACTCTTCTTTCCTCAACTGATCAAGCACTAACTTCAAAAGTTCTTCGTGCTCTTCATCACTTTTAGAATAAATAAGGATTTCATCAATGAATACAATAACGAATTTGTCCAGATAGGGTCTACACACAAGGTTCATGAGGTCCATGAACATAGCAGGTGCATTTGTCAATCCGAACCGCATAACAAGGAATTCGTAGTGACCGTAACGGGTGCGAAAAGTGGTTTTCGGAACATCAGATTCTTTAACACGCAGTTGACGATAACCGGAACGAAGATCGATTTTAGAATAAATAGACGAACATTGAAGCTGATTAAACAGATCATCAATTCTTGGAAGAGGGTAACGGTTTTTATCAGTAAGCTTGTTCAATTCACGATAATCAATGCACAAACGAAACGAACCATCTTTCTTCTTAACAAATAGAACAGGAGCTCCCCAAGGGGACGAACTAGGACGAATAAAACCTTTGTCTAACAACTCACGGAGTTGACTCGACAATTCTTGAAGTTCAGAAGGCGCAAGTTGGTAAGGAGCACGTGCTACAAGAGCAGCACCGGGAACACGATCGATTTGAAATTCTACCGCGCGTTGCGGCGGAAGGCCAGGTAAATCTTCGAGAAATACCTCGGGAAAATCTCTAACAATATGAACATCACCAACGCTCTTCTCTTCTCTATCAGAATCAATAACTCGGGCTAGAATAGCATGACAGCCTTTGCGGAGATGTTTATGAAATTTCAAACAGCTAATAAGGTTTAACTGTCTGCATTTCTTATCCCCAAAAACCATCAGCAGCTCTCCAACCACATTTGTAACACGAACAGCTTTCTCATAACACACAATCTCAGTACGATTCGCAGACAACCAATCCATACCAATAATAATGTCGAAACTATCTAGGTCAATCGGTGTCAAATCTATCTCAAAATCTCTACCAGCCAGATTAATGTTACATTTACGATACATAGTCTTAGCAGTAAGCACTTTACCATTAGCTATCTCTACAACATAAGTATTGTCTAGAGGAGTTAACGGAGTTTTGATTTTTGGACTTAATTTACTCGACACAAAACTCAAATCAGCCCCCGAATCAAATAGTACATAAACTGATAAGTCGTTGACCGAGAACGTACCCGTAACAAGTTTTGGATCTTCCTCAGCATCCCTGGCATTAATGTTGAATGCTCTTCCACGTGCATTCTCAGTAGTCTTCTTGTTAGGGCAGGCATCACGGAAATGCCCCGACTTACCGCATTCATAACAAACTCTCTGATTACCACCATTTCTCGGCTTCCCATTACCATTACCATTACCACCATTATTACTAGCATTATTACTACCACATGCAACAGGAGTAGCAGAACCCGACGTAAGCACCGTACAATCTTTAGCAATGTGTCCTTGCTTGGAACACCTCTTACAAGTAATCATATAGTAACCATCATGAGCCTTATAACATTGAGGACAAACACGCTGATTACGGTTATTAGAACTAGAAGTATCTTGTTTCTTCTGCTGACCTTGGTTCTGGTTGCGGTTATTATCTCACTTCCTTTTCCCATTATCAGCCTTCTTAACAACTTCCTCACTGTCATCGGTCACAGCATCCTTACTTCTCCTCAAAATCTTATCATTAAGCTTATGCGCCATAGACATAGTAGCTTCAATAGTCTGAGGCTCACTAGACTCAACCCCATGCTCAATCTTCTCAGATAACCCATCAATATAAGCTTCAATCTTAAGATTCTCATCAGCATAAACATTGGGACATAACAAAGTCAACTCGAAGAACCTTTGTTCATAGGCATCTAATTCGATGCCCTTCATTTTCAAGTTCTTAAGCTCAGCTTCTAACTTCTTAAATTCACCCCGGGGACGATAACGGGTGATCATTCTCTCTTTAAAGTTGTTCCATGTCAAACCATACGCCACATCATTAACCAAACTACTAACCAAGTTGTTCCACCAAGTTAATGCACTATCCTTAAGAGTGCAGCTTGCAAAACTAACCTTGTCCACATCACGGACTCGACTAACCCTGAAAATAGACTTAATCTTCTCAAACCAACGAGTAAGTCCAATGGGTCCTTCGGTGCCACTAAATTCTTGTGGATGACTTGCCATGAACGTTTTGTGGGAGCATCCCACCTGGTTGTTATTAGCTTTCACATTAGCATTAGCTGCCGTAGCAGCTGCTATTCCTTCGGAGATAAGTCATTTTATACGGGCTTCGTTGGACTCGCGGGGAGGCATGATCTTCAAAAAAGAATAACACAACCATTAGTACTAAGAATAATACCAGTGTTATTCAAGAATAGATCGAACACGAAAAGATCAACCATTAAAATAATAGTCAATAAACACTATGAGTAATAACATGACAGTTATGATAGTTATAGAAATAGCCACCACATGCATACATACTTTATGATAGAAATCATACAACATACATAGCACCTAACATACATGAACTATATTACGCATAATATAACATGCCAAGAGTCACAACATCAGAAATAAAATATGATAATGATAATAGATGTCATAAAGAAATAACCATCCATACATAATGAAAAATATCCCATAACAAAATCCTTAATAAAATCCTTGGCAAAACGCCGTACATCACCCAAAAATGACTGTATAAAAGGACATTAAGTTTTGTGAAATAAATAATCAATCATGAATCATCATATCACACCAGCTTGGAGCAGGTGTGATAAGCTGGGTCGGCATGAGGCTCGACAGAAGTCTCATACTTCCTCAACTTTCCCTTCACCTCCTCCAACACTGCCTTCAGACCACGAACTATGCTCTCAAGAGCCTCGAACTTAGCATCCACCTCACAATTATGCTTCCGGGTCTCGAACCCAACATTATGCTTGAAACTGATAAACGAATCCACACTATCTCTAATCTCGTCCATCACCTCGTTATGTGGCAAAATCCGCATATAGTCACTGAGAGCATTAATATGCGTCTCATTCGAGTATGCTCTAGTCATGTGAGTGATGGTAGCCATGTAGTGGTTAATAGGATCATCGATCAAAGGCTGATTAGCACAGCGTCTAGCAGCGGACGAAGGAGCAGGAGCAGGAACGAAATTGTTGCTCGAAGTTGACATCTGCAAACAGTAAAACCACAAACCACATACAACATAGAAGTAACATAAGTACTAACTTATAATTATTCCTCATACGAAATGAAATGCATAATAATGCTATAACAAGAAAGGTCGGGCTGTAGACTAGACTCTAATGCACCCTAAAAACCACGAGTTGACCACATTAAGACCTCCTAGTTCCCTACAATCAGAAGTCTTAAATTAAAATAATTACTTTTTACATCATAAGTAATTTATTAACAATGAAAATCATTATGCATATCATAAGTCTTATTTTATAACCATAAGTTTTAATTAAAAGTTCGTCGGGTCATAACTTGAGCCCCGGGAATCAGTTTTCGGCGAGTCTTATATATATCTTCGCCTAACCAAACCACCCGACACCTTAATGTGCTCAAGAACATCCCAAGAACAGCCACCAGGTCGTGACTTACAGCCATTAATCAGTATGGATCTTTAATCCGCTTAAAAACGTGTTTTAGTCATAACGGGTGATCCGTGACTCGGATTTCGATGACCCAAACATGAAAGTTCATCCCATCATCAATCCTAACTCACTAGTACACCCTAAAGACTCTAAAAATGGTCACAAAGTCATACCATACCTGTACCAATTCGTTTTCATATTTCAATTTCAATTAAACACCATTTTGATCATAACTTATGTTCCGGAAATCGAAATAACATGAATCCGGAGTCTAAAATTAATGTCTTGATAAGAGGAACTCATCTAGACACTTTAATTTCACTTTTATAATAGTTATATTTACAGAAAACAACAATCAAACCGCTGTCCCAAAACAATCATACCGAAAACATGAATTAACGAGCACGCATACAATCAACAATACAATAACAAATAATCATCATACTATTAATATAACATATAAAATCAGTAAAATAAATGAAAAATTAAAAATCTAAGGTAAGGGTTTATACCCTAATCGATAATCAAAGAGTATGAACGCGTAGAGGAGAGCGAGAGGAATCCGATTGTGTAAACGATTAGAAGATCCAACCAAGAAATTATTGAAGGATTATGATGATGGTGATGTGCTAGGTGATGGCCAAAGGGGAGAAAAAGGGAGGAGAAAGAGAGAAAAATAGATTAGGTTTTGTGAAATTGTGAAAGTGAATTACAAAAGTGGAAAACAAATGGGAGTATAATACCTCCCTTTCCATCGGCCGAATTGGTGCATGGTGGTGGGCCCCATGGCCTAATTTTGTTAAATGGTAATTTCCTTGTGGCCCGAATGCCCGAACGAAACCTGAAACGCCAAAACACGATTACGCGAGTGAAAATTCGGAGAGATATTAAATACGTGACGAAAAATATATATAAACAGTATATATAAATATATGACATTAAAATATCATATTTAAAATAATTAGGATTTAAAAATCCCAAAAGCTTGACCGTTGGTTTGAAAACAGAAAAGATTCGCCGGATAGAAATCCACGATTCGTATAAACGTACAATTTAAAATATAAATACAAATATTTATTTAACACATAATACTTAATATATTATCATTATAATAATAATATAGGTCATAAAATGACATGGCACGAAAAACAGTTAACGATCGTTAAATAATAAACGGTAAAAGATAACGGAAAAAGTAGGGTCGTTACAAAGTTGACGAATAGAAATGAACAATATGTTTAAACATTGCTGTATAATGAATGAAATGGGTAAACCATAGCAAAAGGTGGAATAATCAAGTGGACACATTTTTTTATATCTAATTTGTTAATCTCTCTTTTAGTTTAAGTTTAGCTTAATTAACACTTTATCAAATCTTTACCACTAATCAAATTAGGATAATTGTTAGTGTTTTGAGATTCATGTAAACTGCTACCTGTGGAACGAACCTTGACTGAATACTTGCTAGTTGATATAATGATCGGGTTATTGTTGCCCGGCGTTTGTGTTAATTGTTTAAGTATTTTATCATTGTTTTTATATAATTAAAAGTTGAGAACACGAACGTCTCCAGTTAAATTTTTGGCACCGCTGCCGGGGAGCGATTTTTAATTGGATTTTAAAATATTGCTAGTAGTTGTTCGATCCTTTTGTAAGAATTTCATTCTTGCAAAAGTTACTTTTTGATTATATCTGCTTGTGTTCGGAGAAACGTATGTTTGTTTGTGGTGTGATTAAGCTAGATGGCAGAATATGATACTTTGTGTGACTACTTGATGTCAAGAATCGCGAATTATGATCAAAAATTGATGGGAGACTCAAGTCACATAGGTTTGGATAATGGTTATTTGGGCATGAATGATGATAATGGTTATTTAGGCAACAATTGTGATTATATGGGTATGAATGATGATTATGGGTAATGATGGTTACATGGGTAATTTTGATAATGGGTGTATGAATGACAAAGTGTAAGACCTGGATTCTGATTCTGCCTAGTCGCGCGCCGCGCGGGGTTATGGCGCGCCGCGCCATATGTCGCTGGCAGACTCCTTTTGTTATTTTAGAGCTTTTGAAAGGGCATTTTGGTCTTTTCGCGTTTGAGCCAGATTTGAGGACTTAACCTCATCCACCCATTTCATTTCCTTAATTCTTTTTCCTTTTCTTTTCATTTTCTCTCTAAAACTCAAACACCCCATTTGATTCTAAGGGATTTTTGGAAAGGAAGAAGCGGGTTTTGATCTTTGGCGTAGTAGACAAGTTTGTTCTCCTCGTTCTTAGCTACATGGTGATACTAGTGGTAAGCTCTAACTCCGAATTTCGTTTTCGTATTCATCATTCAATTTTGGGGCTTTTGATTGTGTGATTCATAGATGGAACCCATTTAGTTGTTAATTGGAAATTAACACCAAGATTTGGGTTTGTAAGTGTTAAAGGCGGGTTTTGGGTTGGTTAATGATTTAACCATGTATAAGACTTGAGAATGGTATATAATCACTAGTATTAGTGATTATTGATGTTTTGGAGACTTTTAGGGTTCTTATGGTTGACTAATTTTGACTAGAGTCAAAATTAGAGTTTGTTGATGATTATGACTCAATTGCCGATTTAATAAGGTTTATAAACTTAAAATAGATTAAGTTGAAGCATAGAACCGAGTTAAATATGTTTTGGTGTCAAAACTTGCTAATGGCGTGATATTGACTTCTTATGGGTCAAATTAGGGTTTAAGTGTCATTTTGAGCAAGATAGGTGTTTAACAACTATGATTGGGTTTGATTGACATATTAGGACCATTCTCACTTGTGTTAGTGACTATTGGTTAGTTTGGGCGCGATTTGTGCTTGGAAGTGCATTTGGGTCGAAATTGCACTAGTTGTCAATTTGGGTTGATTTGTATATCCATCCTAATTGTGTTACTTGTTATGTGATAAATGGATTAGGTACATTCCATCGACAATTGCGGATTATTCAGTATCATTCTTCAAGGCGACAAGGTGAGTGTTAATATCCTATATGCATATGTATGTGTAGGATGGGTGCGGGTTGGGTGAAGGGGTTCTCGCTTATAGAGCTCGCTTCTCGTATAGGTGGAATTGTTGGACTTGTGTATAAGTCCAATTGGCACGGTTGTGCGTTTTGGTTGACCACTTTGGCGAGGTGCACACTTTGTGTATACTTTATCACATGGGCATGTGATGTGGACTTATATAACCCCAATGACGAAGGGTTAATATAGTGAGTGGAATAATTATATGTGTAGGTATATAATGTATCTATTTGTTGTAGCGTGAAATGTGTAGTGTCGAGGTGCTAAGACACCACGTTTCACGTGATGAGTGAAGCATCGAGGTGTTAAGATGCCACTCGGGGTAAAGCATCGAGGTGTTAAGATGCCACCTAGGGGTGTAGTGTCGAGGTGTTAAGACACCACTCCGTAAAATAATGAGTGAAGCATCGAGGTGTTAAGATGCCACTCGGGGTGAAGTGCCGAGGTGTTAAGGTGCCACCTTAGGGGTCAGTGATACGAGGTGTTAAGTACCCTAACGGATGTTATGAGCACCGATGGCGTTTTAGTGAGCGCCATTCCCTTGTGCGATTGGTTAACCATGGTTATTGTGTTGTAAGCGTAAGCAAATTATGTTATTCGAGATATATATATATATATATATATATATATATATATATATATATATATATATATATATATATATATATATATATATATATATATATTGTATACATATAATGTTGTATTCTCGTGATGTAGCTAACCCTCCGGGTGTAGCTTATTGGCATTGTTCACATCGTTGTTAGTGAACTTATATTTTTTTGATGTATCTTTAGCTCGTTGCTTAGTGATCTTACGGTATGCTTAGACTAGCTTGCCTTTATGCTTGGATGCTCCGGTATGCGGTATTTGGTTTTGTGTGGCGTGTCCATTTTATGCATATATATGTATATAGTATATTCTCACCCACTAAGCTTTAGCTTACCCTCTCGTTGTTGACTTTTTTTTTTATAGATTTGCATGGATACGGTGGCTCGGGTAAGCGCGGGGACTAGTGGACTTGCGTAGTTTCTTTAAAGGCATGCTTTTGGATTCGATTAGGATTGGGTAGCGTATCCCCAATCGCCATGCTCGGCCTTTATTTTGTATTACAAATAATGTGGCTGAAAACTTGTATTTTCGTACGAAAGTCGTAAAACGGTCGATGTGGGCCCGATCTTCGTAAAACTAATTTTATTAATGGAACGTGTTAGTTCTACATATATTAATGTATGGTTAAAAGCATTTTGTCTAAATACGTTGGGAAGTGGTCAAACATTGTCTAAATACGCCGCGCCATATGCTGTTCCATTAAAAAAAAATTTAATTGATATTTCCGTGTGATCGTTTGTATTACGGGTTAGGATGTTACAAGTGGTATCAGAGCATGGTCTAAGTGATTTAGGTGACTTGAGATAGGTGCCTAGACTTAGAATTTTGTGTGTGCTTAATTTGTTGCGGGACTTGTGGGATTACGGGTCGAAATGGGTTTAGTTAGTGCCTTGTTTATAGGTTGACTAACGTTTATATTAGTAATGCGGAAATTATTAATATATGATTGTGTTGTGATGATAATTCTCGCGTGTGTTTATATCGCATAGAATTTCGTTTGTGTTTGTTTATAGCGTCGAGCCAGACGGTCATTGTACTAACAAGTCGATACGGCGTGTGTGCGTAATAAGGACTTGCAAACCTTATTACGGGTGCAAATCGTGTCTAACAAGTGATGTACGACGAGTGTTTAGCAAGATGGGGGCGGTATTGTGTGTGTGCTTTATACGTTCGTGGTCTAATCGCTTTGCATTCCTTAGAATGGCGACGGGAAATGGGATCGAGACGAACGACGCTAAGTTTAACGCTAGAGTTGTGGCCGCCGTTGCAGAGCAAATGAGTGCGTTTCGAGAAAAAATAGATATGAAGTATTCCGAACTTCAAAGTAGTGGTGAAATGGAGCGTTGTCTTAAGAGCTTCATGAGGACTAAACCCCCGATGTATGACGGGAAACCGGATCCTTTGATAAGCACAACTTGGATCTCGGATGTCGAAGGGTGTTTTCGTACTATTGGTTGCCCTCCCGAGAAGAGGATAAGCCTCGCTACTAGTTTGTTGCGGGGTAGGGTGAGGGATTGGTTGGATGGTAAGATTGATCTTGTCGGTGGTGAAACGTTTATGGCTTTATCGTGGGGCGAGTTTAAGAAGGAATTCTTCGAGGAGTTCTGAACTTCAGCCGATTTTTCGAAAATGCGTAATGAGTTGCGAAATTTGCAACAAGTTTCTATGGATTTAAATACTCTCAAGACGACCTTTATGGCGAAGGCTCGTTTTTGCCTGGAGTTTTGGGGAATGATCATTTGTTGATGCAGGATTTCTATCGAACCTTGAATGATGACTTGAAGAGTAAGATTAGCAGAGTTCAGGCGAAATCGTTTGCGGAGTTATTCGCCGCGGCTAGAGGTTTCGAGTCGTATTCGCGATTGAAGGTTGGTGAACCTTCCAGTGAGAGAAGGGTTGTTTCTTATGGTGCTCCAAGTAAGAGGACTAAGGGTCCGAGCGTGAGCACGGGTGGTACACGGACGGGTATATCGGATTCTAGTGCGTCTAAGTGTTACAATTTTGGCGTGAGGGGTCACAAGTCTTGGGAATGTTCGGTACCAAAGGGTGATGACATGGGGTGCTTCATTTGCCAAAAAGAAGGACATTGTAAGTCGGAATGTCCCAAGTTAGCGGGGACGGGTGCGACAAGGAGACGTTAAGGTACGTTTCGTTTTAATAAATATGTCCTTTGATTATTTATTAAGTGTCATTGAGTTTGGTTGTTAAATGCATGGTGTTGTGCATGTTGGTGTTAAGGGTGATGTTCCTAATGGAAGTACCCTATGGTGGCGTTTGATTGTTGACCGAAGGGCGTAAGACTTGGTGCAACCAAGCATTCCTTAGTATTTGGGAAATGTTTCTACCAAGCCATGGAAATGAGTTTTGGTGTTCGGTTGTTAAGCGCGTGTTCGCTTTTGTGTTGAAGTTGATGAACCATGAGATTCGACGGGTGGGATGAAACCTGAGAAATTGAGTGTTGATCTCGATGTGTGTTGGTAAAGGAGTCTACGTGACGCGACATTAGGTGCCTCTTTTATACCTACTAGCGTGGTGTTCGACTCCGATTGTGTTGCGGTTACATTGTACTTAGGGTACCGAGGAGAAACCCTTAGGTACATGAGTGACTAGGTGGAATTTGACAAACTAAAGCAATTGGATGATTGCGAGTGTATAGTTCGTGTAATTTGTGGTACACTTTTCGTTCGAAGTGTTTAAGGATTAGGTTAGGATCCTTGGTATGCTCAAAGTTGAAGCAAGACATGGTGATGGGCCGTGTGAACCCAATTATTGGTAAAGTCTACCTTTGGTAGCATTGTACGGGTGTACGAGATGCGATTATGGAACGTAGTTCCAAGTAGGGGAGTTACACTCCCGCACGCGGAGGTTTTAGTGTGAGTTCGGACAATGCTTTTGATAGATCTGAAATTTATGTCGGGACCTAGATTTGGTCGATTTGTGGTAGAGTACAATTTCGGTTAAATAGTACCTATGATTTTGGATTTGAATTATCACCAAGGTGGTAATGTGGTAAATCTCATTGAGATATAATGGACGGGTATGGCGAGCAAGGTGAAATCCCTCGGTTAAGGGATGTGCGTATCGGATCCTCTTTTAGAGAATTAATGTTTTGTGCCTATGTTTGATATATGTGGTTCTTGCTCGGTTGTGTGAATGGTTAGTGGTATCCGTTAGTTTTCACTATGGCATAGCAGAGCGCGATGTTACGCTACTCGTCGTTCGAGGCCAAAAAGGGCGTTGATTGATGAAGCATGACCTTCGGGGTTCGCTGACTTCATCATGGTATTGGTGATTGATGAAGCATGACCTTCAGGGTCCGCTGACTTCATCATGGGATCGTTGATTGATGAAGCATGACCTTCAGGGTCCGCTGACTTCATCATGGGATCATTGATTGGTGGAGCATGACCTTCGGGGTCCGCTGACTTCATCATGAGATTGTTGATTGGTGAAGCATGACCTTCGGGGTCCGCTGACTTCATCATGGGTGTAGTGTTATATCGGTGAAGCATGACCGTTGACGAGATCCTCTGACTTCATCCGGTGTTGAGTGATCTATCGGTTGTTTTATACACCGATGGTGGGTTCGTATGGACCGTGTGGTGTGATCTATCGGTCGTTTTATACATCGATGGTGGGATCGTGAGGACCATGTTGTGTGATTAGTGATTGCGATAGCCGTGTTTCGCTCATATGATGTTAGGATAGTGGCGTATTGGTTGTATTGCGCACTACAAAGGATGTTTAGTTGTAAGTGTAATCCGTAAGGATTCATGTGGTTCGATCTTCAACGTTCAGAATGTTGACTTTAGGTTGAGACTTGGTCGCTTTTAGCGTGGTCCTTGGTAAAGGTACGCTAAGGAATTGATATCTCGATTCGAGATTGGTCGAGTTTTTCCCGATGTGAGGGATTGAGCAAGGTTTTAGTGCTCGGATAGTGGTTTTGATAAATCGCGGGTGACGATTTTAGTTGTTAAAGGTGATTCATTGGGAAGAATTGTCTAGGAAAGTTCGGATTGGGACTTATGATTGAGGACCGTTGAGTGGGTCCAGATTGGTTAAGTGGTGAAGATCACGAGGACGTGATCGATTTTAAGTGGGGGAGAGTTGTAAGACCTGGATTATGATTCTGCCCAGTCGCGCGCCGCGCGGGGTTATGGCGCGCCGCGCCATATGTCGCTGGCAGACTCCTTTTGTTATTTTAGAGCTTTTAAAAGGGCATTTTGGTCTTTTCGCGTTTGAGCCAGATTTGAGGACTTAACCTAATCCACCCATTTCATTTCCTTAATTCTTTTTCCTTTTCTTTTCATTTTCTCTCTAAAACTCAAACACCCCATTTGATTCTAAGGGATTTTTGGAAAGGAAGAAGCGGGTTTTGATCTTTGGCGTAGTAGACAAGTTTGTTCTCCTCGTTCTTAGCTACATGGTGATACGAGTGGTGAGCTCTAACTCCGAATTTCGTTTTCGTGTTCATCATTCAATTTTGGGGCTTTTGATTGTGTGATTCATAGATGGAACCCATTTAGTTGTTAATTGGAAATTAACACCAAGATTTGGGTTTGTAAGTGTTAAAGGCGGGTTTTGGGTTGGTTAATGATTTAACCATGTATAAGACTTGATAATGGTGTATAATCACTAGTATCAGTGATTATTGATGTTTTGGAGACTTTTAGGGTTCATATGGTTGACTAATTTTGACTAGAGTCAAAATTAGGGTTTGTTGATGATTATGACTCAATTGCCGATTTAATAAGGTTTATAAACTTAAAATAGATTAAGTTGAAGCATAGAACTGAGTTAAATATATTTTGGTGTCAAAACTTGCTAATGGCGTGATATTGACTTCTTATGGGTCAAATTAGGGTTTAAGTGTTATTTTAGGCAAGATAGGTGTTTAACACCTATGATTGGGTTTGATTGGCATATTAGGACCATTCTCACTTGTGTTAGTGATTATTGGTTAGTTTGGGCGCGGTTTGTGCTTGGAAGTGCATTTGGGTCGAAATTGCACTAGTTGTCAATTTGGGTTGATTTGTATATCCACCCTAATTGTGTTACTTGTTATGTGATAAATGGATTAGGTACATTCCATCGACAATTGCGGATTATTCGGTAGCATTCTTCAAGGCGACAAGGTGAGTGTTAATATCCTATATGCATATGTATGTGTAGGATGGGTGCGGGTCGGGTGAAGGAGTTCTCGCTTATAGAGCTCGTTTCTCGTATAGGTGGAATTGTTGGACTTGTGTATAGGTCCAATTAGCACGGTTGTGCGTTTTGGTTGACCACTTTGGTGAGGTGCACACTTTGTGTGTACGTTATCACATGGGCGTGTGATGTGGACTTATATAACCCCAATGACGAAGGGTTAATATAGTGAGTGGAATAATTATATGTGTAGGTATATAATGTATCTATTTGTTGTAGCGTAAAATGTGTAGTGTCGAGGTGCTAAGACACCACGTTTCACGTGATGAGTGAAGCATCGAGGTGTTAAGATGCCACTCGGGGTGAAGCATCGGGGTGTTAAGATGCCACCTAGGGGTGTAGTGTCGAGGTCTTAAGACACCACTCCGTAAAATAATGAGTGAGGCATCGAGGTGTTAAGATGCCACTCGGGGTGAAGTGCCGAGGTGTTAAGGTGCCACCCTAGGGGTTAGTGATACGAGGTGTTAAGTACCCTAACGGATGATACGAACACCGATGGTGTTTTCGCGAGCGCCATTCCCTTGTGCGATTGGTTAAGCATGGTTATTGTGTTGTAAGCGTAAGCAAATTATGTTATTCGATATATATATATATATATATATATATATATATATATATATATATATATATATATATATATATATATATATATATATATATATATATATATATATATATATATATATATATATATTGTATACGTATAATGTTGTATTGTCGTGATGTAGCTAACCCTCCGGGTATAGCTTATTGGCATTGTTCACATCGTTGTTGGTGAAATTATATTTTGTTGATGTATCTTTAGCTCGTTGCTTAGTGATCTTACGGTATGCTTAGACTAGCTTGCCTTTATGCTTGGATGCTCCGGTATGTGGTATTTGGTTTTGTGTGGCGTGTCCATTTTATTCATTTATATGTATATAGTATATTCTCACTTACTAAGCTTTAGCTTACCCTCTCGTTGTTGACTTTTTTTATAGATTTGCATGGATGCGGTGGCTCGGGTAAGCGCGGGGACTAGTGGACTTGCGTAGTTGCTTTAAAGGCATGCTTTTGGATTCGATTAGGATTGGGTAGCGTATCCCCAATCGCCATGCTCGGCCTTTATTTTGTATTACCAATCATGTGGTTGAAAACTTGTATTTTCGTACGAAAGTCGTAAAACGGCCGATGTGGGTCCGGTCTTCGTAAAACTAATTTAATTAATGGAACTTGTTAGTTCTACATATATTAATGTATGGTTAAAAGCGTTTTGTCAAAATATCGGGAAGTGGTCAAACATTTTCGCATTTCATGACTTTTTGGACAGGCCAGTTTGGCTCGCCGCGCGGCTGAAATGTCCCGTTCTTATTGATTAAAAACGTTCCATATTAATTGATTTCGTTGCGAGGTTTTGACCTCTATATGAGACATTTTTCAAAGACTGCATTCATTTTTAAAACAAACCATAACCTTTATTTCATAAATAAAGGTTTAAAAAGCTTTACGTAGATTATCAAATAATGATAATCTAAAATATTCTGTTTACACACGACCATTACATAATGGTTTACAATACAAATATGTTACATCGAAATCAGTTTTTTGAATGCAGTTTTTACACAATATCATACAAACATGGACTCCAAATCTTGTCCTTATTTTAGTATGCAACAGCGGAAGCTCTTAGTATTCACCTGAGAATAAACATGCTTTAAACGTCAACAAAAATGTTGGTGAGTTATAGGTTTAACCTATATATATCAAATCGTAACAATAGACCACAAGATTTCATATTTCAATATACATCCCATACATAGAGATAAAAATCATTCATATGGTGAACACCTGGTAACCGACATTAACAAGACGCATATATAAGAATATCCCCATCATTCCGGGACACCCTTCGGATATGATATAAATTTCGAAGTACTAAAGCATCCGGTACTTTGGATGGGCTTTGTTAGGCCCAATAGATCTATCTTTAGGATTCGTGTCAATTAGGGTGTCTGTTCCCTAATTGTTAGATTACCAGACTTAATAAAACGGGGCATATTTGATTTCGATAATTCAACCATAGAATGTAGTTTCACGTACTTGTGTCTATTTTGTAAATCATTTATAAAACCTGCATGTATTCTCATCCCAAAAATATTAGATTTTAAAAGTGGGACTATAACTCACTTTCACAGATTTTTACTTCATCGGGAAGTAAAACTTGGCCACTGGTTGATTCACGAACCTATAACAATATATACATATATATCAAAGTATGTTCAAAATATATTTACAACACTTTTAATATATTTTGATGTTTTAAGTTTATTAAGTCAGCTGTCCTCGTTAGTAACCTACAACTAGTTGTCCACAGTTAGATGTATAGAAATAAATCGATATATATTATCTTGAATCAATCCACCACCCAGTGTATACGTATCTCAATATTGATCACAACTCAAACTATATATATTTTGGAATCAACCTCAACCCTGTATAGCTAACTCCAACATTCACATATAGAGTGTCTATGGTTGTTCCGAAATATATATAGATGTGTCGACATGATAGGTCGAAACATTGTATACGTGTCTATGGTATCTCAAGATTACATAATATACAATACAAGTTGATTAAGTTATGGTTGGAATAGATTTGTTACCAATTTTCACGTAGCTAAAATGAGAAAAATTATCCAATCTTGTTTTACCCATAACTTCTTCATTTTAAATCCGTTTCGAGTGAATCAAATTGCTATGGTTTCATATTGAACTCTATTTTATGAATCTAAACAGAAAAATTATAGGTTTATAGTCGGAAAAATAAGTTACAAGTCGTTTTTGTAAAGGTAGTCATTTCAGTCGAAAAAACGACGTCTAGATGACCATTTTAGAAAACATACTTCCACTTTGAGTTTAACCATAATTTTTGGTTATAGTTTCATGTTCATAATGAAAATCATTTTCTCAGAATAACAACTTTTAAATCAAAGTTTATCATAGTTTTTAATTAACTAATCCAAAACAGCCGGCGGTGTTACTACGACGGCGTAAATCCGGTTTTACGGTGTTTTTCGTGTTTCCAGGTTTTAAATCATTAACTTAGCATATCATATAGATATATAACATGTGTTTAGTTGATTTTAAAAGTCAAGTTAGAAGGATTAACTTTTTTTTGCGAACAAGTTTAGAATTAACTAAACTATGTTCTAGTGATTACAAGTTTAAACCTTCGAATAAGATAGCTTTATATGTATGAATCGAATGATGTTATGAACATCATTACTACCTTAAGTTCCTTGGATAAACCTACTGGAAAACTGAAAAATGGATCTATCTTCAACGGATCCTTGGATGGATCGAAGTTCTTGAAGCAGAATCATGACACGAAAACAAGTTCAAGTAAGATCATCACTTGAAATAAGATTGTTATAGTTATAGAAATTGAACCAAAGTTTGAATATGATTATTACCTTGTATTAGAATGATAACCTACTATAAGAAACAAATATTTCTTGAGGTTGGATGATCACCTTACAAGATTGGAAGTGAGCTAGCAAACTTGAAAGTATTCTTGATTTTATGTAACTAGAACTTGTAGAATTTATGAAGAACACTTAGAACTTGAAGAAAGAACTTGAGAGATATCAATTAGATGAAGAAAATTGAAGAATGAAAGTGTTTGTAGGTGTTTTTGGTCGTTGGTGTATGGATTAGATATAAAGGATATGTAATTTTGTTTTCATGTAAATAAGTCATGAATGATTACTCATATTTTTGAAATTTTATGAGATATTTCATGCTAGTTGCCAAATGATGGTTCCCACATGTGTTAGGTGACTCACATGGGCTGCTAAGAGCTGATCATTGGAGTGTATATACCAATAGTACATACATCTAAAAGCTGTGTATTGTACGAGTACGAATACGGGTGCATACGAGTAGAATTGTTGATGAAACTGAACGAGGATGTAATTGTAAGCATTTTTGTTAAGTAGAAGTATTTTGATAAGTGTATTGAAGTCTTTCAAAAGTGTATAAATACATATTAAAACACTACATGTATATACATTTTAACTGAGTCGTTAAGTCATCGCTAGTCGTTACATGTAAGTGTTGTTTTGAAACCTTTAGGTTAACGATCTTGTTAAATGTTGTTAACCCAATGTTTATAATATCAAATGAGATTTTAAATTATTATATTATCATTATATTATCATGTATGAATATCTCTTAATATGATATATATACATTAAATGTCTTTACAACGATAATCGTTACATATATGTCTCGTTTAAAAATCATTAAGTTAGTAGTCTTGTTTTTACATATGTAGTTCATTGTTAATATACTTAATGATATGTTTACTTATCATAGTATCATGTTAACTATATATATATATATATATCCATATATATGTAATCATATAGTTTTTACAAGTTTTAACGTTCGTGAATCATCGGTCAACTTGGGTGGTCAATTGTCTATATGAAACATATTTCAATTAATCAAGTCTTAACAAGTTTGATTGCTTAACATGTTGGAAACATTTAATCATGTAAATATCAATCTCAACTAATATATATAAACATGGAAAAGTTCGGGTCACTACAGTACCTACCCGTTAAATAAATTTCGTCCCGAAATTTTAAGCTGTTGAAGGTGTTGACGAATCTTCTGGAAATAGATGCGGGTATTTCTTCTTCATCTGATCTTCACGCTCCCATTTGAACTCGAGTCCTCTACGAGCATTCCATCGAACCTTAACAATTGGTATCTTGTTTTGCTTAAGTCTTTTAACCTCACGATCCATTATTTCGACGGGTTCTTCGATGAATTAGAGTTTTTCGTTGATTTGGATTTCATCTAACAGAATAGTGAGATCTTCTTTAGCAAAACATTTCTTCAAATTCGAGACATGGAAAGTGTTATGTACAGCCGCGAGTTGTTGAGGTAACTCAAGTCGGTAAGCTACTGGTCCGACACGATCAATAATCTTGAATGGTCCAATATACCTTGGATTTAATTTCCCTCGTTTACCAAATCGAACAACGCCTTTCCAAGGTGCAACTTTAAGCATGACCATCTCTCCAATTTCAAATTCTATATCTTTTCTTTTAATGTCAGCGTAGCTCTTTTGTCGACTTTGGGCGGTTTTCATCCGTTGTTGAATTTGGATGATCTTCTCGGTAGTTTCTTGTATAATCTCCGGACCCGTAATCTGTCTATCCCCCACTTCACTCCAACAAATCGGAGACCTGTACTTTCTACCATAAAGTGCTTCAAACGGCGCCATCTCAATGCTTGAATGGTAGCTGTGGTTGTAGGAAAATTCTGCTAACGGTAGATGTCGATCCCAACTGTTTCCGAAATCAATAACACATGCTCGTAGCATGTCTTCAAGCATTTGTATCGTCCTTTCGCTCTGCCTATCAGTTTGTGGATGATAGGCAGTACTCATGTCTAGACGAGTTCCTAATGCTTGCTGTAATGTCTGCCAGAATCTTGAAATAAATCTGCCTCCCTATCAGAGATAATAGAGATTGGTATTCCATGTCTGGAGACGACTTCCTTCAAATACAGTCGTTCTAACTTCTCCATCTTGTCATCTTCTCTTATTGGCAGGAAGTGTGCTGATTTGGTTAGACGATCAACTATTACCCAAATAGTATCAAAACCACTTGTAGTCCTTGGCAATTTAGTGATGAAATCCATGGTAATGTTTTCTCATTTCCATTCCGGGATTTCGGGTTGTTGAAGTAGACCTGATGGTTTCTGATGCTCAGCTTTGACCTTAGAACACGTCAAACATTCTCCTACGTATTTAGCAACATCAGCTTTCATACCCGGCCACCAAAAATGTTTCTTGAGATCCTTGTACATCTTCCCCGTTCCAGGATGTATTGAGTATCTGGTTTTATGAGCTTCTCTAAGTACCATTTCTCTCATATCTCCAAATTTTGGTACCCAAATCCTTTCAGCCCTATACCGGGTTCCGTCTTCCCGAATATTAAGATGCTTCTCCGATCCTTTGGGTATTTCATCCTTTAAATTTCCCTTTTTTAAAACTCCTTGTTGCGCCTCCTTTATTTGAGTAGTAAGGTTATTATGAATCATTATATTCATAGATTTTACTTGAATGGGTTCTCTGTCCTTCCTGCTCAAGGCATCGGCTACCACATTTGCCTTCCCCGGGTGGTAACGAATCTCAAAGTCGTAATCATTCAATAATTCAATCCACCTAAGCTGCCTCATATTCAGTTGTTTCTGATTAAATATGTGTTGAAGACTTTTGTGGTCGGTATATATAATACTTTTGACCCCATATAAGTAGTGCCTCCAAGTCTTTAATGCAAAAACAACCGCGCCTAATTCCGAATCATGCGTCGTATAATTTTGCTCGTGAATCTTCAATTGTCTAGACGCATAAGCAATCACCTTCGTTCGTTGCATTATTACACAACTGAGACCTTGCTTTGATGCGTCACAATAAATCACAAAATCATCATTCCCTTCAGGCAATGACAATATAGGTGCCGTATTTAGCTTTTTCTTCAATAACTGAAACGCTTTCTCTTGTTCATCCTTCCATTCAAATTTCTTCCCTTTATGCGTTAATGCAGTCAAGGGTTTTGCTATTCTGGAAAAGTCTTGGATGAACCTTCTGTAGTAACCAGCTAGTCCTAAAAACTGGCGTATGTGTTTCGGAGTTTTCGGGGTTTCCCACTTTTCAACAGTTTCTATCTTTGCCGAATCCACCTTAATACCTTCTTTGTTCACTATGTGACCGAGGAATTGAACTTCTTCCAACCAAAATGCACACTTTGAAAACTTAGCGTACAGTTTTTCTTTCCTCAATACTTCTAACACCTTTCTCAAATGTTCACCGTGTTCTTGGTCATTCTTTGAGTAAATAAGTATGTCATCAATAAAAACAATGACAAACTTGTCAAGGTATGGTCCACACACTCGGTTCATAAGGTCCATGAACACAGCTGGTGCATTAGTTAAACCAAACGGCATGACCATAAACTCGTAATGACCGTAACGTGTTCTGAAAGCAGTCTTTGGAATATCATCTTCTTTCACCCGCATTTGATGATACCCGGAACGTAAGTCAATCTTTGAATAAACAGACGAGTCTTGTAGTTGATCAAATAAGTCGTCGATTCTCGGTAGTGGGTAGCGGTTCTTGATGGTAAGTTTGTTCAACTCTCGGTAGTAGATACACAACCTGAATGTACCATCTTTCTTCTTGACAAACAAAACAGGAGCTCCCCACGGTGATGTGCTTGGTCGAATGAAACCACGCTCTAAAAGTTCTTGTAATTGGCTTTGCAGTTCTTTCATCTCGCTGGGTGCGAGTCTGTAAGGAGCACGAGCTATTGTTGCAGTTCCTGGTACAAGATCTATTTGAAATTCAACGGATCGATGTGGGGGTAATCCCGGTAATTCTTTCGGAAATACATCGGAAAATTCTTTTGCAATGGGAACATCATTGATGCTCTTTTCTTCAGTTTGTGCTTTCTCGACGTGTGCTAGAATAGCATAGCAACCTTTTCTTATTAGTTTTTGTGCCTTCAAATTACTAATAAGATGTAGCTTCGTGTTGCCCTTTTCTCCGTACACCATTAAGGGTTTCCCTTTTTCTCGTATAATGCGAATTGCATTTTTGTAACAAACGATCTCTGCTTTCACTTCTTTCAACCAGTCCATACCGATTATCACATCAAAACTCCCTAACTCTACTGGTATCAAATCAATCTTAAATGTTTCGCTAACCAGTTTAATTTCTCGATTTCGACATATATTATCTGCTGAAATTAATTTACCAATTGCTAATTCGAGTAAAAATTTACTATCCAAAGGCGTCAATGGACAACTTAATTTAGCACAAAAATCTCTACTCATATAGCTTCTATCCGCACCCGAATCAAATAAAACGTAAGCAGATTTATTGTCAATAAGAAACGTACCCGTAACAAGCTCCGGGTCTTCCTGTGCCTCTGCCGCATTAATATTAAAAACTCTTCCGCGGCCTTGTCCATTCATGTTCTCCTGGTTCGGGCAATTTCTAATAATGTGGCCCAGTTTTCCACATTTATAACAAACTACATTGGCATAACTTGCTCCGACACTACTTGCTCCGCCATTACTCGTTCCGACACCATTTGTTCCTTTCGTTCTATTAACCCCTGGTCCGTAGACCTCACACTTCACCGCGCTATGACCATTTCTTTTACACTTGTTGCAAAATTTGGTGCAGAACCCCGAGTGATACTTTTCACACCTTTGGCATAGCTGCTTCTGATTGTTGTTGTTGTTGCGGTTATTATTGTTGTTGGGATGATTGTTGTAGTTACTGTTGTTGTTGTTGTTGTTGGGCCGTTTGTTGTAGTTGCAATTGATGTTGCGATTGTTGGGATAATTGTTGCGATTATTGTTGTAATTGCTGTTGTTGTTGTATTGGTGATTATTATCACCGTTTTCCTCCCACTTTCTTTTGACTTGCTTCACATTAACCTCTTCAGCAGTCTGTTCTTTAATTCTTTCTTCAATCTGGTTCACTAGTTTGTGAGCCATTCTACATGCCTGTTGTATGCAGGTGGGCTCGTGTGAACTTATATCTTCTTGGATTCTTTCCGGTAATCCTTTCACAAACGCGTCGATCTTCTCTTCCTCATCTTCGAATGCTCCCGGACACAATAGGCACAATTCTGTGAATCGTCTTTCGTACGTGGTAATATCAAATCCTTGGGTTCGTAACCCTCTAAGTTCTTTCTTGACCTTATTGACCTCGGTTCTGGGACGGTACTTCTCGTTCATCAAGTGCTTGAATGCTGACCACGGTAGTGCGTACGCATCGTCTTGTCCCACTTGCTCTAGATAGGTATTCCACCATGTTAACGCAGAACCTGTGAAGGTATGCGTAGCGTACTTCACTTTGTCCTCTTCAGTACACTTACTTACGGCAAATACCGATTCGACCTTCTCGGTCCACCGTTTCAATCCGATCGGTCCTTCGATTCCATCAAATTCTAAAGGTTTGCAGGCAGTGAATTCTTTGTAGGTGCATCCTACACGATTTTCTGTACTGCTAGATCCAAGGTTATTGTTGGTATGTAGCGCAGCCTATACTGCGGCTATGTTTGAAGCTAGAAAAGTACGGAATTCCTCTTCATTCATATTCACGGTGTGTCGAGTAGTCGGTGCCATTTCCTTCAAAATAGTCAAATGGAACAAGTTAATCATACAGAATATTAAGAGTAGTTAATAGTATTTTGTAGCATAATATGAACTCATTTATAAAAGCTTTTTCTTCATATTAGCATTTTATAAGTTTAAATTCGGGTAGTACCTACCCGTTAAGTTCATACTTAGTAGCTAATATACAATTCAACTACTACAATTCTATATGAAAAACTGATTATAATAATATTTCGCGTTCAAACTTTTACACAATATTTTACAAACTTACAATACCGCTTATTTTACATATAGCATGAAATATAGCACACAATAAATTTGATACAAGATGGTTGTGAAGATAATTCTAGCTAGTACACAAGTCGTTCAGCAAAGGCAATAAAGACACGTAATTCATACGTCCAAAAAAAAGTCATGCATTCTGGTTTTACTAGGATTACTTCCCATCCTTGGTCTTGTGGAACATAACCGTTATGGCCGTTGATAAGACAGCGTGTTGTAACGTCGTCAAAGGGACGAGGGTTACGTAATGTCCAACAGTCCCGTAACAATCTAAAAACCTCATTTCTTACCCCAATTACCAACTCCGTCACTTGTGGAAATGTTTTGTTTAATAGTTGTAGCCCGATGTTCTTGTTCTCACTTTGGTGAGAAGCGAAACTTTACTTATCCGTAAGCATAACATGCTTCTTTATGTTGCATGTTAGCCGCTTTTTCTAAATCACGAAGTCCAATATTCGGATATATTGAGTCAAAATAATTTCTTAACCCATTGCGTAAAATAGCATTTGGGTTCCCCACAATATATGCGTCAAAGTAAACACATCGTAACCTATGGATTTCCCAATGTGATATCCCCCATCTTTCGAACGAAAGCCTTTTGTAAACCAAGGCATTCTTGGAACGTTCTTCGAATGTCTTACAAACTGATCTCGCCTTAAATAGTTGTGCCGAAGAATTCTGACCGACTCTAGACAAGATTTCATCAATCATGTCTCCGGGTAGGTCTCTTAAAATATTGGGTTGTCTATCCATTTTGTGTTTTTATACTGTAAAATACACAAGAGTTAGATTCATAAAAAAAATACCTATTAATACAAGCAATTTTTACATATATCATAAAGCATAAGCACACTATATTACATATATTACACCACACGAATACAACTATCTTATTCCGACTCGCTTGTTTCTTCTTCTTCTTTGGATTTGGTTCGTTTTGCCAAGTTTCTAGGGATATATGATGTTCCCCTAATACGAGCCGTCGTTTTCCACATTGGTTTAGAAAAACATGGTGGTTTAGAGGTTCCCGGGTTATTGTTACAACTTAAGGACTGTAGCGACCCGACAAAATCATGCTTGACGGCGCCGTCTACGTAGGTCCCATTACATGGTCATATGTCTTTAAGACCAAGTTTGACCGAAAATATGTCGCATTCATTTCATAAGTGTGGATGTTTCAAAGTTTACAAAAGTAGTTTCCATAACTAGTACATAACGATGTTTAAGTACAAATGAAACACGTGCGACACAGTTTAAAGTAGTCAAAAGACGCTCCACATATGCATGTATACTCGATATCCAAAGCAAGTATCAAAAGAATGAGCGGAAGCATGTATCACCTAATATTCAAGGACCTGAGAAAAACATAGAAATCTGTCAACGAAAACGTTGGTGAAATCATAGGTTTAAGTAAGTAAGTGAGTAAAAGTAAGTCGAACCACAAGATTTTCATCAATGATAAAATAGTAATACATTCTAAAAGTTAATATTCACGAGCACCCAATTATCAAGGCTTAGCGTTCCGTCCGTTGATACCCCATTCATAGTGCTAGAACAACACTGTTTCTCGAAAATATATTTCATCCGTAGACGGTAGCGAACCGTCCTAGATGAGGGTTTGTCAAACCCATATGGCCATACAACATAAGTTCACGCCTACACTTACACACTGCAAATGTAACTAATGATAATCGAATTGAGGATTTTTGTTCTAAACTCGTATGTAGAATGTTTGTTTTCCTGTACTTGTGTTCACTTAGTTTAAAAGAATCGTTTATGTTTTCTCATCCCAAATATAAGTTCAAAAAGAGTAAAAGTGGGACTATGATCTCATCTTGAGCGCAAGAGTAAATAAGTACTTCAACAAGTAACGTGTGCAAAGAACAAATGCTAGTCTTGACCTAAACAAATAGGTTGTATCAATAACGATAGTCACGATTGGTCAAAGATGTTCAATTAGTCCTATGGCTCGTTACGACTCGATTATGTAGCATGTGAATCAATTTGTCAAGTTTCATGCAAGATACAAGTATAGAAACAAGTTAGGAATGTTGCATAATCATTTGGTTAAGTTTGACAAAAAGTCAAACTTTGGTCGGTCAAAGTCAACGAAAAAGTCAACACGTTCGGGTCGGGTCCCGAACTATTTTTCTGAGGTTTTTAATCATATATGAGCATGTTAGAACAAGTTACATATGAATCGGAGGTGCGTAGCATAGCAAACATTATTCAAAAATCGACAAAGTTGGACATACCACTTTGGCGCGCCGCGCGGGTGCAGAGAATTCTGGCAGTTTTTATGTTTTATGCACGAACCTAACTTCAACCAATCACCATTTATGACTCGCAAACAACCAAAGCATGTATCTTATATCATCGAAAAGGTATTTTGACAAGGAAAACAACTAAACACATTTCATCTATCACATTTACTTTTACAACAACCAAAATCATATTCAAAGCTCCTCATTAAATGCACTCAAGTTCATAAATGAAATTCGATGATTGGGCAACCAATTTACATGAATGATATGCCGTTTCGAAGGTGATCAAGCATACAATACAACCTAACACTTACAAATAACATTTCATGTCATTCAAAGCATCAAAAGTTCATTTCAAGTTCATCAAACCCTAACCCAAATCCACCAAAACCAATAATCAAGTTTATGAAGTTTTCTAAAACAACCTACACATCAAATTGAAGCTAGTGCTACTAATAACACATTTAATACTTGCACTTTACCATAACAACAACATTTAAGCAACCAAATTACCAAATCAAACACACCAAAGTTTATGTTCATGCTAGTTACATCAAATAACAAAGTCGAACATATAAATCATATATTCATGTTAGAATTGAGCCATAGACACTAATTAACAACTTTATAAGTTAAAAACATCAAGAACACAAAATCTAGTGATTTTAGAAAGTTACCCAAACTTGATGAAATCGGTATGGAATCGAAGAGGAAGATGAGAGGATTCCGAATATGCAATTTGTTTAGATGGTTGCTTGCTCGATTTGATTTGGATGATGAATCCTTGAAGTGGTGTTTGAGAGATTTGGTGAAAGTATTAGAGAAAATGGAAAAAGAAAAAGAATTAATGAATGGATGAGAGTGAAGGGTTGACTAGTTGACCTAGTCACCTCTTTGCTCTCTTGGCAACAATGGTCCCTCTAGTTTCGGTTGCGGGTGCCTGAATTACCTAAACGAGATATTTTAAAACGCGTATTAACGAGGGATGTCATAATCATATAACGGACTTTAAATAGTTAAACGGAAAAGTAAACGGAAAAAGGCGGGATGTTACATTACCTACTCCTTAAAAGAAATTTCGTCCCGAAATTTAAGTAGGCGTAGTAGTTGTTGTTTCTTCCTCGAAATTTTGCGTTTCTGGAATCGGGAATAAGTGAGGGTATTTCTTTTGCATTTGATCTTGCCTTTCCCAAGTAAACTCGGGTCCTATTTTGGCATTCCAACGAACCTTGACAATCGGGATTCGGCTTTGTTTCAATGTCTTGACGGAGGTGTCCACAATTTCAACCGGTTCCTCCATAAAATGAAGTTTGTCATCAATAGTAAGTTCCTCGAGAGGGATGACGATATCGGGTTCGGCAAGACACTTTTTCAAGTTAGATACATGGAAGGTAGGATGAACGGAGTTCAATTGAGGCGGAAGATCTAAACGATAAGCAACGGTTCCAATACGCTCCAAGATTTCGAAAGGACCAATATACCGCGGATTTAGCTTCCCGCGTTTCCCAAAACGGATTACACCTTTCCAAGGTGCGACTTTTAACATTACTCGGTCACCGACTTGAAATTCGAGGTCGTTGCGTCGTTTGTCGGTATAACTCTTTTGACGACTCCGGGCCGTCCGAAGCCTATCTCGGATTTGTACGATCTTCTCGGTGGTTTCGTGAATGAGTTCGGGTCCGGTGATTTGCACGTCGCCTACCTCGGCCCAACAAAGAGGTGAACGACATTTTTGGCCATATAGCGCTTCAAAAGGTGCGGCTTTAATACTCGCGTGATAGCTATTGTTGTAAGAGAACTCGGCGAGAGGTAAGTGCTTGTCCCAAGCTTTTCCGAAATCAACCACGCAAGCTCGTAACATGTCCTCTAAGGTTTGAATTGTACGTTCGCTTTGTCCATCGGTTTGAGGATGATATGCGGTGCTCATGTCTAAACGCATTCCCAACGCTTCTTGCAAGGTACGCCAAAATCTAGAAACAAAACGGCCATCTCGGTCGGAGATAATCGATAAAGGTACACCGTGTCAGGCTACGATCTCCTTGATGTAAAGTTGTGCAAGTTTCTCCATTTTGTCCGTTTCTTTCATGGCAAGGAAGTGTGCGGATTTGGTGAGACGGTCAACAATAACACAAATAGTATCATAACCGCCCGTCGTTTTTGGTAGCTTGGTGATAAAATCCATCGTTATCCTTTCCCACTTCCATTGCGGGATCTCGGGTTGTTGAAGTAGTCCGGACGGTCTTTGGTGTTCGGCTTTGACTTTGGAACATGTCAAACATTTGGAAACATAAGTAGCTACGTCCCTTTTGATGTTCGGCCACCAATATTGTTCCTTAAGGTCGTGGTACATCTTATTGGCACCGGGGTGAATCGAGTATCGTGACTTATGGGCTTCATCTAAAATAAGACTTCGTAGGTCCCCATATCTAGGCACCCAAATCCTTCCGGCGAAATATCGAAGTCCGGTATCCCTAACTTCGAATCAAGAGACGAGAATGTTCAAGAGCTCGTGTGAAACGTTTTCATCCTTGAGAGCCTCATCTTGGGCTACCCAAATTTGGCTATTAAGGTTGGTGTGAATGGTGATGTTTAAAGCTCGGACACGAAGAGGCACTGCTCTTTCTTTTCGACTTAAGGCATCGGCTACTACCTTTGCCTTTCCGGGATGGTAACGAAGCTCGCAATCATAATCGTTTAAGGTTTCAATCCACCTTCGTTGTCTCATGTTTAGTTGCTTTTGATCGAAAATGTGTTGGAGACTTTTGTGGTCGGTAAAGATAGTACTCTTGGTTCCATAAAGATAGTGTCTCCACATTTTAAGTGCAAAGACAACGGCTCCGAGTTCGAGATCATGCTTCGTGTAGTTTCGTTCATGAATTTTGAGTGGTCGAGAAGCATAAGCAATGACTTTCGTTCATTGCATCAATACACACCCAAAACCATGTTTCGAGGCATCGCAATATACAACAAAGTCATCATTGCCTTCGAGAAGTGACAAGATAGGAGCGGTGGTTAGCTTCGTTTTTAAGATTTGGAATGCGGATTCATGTTCGGTTGTCCAAACGAATTTTCTTCCCTTATGAGTTAACGTGGTTAGAGGACGAGCAACCAAAGAAGAATCCTTGATGAATCTACGGTAGTATCCGGCGAGACCCAAGAATTGACGGATGTGACTAGGAGTAGTAGGAGTCTCCCATTTACTAATGGCTTCGATTTTTGTTGGATCGACTTTAATACCTTGGTCACTTACAACATGACCAAGAAATTGAACTTCCTTTAACCAAAATTCACACTTGGAGAATTTGGCATAGAGTTGTTCTTGTCTTAAAAGTTCAAGCACAAGTCGGAGGTGTTCCTCGTGTTCTTCTTCGCTTTTTGGATAGACTAAAATATCATCGATGAACACGATAACGAATTTGTCAAGATACGGTTTGCACACGCGGTTCATAAGATCCATGAACACCGCCGGTGCGTTAGTGAGACCAAATGGCATTACAAGAAATTCATAACTACCATAACGAGTTAGGAAAGTGGTTTTGGAGACATCTTCCCCCTTAACCCTCAGTTGATGATACACAAGACCCTTGTAATTGATCAAAGAGGTCATCGATGCGAGGAAGAGGATATCGATTCCTTACCGTCAATTTGTTTAGTTCACGATAATCAATGCACATTCGTAGGGATCCGTCATTCTTTTTAACAAACAAAATCGGAGCGCCCCAAGGTGAATGGCTAGGTTGGATAAAACCACGATCAAGTAGTTCTTGGATTTGACTTTGCAATTCTTGCATTTCGAATGGAGCGAGTCTATATGGTGCATGTGCTACGGGTGCGGCTCCCAGAATAAGATCGATTTGGAATTCAATCGGTCGATGAGGTGGAAGACCCGGCAATTCATCGGGAAATACATCGGAATAGTCACTAACAATTGGCACATCATCAATGTGCTTCTCATCGGACTCGACTTTCTTAACGTGAGCAAGGATCGCAAAACAACCCTTACGGAGTAGTTTTCTAACTTTAATACACGAAACGAGGTTGAGTCCGGTGCAACTCTTATCGCCATAGACTATCAAAGGTTCACCATTCTCGATAGGGATTCGGATTGCGTTAAGATCACAAAGGATGTGAGATTTCGTTTTGGCTAGCAAATTCATACCGATTATTACATCGAAGCTCCCTAGTTCCATGGGTATCAAGTCAATTTCAAACTCATTACCCAAAATGTTTAACGTACACCCCCGGTAATATGTATCGGCACTCAATAGTTTTCCGTTGGCCACTTCAATGGCATAAGTGGTATCTAGTGGACGTGCTGGAGTATTAAAAGAATGAGTCAAAGTCTTGGATACAAAACTCTTATCGGTACCCGAATCGAATAAACAAGTAACATAAGTGTTGTTGAGAAGAAACGTACCCGTGACCAATTCATTATCATCTCGGGCTTCCTCGGTGTTGATGTTGAAAGCTCGGCCGCGCGTATTGGGGTTATCTTTCCTCTTCAGGCATGCATTTCTATAATGGCCCGTTTGGCCACATTCGTAACAAGTGACCGTTTTTGGAGGATTGGGCCCTTTTCGAGCGATGGGGGCGGCGCTTGTGCAATTATTGGCCTTATGACCAACTCCTTGGCACCGGTGGCAAATTAGCTTGCCGCATTCACCCGAGTGGTGCTTGTGACATTTGTTGCAAAAAGGTTGAGTTCCGGCATAACCTTTCTTGCCGTCGTTGTTGAAAGGCTTTTTGGTGAAGGTGTTGTTGTTGTAGTTGCTTGATGGAGTGGCTTCCCATTTCCTTTTGTTGCCACCCAATTTGTCTTCGGCCTTAGGAGCTGGCACTACGATTTCATCAACTGTTTCAATCAATTGGCGGGCCATGTTCAAAGCGGCTTGGTGATTAACGGGTTTGGATGACATCACTCCTTGTTTGATGCTTTTTGGAAGACCGTCCATATATAGTTCAACCCTTTGAGATTCGGGGTTCACGAGATTAGGACACATCAAGGATAGTTCGGCGAAGCGTTGATTGTAGGCCTTGAGATCGTTTCCGACTGCCTTCAAAGTTCTTAGCTCTTGTTCGAGCTTTCGGGTTTCTTCGCGAGGGAAATATTCAACAATCATCTTTTCCCTTAAATCGGCCCAAGAGAGGGCATGAGCTTCATCGGTACCCACCGATTGTATATAGGTGTTCCACCATGTGAGGGCGACACCGGCGAAAGTGTGTGACGAGTATTTGACCTTGTCTTGGTCCCGACAACCGCTTATGCTAAAGACGGCTTCCGTTTGCTCAAACCATCGGGTGAGCACGACCGGTCCCCCGGTTCCATCAAAAGTGTGAGGTTTGCACCCCATGAAGGATTTGTAGGAGCACCCTTCGTTTGAGTTACCGGCTCCATTGTTGTTGTTGTTGTGGTTGTTGTTATTGTTGGAGGAGTGATCAGCCATGGCCGCTTCCACGGCGGTGGCTATCATTCGTTGTAGAGCTTGTTCGGGAGTCTCACGGCATGGTACACGACGAGGAGGCATTGTTCCTTCAAAACACAAGAATACCGTTGATTAGTATTCTTAATAATACTAACCATGATATGGAATAAGGATAGAGAAAAATTTTTCCTTGACTCGCCTTAAATTCTTTATGTCAAATGTCAGAATGTTCATATGAGTCACCGTAATATAATCCCGGAAATTATATTACCCTAATTCATATTTGCATTCGACACTAATTCATATAGTCAAGGTGGCGCGTCAATTGAATCAAGTAACGTGAGATTAAGATTGAATAAGAATTTGATATGATAGACGAGTTCGAGTATAATGCACAAGTAGTCAAGTAATTCCTACTTCAAGTCTATATGCCGATTATAGTCTAGACTCACCAATGTACCCTATGACTCGGGGTTGACACCAATGAACTCTAAATCCCTACAACCAACGCTCTGATACCATCTGTAGCGACCTGACAAAATCATGCTTGACGGCGCCGTCTACGTAGGTCCCATTACATGGTCATAAGTCTTTAAGACCAAGTTTGACCGAAAATATGTCGCATTCATTTCATAAGTGTGGATGTTTCAAAGTTTACAAAAGTAGTTTCCATAACTAGTACATAACGATGTTTAAGTACAAATGAAACACGTGCGACACAGTTTAAAGTAGTCAAAAGACGCTCCACATATGCATGTATACTCGATATCCAAAGCAAGTATCAAAAGAATGAGCGGAAGCATGTATCACCTAATGTTCAAGGACCTGAGAAAAACATAGAAATCTGTCAACGAAAACGTTGGTGAAATCATAGGTTTAAGTAAGTAAGTGAGTAAAAGTAAGTCGAACCACAAGATTTTCATCAATGATAAAATAGTAATACATTCTAAAAGTTAATATTCACGAGCACCCAATTATCAAGGCTTAACGTTCCGTCCGTTGATACCCCATTCATAGTGCTAGAACAACACTGTTTCTCGAAAATATATTTCATCCGTAGACGGTAGCGAACCGTCCTAGATGAGGGTTTGTCAAACCCATATGGCCATACAACATAAGTTCACGCCTACACTTACACACTGCAAATGTAACTAATGATAATCGAATTGAGGATTTTTGTTCTAAACTCGTATGTAGAATGTTTGTTTTCCTGTACTTGTGTTCACTTAGTTTAAAAGAATCGTTTATGTTTTCTCATCCCAAATATAAGTTCAAAAAGAGTAAAAGTGGGACTATGATCTCACCTTGAGCGCAAGAGTAAATAAGTACTTCGAGAAGTAACGTGTGCAAAGAACAAATGCAAGTCTTGACCTAGACAAATAGGTTGTATCAATAACGATAGTCACGATTGGTCAAAGATGTTCAATTAGTCCTATGGCTCGTTACGACTCGATTATGTAGCATGTGAATCAATTTATCAAGTTTCATGCAAGATACAAGTATAGAAACAAGTTAGGAATGTTGCATAATCATTTGGTTAAGTTTGACAAAAAGTCAAACTTTGGTCGGTCAAAGTCAACGAAAAAGTCAACACGTTCGGGTCGGGTCCCGAACTATTTTTCTGAGGTTTTTAATCATATATGAGCATGTTAGAACAAGTTACATGTGAATCGGAGGTGCGTAGCATAGAAAACATTATTCAAAATCGACAAAGTTGGACATACCACTTTGGCGCGCCGCGCGGGTATATGGCGCGCCGCGCCATTACCTGTGCAGAGAATTCTGGCAGTTTTTAAGTTTTATGCACGAACCTAACTTCAACCAATCACCATTTATGACTCGCAAACAACCAAAGCATGTATCTTATATCATCGGAAAGGTATTTTGACAAGGAAAACAACTAAACACATTTCATCTATCACATTTACTTTTACAACAACCAAAATCATATTCAAAGCTCCTCATTAAATGCACTCAAGTTCATAAATGAAATTCGATGATTGGGCAACCAATTTACATGAATGATATGCCGTTTCGAAGGTGATCAAGCATACAATACAACCTAACACTTACAAATAAAATTTCATGTCATTCAAAGCATCAAAAGTTCATTTCAAGTTCATCAAACCCTAACCCAAATCCACCAAAACCAATAATCAAGTTTATGAAGTTTTCTAAAACAACCTACACATCAAATTGAAGCTAGTGCTACTAATAACACATTTAATACTTGCACTTTACCATAACAACAACATTTAAGCAACCAAATTACCAAATCAAACACACCAAAGTTTATGTTCATGCTAGTTACATCAAATAACAAAGTCGAACATATAAATCATATATTCATGTTAGAATTGAGCCATAGACACTAATTAACAAATTTATAAGTTAAAAACATCAAGAACACAAAATCTAGTGATTTTAGAAAGTTACCCAAACTTGATGAAATCGGTATGGAATCGAAGAGGAAGATGAGAGGATTCCGAATATGCAATTTGTTTAGATGGATGCTTGCTCGATTTGATTTGGATGATGAATCCTTGAAGTGGTGTTTGAGAGATTTGGTGAAAGTATTAGAGAAAAAGGAAAAAGAAAAAGAATTAATGAATGGATGAGAGTGAAGGGTTGACTAGTTGACCTAGTCACCTCTTTGCTCTCTTGGCAACAATGGTCCCTCTAGTTTCGGTTGCGGGTGCGTGAATTACCTAAACGAGATATTTTAAAACGCGTATTAACGAGGGATGTCATAATCATATAACGGACTTTAAATAGTTAAACAGAAAAGTAAACGGAAAAAGGCGGGATGTTACAAGGACTTCGGGGGTTGACGATACATATAAATTTCATCGGGGTTGGAATTAGATTTATCTATTTTTATGCCTTTTCCCTTATTATTTTCTTTTTCCTTTTTAAATTCAGTTGGGGTAATTTCTATAACATCATCGGAATTCTCGTCGGAATCCGATTCATCGGAGAATTGGTAATCCTCCCAATATTTTGCTTCCTTGGCGGAAACACCATTGACCATAATTAACCTTGGTCGGTTGGTTGAGGATTTTCTTTTACTTAACCGTTTTATTATTTCCCCCACCTGTTCTATTTCTTCATCCGGTTCCGATTCTTCTTCCGGTTCCGATTCTTCTTCCGGTTCCGACTCTTCTTCCGGTTCCTCTTCGGGAACTTGTGAATCAGTCCACGAATCATTCCAATTTACATTTGACTCTTCATTATTATTAGGTGAGTCAATGGGACTTGTTCTAGAGGTAGACATCTATCACATAATATCAAACGCGTTAAGAGATTAATATATCACATAATATTCACATGTTAAAAATATATAGTTTCCAACAAAATTTGTTAAGCAATCATTTTTCAAGTAAACACGGTCGAAGTCCAGACTCACTAATGCATCCTAACAAACTCGATAAGACATACTAATACAAAATTCTGGTTCTCTAAGACCAACGCTCGGATACCAACTGAAATGTCCCGTTCTTATTGATTAAAAACGTTCCATATTAATTGATTTCGTTGCGAGGTTTTGACCTCTATATGAGACATTTTTCAAAGACTGCATTCATTTTTAAAACAAACCATAACCTTTATTTCATAAATAAAGGTTTAAAAAGCTTTACGTAGATTATCAAATAATGATAATCTAAAATATTCGCTTTACACACGACCATTATATAATGGTTTACAATACAATTATGTTACATCGAAATCAGTTTCTTGAATGCAGTTTTTACACAATATCATACAAACATGGACTCCAAATCTTGTCCTTATTTTAGTATGCAACAGCGGAAGCTCTTAGTATTCACCTGAGAATAAACATGCTTTAAACGTCAACAAAAATGTTGGTGAGTTATAGGTTTAACCTATATATATCAAATCGTAACAATAGGCCACAAGATTTCATATTTCAATATACATCCCATACATAGGGATAAAAATCATTCATATGGTGAACACCTGGTAACCGACATTAACAAGACGCATATATAAGAATATCCCCATCATTCCGGGACACCCTTCGGATATTATATAAATTTCGAAGTACTAAAGCATCCGGTACTTTGGATGGGGTTTGTTAGGCCCAATAGATCTATCTTTAGGATTCGCGTCAATTAGGGTGTCTGTTCCCTAATTCTTAGATTACCAGACTTAATAAAACGGGGCATATTCGATTTCGATAATTCAACCATAGAATGTAGTTTCACGTACTTGTGTCTATTTTGTAAATCATTTATAAAACCTGCATGTATTCTCATCCCAAAAATATTAGATTTTAAAAGTGGGACTATAACTCACTTTCACAGATTTTTACTTCGTCGGGAAGTAAGACTTGGCCACTAGTTGATTCACGAACCTATAACAATATATACATATATATCAAAGTATGTTCAAAATATATTTACAACACTTTTAATATATTTTGATGTTTTAAGTTTATTAAGTCAGCTGTCCTCGTTAGTAACCTACAACTAGTTGTCCACAGTTAGATGTACAGAAATAAATCGATAAATATTATCTTGAATCAATCCACGACCCAGTGTATACGTATCTCAGTATTGATCACAACTCAAACTATATATATTTTGGAATCAACCTCAACCCTGTATAGCTAACTCCAACATTCACATATAGAGTGTCTATGGTTGTTCCGAAATATATATAGATGTGTCGACATGACAGGTCGAAACATTGTATACGTGTCTATGGTATCTCAAGATTACATAATATACAATACAAGTTGATTAAGTTATGGTTGGAATAGATTTGTTACCAATTTTCACGTAGCTAAAATGAGAAAAATTATCCAATCTTGTTTTACCCATAACTTCTTCATTTTAAATCCGTTTCGAGTGAATCAAATTGCTATGGTTTCATATTGAACTCTATTTTATGAATCTAAACAAAAAAATTATAGGTTTATAGTCGGAAAAATAAGTTACAAGTCATTTTTGTAAAGGTAGTCATTTCAGTCGAAAGAACGACGTCTAGATGACCATTTTAGAAAACATACTTCCACTTTGAGTTTAACCATAATTTTTGGATATAGTTTCATGTTCATAATGAAAATCATTTTCTCAGAATAACAACTTTTAAATCAAAGTTTATCATAGTTTTTATTTAACTAACCCAAAACAGCCCGCGGTGTTACTACGACGGCGTAAATCCGGTTTTACGGTGTTTTTCGTGTTTCCAGGTTTTAAATCATTAACTTAGCATATAATATAGATATAGAACATGTGTTTAGTTGATTTTAAAAGTCAAGTTAGAAGGATTAACTTTTGTTTGCGAACAAGTTTAGAATTAACTAAACTATGTTCTAGTGATTACAAGTTTAAACCTTCGAATAAGATAGCTTTATATGTATGAATCGAATGATGTTATGAACATCATTACTACCTTAAGTTCCTTGGATAAACCTACTAGAAAAGGGAAAAATGGATCTATCTTCAACGGATCCTTGGATGGCTCGAAGTTCTTGAAGCAGAATCATGACACGAAAACAAGTTCAAGTAAGATCATCACTTGAAATAAGATTGTTATAGTTATAGAAATTGAACCAAAGTTTGAATATTATTATTACCTTGTATTAGAATGATAACCTACTGTAAGAAACAAAGATTTCTTGAGGTTGGATGATCACCTTATAAGATTGGAAGTGAGCTAGCAAACTTGAAAGTATTCTTGATTTTATGTAACTAGAACTTGTAGAATTTATGAAGAACACTTAGAACTTGAAGATAGAACTTGAGAGAGATCAATTAGATGAAGAAAATTGAAGAATGAAAGTGTTTGTAGGTGTTTTTGGTCGTTGATGTATGGATTAGATATAAAGGATATGTAATTTTGTTTTCATGTAAATAAGTCATGAATGATTACTCATATTTTTGTAATTTTATGAGATATTTCATGCTAGTTGCCAAATGATGGTTCCCACATGTGTTAGGTGACTCACATGGGCTGCTAAGAGCTGATCATTGGAGTGTATATACCAATAGTACATACATCTAAAAGTTGTGTATTGTACGAGTACGCATACGGGTGCATACGAGTAGAATTGTTGATGAAACTGAACGAGGATGTAATTGTAAGCATTTTTGTTAAGTAGAAGTATTTTGATAAGTGTATTGAAGTCTTTCAAAAGTGCATAAATACATATTAAAACACTACATGTATATACATTTTAACTGAGTCGTTAAGTCATCGTTAGTCGTTACATGTAAGTGTTGTTTTGAAACCTTTAGGTTAACGATCTTGTTAAATGTTGTTAACCCAATGTTTATAATATCAAATGAGATTTTAAATTATTATATTATCATGATATTATCATGTATGAATATCTCTTAATATGATATATATACATTAAATGTCTTTACAACGATAATCGTTACATATATGTCTCGTTTAAAAATCATTAAGTTAGTAGTCTTGTTTTTACATATGTAGTTCATTGTTAATATACTTAATGATATGTTTACTTATCATAGTATCATGTTAACTATATATATATATCCATATATATGTCATCATATAGTTTTTACAAGTTTTAACGTTCGTGAATCATCGGTCAACTTGGGTGGTCAATTGTCTATATGAAACATATTTCAATTAATCAAGTCTTAACAAGTTTGATTGCTTAACATGTTGGAAACATTTAATCATGTAAATATCAATCTCAACTAATATATATAAACATGGAAAAGTTCGGGTCACTATAGCGGCCATATGGCGCGCCGCGCCATATGCTGTTCCAGCAAAAAAAAAAAAAATTTAATTGATATTTCTGCGTGATCGTTTGTATTTGATAATGCTAAAAACGAACCTATATTTCATAGCATTATCCCTCAAGAAAGACAAGCTTTTAGTTGCAATTGTTCTATTTACAAGTAATATTCGTTTAAATAATAAAAGGTGAAGACAAAAGACAGATTCGACGAATTGAAGAAGCAAACGACCAAAAAGCTCAAAAGTACAAAGTACAATCAAAGTGGTTCAAATTATTGATGATAAACGTCTCGAAATTACAAGAGTACAAGACGCAAAACGCAAAATACAAGATATTAAATTGTACGCAAGGACGTTCGAAAAACCGAAACCGGGACCAGAGTCAACTCTCAACGCTCGACGCAACGGACTAAAAATTACAAGTCAACTATGCACATAAATATAATATAATATTTAAATAATTACTAAAATTATTTATATATTATATTTATTTAATAAACCGTCGGCAAACTAAAAAACAAAGACATGTGAACTTCCCCAGCTGCCTATGCGATCGCATGGCCTGGAGGAGCAAAACTCATGCAATCGCATGAGCCCCTGTAGCAGCTGACATGCCTATAAATTCGCGGTTTTGGTTGATCATATATCCATCCATCTCTCTATCTATCATACGTAAATATATATATATATATATATATATATATATATATATATATATATATATATATATATATATATATAATATTTTAATTTTAATTTTAATTTTAAATTCTAATAATAAGGGTATGTTAGCGAATGTTGTAAGGGTATAAGTTGAAATTCTGTCCGTGTAACGCTACGCTATTTTTAATCACTGTAAGTTATGGTTAATGTTATTTTTAATTTAATGTCTCGTAGCTAAGTTATTATTATGCTTATTTAATGCCGAAGTAATCGTGATGTTGGGCTAAATATTAAAATTAGGTAATTGGGCTTTGGACCATAATTGGGGTTTGGACAAAAGAACGACGCTTGTAGAAATTAGACTATGGCTATTAATGGGTTTTATATTAACTAAATGATACCTCATTGATTTAATATATAGACTTATAATTTTACGTATTTATATATAACCACATACGCTTGACTAGGTACGGTGGGCGGGATATCTATAAATACCAATAATTATTCATTTTACCATACACGGAACTGGATTAATAGTTAAATAGACTTGTTGAAACAAGGGTGGATTACATTCAAGGGTAATTGGTGTAATTGTTAACAAAGTAGTAAAACCTTGGTCTACACGCAGTCGATAACCTGGTGTATTCATTAAACAAAGTATTAAGACCTTCTTACAATTCGAATCCCCAATTAGTTGGAATATTTAACTTCGGGAATAAGAATAATTTGACGAAGACTTTCGCACTTTATGATTATGACTGATGGACTATTATGGACAAATCCGTATGGACATATCGAATAATCCAGGACAAAGGACAATTAACCCATGGTAATAAATCTAAAATCAACACGTCAAACATCATGATTATGGAAGTTTAAATAAGCATAATTTATATATTTCATATTTAGTTGCACTTTTAATTATCGCACTTTTATTTATTGTCATTATATTTAATTGCACTTTTAATTATCGTACTCTTTAATTGTCGTACTTTTTATTTATTGCATTTTTATTTATCGCAATTTCATTATCGTTATTTGCTTTACGCTTTAAATTAAGTTATATTTATTTTTAATATTTTACATTAGGTTTTAACTGCGACTAAAGTTTTAAAATCGACAAACCGATCATTAAACGGTAAAAACCCCCTTTTATAATAATAATACTACTTATATATATTTTTGTATTTTTACAATTATAAGTAAAAAAATATAGCGTTAAACTTGGCTAAGTCTCCCTGTGGAACGAACCGGACTTACTAAAAACTACACTACTGTACGATTAGGTACACTGCCTATAAGTGTTGTAGCAAGGTTTAGGTATATCCACTCTATAAATAAATAAATCACTTGTGTAAAATTGTATCGTATTTAATAGTATTTCCTTATAAAATTAATACTATTTCATATACCCCTCGCATAACAACAAGTATTTTTGGCACCGCTGCCGGGGAAACGCTAAAACGCCGAAAGCGCAACGCTAAAAAAATATATATATATATATAAAGAAAAACAAAATTTAAGTATTTTTAAGAGTTTGTTAAATATATAAGTTTTATAAAGTTTCTTTATTTTTATTTTAGTTTGTAAAAATATAAGTTATATATATATATTTTATATAAATATTAAAACAGAAAACAGAAAAAAATAAAATAAAATAAATAAGTATACGGGCCCGAACTGTAGCAGCCCAACCCACCTGGCCCAAAATCCTTATCAATGCGACCGCATGGATTTTTAACGTGAGGACCATGCGATCTCATGGCCCTGTCTGACACGCCACAGTTTGACCTAAATCTGCATTAATTACGGAGTATTATTTATTATTATTACTTTAAACCCTAATTAGGGTTATATTTTTTATATTCTTTAGTTTAGTTTTAATTTTATTATTTTGTATTATTTAGTATTAATTAGTTTTAATAAATTATAAAATTAATAGTTTAACAAAATAAATAATATAAAAATAATATTTTTATAAAAATTGTACTTTTTACAACTTTAAGTTTATTTTTATATTTTTGTATCTTTTTATTTGTTTTAGCGTAATTTTTGTATTTTTCGCTCGTATTTAGTTTTAAGTCATAGTTTTTGTCATAGTTATTTTTATTTCTAGATTTTTAGGCTTTGCCGTAAAATCCCTTAAGTGCTTTTTATTTAGACTAAGATTTAAGTACCTTAGAATTTTGCGACGCCGTTTTTAATATTTTAGTACTTTTTAAGTTATTGCCGTTTTAGGATATAGTTTTTCTTTTAAGCTTTAATATTTTTAGACGCAACTTTTAATTCTTAGTTTTTAGTTCCTTTTTAAGTTTCGACACGCTACTTTCTTTTTATTTTTCGACCTTTTATTTTTCGACATTTTTCGATGCGCAATCTTTTTCTTTCTAATTCTCGACGCTCTAGTTTATAGGACATAGAATTTTTTTCTATTTCTTCTCTAAAATTTCAAAACGAAAAATTATTTTAAGTGGTTAAATTGATAGACATCCATTTTCTGGTTCGTAGTAATAGTTGGATTTGTACGTGGATCGGGTTATTGGAGCCAAACAGTACTCAATTATATTGAGACCAAATGAATCCTGCCCCTCTGCTGCATCTTTTGGCTATTCGAAACGTGGGCAAAATCAGAAAAGTCTATTAATTTGATAACTTATATAAATTTTCTTATTTTTATAACTAATAGGATATTCAGTGAATGCACCGAGCAAAACGTTCACCACCTTTTGTACGTTCACCACCTGTATCTCGATCAAGACATCTAGCAAATATTGTCGCCGTTGATTTTTCTTTAGAATCGTCATCCAGTCGACCAAGTACTCCAATTCAAATTTTCGATAATCCATTTTTTGAACCCGAACTCACAATTGAGAATCCAGAGAATATTCAGGGACAATTCAGAGATCCTGAACCACTAATCTTTCCTCCGGAACCACCAATCATTCAAACGGAGATTATCGAGGAACCAACCATTAAATCAGAATTATCTAGTGATTCAGATTCAATAAATTCAATCATGGAAAATCTGGAACCTCTAAGTATGGAAGACCGAATGCGAGCTAAACACACTGGCCAAGGTCATGCAATTACTCAACCTGACATTAATGCACCAGATTATGAAATCAAAGGACAAATTCTACACATGGTAACTAATCAATGCCAATTTAGTGGTGCGCCGAAGGAAGATCCAAACGAACATCTTCGTACCTTTAATAGGATCTGTACTCTATTTAAAATAAGAGAAGTTGAGGATGAACAGATGTATCTCATGTTATTTTCCTGGACTTTAAAGGGAGAAACCAAAGATTGGTTAGAATCGTTACCTGAAGGGGCGATTGATACATGGGACGTTTTAGTTGAAAAATTTCTTAAACAATTCTTTCCGGCATTTAAAGCCGTAAGACTTCAAGGAGAAATAGTTACGTTCACACAAAAACCAAATGAAACTTTATATGAAGCGTGGAGAAGATTTGGAAAGTTATTAAGAGAATGTCCGCAACATGGTTTAGACACCTGTCAAATAGTACAAATATTCTACCAAGAATACGACATCACTACAAGAAAAGATATCGATATAGCAGCTGGTGGTTCCATTATGAAGAAAACTGTAACTGATGCTTACAAAATTATTGATAACACTGCTTCCCACTCACATGAGTGGCACCAAGAAAAAGATATCGTTAGATCATCTAAAGCAGCTAGAGCCGATTCTAGCCATGACTTAGATTCCATTTCCGCAAAGATAGATGCTGTCGAGAGACGAATGGAAAAGATGACTAAGGATATCCACTCAATAAGAATTAGTTGTGAGCAGTGTGGAGGACCACATTTAACAAAAGATTGTCTCAGTATTGAACTAACAATGGAACAAAGAGAGAATGTTTCATACATAAACCAAAGGCCTGGAAATAATTATCAGAATAATTATCAACCGCCAAGACCAATCTACAATCAAAATCAGAACTATAACCGAAATGTTTCATACAACAACCAACAAGGTCCTAGTAATCAACAAGTATCTAACAATACTTACAATCAGCAAAGACTTATTTTTAAAAATTAAACCACAACAAACCGATGATAAAAAGCCAAATTTAGAAGATATGATGTCGAAGCTAGTTGAATCTCAAACTCAGTTTTTCACATCTCAGAAACAAACCAATGAACAAAATGCTCAAGCATTTAGAAATCAACAAGCTTCTATTCAAAATTTGGAACAAGAAGTGAGCAACCTAGCAAGGTTAATAGGTGAAAGAAAACCGAGAAGTCTACCTAGTGATACAAATGCTAACCCCGGGAATGAAACAGCTAAAGCCATTACCATAAGAAGTGGTATTATACTTAAACTACCTGAAATACCTGTAATTTCTGATGATGCTATTCCTACTCCACAAGAACCACAATCTGTTCAAGATAAGGAAAAAGAACCGGTAGTTGCAAAGGTTAATGAAGATAACACAGTTGTGATGACCCGGAAATTTCTGACCAAATTTAAACTTAATCTTTGTATGATTAACATTTCCGACACGAAAAGCAAAGTCTGTAAAACTGAATCTCAAAATTTTTTAACTACTTTTATATATTTAAATACCCTTCGGTTGTTTTCGATGATTCGCTAACAATTATATGTAAATAGATACATATATACTATAACTTGAAAAGGTAACAATGTATTAATTGTTTGATACTGTACATTAAACTTATTGGTTTAAATAACTATTTGAATATATATATGATAAGTTGAAATATTTATTATTAAAATTTATTTATAAATAACTTCCAATGTGTATTTAAAAACTGATTTATGTATATTAAAAAGATATATACATATATATAATTTCAAGTTATTTAGTAAACGATAGTAACATTCGTTTATTGATTCGATTGATATTTAGATAAGTTAACTAAAGCATTTAAGATGAACCAGTAAAACACTAACTTGCTACAGTATTTTCAAATTGCTACAGTACCCAAAATGCTACAGTGTTTTCGAAAATCACTATTTGCTACAGTGAAATTGACTTTGCTACAGTAAATTGCTACAGTAAAACACTGTTTTAAAATGTATTTCAACAAATAGTGAGACGATGATTTATAGAAGTAAATGACCAAAACACTCAAATGTATAAGTTATATTTTGAGAGGTATAATTTAGGGATAATCTAAGTCTATATTTTGACAAGAGTACGTGTTACAAAACGTAAAATGCTAGTTTTCTAAGCGTATGAAAATGCGTTCGAAAAACCGAAACCGGGACATAAGTCGCGTAATGACGTACGATTTATCGGAACAAAAATTACAAGTCAACTATGCACGTGAATTTAATATAATATATAATTAATTATTTAAATTAAATATATTATATATATTATAATATTATGTCGACAAGCAAGAAAACAAGCAACTTTGAGCTGTCACCAGGGGCCATGCGATCGCATGGGTTCCCCTCACATATGCCATGCAATCGCATGGCAAGGATTTCCAGGAGACATTATAAAGCTCGATCATTTGGCCAATATATATCCTCAATCTATTTTTTTTTACTCCGTATTATTATTATAATTATTATTATTATTATTATTATTATTATTATTATTATTATTATTATTATTATTATTATTATTAATCTTATTATTATTATTAGTATTATTATACATAAAATACTACGACGAGGTCTTGAGCGTGTCACTTTCAAAATGGGTTTTGAGCGGGATAGAGCTAACAAAATTATGGGTTATTGCCAAGGAGGTTATGGGTAATGTTCGGGGGTATATTTGTGAATCAAATCTAGTATTTATCATCTCCGTTACGTCTACGTGCTTTTCTGCAATATTGAATCACAATATTGATACGTTGAGATCTACGGTTATTTGATACTCCGAGTTTCGATCACATTTTGGTGAACGACTTTATATGCTGCTAAGGTGAGTTCATTGATCCCTTTTTATACATATTTTTGGGCTGAGAATACATGCGCTGTTTTATAAAATGAACACAAAAACTAAAACTGATATGCGTGAGTTTCATAAGATCCCTTTTACTCTCTACATTTTTGGGCTGAGAATACATGCAAATGCTTTATTAACCGATATACAATATTTATATGCGTGAGTTTCATTGCTCCCTTTTTAATTACTTTCGCAATCTATATTTTTGGGCTGAGAATACATGCACTTTATTTTTTAACGCAATGGATACAAGTACATACTAAATTCTACACCGAGTTTAAACCGAAAATCCCTTAGCTTTGGTAACTAGTAACTACCGGTTATAAGAACTGGTGGGCGCGAGTAGTAGTATATGGATCCATAGGGCTTGATATCCCCGTCCGAGCTAGAGCACTAGCCTTTTAACGGACGTATGCTATTTGAGAAGCGTACACGTTGGTTTGCGTGTATTATTAAGATGATTATACAAAGGGTACAAATTATATAAACGTTAAAGTTTAGTTACCAGGATGCTCAATTTTGTAGAACCGATTGATAAACGTTTCGGATGAAACAACTGAAATCTTGTGATCCACCTTTTATGTAAAACCTATTGATAAACATTTTGAATAAAATAACTGAACTTTTGTAATCCACATTGATATACGGATTATGTGTAATATTAAAACTATGAACTCACCAACCTTTGTGTTGACACTTGAAGCATGTTTATTCTCAGGTTTCTAGAAGTCTTCCGCTGTTTGCTTATACGTGATACAAGATATGTGCTTGGAGTCATACATGCTATATACCAGAAACTTGCATTCACCAAACCATTACCATGTATCTTAATTTGAGTGTATTGTCAACAGATGTATTATTGTAAACCATTTAAATGGTGATTGTCTATACGTAGGAATCATCAGATGTTAAAAACCTGGAATTTATATATTCATTTATGAAATACCTTTTCAAACGAATACAATGTTACAAAATGTATCACATAGAGGTCAAATACCTCGCAATGAAATCAATGAATGACGTGTTTGTCCATATGGATTTGGAGCGATCGTCACAGTTGGTATCAGAGCGTTGGTCCTAGCGAACCAGGTCTTGCATGAGTGTGTCTAACTGATAGTTGTTAGTATGCATTAGTAAGTCTGGACTTCGACTGTGTCTGCATGTTAAACGTTTTGCTTACCATTTCTTGTCGGAAATTACATGTTTATCATTCTTAAGTCTAGACACGTTTTCCTGCATTTATTGCATAAATAGTGTATAGACAAAAATTCATATCTTAGCGTATCTGTTACTGTAAACTTTTCCTGACATCTTTCGAAAATTTCTCCGTGATTTATGGAATTTGGTATTATAGATACATATGTAAATTATGTATTGAAGAATACCAAACTAAATTCTATAATCTAATTCATATCAAAAATCATCTCCCTAATTATACAAGATGGATCCCGTATCTAGTTCAAATTCCTTAAACTCTGACAGCTATTCCGATATGGATATTCACCTGAATTCTGAAGACAGTGTAACCGGAATGGATCAACCAATTAGCCATCATCTATTCTGGATGAATTGGGGATGGGTTCGTAACCTACTTAATTATTGGAGACAAGAAGAAGGCGATCCCTTCCAACCACCACATTGCCCTCTTGGCGAAGAACCTGAAGCACTTACCGGCGAACCTGTTCATAACACCATTTTCTCTCTCATCTCCAGAATATCTCGTCATGATCATATACTCTCTCAAATCCTGGATCTTATTCATCCGCTCGTCCGAACCGCCAATCATCCCGGTGTAGTAGAAGAAGTCAACGAGCTTCGCGCTCGGGTAGTGGCTTTGGAGGATATGGTGCAAAGGTTACAAGAACCAGCAGAATCACCGGCATCAACAGTACCACCGACAACAACACCAACAGTACCATTACCACCACCAACAACATCCGCACCGCAAGCCTCAATATCACAACATGTACCTCGAACATCAATGTCATACGCACCATAGATACCAAGGAGTACCAACAACAATAACCGATGAAGTATTGATTCATAACTTCATTGGAGAAATATTTTGAGGCGATTATGTAATCTCTAAAGTCTTAGAGATAATCTATTCCAACCGTAACCGTAAATCAGATGAGTGGACCGAAATGATAGAAGGAAGAGTAGAAACCCTGACCGGAATGGTGCACGATTTACAAGCTAGACTTGTTTTACCAGCAGCATCAACAGTATCGTCAGTATCACCAACACCGGCAAAACCTGTAGCACTTCAAGTTCTGCCAATTTCATAATCACCAACATCATCACAAATCAACAACGCGTATATTGTATCAACGAGTTATGAAGTATTAACTCATTTTCCCTGAAGAAATTATATGTATATTTTATATATATATATGTGAAATTTGAAAACAAAATAAATCTTTTCGTACTAAGCTATTACATGTGAATCATAACTGGTAGGTACTACTCGGTTAGTTCATGTTACTAATATGCTATACATCCTTCGTTAATGACTAAACAATCGATAACTACAATCTCTATTTCAACTCAATGAATTCCATTTCCTAATAAACTAAGTGTATTATTCAATTAAATAATTGATTTTACATTTTCATTTTCGATGTACTCGAAACTTTCCAGAAAACATCATCTGTGCCTTGTAAGGTTCACAAAAATTCCACGAGCATCAACATCCTTCACCGAGGAATATCAATAAGAATAAATAATGAAGTATTGATTTCATTAGTGAAATACTCCGCGAAGATTAGGTAATCTCTAATGTTTTGGAGATTATTCATTTCTAATTCAAGCCAAAAATCAAATGAGCTTAATATGATATTAACTCATTAAATCTGTATTACATCTGAAGAAAATATACATACAGATTATTTCATAAAGACTGTAACGAAAATTCTTTGTACAAAGTATTAATTGTGAATTTTTTTTAACGGGTAGGTAATACTCGGGAAATATTTAAGTTTGCAATTAATATGTTACACTGTACATTCTTCAACTTTGATTCAAAAATTATTAACAATACTCACAACGATATACAATCATTTTCATACAAATTCAATTACATATTCTGATATTGACGGATCAGAATCCAAGTCATAACTCTGAACCGGTGACATCATTTTTAGATCTTCACATCTTTTAAAGCTATACTTTGACTTCAAAACTGTGCAAGATCCTTTAATGTTGTTAATACCGAAAATAATCTTGCAATTCTTTTCAAGATATCAATTTTCATCACACTTCCAACCAGTCAACTTTGACTTTTCAGATTAACTTTATTGTAACTTTGACATATATGTTCTTGTTGATGGGGAACCTTTCATGTTCCACCACATTAGCAGTAAATTTACCAGCAACTTCATTAATCTGTGACTTAAGTTTCTTCGAAAAATCACTATAATTATTCATTGAAACCCTATCATGTACTCATCTACATCTTGTAACAATAGTTGCCGTTCCAACTACCTGGAATTAGCAATTTGTATTTCGAATTTCGCAGCAATTCTACGCCAACAGTTATATATAGATAACATCGATCTTCTAGACTTATAGATTTCGAATGAGAAGTTTCTGAAAAACACCTTAAACTACGAACTAGTTCTCGAAATCTTGAAAAATGCTGATGAAGCAGCAAAAATTGTAAACGCCCTTAACAGTAAAAAGTTTGATGATAAAGGATAGTGTGCTGGCAAAGTTCAGAAAAAGAGAAAGTTTGGAACTGAAAAACGGAATGAGCAAAGTATGAAAGAGGCTGTGGATAAATCACAAGGACGAAATCTGCCTTCAAAGAATCCAAATGATTCAGTATCTGCTGAAGCCATTAACAAATACCTTGCTTCCGAATCTAAACCCTTGCGGACAATATTCTTTATCATCCGCTGATATTAGAAATTCTAAGATATCATCGTATCTTTCATTATAAATATCCTCCAAATTTCTGGAGATAATTTCATAATCATTCGTATCGAAAATCAATTTTCTCCTTGCGATATCTATGTTACATCATAAAAGAAACTATTTTAGTTTCTAAATTCTGAAACTTTCAAGTTTAAAATGTGAATATTTTGGAAGTGGTGTTGGGAGCTGAAGCATGAGTTAGTATAATATAATGACACTTGATCAACGTGATTATATTACAGTAAGTCATGTTGAGTTTCTAATGGAACGTGACAAAGGTTCACAGATCACACCCTCATCATAAACCATGTTACATAACTCTTTCATTCTATATAATCTCTAAATATATCAAGAAAATATATTTCTTGATGATTCGGTCTTTTCCGGATATTCTGGTAATTTGACAAGTCAGATTGTGCCATTACCTTTTCTTTCTTAGAATATTAATTATGTTTATTCTAAAATTCATACCTACGAATTCTGGACCATTACTCGCTTGACTTAAGGTCGGGAAGAGAAAACGAAAGCATGAAGCTTCGAAATATAACGGAGAACATAAAGTCCGATAACAACCCCGAAATTACAAACCGTGTATATCAATGCGAATAGCAATATAAAGACACGGGAGAATGAAAAACACTATAACTCCAAGGTAATGGTAGAAGAAAGTAATTTCCTCTGGTGGTAGATGAAAAAGAAGAATGACAGATATGAAAGTTAGGAGTATATCAAGAATCAGAACTGGATGAAGCATTTCACAATCTTTTGAAAGTATGAAATGAGGAAGAAGATGTAGGAGTAGTGAAAATAATGAAACAGAAGAGGTCAATTTATAGCAAAATATCGGACGCAGCAATAGAGGCAGATTACGCATTTAATCAAAGAAAATCCTAATTTCCGCAAATTCCGAAAAATTAAATCTTATTATGAATATTTTCTATTCCTTAAAATCCGGAAATCAATCGTTACTACATCAAGAGATAAGACGCATCTCTATTCTCCATTTCACTTGATTAAGATAACTTCTCTCATACGCTTCGAGTAATTGGATTATTTTATCCATATTATTCAAACATAGATAAAACTCTATTATCAACTCATATTCGTCATTAAAACATTTTTATTGTTAGCCGTGACGGCCTCACTCAAATTTCGGGACGAAATTTCTTTAACGGGTAGGTACTGTGATGACCCGGAAATTTCTGACCAAATTTAAACTTAATCTTTGTATGATTAACATTTCCGACACGAAAAGCAAAGTCTGTAAAACTGAATCTCAAAATTTTTGAACTACTTTTATATATTTAAATACCCTTCGGTTGTTTTCGATGATTCGCTAACAATTATATGTAAATAGATACATATATACTATAACTTGAAAAGGTAACAATGTATTAATTGTTTGATACCGTATATTAAACTTATTGGTTTAAATAACTATTTGAATATATATATGATAAGTTGAAATATTTATTATTAAAATTTATTTATAAATAACTTCCAATGTGTATTTAAAAACTGATTTATGTATATTAAAAAGATATATACATATATATAATTTCAAGTTATTTAGTAAACGATAGTAACATTCGTTTATTGATTCGATTGATATTTAGATAAGTTAACTAAAGCATTTAAGATGAACCAGTAAAACACTAACTTGCTACAGTATTTTCAAATTGCTACAGTACCCAAAATGCTACAGTGTTTTCGAAAATCACTATTTGCTACAGTGAAATTGACTTTGCTACAGTAAATTGCTACAGTAAAACACTGTTTTAAAATGTATTTCAACAAATAGTGAGACGATGATTTATAGAAGTAAATGACCAAAACACTCAAATGTATAAGTTATATTTTGAGAGGTATAATTTAGGGATAATCTAAGTCTATATTTTGACAAGAGTACGTGTTACAAAACGTAAAATGCTAGTTTTCTAAGCGTACGAAAATGCGTTCGAAAAACCGAAACCGGGACATAAGTCGCGTAATGACGTACGATTTATCGGAACAAAAATTACAAGTCAACTATGCACGTGAATTTAATATAATATATAATTAATTATTTAAATTAAATATATTATATATATTATAATATTATGTCGACAAGCAAGAAAACAAGCAACTTTGAGCTGTCACCAGGGGCCATGCGATCGCATGGGTTCCCCTCACATATGCCATGCGATCGCATGGCAAGGATTTCCAGGAGACATTATAAAGCTCGATCATTTGGCCAATATATATCCTCAATCTATTTTTTTTTTACTCCGTATTATTATTATAATAATAATAATTATTATTATTATTATTATTATTATTATTATTATTATTATTATTATTATTATTATTATTATTATTATTAATCTTATTATTATTAGTAGTATTATTATACATAAAATACTACGACGAGGTCTTGAGCGTGTCACTTTCAAAATGGGTTTTGAGCGGGATAGAGCTAAAAAAATTATGGGTTATTGCCAAGGAGGTTATGGGTAATGTTCGGGGGTATATTTGTGAATCAAATCTAGTATTTATCATCTCCGTTACGTCTACGTGCTTTTCTGCAATATTGAATCACAATATTGATACGTTGAGATCTACGGTTATTTTATACTCTGAGTTTCGATCACATTTTGGTGAACGACTTTATATGCTGCTAAGGTGAGTTCATTGATCCCTTTTTATACATATTTTTGGGCTGAGAATACATGCGCTGTTTTATAAAATGAACACAAAAACTAAAACTGATATGCGTGAGTTTCATAAGATCCCTTTTACTCTCTACATTTTTGGGCTGAGAATACATGCAAATGCTTTATTAACCGATATACCATATTTATATGCGTGAGTTTCATTGCTCCCTTTTTAATTACTTTCGCAATCTATATTTTTGGGCTGAGAATACATGCACTTTATTTTTTAACGCAATGGATACAAGTACATACTAAATTCTACACCGAGTTTAAACCGAAAATCCCTTAGCTTTGGTAACTAGTAACTACCGGTTATAAGAACTGGTGGGCGCGAGTAGTAGTATATGGATCCATAGGGCTTGATATCCCCGTCCGAGCTAGAGCACTAGCCTTTTAACGGACGTATGCTATTTGAGAAGCGTACACGTTGGTTTGCGTGTATTATTAAGATGATTATACAAAGGGTACAAATTATATAAACGTTAAAGTTTAGTTACCAGGGTGCTCAATTTTGTAGAACCGATTGATAAACGTTTCGGATGAAACAACTGAAATCTTGTGATCCACCTTTTATGTAAAACCTATTGATAAACATTTTGAATAAAATAACTGAACTTTTGTAATCCACATTGATATACGGATTATGTGTAATATTAAAACTATGAACTCACCAACCTTTGTGTTGACACTTGAAGCATGTTTATTCTCAGGTTTCTAGAAGTCTTCCGCTGTTTGCTTATACGTGATACAAGATATGTGCTTGGAGTCATACATGCTATATACCAGAAACTTGCATTCACCAAACCATTACCATGTATCTTAATTTGACTGTATTGTCAACAGATGTATTATTGTAAACCATTTAAATGGTGATTGTCTATACGTAGGAATCATCAGATGTTAAAAACCTAGAATTTATATATTCATTTATGAAATACCTTTTCAAACGAATACAATGTTACAAAATGTATCACATAGAGGTCAAATACCTCGCAATGAAATCAATGAATGACGTGTTCGTCCATATGGATTTGGAGCGATCGTCACAACAGTTTAGGCTAAACCTTATGTTAAACCATACCAACCACCACTTCCTTACCCGAGTAAAATGAGAAAAGAGAGACTTGAAGCCGAGCAATCTAAATTCTTGGATATGTTTAAACAGATAAATGTCAATCTTCCTTTCATTGATGTAATTTCAGGAATGCCTAGATATGCTAAATTCTTGAAAGATTTAATCACAAATAGAAAGAAAATGGAAGAACTCTCGGCTGTTACTATGAATGCTAATTGTTCTGCAGTGCTGTTGAATAAGATACCAGAAAAATTATCTGATCCAGGAAGTTTCACAATTTTCTGTTTTCTGGGTAGTCTTAGTTCAATAGAAGCATTGGCAGACTTAGGTGCTAGTATAAATTTAATGCCGTATTCACTATACGCTAAACTAGACCTTGGAGAATTGAAACCAACACGAATAAGCATACAACTAGCCGATCGATCAGTAAAATATCCTAGAGGGATAATGGAGAACATGCTAGTTAAAGTTGGTACTTTAGTACTTCTAGTAGATTTTGTTATTCTGGACATGGAAGAAGATTCTCGAGTTCCTCTCATATTAGGAAGACCATTCTTAAACACGGCCAAAGCAATAATAGACGTGTTTGGTAAGAAACTGACCCTAAGTATAGAGGACGAGAGTGTTACCTTTTCAGTTGATAGAGCAATGCAACAACCGCAATCTGCAGATGATAGATGTTATTATATTCAAACTATAGATTCACATGCAGAATTGTTAGAAGAATTTCCAGAATTACAAGGAATAGGAGAATGTTCTTTAGGAGAACGAACTGAACCAATTGATGAAACTGAAATGTTAGCTACACTTATGGCTAATGGATATGAACAAACAACAGAAGAAATTCAAATGCTAAAAGAGGAAGACAGATATCGATATAAATCATCGATAGAAGAACCACCAACATTAGAGTTAAAGCCACTTCCAAACCATTTGGAATACGCTTATTTACATGGTGAATCTGAATTACCTGTAATAATATCGTCTTCTCTTACTGAAAATGAAAAATCTCAACTCATTTCTGTGATAAAAGCTCATAAACCAGCTATTGCATGGAAAATCCATGATATTAAAGGAATAAGTCCTTCGTATTGCACACATAAAATTCTTATGGAAGAAGGTCATAAAACGTATGTGCAACGCCAACGAAGACTAAATCCTAATATGCAAGATGTTGTTAAGAAAGAAATTATTAAACTGCTAGATGCAGGTTTAATTTATCCAATTTATGATAGTCCATGGGTAAGCCCAGTTCAATGCGTACCTAAGAAGGGTGGCATGACTGTCATCACAAATGAAAAAAATGAGCTTATTCCTGCTAGGACTGTAACAGGATGGCGTGTTTGTATTGATTTTAGAAAATTAAATGACGCCACCAGAAAAGATCACTTTCCCTTACCTTTTATTGATCAAATGTTGGAAAGATTAGTCGAAAATAGTTACTATTGTTTTCTTGATGGTTTTTCCGGATATTTTCAAATTCCAATAGCACCCGAGGACCAAGAGAAAACCACGTTCACGTGCCCCTATGGTACTTTTGCTTATAAACGAATACCATTTGGACTTTGCAACGCCCCTGCAACCTTTCAAAGGTGCATGATGACAATTTTTCACGACATGATAGAAGAATGCATGAAAGTTTTCATGGATGACTTTTCAGTCTTCGGTGATACATTTGAATCATGTCTAGTTAATCTTGAACGAATGCTTATTAGATGCGAACAATCAAATCTAGTACTTAATTGGGAGAAATGCCATTTCATGGTTAAAGAAGGCATCGTTCTTGAAATGTCCCGTTCTTATTGATTAAAAACGTTCCATATTAATTGATTTCGTTGCGAGGTTTTGACCTCTATATGAGACGTTTTTCAAAGACTGCATTCATTTTAAAACAAACCATAACCTTTATTTCATCAATAAAGGTTTAAAAAGCTTTACGTAGATTATCAAATAATGATAATCTAAAATATCCTATTTACACACGACCATTACATAATGGTTTACAATACAAATATGTTACAACAAAATAAGTTTCTTGAATGCAGTTTTTACACAATATCATACAAGCATGGACTCCAAATCTCGTCCTTATTTAAGTATGCGACAGCGGAAGCTCTTAATAATCACCTGAGAATAAACATGCTTAAAACGTCAACAAAAATGTTGGTGAGTTATAGGTTTAACCTATATATATCAAATCATAATAATAGACCACAAGATTTCATATTTCAATACACATCCCATACATAGAGATAAAAATCATTCATATGGTGAACACCTGGTAACCGACATTAACAAGATGCATATATAAGAATATCCCCATCATTCCGGGACACCCTTCGGATATGATATAAATTTCGAAGTACTAAAGCATCCGGTACTTTGGATGGGGCTTGTTGGGCCCGATAGATCTATCTTTAGGATTCGCGTCAATTAGGGTGTCTGTTCCCTAATTCTTAGATTACCAGACTTAATAAAAAGGGGCATATTCGATTTCGATAATTCAACCATAGAATGTAGTTTCACGTACTTGTGTCTATTTTGTAAATCATTTATAAAACCTGCATGTATTCTCATCCCAAAAATATTAAATTTTAAAAGTGGGACTATAACTTACTTTCACAGATTTTTACTTCGTCGGGAAGTAAGACTTGGCCACTGGTTGATTCACGAACCTATAACAATATATACATATATATCAAAGTATGTTCCAAAATATATTTACAACACTTTTAATATATTTTGATGTTTTAAGTTTATTAAGTCAGCTGTCCTCGTTAGTAACCTACAACTAGTTGTCCACAGTTAGATGTACAGAAATAAATCGATAAATATTATCTTGAATCAATCCACGACCCAGTGTATACGTATCTCAGTATTGATCACAACTCAAACTATATATATTTTGGAATCAACCTCAACCCTGTATAGCTAACTCCAACATTCACATATAGAGTGTCTATGGTTGTTCCGAAATATATATAGATGTGTCGACATGATAGGTCGAAACATTGTATACGTGTCTATGGTATCTCAAGATTACATAATATACAATACAAGTTGATTAAGTTATGGTTGGAATAGATTTGTTACCAATTTTCACGTAGCTAAAATGAGAAAAATTATCCAATCTTGTTTTACCCATAACTTCTTCATTTTAAATCCGTTTTGAGTGAATCAAATTGCTATGGTTTCATATTGAACCCTATTTTATGAATCTAAAAAGAAAAAGTATAGGTTTATAGTCGGAAAAATAAGTTACAAGTCGTTTTTGTAAAGGTAGTCATTTCAGTCGAAAGAACGACGTCTAGATTACCATTTTAGAAAACATACTTCCACTTTGAGTTTAACCATAATTTTTGGATATAGTTTCATGTTCATAATAAAAATCATTTTCTCAGAATAACAACTTTTAAATCAAAGTTTATCATAGTTTTTAATTAACTAACCCAAAACAGCCCGCGGTGTTACTACGACGGCGTAAATCCGGTTTTACGGTGTTTTTCGTGTTTCCAGGTTTTAAATCATTAAGTTAGCATATCATATAGATATAGAACATGTGATTAGTTTATTTTAAAAGTCAAGTTAGAAGGATTAACTTTTGTTTGCGAACAAGTTTAGAATTAACTAAACTATGTTCTAGTGATTACAAGTTTAAACCTTCGAATAAGATAGCTTTATATGTATGAATCGAATGATGTTATGAACATCATTACTACCTTAAGTTCCTTGGATAAACCTACTGGAAAAGAGAAAAATGGATCTAGCTTCAATGGATCCTTGGATGGCTCGAAGTTCTTGAAGCAGAATCATGACACGAAAACAAGTTCAAGTAAGATCATCACTTGAAATAAGATTGTTATAGTTATAGAAATTGAACCAAAGTTTGAATATGATTATTACCTTGTATTAGAATGATAACCTACTGTAAGAAACAAAGATTTCTTGAGGTTGGATGATCACCTTACAAGATTGGAAGTGAGCTAGCAAACTTGAAAGTATTCTTGATTTTATGAAACTAGAACTTTTGGAATTTATGAAGAACACTTAGAACTTGAAGATAGAACTTGAGAGAGATCAATTAGATGAAGAAAATTGAAGAATGAAAGTGTTTGTAGGTGTTTTTGGTCGTTGGTGTATGGATTAGATATAAAGGATATGTTATTTTGTTTTCATGTAAATAAGTCATGAATGATTACTCATATTTTTGTAATTTTATGAGATATTTCATGCTAGTTGCCAAATGATGGTTCCCACATGTGTTAGGTGACTCACATGGGCTGCTAAGAGCTGATCATTGGAGTGTATATACCAATAGTACATACATCTAAAAGCTGTGTATTGTACGAGTACGAATACGGGTGCATACGAGTAGAATTGTTGATGAAACTGAACGAGGATGTAATTGTAAGCATTTTTGTTAAGTAGAAGTATTTTGATAAGTGTCTTGAAGTCTTTCAAAAGTGTATGAATACATATTAAAACACTACATGTATATACATTTTAACTGAGTCGTTAAGTCATCGTTAGTCGTTACATGTAAATGTTGTTTTGAAACCTTTAGGTTAACGATCTTGTTAAATGTTGTTAACCCAATGTTTATAATATCAAAAGAGATTTTAAATTATTATATTATCATGATATTATGATGTATGAATATCTCTTAATATGATATATATACATTAAATGTCGTTACAACGATAATCGTTACATATATGTCTCGTTTCAAAATCATTAAGTTAGTAGTCTTGTTTTTACATATGTAGTTCATTGTTAATATACTTAATGATATGTTTACTTATCATAATATCATGTTAACTATATATATAACCATATATATGTCATCATATAGTTTTTACAAGTTTTAACGTTCGTGAATCACCGGTCAACTTGGGTGGTCAATTGTCTATATGAAACCTATTTCAATTAATCAAGTCTTAACAAGTTTGATTGCTTAACATGTTGGAAACATTTAATCATGTAAATATCAATCTCAATTAATATATATAAACATGGAAAAGTTCGGGTCACTACAGTACCTACCCGTTAAATAAATTTCGTCCCGAAATTTTAAGCTGTTGAAGGTGTTGACGAATCTTCTGGAAATAGATGCGGGTATTTCTTCTTCATCTGATCTTCACAATCCCAGGTGAACTCGGGTCCTCTACGAGCATTTCATCGAACCTTAATAATTGATATCTTGTTTTGCTTAAGTCTTTTAACCTCACGATCCATTATTTCGACGGGTTCTTCGATGAATTGAAGTTTTTCGTTGATTTGGATTTCATCTAACGGAATAGTGAGATCTTCTTTAGTAAAACATTTCTTCAAATTCGAGACGTGGAATGTGTTATGTACAGCCGCGAGTTGTTGAGGTAACTCAAGTCGGTAAGCTACTGGTCCGATACGATCAATAATCTTGAATGGTCCAATATACCTTGGATTTAATTTCCCTCGTTTACCAAATCGAACAACGCCTTTCCAAGGTGCAACTTTAAGCATGACCATCTCTCCAATTTCAAATTCTATATCTTTTCTTTTAATGTCAGCGTAGCTCTTTTGTCGACTTTGGGCGGTTTTCAACCGTTGTTGAATTTGGATGATCTTCTCGGTAGTTTCTTGTATAATCTCCGGACCCATAATTTGTCTATCCCCCACTTCACTCCAACAAATCGGAGACCTGCACTTTCTACCATAAAGTGCTTCAAACGGCGCCATCTCAATGCTTGAATGGTAGCTGTTGTTGTAGGAAAATTCTGCTAACGGTAGATGTCGATCCCAACTGTTTCCGAAATTAATAACACATGCTCGTAGCATGTCTTCAAGCGTTTGTATCGTCCTTTCGCTCTGCCCATCAGTTTGTGGATGATAGGCAGTACTCATGTCTAGACGAGTTCCTAATGCTTGCTGTAATGTCTGCCAGAATCTTGAAATAAATCTGCCATCCCTATCAGAGAAAATAGAGATTGGTATTCCATGTCTGGAGACGACTTCCTTCAAATACAGTCGTGCTAACTTCTCCATCTTGTCATCTTCTCTTATTGGTAGGAAGTGTGCGGATTTGGTGAGACGATCAACTATTACCCAAATAGTATCAAAACCACTTGCAGTCCTTGGCAATTTAGTGATGAAATCCATGGTAATGTTTTCCCATTTCCATTCCGGGATTTCGGGTTGTTGAAGTAGACCTGATGGTTTCTGATGCTCAGCTTTGACCTTAGAACACGTCAAACATTCTCCTACATATTTAGCAACATCGGCTTTCATACCCGGCCACCAAAAATGTTTCTTGAGATCCTTGTACATCTTCCCCGTTCCAGGATGTATTGAGTATCTGGGTTTATGAGCTTCTCTAAGTACCATTTCTCTCATATCTCCAAATTTTGGTACCCAAATCCTTTCAGCCCTATACCGGGTTCCGTCTTCCCGAATATTAAGATGCTTCTCCGATCCTTTGGGTATTTCATCCTTTAAATTTCCCTCTTTTAAAACTCCTTGTTGCGCCTCCTTTATTTGAGTAGTAAGGTTATTATGAATCATTATATTCATAGATTTTACTCGAATGGGTTCTCTGTCCTTCCTGCTCAAGGCATCGCCTACCACATTTGCCTTCCCCGGGTGGTAACGAATCTCAAAGTCATAATCATTCAATAATTCAATCCACCTACGCTGCCTCATATTCAGTTGTTTCTGATTAAATATGTGTTGAAGACTTTTGTGGTCGGTATATATAATACTTTTGACCCCATATAAGTAGTGCCTCCAAGTCTTTAATGCAAAAACAACCGCGCCTAATTCCAAATCATGCGTCGTATAATTTTGTTCGTGAATCTTCAATTGTCTAGACGCATAAGCAATCACCTTCGTTCGTTGCATTAATACACAACCAAGACCTTGCTTTGATGCGTCACAATAAATCACAAAATCATCATTCCCTTCAGGCAATGACAATATAGGTGCCGTAGTTAGCTTTTTCTTCAATAACTGAAATGCTTTCTCTTGTTCATCATTCCATTCAAATTTCTTCCCTTTATGCGTTAATGCAGTCAAGGGTTTTGCTATTCTGGAAAAGTCTTGGATGAACCTTCTGTAGTAACCAGCTAGTCCTAAAAACTGGCGTATGTGTTTCGGAGTTTTCGGGGTTTCCCACTTTTCAACAGTTTCTATCTTTGCCGGATCCACCTTAATACCTTCTTTGTTCACTATGTGACCGAGGAATTGAACTTCTTCTAACCAAAATGCACACTTTGAAAACTTAGCGTATAATTCTTCCTTCCTCAATACTTCTAACACCTTTCTCAAATGTTCACCGTGTTCTTGGTCATTCTTTGAGTAAATAAGTATGTCATCAATGAAAACAATGACAAACTTGTCAAGGTATGGTCCACACACTCGGTTCATAAGGTCCATGAACACAGCTGGTGCATTAGTTAAACCAAACGGCATGACCATAAACTCGTAATGACCGTAACGTGTTCTGAAAGCAGTCTTTGGAATATCATCTTCTTTCACCCGCATTTGATGATACCCGGAACGTAAGTCAATCTTTGAATAAACAGACGAGCCTTGTAGTTGATCAAATAAGTCGTCGATTCTCGATAGTGGGTAGCGGTTCTTGATGGTAAGTTTGTTCAACTCTCGGTAGTCGATACACAACCTGAATGTACCATCTTTATTCTTGACAAACAAAACAGGAGCTCCCTACGGTGATGTGCTTGGTCGAATGAAACCACGCTCTAAAAGTTCTTGTAATTGGCTTTGCAGTTCTTTCATCTCGCTGGGTGCGAGTCTGTAAGGAGCACGAGCTATTGGTGCAGCTCCTGGTACAAGATCTATTTGAAATTCAACGGATCGATGTGGGGGTAATCCCGGTAATTCTTTCGGAAATACATCGGGAAATTCTTTTGCAATGGGAACATCATTGATGTTCTTTTCTTCAGTTTGTACTTTCTCGACGTGTGCTAGAACAGCATAGCAACCTTTTCTTATTAGTTTTTGTGCCTTCAAATTACTAATAAGATGTAGCTTCGTGTTGCCCTTTTCTCCGTACACCATTAAGGGTTTTCCTTTTTCTCGTATAATGCGAATTGCATTTTTGTAACAAACGATCTCTGCTTTCACTTCTTTCAACCAGTCCATACCGATTATCACATCAAAACTCCCTAACTCTACTGGTATCAAATCAATCTTAAATGTTTCGCTAACCAGTTTAATTTCTCGATTCCGACATATATTATCTGCTGAAATTAATTTACCATTTGCTAATTCGAGTAAAAATTTACTATCCAAAGGCGTCAATGGGCAACTTAATTTAGCACAAAAATCTCTACTCATATAGCTTCTATCCGCACCCGAATCAAATAAAACGTAAGCAGATTTATTGTCAATAAGAAACGTACCCGTAACAAGCTCCGGGTCTTCTTGTGCCTCTGCCGCATTAATATTGAAAACTCTTCCGCGGCCTTGTCCATTCGTGTTCTCCTGGTTCGGGAAATTTCTAATAATGTGGCCCGGTTTTCCACATTTATAACAAACTACATTGGCATAACTTGCTCCGACACTACTTGCTCCGCCATTACTCGTTCCGACACCATTTGTTCCTTTCGTTCTATTAACCCCTGGTCCGTAGACCTCACACTTCGCCGCGCTATGACCATTTCTTTTACACTTGTTGCAAAATTTGGTGCAGAACCCCGAGTGATACTTTTCACACCTTTGGCATAGCTGCTTCTGATTGTTGTTGTTATTGCGGTTATTATTGTTGTTGGGATGATTGTTGTAGTTGCTGTTGTTGTTGTTGTTGTGGTTGTTGTTGGGCCATTTGTTGTAGTTGCGATTGATGTTGCGATTGTTGGGATAATTGTTGCGATTATTGTTGTAATTGCTGTTGTTGTTGTATTGGTGATTCTTATCACCGTTTTCCTCCCACTTTCTTTTGACTTGCTTCACATTGGCCTCTTCAGCAGTCTGTTCTTTAATTCTTTCTTCAATCTGGTTCACTAGTTTGTGAGCCATTCTACATGCCTGTTGTATGGAGGCAGGCTCGTGTGAACTTATATCTTCTTGGATTCTTTCCGGTAATCCTTTCACAAACGCGTCGATCTTCTCTTCCTCATCTTCGAATGCTCCCGGACACAATAGGCACAATTCTGTGAATCGTCTTTCGTACGTGGTAATATCAAATCCTTGAGTTCGTAACCCTCTAAGTTCTGTCTTGAGCTTATTGACCTACGTTCTGGGACGGTACTTCTCGTTCATCAAGTGCTTGAATGCTGACCACGGTAGTGCGTACGCATCATCTTGTCCCACTTGCTCTAGATAGGTATTCCACCATGTTAACGCAGAACCTGTGAAGGTATGCGTAGCGTACTTCACTTTGTCCTCTTTAGTACACTTACTTATGGCAAACACCGATTCGACCTTCTCGGTCCACCGTTTCAATCCGATCGGTCCACCGGTTCCATCAAATTCCAAAGGTTTGCAGGCAGTGAATTCTTTGTAGGTGCATCCTACACGATTTCCTGTACTGCTAGATCCAAAGTTATTGTTGCTATGTAGCACATCCTGTACTGCGGCTATGTTTGAAGCTAGAAAAGTACGGAATTCCTCTTCATTCATAATCACGGTGTGTCGAGTAGTCGGTGCCATTTCCTTCAAAATAGTCAAATGGAACAAGTTAATCATACAGAATATTAAGAGTAGTTAATAGTATTTCGTAGCATAATATGAACTCATTTATAAAAGCTTTTTCTTCATATTAGCGTTTTATAAGTTTAAATTCGGGTAGTACCTACCCGTTAAGTTCATACTTAGTAGCTAATATACAATTCAACTACTACAATTCTATATGAAAAACTGATTATAATAATATTTCGCGTTCAAACTTTTACACAATATTTTACAAACTTACAATACCGCTTATTTTACATATAGCATGAAATATAGCACACAATAAATTTGATACAAGATGGTTGTGAAGATAATTCTAGCTAGTACACAAGTCGTTCAGCAAAGGCAATAAAGACACGTAATTCATACGTCCAGAAACAAGTCATGCATTCTGGTTTTACTAGGATTACTTCCCATCTTTGGTCTTGTGGAACATAACCATTATGGCCGTTGATAAGACAGCGTGTTGTAACGTCGTCAAAGGGACGAGGGTTACGTAATGTCCAACAGTCCCGTAACAATCTAAAAACCTCATTTCTTACCCCAATTACCGACTCCGTCACTTGTGGGAACGTTTTGTTTAATAGTTGTAGCCCGATGTTCTTGTTCTCACTTTGGTGAGAAGCGAACATTACTAATCCGTAAGCATAACATGCTTCTTTATGTTGCATGTTAGCCGCTTTTTCTAAATCACGAAGTCCAATATTCGGATATATTGAGTCAAAATAATTTCTTAACCCATTGCGTAAAATAGCATTTGGGTTCCCCGCAATATATGCGTCAAAGTAAACACATCGTAACTTATGGATTTCCCAATGTGATATCCCCCATCTTTCGAACGAAAGCCTTTTATAAACCAAGGCATTCTTGGAACGTTCTTCGAATGTCTTACAAACTGATCTCGCCTTAAATAGTTGTGCCGAAGAATTCTGACCGACTCTAGACAAGATTTCATCAATCATGTCTCCGGGTAGGTCTCTTAAAATATTGGGTTGTCTATCCATTTTGTGTTTTTATACTGTAAAATAGACAAGAGTTAGATTCATAAAAAAAAAATACTTATTAATACAAGCAATTTTTACATATATCATAAAGCATAAGCACACTATATTACATATATTACACCACACGAATACAACTATCTTATTCCGACTCGCTTGTTTCTTCTTCTTCTTCGGTTTTGGTTCGTTTTGCCAAGTTTCTAGGGATATATGATGTTCCCCTAATACGAGCCGTAATTTTCCACATTGGTTTAGAAAAACCTGGTGGTTTAGAGGTTCCCGGGTCATTGTTACAACTTAAGGACTTCGGGGGTTGACGATACATATAAAGTTCATCGGGGTTGGAATTAGATTTCTCTATTTTTATGCCCTTTCCCTTATTGTTTTCTTTTGCCTTTTTAAATTCAGTTGGAGTAATTTCTATAACATCATCGGAATTCTCGTCGGAATCCGATTCATCGGAGAATTGGTAATCCTCCCAATATTTTGCTTCCTTGGCGGAAACACCATTGACCATAATTAACCTTGGTCGGTTGGTTGAGGATTTTCTTTTACTTAACCGTTTTATTATTTCCCCCACCGGTTCTATTTCTTCATCTGGTTCCGATTCTTCTTCCGGTTCCGATTCTTCTTCCGGTTCCGACTCTTCTTCCAGTTCCTCTTCGGGAACTTGTGAATCAGTCCACGAATCATTCCAATTTACATTTGACTCTTCATTATTATTAGGTGAGTCAATGAGACTTGTTCTAGAGGTAGACATCTATCTCATAATATCAAACGCGTTAAGAGATTAATATATCACATAATATTCACATGTTAAAAATATATAGTTTCCAACAAAATTTGTTAAGCAATCATTTTTCAAGTAAACACGGTCGAAGTCCAGACTCACTAATGCATCCTAACAAACTCGATAAGACACACTAATGCAAAATTTTGGTTCTCTAAGACCAACGCTCTGATACCAACTGAAATGTCCCGTTCTTATTGATTAAAAATGTTCCATATTAATTGATTTCGTTGCGAGATTTTGACCTCTATATGAGATGTTTTTCAAAGACTGCATTCATTTTAAAACAAACCATAACCTTTATTTCATCAATAAAGGTTTAAAAAGCTTTACGTAGATTATCAAATAATGATAATCTAAAATATCCTGTTTACACACGACCATTACATAATGGTTTACAATACAAATATGTTACAACAAAATAAGTTTCTTGAATGCAGTTTTTACACAATATCATACAAGCATGGACTCCAAATCTCGTCCTTATTTAAGTATGCGACAGCGGAAGCTCTTAATAATCACCTGAGAATAAACATGCTTAAAACGTCAACAAAAATGTTGGTGAGTTATAGGTTTAACCTATATATATCAAATCATAATAATAGATCACAAGATTTCATATTTCAATACACATCCCATATATAGAGATAAAAATCATTCATATGGTGAACACCTGGTAACCGACATTAACAAGATGCATATATAAGAATATCCCCATCATTCCGGGACACCCTTCGGATATGATATAAATTTCGAAGTACTAAAGCATCCGGTACTTTGGATGGGGCTTGTTGGGCCCGATAGATCTATCTTTAGGATTCGCGTCAATTAGGGTGTCTGTTCCCTAATTCTTAGATTACCAGACTTAATAAAAAGGGGCATATTCGATTTCGATAATTCAACCATAGAATGTAGTTTCACGTACTTGTGTCTATTTTGTAAATCATTTATAAAACCTGCATGTATTCTCATCCCGAAAATATTAGATTTTAAAAGTGGGACTATAACTCACTTTCACAGATTTTTACTTCGTCGGGAAGTAAGACTTGGCCACTGGTTGATTCACGAACCTATAACAATATATACATATATATCAAAGTATGTTCCAAAATATATTTACAACACTTTTAATATATTTTGATGTTTTAAGTTTATTAAGTCAGCTGTCCTCGTTAGTAACCTACAACTAGTTGTCCACAGTTAGATGTACAGAAATAAATCGATAAATATTATCTTGAATCAATCCACGACCCAGTGTATACGTATCTCAGTATTGATCACAACTCAAACTATATATATTTTGGAATCAACCTCAACCCTGTATAGCTAACTCCAACATTCACATATAGAGTGTCTATGGTTGTTCCGAAATATATATAGATGTGTCGACATGATAGGTCGAAACATTGTATACGTGTCTATGGTATCTCAAGATTACATAATATACAATACAAGTTGATTAAGTTATGGTTGGAATAGATTTGTTACCAATTTTCACGTAGCTAAAATGAGAAAAATTATCCAATCTTGTTTTACCCATAACTTCTTCATTTTAAATCCGTTTTGAGTGAATCAAATTGCTATGGTTTCATATTGAACCCTATTTTATGAATATAAACAGAAAAAGTATAGGTTTATAGTCGGAAAAATAAGTTACAAGTCGTTTTTGTAAAGGTAGTCATTTCAGTCGAAAGAACGACGTCTAGATGACCATTTTAGAAAACATACTTCCACTTTGAGTTTAACCATAATTTTTGGATATAGTTTCATGTTCATAATAAAAATCATTTTCTCAGAATAACAACTTTTAAATCAAAGTTTATCATAGTTTTTAATTAACTAACCCAAAACAGCCCGCGGTGTTACTACGACGGTGTAAATTCGGTTTTACGGTGTTTTTCGTGTTTCCAGGTTTTAAATCATTAAGTTAGCATATCATATAGATATAGAACATGTGTTTAGTTTATTTTAAAAGTCAAGTTAGAAGGATTAACTTTTGTTTGCGAACAAGTTTAGAATTAACTAAACTATGTTCTAGTGATTACAAGTTTAAACCTTCGAATAAGATAGCTTTATATGTATGAATCGAATGATGTTATGAACATCATTACTACCTTAAGTTCCTTGGATAAACCTACTGGAAAATAGAAAAATGGATCTAGCTTCAATGGATCCTTGGATGGCTCGAAGTTCTTGAAGCAGAATCATGACACGAAAACAAGTTCAAGTAAGATCATCACTTGAAATAAGATTGTTATAGTTATAGAAATTGAACCAAAGTTTGAATATGATTATTACCTTATATTAGAATGATAACCTACTGTAAGAAACAAAGATTTCTTGAGGTTGGATGATCACCTTACAAGATTGGAAGTGAGCTAGCAAACTTGAAAGTATTCTTGATTTTATGAAACTAGAACTTTTGGAATTTATGAAGAACACTTAGAACTTGAAGATAGAACTTGAGAGAGATCAATTAGATGAAGAAAATTGAAGAATGAAAGTGTTTGTAGGTGTTTTTGGTCGTTGGTGTATGGATTAGATATAAAGGATATGTTATTTTGTTTTCATGTAAATAAGTCATGAATGATTACTCATATTTTTGTAATTTTATGAGATATTTCATGCTAGTTTCCAAATGATGGTTCCCACATGTGTTAGGTGACTCACATGGGCTGCTAAGAGCTGATCATTGGAGTGTATATACCAATAGTACATACATCTAAAAGCTGTGTATTGTACGAGTACGAATACGGGTGCATACGAGTAGAATTGTTGAGGAAACTGAACGAGGATGTAATTGTAAGCATTTTTGTTAAGTAGAAGTATTTTGATAAGTGTCTTGAAGTCTTTCAAAAGTGTATGAATACATATTAAAACACTACATGTATATACATTTTAACTGAGTCGTTAAGTCATCGTTAGTCGTTACATGTAAATGTTGTTTTGAAACCTTTAGGTTAACGATCTTGTTAAATGTTGTTAACCCAATGTTTATAATATCAAAAGAGATTTTAAATTATTATATTATCATGATATTATGATGTATGAATATCTCTTAATATGATATATATACATTAAATGTCGTTACAACGATAATCGTTACATATATGTCTCGTTTCAAAATCATTAAGTTAGTAGTCTTGTTTTTACATATGTAGTTCATTGTTAATATACTTAATGATATGTTTACTTATCATAATATCATGTTAACTATATATATAACCATATATATGTCATCATATAGTTTTTACAAGTTTTAACGTTCGTGAATCACCGGTCAACTTGGGTGGTCAATTGTCTATATGAAACCTATTTCAATTAATCAAGTCTTAACAAGTTTGATTGCTTAACATGTTGGAAACATTTAATCATGTAAATATCAATCTCAATTAATATATATAAACATGGAAAAGTTCGGGTCACTACAGTTCTTGGTCATAAAATTTCAAAGGAAGGAATTGAAGTGGATAGAGCTAAAGTAGATGTAATTGCTAAACTTCCACATCCCACTAATGTTAGAGGAGTTAGGAGTTTTCTAGGGCATGCCAGTTTTTACCGACGTTTCATAAAAGATTTTTCTAAAATTGCCACTCCTATGAATAAACTCCTAGAAAAGGATGCTCCATTCATTTTTCAGATGAATGCATCAAATCTTTTAATATTCTTAAAGAAAAACTCACTAATGCGCCAATCATGATAACTCCAAATTGGAATCTACCATTTGAACTTATGTGTGATGCAAGTGATTTTGCAATGGGAGCCGTTTTAGGACGAAGGATTGAAAAACGATTTCAACCTATTTATTATGCTAGTAAGACGTTACAAGGAGCACAAACGAATTACAAAACTACTGAAAAAGAACTCCTTGCTATTGTCTTTGCTTTTGATAAATTTCGTTCATATCTCGTTCTAGCTAAAACGGTGGTCTATACTGACCATTCTGCTCTTAGATACCTATTTTTGAAACAAGATGCCAAACCAATATTAATCCATTGGATCTTACTCTTACAAGAGTTCGATATTGAAATCCGAGATAAAAAGGGAGCAGAAAATCTCGCCGCTGATCATCTTTCTCGTCTTGAAAATCCCGAATTAGAAGTTCTAAATGAATCGGCCATACAAAACAACTTTTCTAATGAATATCTATTGAAGATAGATTATAATGAAATTCCATGGTTTGCTAACTATGCAAACTATTTAGTATGTGGATTCCTTGAAAAAAGATTGTCGTACCAAAAACGAAAGAAATTCTTTAGTGATATAAAACACTATTTCTGGGAAGATCCACATTTGTTTAAAAGTTGTCCCGATGGAATAATACGCCGATGTGTATTCGGAGATGAAGCTAGTAAAATATTAAACCATTGTCACACAGGACCAACAGGAGGGCATTATGGGCCTCAACTAACAGCAATAAAAGTTTACGATGCTGGATTCTATTGGCCTACAATTTTCAAAGACGCACACCTTCTTTGCAAATCCTGTGATGCTTGTCAAAGGGCCAGAAAAATAAGTCAACGTGATGAAATGCCACAAAATGTCATTCAAGTATGTGAAGTATTTGACATTTGGGGTATTGACTTTATGGGTCCATTTCCAAAATCTCGTAATAATCTATACATTCTCGTTGCCATTGATTATGTATCTAAATGGGCGGAAGCACAAGCTCTCCCAACTAACGATGCACGAGTTGTATTCAACTTTTTAAAATGTCTTTTTGCAAGGTTCGAAACACCGAAAGCTTTCATAAGTGATCGGGGTGCTTATTTTTGTAATAATCAACTTGAGAAAGTTCTCAAAAGATATGGAGAAACTCATAAAATCTCCACTGCATATCATCCACAAACAAGTGGACAAGTTGAAAATACCAATCGAGCTTTAAAATGTATTCTAGAGAAAACTGTAGGATCAAATCCGAAGGAATGGTCCATGAAATTAGAGGATGCACTCTGGGCTTTTAGAACAGCCTACAAAACTCCAATTGGTACCACAACTTTTAAACTCGTTTACAGAAAAGCATGTCATCTTTCAGTAGAAATTGAACACAAAGCATTTTGGGATTTGAAGACATGTAATCTTGATTTACATGAAGCCGAACGTCTACGATTAAGTCAACTAAACGAATTAGAAGAATTAAGACATGAAGCATACGAAAATTGGTTAATCTATAAAGAAAGAACGAAAAAATGGCATGATAAAAGAATCAGAAGTTCAAAAGAATTTAAAGAAGGAGACAGAGTTCTTCTTTTCAATTCACGATTCAAGCTATTTCCTGGAAAATCGAAATCAAGATGGTCTGGACCATTTATAGTCAAAAGAGTTTTCCCGTACGGAACAGTAGAATTAATAAATTCAAATGGGATTGAATTTAAAGTTAATGGTCACAGAGTTAAACATTACATCCATGATCCGATGGAAGTTGACAACGAAGTTAATCACAATTTCAACACCACAGCTAACTAAGTGTGGGGAGAATCAAGTCTTTTAAGGATAATATGTATTTCTGTTAGAGTTAGATATTCTGTTTTCGTGTAGTTCTCGAGAATGGAATCCGAATGGTCTTTTCCTAGCAGACCCTAAAGAACTAGTCTTCTCCCCCTATTCTGAATTTTTATTTTTTTAAGTTTTACAAGATGAAGACTTCCTGTGAACTAAACCATGGTCTAATGCTACACGCTTTGATCACTAAACGTAATAATGACACCCTTTCAAGTGAATTAGTATCATTAATCAGAGACAAATTGGACGGAGTAAGAAAAGAATCCAGGAACGAAAATAATAAGTTACATTTTGGTAAAGGAAAATAGAAATCCACAGCGAAAAGAAGAGCACGACACCTTGAAAGATGTCACAAATGCGGAAAATGGTCACACGAAGGAAAATGCTCGACGAATCAGACATATTCCAATACCAAATTCGTTACTTTATGCAGAGATGGACCGTTCATATGTTTCGAAGAAAAAACGTTGAATGCTCGAGGTTATGCCTATGTAGCTATGGAAAACCAATTAGTCCGACTATCTTATGAGTGGGCTAAAGCAGGTCACTGAGAATTCTATCTCACAGGTAAGTATGTAAGTTTTTATTTTTATTTTATTGCTTTTAACCTTTTGATAATAAACGCTGAATCATTCGCTATAAAGTATTAAATTGGTATTCAATAAACTTAGGTATGCGTAACCGAAATTATTGATATCATACAAAAATTTACTACATCACTGCGAAATTTACCGTTTATTCATAATGTATAAATATCTTTAATCAATCAATCCAAAATATTTCAAAAATTCGTCAGGATTAAAACTAGGTAATATAGCCGAAATTACTTTACCGAAAAGAGGGGCATATATTTTTGATAATATTTGATTGATTAAAGTGGGATAAAAGACCAAAAAGATTTTTAATTTTATTTTTACTTTGTTTTTAAAATTAATATTAAAATTATTATTATAAACTTTTTAAAATCAATATATATTTAAGTTTGTAAATATTTGAAAAAGTTAATATTTTTAATATAAGTTTGTATGTATAAAAACAAAAATATAATATTAGTTTGGTGTGAATTTATAATTTTCATAATATGAATTTTTAATTTTATGCATTTTAAATTTAAGTTTGGTGTGAATTTAAAAACAAAAATTTACTTTATTTCGTTAAGTTAAAATTATGATTTTTAAAATTCGTCGTAAGTTGAAGACTAGGTCATTGAACCGAAATTGCTTTATCCAAGGGAGGGACGAGAACTTTTATTATCATTATTTTTAATCTTATTGAATTAAGGTATACCAAAAACATTAAAAAACCCAAAAATCTTTACTTTTAAAAACCGCGCTTTGAATTGACAAATTTTAAAATTTTGTCGAGGGACGGACTAGGACATCGTTCCGAAACGCCCTCATTCTAAAAAGAAACAAATTTTTAATATTTAATTTAATTAAATGTTTTATTAAGTATAAGGTTTTCATATAAAAAAAAGCTAAAAGTACTGTACCCGGGACACCATGCGATCGCATGGGATTTGGCCTTTCAGTCCATGCGATCGCATGCAGCTGAAATTCTGGCTAGGAACAAAAGCTCGAGTAGTTCTGCTCTTCACCACAACACACACACAATACACGAAAACTCTCCCAAAACCCTCTCAAATTTCATCATTTTTTCACCAAAATTTACCAAATTTCTTGCTACAATTCGTTCTAAACATAAAATTGTTCAGAAGTTTATCAAGAAAGGTAACAATTACATCCCTAAACCTCTTTAAATTTGATTTTTAGTATTCTTGAGCTATATTTTTCCTAATTTAATTTTGTTAGTTTCTAGTGTAATTAGAGTTAAATTGTTAGTATTTTATGCATGTATAACCTAGATTGATGCTATTTAACATGATTTGAAGCCAAAAACTTCAAAATTTTTAGAAATCTAGGGTTTGTGTTCTTGAGTAATTTGGGGCTTTTTAATATAAACAGGTTATGGCCGATTTTTTTCATGAATTATTGCTAAATTAAGTAGTGTAACATGTTTAGGTAGCTAAATGATCCAAACTTTGATCCTAAACATGATTTTTGAAGATTAAAGTGGACTTTTTAGGTATAAAATTCATGAACTTGATTAATTTGATATAATTGCCATTCGAGACTTGTTTAATTGTTAGTAATGGATGTTTTAACATGTTATTTGAGTTAAATACTTATGAACTTTGTATACATTTTCATATATGCTTATTTAAAAAAGTGTAAGATTGTAAAAAATGTGAAAATATGTATAAGTTTAATTTTGATTGAACATGTTAATTTAATTGTTTCAAGTTGTCATTTTACTAACACTAATGCATATTTGGATGCACAAATTTTGTGTTTAATGTGTTTTGCAGAGATTTGCAGATACTGATGGTGCAACATCATCATCCAGGCAACCTGCTCCAGAACCTGAACCTGAAATGCAATATGAACCTGAACAAGAACCACAACAGAAACCACAACAACAGGTTGATCAACACGTACCTTATTATGATTCGCTACAATTAGTTGATGCCTTCACAGTATTTCCGATGCATCCACCAGTAGAATACCCAACGATTCCTAAACACACGTTGCATCCTAATGTGAGATTCGATAGAAGCTGGAGAGATTACCCGGCATATCAAAGTAATAAATTCAAATTAGTAACGAAAGATGTAGAGGTGCCTTGGGTAATTGATTAGAATCCTTTAGAAACGGTACATCTAGCTGACCGTGTTAGGCTGCTACTGATTCAAAGGTATGGCAGCACTTCTTTTCATGATTGGGAACGTCTATTCACCATCCGTAGACCTGTATATAAGGAATGGTGTATAGAGCTTATGAATACTATAGCATTAAATGCAGATGTAGATAGGTTAGATGATAGAAGTTTTCTTAGGTTTATACTTGGCCGTAGGATGTACAGGATGTCCATGCTGGACATGGCCAGGGCTTTACAGATATATACTCCTAGTGAATTACTACTACCCGATTGTATGAATTAGATTTATCGTGGTGAAAGGGTAGATAGGAATTTTGACGCGAACGCCGTCTAGAGGCGTATGTCAAACTATAATGTTTTTACACTGGGAGGAAAACACTCCTACTTACATATTAACAAAGCCGAGCTTCGTATAATTCATAGATTTTTGGCTAACTCGATTACACAGAGAGGTCACAATAAGGAGAAAATGACCTTACATGATTTATTTTACCTAAAGTGTATTCGAGACCCAAGAAGCTTTGTTAATATTCCTTACTGTGTTGGTTTTTATTTGTCAAACATGGTGGAAGGAATACAGGAAGGGGGATTATAGGAGGAGGTATTTTTGTTACTCTCATTGGAGAGTATTTGGGTGTAGATAGGGACCAATGGGGTCCACTTATGGTAAGTAGGGAACAGGTTGAGTCTTTAGGATTGAAGGTCTATCAGGGTGCTAAGGTATTAAAGAGCAGACGCAACCAGCCAGTACCCTATGAAGGTAGTCATCCTCAGTTAGAGAGAGTTTCAGATGAGGAAATGGAGGAAGCAGATGACATTAGGGATGTCATTAAGGAGGCTATGACTGACGTCTACCAGTGTGTAGATGAGGTAGATATGACAAACGGGGAGAGATTTCGTCAGATGGAGCAGTGGCAAGCCCGGAATGATTACGAGCATTCCAGGCAACGATAGCATGATAGATGGGACTATCATCAACAATAGATTATGAGCCGGCTGTCACCTCAGGATCACTACATTCCGACCCGACCCGCTTACTATCCTCCACACCAGCCCGAGATGAGACCACCATATACTCTCTACGACCCTAACCAGGCCTACTAGTACACCTATCACCAACCATGGAACCCGGACGATGACATGAACTGGAACCCCTATCCACATTGATATAGTTCCTGTTGGTGATTTCTATAATTTCTATGATTTATTATTTTTATTTATTTATGTTTAAACATATGATATTGTGATACATTAATGTATTGTTTACTATTTTTATTATTTTGTACTAATATTTCATATTTGATTTGAAAGTGGGATTTTAAGTCCCATTTCAAATTACCATGCATGTTTATATTTGTATGTATGTATATTATCAATTGTACACAATAGGGTAAAACAGCGCATTTTCAAAGACTGGCATTAAGTTCAGCAAAAGCTACAAATTTTGACGACAAAACGAAAAACAAATGTGATGTAACAACAAGACGGAATGAACAAATAATGTGCACCATTTATTATTCAGCAAACAAACGCCAATATGTTTGGAAACTTTGGTAAAATTTGATCATTTTTCTACGCTAATCACCCTCAATAATTTAAATTGTTACTGATTTCTTACAAATGAGGGCATTGCAAGATCTTAAGTGTGGGAAGGGGTTAAATTCTTTCGGATTTTTAAAATTTTAACTTATACACCTGGTTACCATTAAAAAATACTAGTAACACAGTAGTTGTATTAGAATCTAGTGCTCTCTGATAATAAAGAACAGCCCTAGTCTTATATACTGACTACCCAATTCTAGTAAAATTTTCAAAATTTTCAATTAAATGAATTCAAAATCATGTTTATACATATTTATAAACGATAAAACTAGGTGTTAACACCGAAATTATTGTTACCTCGAAAAGGACATAAATTGAGAAACAACCCAAAATGTTAGAATTCATTTAAAATGGAATAGAGGATAATAAAAAGGCAAAAAAAGAAAGGAAAATAAAAGTCAAGTGTGGGAAAAATTTACCAAGTTATTTAAAACATATATCACATATTTTCGTACAAATAACTGAAGATGCTTTTGCTTTAGACTAAACTAATCAGTTTTACCCGATTTACTGTAATATATTTGAAAGAAAGATGGATCTACACGATGAATCAATTCCATCATTAAAAGGAAGTAAAGTCTTCCGAAAAAGATACGCGCTTCTTGATTTAGGTCATGAAGTTGTCGTCCAGACCAGCTGTAGGTTGACGAAAAATCTAGAAAAGTCATCACTAAAATTAGCAGGAAATCCACGGACCTCAGCATCAAACAGGGTCGCCAAGTAGTCAGACTTATCCTAACCATGAGAGGATCTGTCTCGTAAAATGGGGAGGGCGCCGTGCAAATTAGCTTGATAAGACTAATGAATCAGACCCCCAGAAAAGGATAATCTCCTTAAAGATTAAAAATTTGCTTTTAAGCCTGATATTACTCAATCCTAGAGATTGACCTTAAAGATTGAGAATTACAAACTCATGGAATTCGATGATATCTAAACTCGAGCTTGAACGAGAAAATATTTTGATCAAAATTACAAACCAATTTTTTTTCTGAAAACCCATTTTCAATGCGTTCATTACCATTGAACGTAAAATCCTAAGAATTCAAACTGAAATTCATTAGGTCACCTGAACCAAATCGGGTGTCAATCGTAAGAACGGTGGTTGCATAGCATGGTCAAAGACAGGACCTTGTGCCAGACCAAAAAACCATAAGGGTGAGCTTTACTATTGCTCCTACAAAGGATAGTAATTGCATCCGACACTTTATAGACCATAATTAAAAGCATGTCAGGGGACATTGCCTTAACAGTTTCTTGTTCAACGCTTTCCTTTACAACCGGACGGTAGTTTACCGAAAGGTAATATACGGAGCAAGTATACTGGACGTGTTGCTTTCCTAATACAAGGTTAGCAAGTGGGTGACACAAAACCATAAGTTTTGAGCTAAAATTTTCAAATCTGAAACCCACCAAACCCAAAAAAAAAAAAAAACATTTTGCAAACACCGGTGAAGGGTTATTCCGGAAAACTTATCTAGGGTAAAAGCTAGATTATATTTTCAAAAGATCAAATGTTTTCATAAAGATCCAATTTCCTTAAGGATCTAAATTTTTATAGTCATGTGGGACTGTAAACCACATCGTTACTATCATTGTTTATACCACCGTATAGAAATCACTGATGTACAAAGTGTGAAGAATAAAGAAGTGATTCTAGTATGTTTTTATTTCAAGACTATATTGCTTGAGGACAAGCAACGCTCAAGTGTGGGAATATTTGATAATGCTAAAAACGAACATATATTTCATAGCATTATCCCTCAAGAAAGACAAGCTTTTAGTTGCAATTGTTCTATTTACAAGTAATATTCGTTTAAATAATAAAAGGTGAAGACAAAAGACAGATTCGACGAATTGAAGATGCAAACGACCAAAAAGTTCAAAAGTACAAAGTACAATCAAAGTGGTTCAAATTATTGATGAGAAACGTCTCGAAATTACAAGAGTACAAGACGCAAAACGCAAAATACAATATATTAAATTGTACGCAAGGACGTTCGAAAAACCGAAACCGGGACCAGAGTCAACTCTCAACGCTCGACGAAACGGACTAAAAATTACAAGTCAACTATGCACATAAATATAATATAATCTTTAAATAATTACTAAAATTATTTATATATTATATTTATTTAATAAACCGTCGGCAAACTAAAAAACAAAGACATGTGAACTTCCCCAGCTGGCCATGCGATCGCATGGCCTGGAGGAGCAAAACTCATGCGATCGCATGAGCCCCTGTAGCAGCTGACATGCCTATAAATTCGCGGTTTTGGTTGATCATATATCCATCCATCTCTCTATCTATCATACGTATATATATATATATATATATATATATATATATATATATATATATATATATATATATTATATTTTAATTTTAATTTTAACTTTAAATTCTAATAATAAGGGTATGTTAGCGAATGTTGTAAGGGTGTAAGTCGAAATTCTGTCCGTGTAACGCTACGCTATTTTTAATCACTGTTAGTTATGGTTAATGTTATTTTTAATTTAATGTCTCGTAGCTAAGTTATTATTATGCTTATTTAATGCCGAAGTAATCGTAATGTTGGGCTAAATATTAAAATTGGGTAATTGGGCTTTGGACCATAATTGAGGTTTGGGCAAAAGAACGACACTTGTAGAAATTAGACTATGGGCTATTAATGGGTTTTATATTAACTAAATGATACCTCGTTGATTTAATATATAGACTTATAATTTGACGTATTTATATATAATCACATACACTTGACTGGGTACGGTGGGCGGGATATCTATAAATACCAATAATTATTCATTTTATCGGACACGTAACTGGATTAATAGTTAATAGACTTGTTTAAACAGGGGTGGATTACATTCAAGGGTAATTGGTGTAATTGTTAACAAAGTAGTAAAACCTTGGTCTACACTTAGTCGATAACCTGGTGTATTCATTAATCAAAGTATTAAGACCTTGTTACAATTCGAATCCCCAATTTGTTGGAATATTTAACTTCGGGAATAAGAATAATTTGACGAAGACTTTCGTACTTTATGATTATTACTGATGGACTATTATGGACAAATCCGTATAGACATATCGAATAATCCAGGATAAAGGACAATTAACCCATGGTAATAAAACTGAAATCAACACGTCAAACATCATGATTACGGAAGTTTAAATAAGCATAATTTATATATTTCATATTTAATTGCACTTTTAATTATCGCACTTTTATTTATTATCATTATATTTAATTGCACTTTTAATTATCGTACTCTTTAATTTTCTTACTTTTTATTTATCTCATTTTTATTTATCGCAATTTTATTATCGTTATTTACTTTACGCTTTAAATTAAGTTATATTTATTTTTAATATTTTACATTAGGTTTTAACTGCGACTAAAGTTTTAAAATTGACAAACCGGTCATTAAACGGTAAAAACCCGCTTTTATAATAATAATACTACTTATATATATTTTTGTATTTTTACAATTATAACTAAAAAAATATAGCGTTAAACTTGGCTAAGTCTCCCTGTGGAACGAACCGGACTTACTAAAAACTACACTACTGTACGATTAGGTACACTGCCTATAAGTGTTGTAGCAAGGTTTAGGTATATCCACTCTATAAATAAATAAATCACTTGTGTAAAATTGTATCGTATTTAATAGTATTTCCTTGTAAAATTAATAATATTTCATATACCCCTCGCATAACATCAGTATTACGGGTTGGGATGTTACACAAAGGTTACATGAATCAATGGCAAGCTTTCGGGCCGAATGGTTATTGTGATACTTATGATAGGAGTTATCCAAACTGGGATTATGATTACAATTCTATGAATGATTTTTCCCATATGGATCAACCTTGTAATAATGGTCCTATTTCCAATTTTGACTTTATGAGTCAACCAATGGACTATTGTTATGAGGGGGATGACTCGACATGGGATTCTTCTCAATTTCAATTTCAAAATCAATAACAAGAGGAGATCGATTCGAATTTACTAGAGTTATTCTCAAACGTTGTGAGAACCCTCCTTAATCGTATGGAAGATTTAATTCAAGAGAGAATAGTTTTGAGGGAAATGTTAGAAATTTAACAAGCTTCAATTCAAATCTGAGAGAAAACCGTGAGTTCCATGCTCCTTTTAGTTAAAGATTTTGTATCCACTACCATTTCACCACCCACTTCACCCATAGTCTCTACTTCTCGGTCAAGTAATTGGGTCTTTTATGATGACAATGATGATGATGTAAGCTTTCATGCCAAGATCGAAGTAGTGAAGATTGCACAAGTACCCGAATCTTCGATAACCATTGATGAAAGAAGAATGAAGATGATGATAAGGATAATGATGAAGGTGAAGATGATGGTGAGGAGTATGATGAAGAAGTTAGTGAGAGTGATGAGGAAGATGATGAAGTGAGTAAAACTTGGCCAACACCCAACATTTTTACAATCCATGATAATCCACTTGGTGATGGAAAGTATGATAGTGATGATGATAGTGAAGATGATGATGAAGAAATAGATGAGGTTGAGAATATCATACCCGAAACATTCAACGTGTACAACAATTCTCTCGGGTATGGTATATAATGTTTTAAGGAGGTTTTACAACCCGAGGTCGATGGTTCGTGTTTGTGTGTGTCAATTAAGAAAGCGAACTTCGTGTTCAAAACCGTGTTTAGAAGAGAGTCAATTGTTGACTCTTGGGTTGTTTCAATCTTCTTCATGCTAATGAAGAAGATTCTCTTAAATTTCATATACACCACCCGAGGGGTTAATAATTGGCTCACTCTCTTGATTCGTGGAACTTTTTCCACCGATTTCACATGCTGTCCGATAAAGTGTGGGGGATGACCGCCCCAATAAGGAATGTTAAGAAGATGGGGACGGGTCAAGACAAAGACTCGTTAATCAAAATCAAAGCAAAAGGGAAGTTTGGTGATGCGGTTTTGATAAGATAATTTCATGCAATTTGATAATCACTTGTGGAAATGAGTCACTAGTGTTAGTGATTATTGGTGAGTTTGGGTCATCGGTTATGCTCCGAAGTGCAATTGGATCATTATTGCACTAGGTGTCATTTTGGGTTAGTGTTAATCCACCCTAAGTGAGTGTTGATTGCGTAATAAATGGAATAGGTACATTCCATTAACGGGTTGTGAAGTTGGTCAATTGCATCCATCAAGGCGCTAAGGTGAGTGTAAATATAGTATATGCATATGTATGCATAGGGTGGGTGCGGGTGTGGTGGGGCGAATCTCGTGTGTATTCAGATTCACCTCGTGTGTGTGTGTGTGTGTGTGTGTGTGTTTTCTGTGACCACCCTTAGGGTAGTGAATTGCGTGAGCATTTAGATTCACTAGGGCGCGTGAATTCGGCCATCCCCGTGGTTGAAGTGGCTTGTGGTAGTGAATCGCGTGAGTATTCGGATTCACTATGGCGCGTGAGTGTTCGGCCAACCCCGTTTTCGTTGTGGTGTGGGGAAGTGAATCACATGAGTTTTCGAATTCACTATATCGCGCGAGCTTTCCGTCATCTTCGTTGTTGTGTCTGTTTGGGGTAGTGGATCGCGTGAGTATTAGGTTCACAATGACGCGTGAGTTTTCGGTCATCCCCGTGGTTGTTATGGATTGAGGTAGTTAATCGCGTGAGTTTTCGAATTCAGTAGGGCGCATGAGTTTTGGCCACCTCTCGTGTATTTATGGTTAAGGGTTAATAGTAGTGTTTTGTACGTACACACACACACATATAAATATATAGATATACATATATATTGTTGTGGTTGTATTTATTCTTGTGGACTTGCCTTGGAGGTATTAGCTTATAGCTTACTTTCATATACTCAAGCATGGTATGTTTTTATTATATGTTATTGGTGATGCGTAGTCACTCTATGTATATATATATGTATATAGTATGTTTACATTCACTAAGCATTGCTTACCCTCTTATTGTTTACACTTTTATAGATTCGAGAAGCGGAGGAGGCAAGGTTAAGTACGGGAACTAGAGGACTACCGCATATTGCTTTGAAGACATTTATTTTGGAATTCGAATTAGGATTGGGTAGTTGAATCCCAACCACCATGATTGGTCTTTTGATTGTAACTAAACTAAGCTGGGTCAAAAATTGTCACGTTGTGGTATTAATGGGTCGTTGGAGTCCCAAGGTTCGAAATACTCATTTTGTTAGTTAAATCTTCTTTATTTAATGTCTAGAAAATGTTAAACTTGGCTTTAGTTGTTATCGGTGGACTCGATGCTGAGTTTGAGGTGTCAAAATTGTTCTTACACCTCAGTATATGTTTCTGCCTAATATCGAATCGCGACCCACCTTCGCCGCGTCGCAACTCGTGGTGTATTTTGAATACCGAGAACATATTGTGGATTTGGGTGTCCGACTTCGAAGGAAGTCGCATTGCGATTAATTGCTGGGAATTAACGTTCAGGCAATGGTTAAGCTCGACATTGAATCTACACTTGGGACCGCGTCGCTATGGGATGAACCGCGTCACGATGAGATGAACCGCATCGTATAACGACCCTCATTTTTCCATTCTATATTTTTCCAATATTAAATGCCCAAACAATATAATTAAAACTTAATGATTAAACTTTAATCAACAATTAATAAGTATTAAGAGTTATAAAACACATTAATTAACTTTGTGCAATAATTGACAAGTTAATAAAAGATGAAAAGTAAAAGCTTATTAACTCCCGTGAACAAAATGTAATAACTCAAAACTTAAAGCTTTTAAACAAGTAAACTTGAACTTATAAGGAACCATTTTAACTAACCAAAAGTATAATGACTAAAACGAAAAAGTTCCAACCTCACATCTATAACCCTAGCCGATTTTTGGTGAAGGCAAAAAGACCATTTTTCCCTCCAAAAATTCGGCCATAATAACCACCATAAACCTTACACCCTAACTTGTTCCCTAAGCAATCCTAACTAAACCCTAATTCTAGATCTTTCCTAACTCAAGTATAAAAGGAGGTGTTTAGGAGATCATTTTCATCATTCATTCACATTCTCACTAATCACCTCACAATCTCCTCCCTCTCCCTCTCCCTCTCTTGGCTCACGACCAAACCACCACCACCACTCACGGTTTTTAACAAAACCGAACACCACCAACACCATTTTGATTATTTGGTTAATTTCTTCTACTTTTCGGGTGATCTTCAAGCGTGTTCATCGTGTTCTTCATGATCTTCAAACGTGTTCTTGTTTTTCAAATGCTTTGATCTTCATCTTCAAGCTTTCTTCTTGTTTTCTTGTTAATCTTCATCATCATTAACAAGGTATGATCCAAGATCTTAAACTTTTAAATCTTTCTTTCAATTCGTAATTTAATTCATTCATGTTCTTGATCTTATTCATTCATACTCATGATCTTGTTAAATTATACAAACATCTATACATATACATATACTGTAGTGACCCGAACTTTTTCATGTTTATATATATATATATATATATATATATATATATATATATATATATATATATATATATAATGAAATTGATATTTACATGATTAAATATTTCCAACACGTTAAGCAATCAAACTTGTTAAGACTTGATTAATTGAAATAGGTTTCATATAGACAATTGACCACCCAAATTGACCGGTGATTCACGAACGTTACAAATTCGTAAAAACTACATGATGTTATATATATAGACATATATATGGTTAACATGAGATTATGATAAGTAAATATCTCACTAAGTATATTAACAATGAGTGATATACATAAAAATGAGTTTATTGAATTAAGAAACTCGAAACGATATATATAACGATTATCGTTATAACAACGTCTTGCTAAATACATATGAATCATATTAAGATATTGTTACACTATGTTTAAATATGATAAGTGGTAAGTAAACATATCATTAAGTGTATTAACAATGAACTATATGTAAAAACAAGACTACTAACTTAAGGGTTTCGAAATGAGACATATATGTAACGATTATCATTGTAACGACATTTAAATGTATATATATCATATTAAGATATATTAATACATCATATTATCATGATAATATAATAATTTAACATCTCATTAGATATAATAAACAATGGGTTAACAACATTTAACAAGATCGTTAACTTAAAGGTTTCAAAACAACACTTACATGTAACAACTAACGATGACTTAACGACTCTGTTAAAATGTATATACATGTAGTGTTTTAATATGTATTCATACACTTTTGAAAGGCTTCAAGACACTTATCAAAGTACTTCTACTTAACAAAAATGCTTACAATTACATCCTCATTCATTTTCATCAACAATTCTACTCGTATGTACTCGTATTTGTACTCGTACAATACACAGCTTCTAAATGTATTTACTATTGGTATATACACTCCAATGATCAGCTCTTAGCAGCCCATGTGAGTCACCTAACCATGTGGGAACCATCATTTAACATCTAGCATGAAATATCTCACAAAATTACAAACTAATGGAGCCTATATGGAGACTACAAAATCACGTGTAGAATGGTACTCACAAACACATTTACTTTGCAATTTTCTTGAATCAAATTAATCTCTCTCAAGTGTTCTTCCATTGTTCTAAGTGTTCTTCATCATCGTCATCAAAATCTAGCTCAATCTAGCTCAAAAATCCAAACATAAAACAACTTACAAAACAACAACTCAAGAACACATCAAGAACACTTTCAAGTTTACTAGCTTACTTCCAATCTTGCAAATCCATTTCAAGTGATCATCCAATCTCAAGAAATCTTTCTTATTTACATTAATATATCTTTCTAATTTAAGGTAATACTCATATTCAAACTTGGATTCAATTCCTATAACTTTAACAATCTTATTTCGAGTGGAAATCTTACTTGAACTTGTTTTTGTGTCATGATTCTACTTCAAGAACTTTCAAGCCATCCAAGAATCCTTTGAAGCTAGATCAAATTTTGACACTTCCAGTAGGTTTACCTACTAAACTTAAGGTAGTAATGATGTTCATAACATCATTCGATTTATATATATATATATATATATATATATATATATATATATATATATATATATATATATATATATATATATATATATATATATATATATATATATATATATATATATATATATATATATAACTATCTTATTCGAAGATTTGAACATGTAATCACTAGAACATAGTTTAGTTAATTCTAAACTTGTTCGCAAACAAAGTTAATCCTTCTAACTTGAATTTTAAAAGAAACTAGTATCACGACCCGGAAAATTTCGACTAATTTTAAACCAAACTCTCTATACGATTCATTATCTTTAACACGATAAGCAAAGTCTGTTGGGTTGAGTCTCAAAAACTGTGAACTGTTTCATATATTTAATTACCTTTTGACTATTCTCGACAATTCACGAACAATAGTTTATGATTAATATACATAATTATTGATTGTATGAATATTATAATATATTCAACATGAGATATTATAAAAATGTTACATAGGTATTAATATGTAAAAATCAATAATTTAAATTTAATTACAAGTTAAACTATAGTTGTTATATTATCTTTATTATTATTACTAATGTTATTAATGTCATTAACATTAGAGATAGTAATAAAATTATAATTTTTTTTTTATTATTATGATTGATATTATTATTATAATAAAATAATACAAATTATTATTTATTATTATTAATAATATTAATATCATCATTTTTTTATATATAATAATTATATTCATTATTACTATTTATTATTATTATAATTTTAATTTTGATTATCAATATTATTATTATTATTATTCTTATTATTATTATTATTATTAGTATTTTGATTGTTTATAATATCATTACTTGTACTATAATTAATATATTTATATTTATATTTACTTATTATTAATATTAAAAATACTATATAAAAACAAAGGGGTAAGTGTAATCTGTTATATATCTTTTCACCCTATCTTTTATTCTTTAAAAACCCTGTACGCCCGTGATTTATTCAATCACCTCAACCCTACAGATCGATTTGTTTTATTGGTGAACAATCATTTCGACTTACTATAAATTTTATCTATTGTTGTCTGATGAATTAATCAAATAAAAAGAGAAGTTTGTTTCCTGTTCTCGACACCCAACCTTCCATCTTGAACCACATGTTCACCACCAGCCACCACCGGCTGCCCAACCACCGCAACAACCCACATCCTCTGTCGCCCACCAATCCACCACCACCTCCTTCTTTCTTTATCTCTTTTCTTTCTCTATTATATATCCGGGAATCTATTAAACACTCACCACCGTCACCCTATTACAACCGCTAACCATCACCTTCGATTTTAATCCAATTCATCACCTTCAATCTCCCTAAACCATGGACAAACCCAACACCCTATTGTTGCATGTTGTTTCTATTCGACTTCATCATCAAAACAGACACCACCTTTCGAAACCACAATAACAAACCATTGTGAACCACCCATTAAATCACGACACCTACTTCAAAACCCCACCACCTTTAGTTGATCGAAAACCACCTACAACCTTGATCAACCCTCACATCTCTGATCACACCCATAGCCATTGAACCACCAACACGTTACTATGTTTCTTGTATCATTCAAACCACAGTAAACACCAACCATCTATCTATCTATTTTATTTTATGTTTTCATCAAACACCCAAGGACACCCTCAACCATTAATTGCCACCCGACACCACACCCATCTTCACCACCGCCGTCTGCCAATCTACTAATATTAGAAACCCAAAAACAAAACAGCCATGATAAAAATTCGAATGATGCAAAACTACAAATTCTTGTTATCCTTTAAATCAAATGATGCGTGATATTTTTATCCCTTTGTGTTCCTTGTGGCAGACAAATATTAAGCATGCAACCCCACTTATCATTAAAAGAAATTGACACAATTCACTAGTTCTAAGTGGGCTGTTAACGAATCTCATAAAAAAAAATCATCGAGCTTAGTGGTAAACGAATCAGGAAAGTTAGTGGTAATAGTTTATTGGTTGGGCTTGGCTATTCGTGTAATAGTTTATATATATCATAGTTAGTGGACTGCTTTATTCCTGATTTTTGTACGGGCCGAGAATCATCTTTCGATTTGTTTGGTAGTCTATAACGAGACTATGAATGATAAAAGGTGAGGTATTGATATTCGTTGATATATATAAAATGAAGATAATTAGATAATGATGAAGACGAAAATTAAATTAAGTTAGTAGATGTGTTGGTATATTTTCCTGCCATGGTTACGCGGTTACGGGTTATTGAAAACATACACACACAATAGTGATAAAGATGATGAAAGTTGAAGATGATATATAGATGATGGTATACATAAAGGATAAGTGGAGATATTAGGATTATGATTTTAGGTGGTGATACATAGATTAGGATAATTAAAGATGATGAAGAATGAAAACTGTTATAATCACGATAGTGATGATCATGGTTATGATTATGTTATGGATGATATGATAATAACGGGTTAAAAGAATAAATGGTATGGAATAAAAATAAAAAATAATTAATGGAGCTGTAGATTAAGGATGTTAGCGGGATGTCGCGGGTTCAAACCCGGACTTGGACATTTTTAAGGACTACTTCGTTGAGGTTGTACTATTTACTTAATTATTTATGATTATCATTATCTTATTATTATTATCATTATCATTATTAAATCTAGTCATTTTCATAAATATTATTAATATAACTAATAATATTATTATTATTATTAATATTATGAAACATTTTTATAGTTATCATTATTATTAGTATTAATTATTAATATCATTATTATTTTATTATCATTATTATTATTTTTAACATTAATATTATTAGTTATATAAAACTATACTTAATACATATAATATAACTATATATAAATTGTTTTTAATACATAAAATAAATACATTTACAAAACATACAAATTATTAATATAAAATGATATCACTAATAAATATATATATAAATTTGTTTGATTTCAATTATATGTGTTAATATATATATATAAATGATATAGGCTCATGAATCCGAGACTAATCCTACACTGTTCAATGATGTCATATGTATTTTTACTACAAAATACAGTATGGTGAGTTTCATTTGCTCCCTTTTTAATTGCTTTTGTAATATATATTTTTGGGCTGAGAATACATGCGCTGCTTTTATAAATGTTTACGAAATAGACACAAGTACTAAAAATATATTCTACGTTGAGTTGTACCACCCTGCATATCTTCCCTAATAGCTTGGTAACTACTATTTACATGTGGAATTGTAAACGCGAATCCTGTTGATAGATCTATCGGGCCTGACAACCCCAACCGGACTGGACGACCAGTATTCAACGGTTGCATAGTAATTCGTTTCGGTGACTACACTTGGTACGGTGTAGTGAGATTTCATAATAAAGGAAATATGCGACGTGATTAAATGTTAAGTATGGTTACCAGGTGCTCAACCACTTAGAATGCTTTACATACACTTGCAAGTGTATTATGTTTATGATTATGAAATCTTGTGGTCTATTAATATATTGAAATGATTATTATGATAAATCTATGAACTCACCAACCTTTTGGTTGATACTTTTATGCATGTTTTTTTCTCAGGTACGAATTAAGTCTTCCGCTGTGCATTTGCTCTATTGAAAGATATTATTTGGAGTCATTCATGGCATATTTAGGTCAGTACCTCGCAATGGGACCAGATGTTGATGATTTCATCCAGGGGGATAAGGACGGGTCGTCACAGGTGGTATCAGAGCGGTGGTCTTAGCGAACCAGGTCTTGCACTAGTGTGTCTAACTGATAGTTGCTTAGATGCATTAGTAGGTCTGGACTTCGACCGTATATGCATGTCAAAAGTTTTGCTTATCATTTAGTGTCGAAAAATTATTTGCTTATCATCCTTAAAGTCTAGATATGTCTTACTGCCGCTATTGCATAGACAGTGTATAGATAAATTCATATCTTAGCATATATGTTATTGTTACCTTTGCCTGGCAGCTTCCGTAGATTCCTCCATAACTTATGGGATTTTAGTATTATATATGCATATGTAAATTATGTATTGTAGGGTACTAATCTACATTATATAATCTATTTCTTATCTAAAATCCTTTAGCTGATCGTACGAGATGAATCCCTCAACCAGTTCGAATTCCTCAGATTCCGACAGCTATTCCGATATGGAGTTTCACCTAAGCTCCGAAAGCAGTGTCACCAGAATAAATCAACCAATCATCATCCCCAATTCAATTAATGGATTCGTAGTCGACTTAATCAATGGAGACGTGCAGAAGGCAATCCCTTCCACTAATCGAATTCACCTCTTGGCGAAGAACCTGAAGCACCTACCGGCGAAGCTATCCGAAACACCATTTTCAGCCACATTTCCAGAGTATCTCGTCATGACTATATACTATCTCAAATCCTAGATCTTATTCATTCACTCGTTCCGATCGACAATCATCCCGGAGTAATACAAGAAGTCAACGAACTTCGCGCTCGAGTAATCATTTTGGAGAATATTGTGCAAAATGTACCAGCTTCAGCAACATCACCGGCATCAACAGTACAACCAACAACATAAGTTTCAACATCACATGCCCAATATCTCATTCTGTATCTCGAGTATAATCATCGTTCTACAAATCATTCTACATTATTTATCTTCGTTCGACATGGCGATTATATAATCTGTAATGTTTTAGAGATTATATATTCTTATTCTAACGGTAAATCAAATGAGTCTAATATCATATTGACTCATTAAATTCATGATTACATCAGAGGAAAATATGTATGCAAGTATATTTTCATAAAGATTATAATTAAAAATTCTTTTGTACAAACTATTGATGGTGAAAATATTTTAACGGGTAGGTAATACCCTAGAAATATTTAGATTTCACATTAATAAGTTACACTGTACATTCTTCGAATCTGATTCAATAGTCATTCACTATCCTTTTTACAACCACCGATATACGTATCCGTTCACCGCAGAATAACCCTTTTCATTCAATTTCATATTTGGATTTTGACCTATCAGAATCCAACAAGTGGCATAATGAAGAAAACACTGGACAAAATAAAACTTGTTGGAAACAAACAAATTAACTACGAGAAAAATGTTGTTAAGAATCCACGCTAAATGTTCCTAGCTAATTGTTCCTAGCTAACTGATTACATTTTATTTATCGCAATTTATTTATCGCAATTTACATTCTCGCAACTTTATTTATCGTCATTTAATTTCTGTTATTTATTTTTACGCACTGTAAATATCGGGGCACGTATACAAGGTTTTGACATATCATATCGACGCATCTATATATATTATTTGGAATAACCATAGACACTCTATATGCAGTAATGCGTGAGTTAGCTATACAGGGTTGAGGTTGATTCTACAATAATATATATAGTTTGAGTTGTGATCGAGTCTGAGACGTATACGGGTCACGACACGTATTAATTAATTCGAATATAATATATATAACTATATATGAATTATTGGACTGTTACTGAGGAATATCGACTGTGGACTGTCAAGATTGGATAATTAAAAAATGAATTAAAATATTGATTATAACATATGAAACTAAACATTTCTTAAAGTTTGCCACTTGATTTCATCTTAAACCTCATTTGTAACTTGACGATTACATTCTGCGTTCAAACCTTTCATGATTCTTGAAAATTCCTCAATCGAGAGGATGAACCAACCGCATTCCATCTACGGGAGAAAAGAGTGATGCATATAGCCATGCACCTGAAAAACTCTCGAAAACTGAGTAAACATTTAACACTTAGCTGTGCTAATTCCTTTAGTGTTAATATTACCCAAATAACCTTGCAGTTCTTCTTCAAAATAGCCAATTTTGTCACAGCTCCAGCAAGTCAACTTTGACTTTTCGTTCGAAATAATCTTATTATAACCTTGATATATATGCGTGCTCATCTATTGTTACCAGAGAACCTTTTATATTCCACCATATTACCATCGGCGTTTAATCATCTAAAAACACAATTCTCTTGAAACCACCTCGGATTGATAACCGATGATTCAGATATCGTAGCATTAAATGCAGAGGAAACAGAGAAGAAAAAAATTGTAGATGGCCTAAACGGCCAAAAGTTTGACGATAAAGAAGGGAGTGTTGGAAACACTCAATAGAAAATTTAGTATCGAAAAAGCGGATTATGCGAAACTATGAAGGAATCCGTGGACAAATCACAAAGACTAAACTTGTCTTCAAAGAATCCAAATGATTCAATGTCCGATGAAATCTTTAGAGAATATCTTGCTCCGTACCCACGTTAAAATCTTGCGGAAAAATTTTCTTCATCAATTTTTGAAATTAGAAATTCCAAAATATCATCATAAATATCTTCGATATTTCTGAGGATATTGTCATAAATATTCTTGTCCGAAATTATTTACCTCTTCGTGTTTTCAGAATTTCATTATATGGTAAACTCCTGTAAAATTGAAGTATAAATTATGAATGAATTGTGGAGAAGTGTTGGGAACTGATGCATGAGTTAGTATAATATAATGGCGCTTGGCCAACGTGATTATATTACAGTAAGTCATGCTAAATTTCTAATGTAACGTGATGATGATTAACCGACCTTATCCTTATCATGTGTCATGTTACACGACTATTTCATTCTACTTAATCTCTAAGCATATCACGGAAATATTTCCTTGATATTTCTGTTCTTCCGTAATTCCAACAAATTGCTAATAAATCGTGTTATTATAGTTTCTTTCTGATTAGAAGATTTCCTTAAATTCCTTGAATTTCGGAAATCCATCATGACTATGTCAAAAGTTAAGACGAACCTTAATTTTTTCTTTTCGCTCTTTTGCCATAGCTTCACTCATACTCTTCGAGTAATCAAATTGATTTATCCATATTACTCCATATTGATAAAACTCTAGTTATCAACTCATATTCGTCATGAAAACATTTTTATTGTTGGCCATGACGACCTCACTCAAATTTCGGGACGAAATTTCTTTAACGGGTAGGTACTGTCACGACCCGAAAAATTTTGACTAATTTTAAACCAAACTCTCTATACGATTCATTATCTTTGACACGATAAGCAAAGTCTATTGGGTTGAGTCTCAAAAACTGTGAACTGTTTCATATATTCAATTACCTTTCGACTATTCCCGGCAATTCACGAACAATAGTTTATGATTAATATACATAATTATTGATTGTATGAATATTATAATATATTCAACATGAGATATTATTAAAATGTTACATAGGTATTAATATGTAAAAATCAATAATTTAAATTTAATTACAAGTTAAACTATAGTTGTTATATTATCTTTATTATTATTACTAATGTTAGTAATGTCATTGATATTAGAGATAGTAATAAAATTATAATTTTTTTTTATTATTATGATTGATATTATTATTATAATAAAATAATACAAATTATTATTTATTATTATTAATAATATTAATATCATCATTTTTTTTATATATAATAATTATATTCATTATTACTATTTATTATTATTATAATTTTAATTTTGATTATCAATATTATTATTATTATTATTCTAATTATTATTATTATTAGTATTTTAATTGTTTATAATATCATTACTTGTACTATAATTAATATATTTATATTTATATTTATATTTACTTATTATTAATATTAAAAATACTATATAAAAACAAAGGGGTAAGTGTAATCTGTTATATCTTTTCACCCTATCTTTTCTTCTTTAAAAACCCTGTACGCCCGTGATTTATTCAATCACCTCAACCCTACAGATCGATTTGTTTTATTGGTGAACAATCATTTCGACTTACTATAAATTTTATCTATTGTTGTCTGATGAATTAATCAAATAAAAAGAGAAGTTTGTTTCCTGTTCTCGACACCCAACCTTCCATCTTGAACCACATGTTCACCACCAGCCACCACCGGCTGCCCAACCACCGCTACCACCCACATCCTCCGTCGCCCACCAATCCACCACCACCTCCTTCTTTCTCTATCTCTTTTCTTTCTCTATTATATATCCGGGAATCCACTAAACACTCACCACCGTCACCCTATTACAACCGCTAACCATCACCTTTGGTTTTAATCCAATTCATCACCTTTAATCTCCCTAAACCATGGACAAACCCAACACCCTATTGTTGCTTGTTGTTTCTATTCGACTTCATCATCAAAACAAACACCACCTTTCGAAACCACAATAACAAACCGTTGTGAACCACCCATTAAATCACGACACCTACTTCAAAACCCCACCACCTTTAGTTGATCGAAAACCACCTACAACCTTGATCAACCCTCACATCTCTGACCACACCCATAGCCATCGAACCACCAACACATTACTATGTTTCTTGTATCATTCGAACCACAGTAAACACCAACCATCTATCAATCTATTTTATTTTCTGTTTTCATCAAACACCCAAGGATACCCTCAACCATTAATTGCCACCCGACACCACACCCATCTTCACCACCACCGTCTGCCAATCTACTGATATTAGAAACCCAAAAGCAAAACAGCCATGATAAAAATTCGAATGATGCAAAACTACGAATTCTTGTTATCCTTTAAATCAAATGATGCGTGATATTTTTATCCCTTTGTGTTCCTTGTGGCAGACAAATATTAAGCATGCAACCCCACTTATCATTAAAAGAAATTGACACAATTCACTAGTTCTAAGTGGGCTGTTAACGAATCTCATAAAAAAATCCATCGAGCTTAGTGGTAAATGAATCAGGAAAGTTAGTGGTAATAGTTTATTGGTTCGGCTTGGCAATTCGTGTAATAGTTTATATATATCATAGTTAGTGGACTGCTTTATTCTTGATTTTTGTACGGGCCGAGAATCATCTTTCGATTTGTTTGGTAGTCTATAACGAGACTATGAATGATAAAAGGTGAGGTATTGATATTCGTTGATATATATAAAACAAAGATAATTAGATAATGCTGAAGACGAAAATTAAATCAAGTTAGTAGACGTGTTGGTATATTTTCCTGCCATGGTTACTCGGTTACGGGTTATTGAAAACACACACACACACACAATAGTGATAAAGATGATGAAATTTGAAGATGATATATAGACGATGGTATACATAAAGGATAAGTGGAGATATTAGGATTATGATTTTAGGTGGTGATACATAGATTAGGATAATTAAAGATGATGAAGAATGAAAACTGTTATAATCACGATACTGATGATCACGGTTATGATTATGTTATGGATGATATGAAAATAACGGGTTAAAAGAATAAATGGTATGGAATAAAAATAGAAAATAATTAATGGAGCAGTAGATTAAGGATGTTAGCGGGATGTCGCGGGTTCAAACCAGGACTTGGACATTTTTAAGGACTACTTCGTTGAGGTAGTACTATTTACTTAATTATTTATGATTATCATTATCTTATTATTATTATCATTATCATTATTAAATCTAGTCATTTTCATAAATATTATTAATATAACTAATAATATTATTATTATTATTATTAATATTCTGAAACATTTTTATAGTTATCATTATTATTAGTATTATTAATATCATTATTATTTTATTATCATTATTATTATTTTTAATATTAATATTATTATTTATATAAAACTATACTTAATACATATAATATAACTATATATAATTTTTTTTAATACATAAAATAAATACATTTATGAAACATACAAATTATTAATATAAAATGATATCACTAATAAAAATACATATAAATTTGTTTGATTTCAATTATATGTGTTAATATATATATAAATGATATAGGCTCGTGAATCCGGGACAAATCCTACACTGTTCAATGACGTCATATGTATTTTTACTACAAAATACAGTATGGTGAGTTTCATTTGCTTCCTTTTTAATTGCTTTTGTAATATATATTTTTGGGCTGAGAATACATGCGCTGCTTTTATAAATGTTTACGAAATAGACACAAGTACTAAAAATATATTCTACGTTGAGTTGTACCACCCTGCATATCTTCCCTAATAGCTTGGTAACTACTATTTACATGTGGTATTGTAAACGCGAATCCTATTGATAGATCTATCGGGCCTGACAACCCCAACCGAACTTGTAACGACCCGACCAAAACCATTATTGACGGCGCCGTTAACTTAGGTCCCGTTGCGTGGTCGTAGTCCCTATATGAGACTCGTTTGACCAAAATTATGTCGCATTCATTTGAAAGGTACAAGACTTGCAAGTTTAGTTTACAAAACCGTTCGACAACAAGTCTAAGTTTACAAAAGTCATAAAGTAAAAATGAAATAACTTGCGACATAATTAGTTTAAAAACACAGTTGCTATAAATAGCGTAAGTATGTAAACAAAAGTTTGAATCCAAAGGTGCTATCCCTAGCGTATGCATGCATGGTTGACTCCAATCAAGTAATCAAAGAGTGCGGAAGCATGTATCAAGTAGCCAAGTATGAACCTGAGAAAACATGTAGAAAACTGTCAACGAAAAACGTTGGTGAGATCATAAATGTATTTGTAAAAGTATATTTTGAACCACAATAGTTTGTATAGATGATTATCCAAATCGTATTTATTCCGAAGAATGTAGTTTGTATTGCGAGCACCCATTTACCAAAGCTTAACTGAATCTTCCCTCTGAATTTTGAATATAGTGTTAGAACATACACTATGCACGTTGAAATTATATTTCATCCACTAACGGTAGCGAACCGTCTGAATGAGGGTTCGTTAAACCCGTATGGCCACACAACATAATCACTCGCTTACACTTACACCCTGCAAGTGGAACTAATGATAATTGGATTGAGGACTTTTGTTCTAACTCGTCTGTATCTTTGTATTCGTATTTGTGTTCAAAGTATAAAAGTATGAAAAGTATATATACATGTGAAATGTATATAAGTATGTAATGTATATGTTTCTCAGCCCACGATTTAAAAGAATAAAAGTTGTTGAAAAGGGTGGGACTATGATCTCACCTCGAGTGCACGAGTATAAAGGTACTTCAACAAGTAAACGTGTGCATGAAAGTTGCTTAGCCTTGACCTAAACAAGTAAGTTATATCAATTAACCGGTTACGACACAAGGTCGGGTGAAATGTGTTCAATTAGTCCTATGGCTCGTTACGACTCGATTAAGTATAGCATGTGAATCACGTTGTCAAGTTTCATGCAAGAATCAAGTATAAAAGCATGTTAGAACGATTGTATAAAAGTTTGGTTAAGTTTGACTAAAAGTCAAACTTGGTCAAAGTCAACGAAAAAGTCAACACGTTCGGGTCGGGTCCCGAACTATTTTTCTATGCTAGTGATTCATATATAAGCATGTTAAAACAAGTTGCATGTAAATTGGAGGTCTAGAACATGTCAAACATTTTTAGTAAAAAGGTCAAGGGAAACAGAATCTGGACGTGGCTTATGTCGCGCCGCGGCCAGGCCTGTCGCGCCGCGACAATGGCCGTGGCCTGGTCCCAGGCCTGTTTCACTTGTTCAAGGCTTGGTAAAATTTCAAACAAACGCAAAACTCAAACCGTAAACAATTAGAAAGCGTATCTTATACCGTTGGAAAGCTCTTTTGACAAGGAACACAACTAAACATGTTTCATCAAACAAAAACAACATTTTCCATAACCGATTTCTCGTCAAGTGATCATTTAAAAGTCCATTTTCAAAGTTTCAAGTTCATCAATTGAATTTTAAGTTTCGGGAATCCAATTCACACATATGATATGCCGTTTTGAAGGTAATGAAGCGTGTAATACAACCAAGCACTTATCAATAACATTAACAAGCATTCAACGCATCAAAAGTTCGCTTTAAGGCTATCAAACCCTAACCAAAATCCGCAAAAATCAATATTCATGTTTTTGAAGTTTCCTTAATCAACATACGCATCAAAACGAAGCTAGTGATACTAGTAACACAATTAAAACATGAACTTTAACAATTAAAAAACTTTTAATCATCCAAAATCAAAGATTAAGCTAACCCACTTCAAAAGTTCAAACTAGTTACTCAAATCAACAAATCGAGCAAACAAAACATATATTCATGCTAGACACGAGCCATAGACACTAACTAACACAATTTCAAGTCAAAAACACGAATTTATAGAAATCTAGAGTTTTTAGAAAGTTACTCAAACTTGATGAAATTGGTATCAAAATGTAGAGGATGAAGAGAGGATCACGAAAATGTAATTTGTTTTGAAGTTTGCTTCCCGATCCGGATTTAGATGATGATTTTATGAAGTTGGGGTTTGTGTGTGTGTTCTTGCTAGAGAGAAAGAGAGAGAGAGGGAGATGGTTGAATGGTGAGGAAAGTGGGGAGGTGGTGACTAGTTGCCCCAATTTGGCCAAGTGACGAGATTGGTCCCTCAAGTTTCAAAGCGGGTGCGGTAATTAACCAAACGAATATTTTAAAACGCTCGGGTAAACGGGTGATGTCAAAATTAAATAGCGGGAATATAATGAACGTTACTCACGGAAACTATTAATTTAAATACGAAAGATTATGTTTTAAAAAAAAAGACGGTGTTAAAATTAAATTTAACGGAAAAACGCGGGATGTTACATTATCCACGCCTCAAAAGAAATTTCGTCCCGAAATTTAGTTGGAAGTAGAAGTTGTTGAGTCTTACTCGAGATCTCGCGTTGTAAATTCTACGAATAAGTGAAGGTACGTCCTTGAGCATTTCAACGAACTTGAAGGTCGGGGTCGTATGTTGTTTTAAGGTTTGGCTTCACGATTCATGGTTTCAACCGGTTCTCCTAGGAAGTGAGGGTTATCGTCGATAGTGAGTTCATCAAGGGAGATAACAAGTTCTCGTTTCGCAAAACACGCCTTTAAGTTGATACATCGAATGTAGGATAAACGGAGACTCGAAATGAGTCGGAAAATCTAAACGGCTAGCAACGGGTCCAAAACACCCCAAGAATTTAAAGGATCGAAATATAGCGTTTCCCGAAACGGATTGCACCTTTCCAAGGTGCGACTCTTAACGTGACGCGGTTTTCCCACGTGGAATTCGAGAGGTTCACGTCTAACATCGGCATAGTTCTTTTGGCGACTACGATCCGCCTTGAGTCTTTCTTGGAATTGAAAAATTTCCCGGTTGTTTCATGAATGATTTCGGGTCCGGTGGTTCGCTTGTCACCTACTTCGGTTCAACAAATTAAGAAAACGACGATTACGGCTATACGGGTCCTCGAAAAGTGTGACGTTAAGACTTGAATGAAAATCATTGTAGTACGAGGATTAAGCTAAAGGAAAATACTTTTCTCAAGTAAATTTGAAGTTAGTAATACAACTCGTATTATGGATTCTAAGGTTTAAATCGTATGTTTGTTCGGTCCGTCGGGCTGTGGTTGGTACGCGGTACTCATGTCTAAACGCGGTCCCGAGGCTTTTTGTAAGGTACTCCAAAATCTAGAAGTGAAACGAGGATCTCGATCCGAAACGGGGTACATTTCCCTAAGGCATATTGAACAAGTTTGCTAGGAGTTGAAAACGTTAGCTAGGACAAGTTTCTCAAGAAAATTCGCGTCGCGGAAGATTTATCGGTTTCCAAAAACGTTCGTCGGGGCAAGTTCTTATCGGGTTTTGAAAACGATTGTTAGGACTATCTACCCTCGCGGCGAATACTTGTATGACGTGAAGAGTCGCTCTCCTTTGAGAATTTAGAATAAGGACCTCCTGAACCGGAAGTACGAGGGTGATGCAAGAGAAGTTTCCGCCCCGATGTGAGCATAACGAGTAAATTGTAGTTAGTCAATAAGACTGCGCGAGGACGAGCTAGTATACCCGTGCGACATACGGTTGAAGTCGAATGGAATCGGTAATTCATTCGGAAGCATAAATATAATTCGACAATAATTGAAGGTGTGTCCCCGGTATGGTTGTTATAAATATTCTCGGAGTTTTCGGATGTCCAAACCTGAAAAGATGAAGTCATGTACATGGCACATGGTGGTGTTTAGGTTGATCGAGTCTAACCACCATCACGTGTCACTAGAACTTTGGTATGTCTTACCGTAATATAACCACGTTGATCGAGTGTCGTTATATTACGCTAACTCATACCTCCATCCCCACATCACTCTATAGATTCAAGTTTGTGTCATCGCGAAAATCTAAAATGAACAAAATGTAACGACGTCTCAAACGTGACTCGTATTAAATCGAAAGAATTAGTGCAACTATAAAGAAGCGTTCCCCGAGGGAAGTGTATAAATGATTGTTCACGTCAATGTGTTTCGAGTCAGACAATAAGGTATTCAGGTATGAAAAGAGTAACGAGTCATGATAACGAGTAGCACGCAACCGTAGTGGTAAATGTTGATGACGATACTCACCTAGAGTAGTGATGGTAGTAACACCAAAAAGTAGATAGTAAGAAACACCAGTGGGAAACCGATAGTAAGTTGAAACGGTGGCAAATAACAATCCGGGAGACAGAGTTCCCGAACAAGTGTGACTAATGAAGTCGTCGTCATCCATACGTGTATGAATCATGAATTTACGTGTGTTACCAAAAAGTGGCGGAATACGAGTTCGTATGATGAAGGTTGGGTACCATTAAAAAGTTTGCCTAAGAATGATTCAAGTATAATGCACAAGTAGTCAAGTAAGTGCTATCTATAGCAAATGTATGTCAGAATGCAAATGCTAACTATCCGGTTGTAGTCTAGACTCACTAATGCGTCCTAACGACTCTGTTAGACACACTAATGCACGTCCTAGTTCCCTACAACCAACGCTCTGATACCACTTGTAACGACCCGACCAAAACCATTATTGACGGCGCCGTTAACTTAGGTCCCGTTGCGTGGTCGTAGTCCCTATATGAGACTCGTTTGACCAAAATTATGTCGCATTCATTTGAAAGGTACAAGACTTGCAAGTTTAGTTTACAAAACCGTTCGACAACAAGTCTAAGTTTACAAAAGTCATAAAGTAAAAATGAAATAACTTGCGACATAATTAGTTTAAAAACACAGTTGCTATAAATAGCGTAAGTATGTAAACAAAAGTTTGAATCCAAAGGTGCTATCCCTAGCGTATGCATGCATGGTTGACTCCAATCAAGTAATCAAAGAGTGCGGAAGCATGTATCAAGTAGCCAAGTATGAACCTGAGAAAACATGTAGAAAACTGTCAACGAAAAACGTTGGTGAGATCATAAATGTATTTGTAAAAGTATATTTTGAACCACAATAGTTTGTATAGATGATTATCCAAATCGTATTTATTCCGAAGAATGTAGTTTGTATTGCGAGCACCCAATTACCAAAGCTTAACTGAATCTTCCCTCTGAATTTTGAATATAGTGTTAGAACATACACTATGCACGTTGAAATTATATTTCATCCACTAACGGTAGCGAACCGTCTGAATGAGGGTTCGTTAAACCCGTATGGCCACACAACATAATCACTCGCTTACACTTACACCCTGCAAGTGGAACTAATGATAATTGGATTGAGGACTTTTGTGAAGGTATTTCATATGCCCGAGAGACATATTAAATTAACGTGGCTAATATGTTTTGATCCAAGTCGGGTCATACCCAATAACAAACTTATCGACACCTCATTCGTATTTGATCTTAACGATTGGATCATTGATCGAATACGCGACACTTGAACTTTAAGAAAAATGGTTTTCTGAAATATTACTTGATGTGTACATATATATATATAAATTATGGAATGATTTATATAATATGGATTTAATTATTTATAGGTTAAATAATTAATAAATAATGTTACATTCTTTTATAAAATAGGTTTTATAAATAATGTACACATAATAAATAAAATGGTAGTTTTATAAAATGTATTTTATAAAATCTCATTTTATAAAAGAAAACCATTTTATTTAAAACTTGCAAGTGGCATTGGTAGTAGGAGTAAGCATGTCATTTGACTTGTCTTTTACTTGGTTTCTTCCATTCAAAATTGCATTTAACCAAGGCATTATGGGAGACCACCTACACATGCATTTTACACATCAAAGCAAGCAAAAATTCTGCACAAAAGACTCTCAAAAACCTGCTGTAAAACCGTGGGGTTTGAGCATTCAAAGGGGGTTCATTTTAATTTTTTTGCAAGCTAATTCAAGTATCATTAAATCCTAACCAAAGTACAAGGTGTTGGTGCAAAGTTTGGGGTATTACAAGCTTGAGGTTTCAAGTTAGAAACTTGCTAGTTCATCATATTCATCATCTTCATCTTCATCCATTTATTACCTCCTAACTTGGAGTAGGTATAACTCTAAACTAGCTCTCTTACTTTGTAAGCATATTATCTTGACTTGATCTATTTTGGGATTCAAGTTTAAGTGGTTAAACTTGGTAAAGATTAAAATCAAAATGCTTCCGCTTTCTATGTTAACTAAATTGATTTTAGACATAAACATATATGGATATGGAAACTTGGTAATCTTTTGAATCCTTACAATGGTATCAAGAGCCAAAGTCATAGGAATATGCTTCTTGTTTTTGGCTAGAAAACTCATTTATTTTACAATCTACTAACATGCATGAAAGTAGAATGTAAAAAAAATTTTGAGTTTTGGTGGGGTTTATGGTGTAGGCCGAATTTTTGGAGCTCCAAAAGTGGGTTTGGACTTCAAGTTTGGCCAAGATTATTGTTATGTTGTTGTTCACAATCGAGCCTAGACCGTGTGTTTGTTTGGTTGAATGATTTGGTGATTATTCTTGATTTGTAATATTCATTCTTATGGTTGTAATTATTTTGTAATTTTGGTTTGGAAAGGTTGTAATTAATCTTGTAATTTTGTATGTAATTTGTTCTATTTTGGTTTGTAAAATAGAATAGGTTGTTATTTCATTTTCTAGAAAAATTGTATTAGGATATGGTTTTGTAAAATGAAAGTGAAGATTCATGAAGAAGATTACAAGATGAAGTTTTGAAGATTACAAGATTAAGTGGGAGATTTTGGTAAAATCTCTTACTTTGGTTTAACCCCTTAGGTGACATTTGTTTATTGGCTAAACAAATGTCTACCAAAATGGCTCTTGATTGTGAACACTTTGCTATGCATGTTTGTGTATGTTTGTATGTTTGGTTGCTACAAGATCATCACATGATTACACTTGCATAATACATTATAAAATGGTTATAATAAAACATAACAAAATGACACTAATAATTGGTTATTAGACTTGAATAAAATGGTTTATTTAAAAAGGTAATGAAATGGTTAAAACTAGTAATTGGTTACTAAAAGGCACATGAAAATGGGTTTTTCATAAACATACTACACACCAAATGCATGTTGGTGTATAGCACTTTGTTTTCTAAACTAGAATGTAGAAAACCTAAAATCCCTTTACTAATACAAGATAAACAAGTTAAACGCCATCCTTTTGTGGAAACACTTAGACATATTAGGAATCTCATGATGGGATAAAGGTCACCTAACCGTCATGAGTGAACTAATATGAATAAAGTACACTTTGCATGCTTGTGGGATAAAGGTCACCTAACCACTTGTATGTTAAGTCTACATGTCTACACAAGTAGGACGACTTGATTTGGGAATCATGAACTTAGGGTCACCGAAGCATGAGGAACAAATAGGCGTTGATGGGATTAATATGCCATGCAAAAGGATTGCATGATCCCATAACTTAGAAGTTGCAAAAGGATTGCAATTGTCATTATGACTACCTAGCTAAATCAAATGACGGGATAAAGGTCACCTAACCGAAATTTGATTTACCGTTGGATTCTAATATTTAATAAAACAAATTAAAAGGGCATTGTTTATTAAATCCAAATCGATACTTAAAAGAACTTTGTTGAATTTTGTAGATGGCCGCTAATAACAACAACAACATGAACAACGCACCACTTAACTTTAACAACCTATCGTTACGGTCTCTCCTCGAGAAAGACAAACTCAACCATACAAATTTTATGGATTGGTTCCGCAATCTTCGGATTGTCCTCAAACAAGAGGATAAAATGTATGTGCTTGAGGACCCCATTCCCGATCAACCGGATGAGAGTGATGTGGAGGCAATGGCCTCTTACGATAAGTATTGCCACGACTCCCTTCAAGTCTCATGCTTAATGCTTGGGACTATGATACCCGAACTCCAAAAGGATTTCGAGCATCATAGCGCATACGACATGATAACACAATTGAAGGAGATGTTTCTCCAACAAGCACGTGTTGAGCGTTTCGAAACGGTTCGGGCGCTTCATGCTTGTCGTATGGACGATACCCAATCGGTTTCATCTTATGTACTTAAGATGAAGAGCCTTATCGATCGTGCTAACCGTCTTAACCTTAACATATCTAATGAGTTAGCCACCGATCTTATCCTTAACTCCCTATCAAAGAGGTTTGATCAATTTGTAATTAATTACAACATGAATGGGATGGATAAGAGCATAGGTGAGCTTCATGGTATGCTTAGGACGGCGGAAACAAGCATGGGTAAAAGGACTTTACCCGTGTTAGCAATCGATCAAAGTGGGTCTAAAGGTAACACCTCTAAGCCAAAAGTGGCTAAGAGAAAAGGACCCGCCCATCAAGGCAAAGGGAAGGGGAAGATGGTTACCCCAACCATCAACAAGGCTAAGAAGCAAAAGGTAGCCGAGAAGGCAAACCCCAAGGAAGACCCATGTTTCGGTTGCGGTGAGATGGGTCATTGGAAACGAAACTGTCCGGTCTATCTTAAAGAGTTGAAGGACAAGAGGGATGCAGGGCAAACCTCAGGTAATATATATATGGTATATATAGAGCTAAGTATTACTTCTTCTAATACATGGGTATTAGACACTGGATGTGGAACTCATATTTGCAATTCTTTGCAGGGGTTCAAAAGAAGTGATCATAAGGCGGGAACATCAAGTCTCTACATGGGCAATGGTGCAAAGGTGCATGTTAAAGCTCAAGGAGATTTTATATTAAAGCTTCCAAGCGGATTGGAACTTATTTTAGAAAATGTTTTGTATGCTCCGGATTTGTGTAGAAACATTATTTCTATTTCTCGCTTAAAACAATGTGGTTACGTTGTTAATTTTATTGATGATGATATTCATGTTTCTAAAGATAATGTATTCTATTTCAAGGCTTCGCCTTCAAATGGAATTTATGAATTGGTTCATGATGACACATCATCTAGTAGCTCAATGTACCATACAAGCACCAAGAAACTCAAAAGGGATTTGAGTGATTCCTACTTATGGCATTGTCGCCTTGGTCACATAAACAAGAACCGAATACATACACTTCAAAAGAATGGACTTTTGAAATCAATTGAAATGGATTCGTTTGAAGTATGTGAATCTTGTTTACAAGGCAAGATGACTAAAGCACCTTTCAAAGGGACCTATGAAAGGGCTAAAGATTTATTGGGATTAATACATTCGGATGTATGTGGACCCTTTAAACCCATGACTAGGAAAGGTGAAAGATACTTTGTTACTTTCATTGATGACTTTAGTCGTTTCGGATATGTCTACTTATTAAGACACAAGGACGAAACGTTTGAAGCATTCAAAGAATATCAAAACGAAGTACAAAATCAACTCAATAAGACAATTAAGGTACTACGTACCGATAGAGGAGGTGAATACCTAAGCGATGCCTTCCAAGATCATCTTAGGAGTTGTGGGATTATCTCACAACTTACTCCACCCGGAACACCCCAACTTAATGGAGTTTCCGAAAGGAGGAACCGAACCCTAATGGATATGGTTCGATCTATGATGGCAAGAAGCTCGCTGCCTCTATCATTTTGGGGTTATTGTCTAAGCTCCGCAGCTCGTATTTTAAATATGGCCCCAACCAAGAAGGTGGAACGAACTCCTCATGAGATGTGGTTTGGAAAACCTCCTTCTCTTTCATACTTAAAAGTATGGGGATGTGAAGCTTATCCTAAGCGTTATGTAGCAAATAAGCTACATGCTCGATCCACAAAGTGTATCTTCATAGGATATCCCAAAGATGACATGGGATATTACTTCTATGATCCATCCGAGCAAACCGTATTTGTTGCTCGGAAAGCGGAATTCCTTGAAACCAAGTTCCTTATGGAAGGTGATGGTGAAAGGAAGATAGATCTTGTAGAGGTACAAGATCAAGCCGATGATACACAATTGGTTGACACTAGTACTCAACATGAGGATGTTGAAAATGATCAAGTGGATGATCAAGGTACACAAGACGTTCGAAGATATAGTAGGATTAGTAATCCTCCCGAGAGATATGGGTTTCTCATAGATGGTTGCTATACGGTTGATTTGGATGAACCGACAAACTACAAAGATGCTTTATCAAGAATTGATAAAGATAAATGGCAGGAAGCCATGAACGCCGAGATGCAATCCATGTACGAAAACCAAGTTTGGGAACTTGTTGTGCAACCTCCTAGCTCCAAGCTAGTTGATTGCAAATGGCTTTTCAAAATGAAAACCGACATACATGGAAACTTGGATACATATAAAGCTAGACTTGTTGCAAAAGGTTTCACTCAAACTCAAGGGGTTGATTATGATGAAACTTTCTCGCCAGTGGCAATGCTAAAGTCTATTAGGATATTATTTGCCATTGCTGCTCACTACGACTATGAAATATGGCAAATGGATGTCAAAACCGCTTTCCTGAATGGATATCTTGAGGAAGATGTCTATATGGTACAGCCCGAAGGTTTTGTTGATCCAAAAAATCCTAAAATGGTATGCAAGTTAAAGAAATCAATCTACGGATTGAAACAAGCATCTAGAATGTGGAATCATCGTTTTAATGAAGAGGCAAAGAAATTTGGCTTTATTAAAAATGGTGATGAAGCTTGTGTATATAAGAAAGCTAGTGGGAGCACTATCATGTTCCTTGTACTATATGTGGATGATATATTATTATTTGGGAATGATATTACCACAATGCAAGGAGTCAAAACTTGGCTAAAGAGTTGCTTCTCCATTAAGGATCTTGGAGACGCACAATACATATTGGGGATAGGGATCTATAGGAATAGATCCAAGAGATTGATAGGTTTAAGTCAAAGTACATACATTGATAAAATCTTGAAAAGGTTCAAGATGGAAAACTCTAAGAAAGGTTTGGTACCTATTCAAAGAGGAACCGTTCTCAGTTCATCTCAGTGTCCAACCACGAAAGATGAACAAGAGAGAATGAAGAAAGTCCCATATGCATCCGCTATTGGGTCTATCATGTATGCAATGATATGTACTAGACCGGATGTGTCATGCGCTCTAAGCTTGACAAGTAGATACCAGAACAACCCAGGAAACAGTCATTGGATTGCTGTTAAAAGTATATTGAAATACCTTAGGAGAACTAAGGATATGTTTCTAATATACGGGTCTGGTGAGGAGGAACTCGCCATAAAAGGTTACGTGGACGCGAGTTTCCAAACTGATCGAGATGACTCTCGATCACAATCCGGTTATGTCTTCATGTTAAATGGTGGTGCGGTCTCTTGGAAGAGTGCGAAACAGGAAGTTGTTGCGTTATCCACTACAGAGTCGGAGTACATTGCCGCCTCACTGGCAGCTCAGGAAGCTGCATGGATGAAGAAATTCATCGACGAGTTAGGAGTGGTCCCTTCCATTCAGGACCCTCTTGAGATCTTTTGTGACAACGAGGGTGCGATTGCTCAAATCAAGGAACCTCGTGCTCATCAAAAGACTCGTCACATTGAGCGGAGATTCAACTACATCAGGGATGAGGTTGAAAAGGGAAAGATATGTATTCACAAAGTTCACACAGATCATAATGTTGCGGATCTACTCACGAAGCTTTTACATGGGCCAAAACATGAGGGACATGTTTGTGCGTTAGGGCTTCGATATTCTAGTGATTGGAATTGATCTACTTTATGTATTGTAACGGAACGAATTAGTTCAAACTCATTAATATGATTATGGCATTAATTTATTTATGAGTCATGTTCCAATTTTGCATATTTTATCCATGAATAAACTATTATTCGAAATTCCGTAGTTGATCACATTTGTGAGAACAAGTGTGAGGTTTAGGCTATTATGAACTTGGATTGGTTAACATTCAAATGATGAATGTAGGGCAAGGTTGCGACCAAGGTTCATAGATATTTGTGGGACACAAATATTGGAAGACCCGCTCTCAAGATTTACTATATGGAGCCTTTGTGGTTGATCACATGTAATCTTGAGTAAAGGAGAATATCATTATATCCTCAGACCTGAGACACATATTGGGTTCAGATATTCACCGAATATTGTGCCTTGATTCTTTCCTTCGCTATTCTGAAACATGGTAGTACATAAGGGAGGCTTCAGGTATGGTACTAGGTGTAGTGTCTAGGACGTATGTAGTCAAGATGGAATTTGTCCCTCTTATTCGTTGAGAGTCAGATGTCTAAGGCCTGACAAAGTTAAATCTATAAGAGAGTGATCATTCTATGTCTCTTGGATTTAACATGACATCTAGGATAAAAGGATATATTGAAAGATTCACCTAAATCATATTCGAGATGGGAACTCGAAAGGGATGATGTTATTGAATGGCACAAAGTCATAACATATTAGGGGTGATGGACGGTGTGTTAGGCTGTATCCATCACTTGCATTAATTTCTTATGTTTCTCGTGCAAGTGGGAGATTGAAGGTATTTCATATGCCCGAGAGACATATTAAATTAACGTGGCTAATATGTTTTGATCCAAGTCGGGTCATACCCAATAACAAACTTATCGACACCTCATTCGTATTTGATCTTAACGATTGGATCATTGATCGAATACGCGACACTTGAACTTTAAGAAAAATGGTTTTCTGAAATATTACTTGATGTGTACATATATATATATAAATTATGGAATGATTTATATAATATGGATTTAATTATTTATAGGTTAAATAATTAATAAATAATGTTACATTCTTTTATAAAATAGGTTTTATAAATAATGTACACATAATAAATAAAATGGTAGTTTTATAAAATGTATTTTATAAAATCTCATTTTATAAAAGAAAACCATTTTATTTAAAACTTGCAAGTGGCATTGGTAGTAGGAGTAAGCATGTCATTTGACTTGTCTTTTACTTGGTTTCTTCCATTCAAAATTGCATTTAACCAAGGCATTATGGGAGACCACCTACACATGCATTTTACACATCAAAGCAAGCAAAAATTCTGCACAAAAGACTCTCAAAAACCTGCTGTAAAACCGTGGGGTTTGAGCATTCAAAGGGGGTTCATTTTAATTTTTTTGCAAGCTAATTCAAGTATCATTAAATCCTAACCAAAGTACAAGGTGTTGGTGCAAAGTTTGGGGTATTACAAGCTTGAGGTTTCAAGTTAGAAACTTGCTAGTTCATCATATTCATCATCTTCATCTTCATCCATTTATTACCTCCTAACTTGGAGTAGGTATAACTCTAAACTAGCTCTCTTACTTTGTAAGCATATTATCTTGACTTGATCTATTTTGGGATTCAAGTTTAAGTGGTTAAACTTGGTAAAGATTAAAATCAAAATGCTTCCGCTTTCTATGTTAACTAAATTGATTTTAGACATAAACATATATGGATATGGAAACTTGGTAATCTTTTGAATCCTTACATTTTGTTCTAACTCGTCTGTATCTTTGTATTCGTATTTGTGTTCAAAGTATAAAAGTATGAAAAGTATATATACATGTGAAATGTATATAAGTATGTAATGTATATGTTTCTCAGCCCACGATTTAAAAGAATAAAAGTTGTTGAAAAGGGTGGGACTATGATCTCACCTCGAGTGCACGAGTATAAAGGTACTTCAACAAGTAAACGTGTGCATGAAAGTTGCTTAGCCTTGACCTAAACAAGTAAGTTATATCAATTAACCGGTTACGACACAAGGTCGGGTGAAATGTGTTCAATTAGTCCTATGGCTCGTTACGACTCGATTAAGTATAGCATGTGAATCACGTTGTCAAGTTTCATGCAAGAATCAAGTATAAAAGCATGTTAGAACGATTGTATAAAAGTTTGGTTAAGTTTGACTAAAAGTCAAACTTGGTCAAAGTCAACGAAAAAGTCAACACGTTCGGGTCGGGTCCCGAACTATTTTTCTATGCTAGTTATTCATATATAAGCATGTTAAAACAAGTTGCATGTAAATTGGAGGTCTAGAACATGTCAAACATTTTTAGTAAAAAGGTCAAGGGAAATAGAATCTGGACGCGGCTTATGTCGCGCCGCGGCCAGGCCTGTCGCGCTGCGATAATGGCCGTGGCCTGGTCCCAGGCCTGTTTCACTTGTTCAAGGCTTGGTAAAATTTCAAACAAACGCAAAACTCAAACCGTAAACAATTAGAAAGCGTATCTTATACCGTTGGAAAGCTCTTTTGACAAGGAACACAACTAAACATGTTTCATCAAACAAAAACAACATTTTCCATAACCGATTTCTCGTCAAGTGATCATTTAAAAGTCCATTTTCAAAGTTTCAAGTTCATCAATTGCATTTTAAGTTTCGGGAATCCAATTCACACATATGATATGCCGTTTTGAAGGTAATGAAGCGTGTAATACAACCAAGCACTTATCAATAACATTAACAAGCATTCAACGCATCAAAAGTTCGCTTTAAGGCTATCAAACCCTAACCAAAATCCGCAAAAATCAATATTCATGTTTTTGAAGTTTCCTTAATCAACATACGCATCAAAACGAAGCTAGTGATACTAGTAACACAATTAAAACATGAACTTTAACAATTAAACAACTTTTAATCATCCAAAATCAAAGATTAAGCTAACCCACTTCAAAAGTTCAAACTAGTTACTCAAATCAACAAATCGAGCAAACAAAACATATATTCATGCTAGACACGAGCCATAGACACTAACTAACACAATTTCAAGTCAAAAACACGAATTTATAGAAATCTAGAGTTTTTAGAAAGTTACCCAAACTTGATGAAATTGGTATCAAAATGTAGAGGATGAAGAGAGGATCACGAAAATGTAATTTGTTTTGAAGTTTGCTTCCCGATCCGGATTTAGATGATGATTTTATGAAGTTGGGGTTTGTGTGTGTGTTCTTGCTAGAGAGAAAGAGAGAGAGAGAGGGAGATGGTTGAATGGTGAGGAAAGTGGGGAGGTGGTGACTAGTTGCCCCAATTTGGCCAAGTGACGAGATTGGTCCCTCAAGTTTCAAAGCGGGTGCGGTAATTAACCAAACGAATATTTTAAAACGCTCGGGTAAATGGGTGATGTCAAAATTAAATAGCGGGAATATAATGAACGTTACTCACGGAAACTATTAATTTAAATACGAAAGATTATGTTTTAAAAAAAAAGACGGTGTTAAAATTAAATTTAACGGAAAAACGCGGGATGTTACAGAACTGGACGACCAGTATTCAACGGTTGCACAGTACTTCATTTCGGTGACTACACTTGGTACGGTGTAGTGAGATTTCATAATAAAGGGAATATGCGACGTGATTAAATGTTAAGTATGGTTACCAGGTGCTCAACCACTTAGAATGCTTTACATACACTTGCGAGTGTATTATGTTTATGATTATGAAATCTTGTGGTCTATTAATATATTGAAATGATTGTTATGATAAACCTATGAACTCAACAACCTTTTGGTTGACACTTTTAAGCATGTTTTTTTCTCAGGTACGAATTAAGTCTTCCGCTGTGCATTTGCTCAATTGAAAGATATTATTTGGAGTCATTCATGGCATATTTAGGTCAGTACTTCGCAATGGGACCAGATGTTGATGATTTCGTCCAGGGGGATAAGGACGGGTTGTCACAACTAGACACATGTTCTATATCTATATGATATGCTAACTTAATGATTTAAAACCTAAAAACACGAAAAACACTGTAAAACCGGACATACGCCGTCGTAGTAACACCGTGGGCTGTTTTGGGTTAGTTAATTAAAAACTATGATAAACTTTGATTTAAGAGCTACTCTTCTGGGAAAATGATTTCTCTTATGAACATGAAACTATATCCAAAAATCATGGTTAAACTTAAAGTGGAAGTATGTTTTCCAAAATGGTCATCTAGACGTCGTTCTTACAACTGAAAAACGACTTGTAATCTGTATTTCCAAATATAAACTTATACATTTTCTGTTTATATTCATAAACTTAAGTTCAATATGAAACCATAGCAACTTGAATCACTCAAGACGGATTTAAAACGAAGAAGTTATGGGTAAAACAAGATTGGATAATTTTTGCTTGTTGTAGCTACGTGAAATTTGTAACAAATCTATACAAATCCTAACTTAACTAACTTCTATTGTATTATACATGTATTCTAACATATATTATGTAATCTTGAGATACCATAGACACGAATACAATGTTTTGACATATCATATCGACCCATCTATATATATATTTCGGAACAACCATAGACACTCTATATGCAGTAATGTTGGAGTTAGCTATACAGGGTTGAGGTTGATTCCAAAATATTATATATACTTTGAGTTGTGATCTAGCCTGAGACTTGTATACACAAGGTCGTGGATTGATTCGAGATAATATATATTGCTTTATTTCTGTACATCTAACTGTGGACAACAAGTTGTAGGTTACTTACGAGGACTGCTGACTTAACAAACTCAAATCATTAAAACGTAATAAAAAATGTTGTAATTATATTTTGATCATACTTTGATACATATGTACATATTTGTTATAGGTTCATGAATCAACCCGTGGCCAAGTCTTACTTCCCGACGAAGTAAAAATCTATGAAAGTGAGTTATAGTCCCAATTTTAAAAATCTAATATTTTTGGGATGAGAATACATGCAATTTTATAAGTGTTTTACAAAATAGACACAAGTACGTGAAACTACTTTCTATGGTTGAATGATCGAAGCCGAATATGCCCCTTTTGCTTGGTAACCTAAGAATTAGTAAACCAGTCTACTAATTGACGCTAATCCTAAAGATAGATCTATTAGGCCCAACAAACCCCATCCGTTGTAGCGGATGCTTTAATACTTCAAGTTTTTATATCATGTCCGATGGATGTCCAGGAATGATGGGGATATTCTTATATGCATCTTGTTAATGTTGGTTACCAGGTGTTCACCATATGAATGATTTTTATCTCTATGTATGGGATGATGTTTATGAAAAAAAATGAAAATATGAAATCTTGTGGTCTATTATTACGATTTTTAAATATATAGGTTAAACCTATAACTCACGAACATTTTTGTTGACGTTTTAAGCATGTTTATTCTCAGGTAATTGTTAAGAGCTTCCGCTGTTGCATACTAAATTAAGGACAAGATTTGGAGTCCATGCTTGTATAATATTGTTTGAAAACTGCATTCGAAGACATATATTGTTGTGTAATATTATTGTAAACCATTATGTAATGGTCGTGTGAAAACGCTATATTTTTTATTATCATTTTTAAACCTTTAACGATAAAATAAAGGTTATGGTTTGTTTTAAAATTGAATGCAGTCTTTGAAAAGCGTCTCATATAGAGGTCAAAACCTCGCAACAAAATCAATTAATATGGAACGTTTATAATCAATATGAACGGGACATTTCAGTTGGTATCCGAGCGTTGGTCTTAGAGAACCAAAAAATTGCATTAGTGTGTCTTACCGAGTTTGTTAGAATGCAGTAGTGAGTCTGGACTTCGACCGTGTTTTCTTTAAAAACGATTGCTTAACATTTTTTGTTAGAAACTATATATTATTAACATGTAAATATTATGTGATATATTAATCTCTTAACGTTTTTGATATTGTGTGATAGATGTCTACCTCTAGTACAAATCCCATCGACTCACCTAATAATAATGAAGAGTCGAATATATTTTGGGAAGATTCACAAATTCCCGAGGAAGAACCGGAAGAGGAGGAACCAGAAGAGGAGGAACCGGAAGAGGAGGAATCGGAAGAAGTGGAACCGAAAGAAGAAGAAGAGGTTTCGGAGGATGAAATATTAATACCTACAGTAAAATGATTAAATAAAAGAAAATCTTTAACCAGTGGACCAAAGTTAAAAATGGTCAATGGTGTCTACGCCAAGGAAGCAAAATATTGGGAAAATTACCAATTTTCTGATGAATCGGATCCCGACGAGGATTTCGATGATGTTATAGAAATTACCCCAACTCAATTTAATAAGGCAAAAGAGAATAATAAAGGAAAGGGCATCAAAATAGAGAAACCTGATTCCGACCCCGATGAACATTATATGTATTGTAAACGTCCGTATTTCTTAGATTTTAACAATAATCCGAGAACATCTAGGCCACCAGGTTTTTCTAAACCATTTATGAAAATAACGGCTCGTATTAGATGATCACCATGTATCCCTAGGAAATTAGCCAAACGAACTAAGTTCGAAGAAGAAGAAACGAGTGAGTCGGAATAAAGAGTTGTAATCATGCTTTGTAATATATGTATTGTAGTGTGTTTGTATTTTTATGTTATATGTAAAAATTGCTTCTATTGTTTGTTATTTACCTTTTACGAATCTAATCCTTGTTTATTTTACAGTATAAAAACAAAAAATGGACGTTAAGGGTAGACAACCAAAAATTTTAGAAGACCTACCAGGGGATATGATTGATGAAATCTTGTCTAGAGTCGGGCAGAATTCATCAGCACAATTATTTATGGAAAAATTAGTTTGTCAACCGTTTGAAAGACATTCCAGGCATGCCTTAGTTTATAAAAGGCTTTCCTTTGAAAGATGAGGCATATCACATTGGGGAGACTTTAAGTTACGCCAAGTTTTCTTTAAGGCATTTAGTGCGGGAAACCTAGATGCAATTTTACGCTACGGGTTACGAACCTATTTTGACTTAACATATCACAACATAGGAATTCGTGCTTTAGAAAGAGCTTCTAACATGCAATATAAAGAAGCATGTTATGCTTACGGGTTAGTGATGTTCGCTTCTCACCAAAGTGAGAAAAAGAACATCGGATTACAACTTTTAAATAAAACCTTCCCACAAGTGACGGATTCGGTAGTTGGGGTGAGAAACAAGGTTTTTAGATTGTTACGGGGCTGTTGGGCATTACGAAACCCTCGTCCTTTTGACGACGTTACAACATGCTGCCTAGCTAACGGTCATAATGGTTATCTGCCACATAACCAAGGATGGGAAATAATATTAGTACAACCAGAATGAATGACTTGTTTCTGGACTTATGAATTATGTATCTTTATTTCTTTTGCTGAACGGTTTGTGTATTAACTAGAATTGCCTTTATAGCTGCCGAGTAGCAAGTTATTATGTGCTATATTTCATCCTATATGTATAATAGTGGTATTGTATGTTTGTAAAATATTGTATAAAAGTTTGAACGCGAAATATTATTGTATTAAGTTTTTCATATAGAAGCGTAGTAGTTGAGTTGTATTGTAGCTACTAAGTATGAACTTAACGGGTAGGTACTACCTGAATTAAAACTATAAAATGCTAATATGAAAAAAAACTTTTATAAATAAGTTCATATTATGCTACGAAATACTATTGACTACTCTTAAATTCTATATGATTAACTCAATTCTTTTGGCTATTTTTGAAGGAAATGGCACCGACGACTCGTCAGAACTTGAACATGAGTGAGGAAGACTTCCGTGTTTTCCTTGCTGCGAACATAGCCGCCGTGCAGGCCACAATGCAAAATAACAAAAATAACTCTGGTTCTAGCAGTGGAACTAATTCCACAAGAAATCGTGTAGGATGCTCCAACAAAGAATTCACTGCCTGCAAACCTTTGGAATTTGATGGAACCGAGGGTCCAATCGGATTGAAACGATGGACCGAGAAGGTTGAATCTGTGTTTGCCATAAGTAAATGTACTGAAGAAGACAAAGTAAAGTACGCTACGCATACCTTCACAGGTACTGCGTTAACATGGTGGAATACCTATCTCGAGCAGGTAGGACAAGATGCTGCTTACGCACTACCGTGGTCAGCATTCAAGCAATTGATGAACGAGTAGTATCGTCCCAGAAACGAGGAAAATAAGCTCAAGGTAGAGCTTAGAGGATTACGAACGCAAGGTTTCGATATCACCACGTACGAACGACGATTCACAGAGTTGTGCCTATTGTGTCCCAGAATGTTCGAAGACGAAGAAGAGAAGATCGACGCATTTGTAAAAGGGTTACCGGAAAGGATTCAAGAAGATGTGAGTTCACACAAGCCCGCCTCCATACAAAAGGCAAGTCAAATGGCTCACAAACTAGTGAATCAGATCGAAGGAAGGATTAAAGAGCAGGCAGCCAAAGAGGCTAACATGAAACAAGTCAAGAGAAAGTGGGAAGAAACCAGTGACAAGAGTCACCAGTACAACAACAAGAATCACAACCACAATCGCAATAACTATCCCAACAACCGCAACATCAATTGCAACAACAACTTCAACAAACGTCCCAACAACAACTACAATAACCGTCCCAACAACAATAACAACAACAACAACAACAATCCCAACAACAATATCAATAACAACAATGGCAACAAAAACCAAAAACAGCCATGCCAAAGGTGTGAAGAGCATCACCCAGGGTTCTGCATGACATTTTGCAACATGTGTAAAAGAAATGGTCATAGCGCGACGAAGTGCAAGATCTACGGACCAATGCATAACAGAACTAAAAGAACAAATAATGTCGGAACAAATAACACCGCCATAGTTTGTTTTAGATGTGGAAAACCGAGCCACTTTAGTAGAAATTGCCCGAGTCAGGGGAATACTAATGGGCAGGGCCGCGGAAGAGTTTTCAATATTAATACGGCAGAAGCGCGGGAAGACCCGGAGCTTGTTACAGGTACATTTCTTATTGACAATAAATCTGCTTATGTTTTATTTGATTCAGGTGCGGATAGAAGCTATATGAGTAGAGATTTTTGTACTAAACTAAGTTGCTCACCGATGCCTTTGGATAATAAATTTTTACTCGAATTAGCAAACGGTAAATTAATTACAGCAGATAATATATGTCGAAATCGAGAAATTAAACTGGTTAGCGAAACATTTAAGATTGACTTGATACCAGTAGAGTTAGGGAGTTTTGATGTGATAATCGGTATGGACTGGTTGAAAGAAGTGAAAGCAGAGATCGTTTGTTAACAAAATATAATTTGCATTATACGAGAAAAAGGAAAACCCTTAATGGTGTACGGAGAAAAGAGCAACGAGAAGTTAAATCTTATTAGTAACCTGAAGGCGCAAAAACTAATAAGAAGAGGTTGCTATACTATGCTAGCACACGTCGAAAAAGTCAATTCCAAAGAAAAGAACATCAATGATGTTCCCGTCGTAAAAGAATTTCCCGATGTATTTCTGAAAGAATTACCGGGACTACCTCCACACTGATCCGTTGAATTTCAAATAGACCTTGTACCGGGAGCTGCACCAATAGCTCGTGCTCCATACAGACTCGCACCCAGCGAAATGAAGGAACTGTAGAGCCAATTACAAGAACTTTTAGAGCGTGGTTTCATTCGACCAAGCACATCACCGTGGGGAGCTCCTGTTTTATTTGTCAAAAAGAAAGATGGTACATTTAGATTATGTATCGACTATAGAGAGTTGAACAAACTTACCATCAAGATCCGTTATCCACTACCAAGAATCGATAATTTATTTGATCAGCTACAAGGTTCGTCAGTATACTCGAAGATTGATTTACGTTCTGGATATCATCAAATGTGGGTGAAGGAGGATGATATTCCAAAAACTGCTTTTAGGATGCGTTACGGTCATTACGAGTTTATGGTTATGCCGTTTGGGTTGACTAATGCACCAGCTGTGTTCATGGACCTTATGAACTGAGTGTGTGGACCATACCTTGACAAGTTTGTCATTTTTTTCATCGATGACATACTTATTTACTCAAAGAATGATCAAGAACAAGAAGAACATTTGAGAAAAGTGCTAGATTTGTTGAGGAAAGATAAACTGTATGCTAAGTTTTCAAAGTGTGCATTTTGGTTGGAAGAAGTTCAATTCCTCAGACACATAGTGAACAAAGAAGGTATTCAGGTGGATCCAGCAAAGATTGAAACCATTGAAAAATTGGAAACCCCGAAAACTCCGAATCATATACGCCAATTTTTAGGACTGGCTGGTTACTACAGAAGGTTTATCCAAGATTTTTCCAAAATAGCAAAACCTTTGACTGCATTAACGCATAAAGGGAAGAAATTTGAATGGAAGGATGAGCAGGAGAAATCGTTTCAATTGTTGAAGAAAAAGTTGACTACGGCACCTATATTGTCATTTCCTGAAGGGAATGATGATTTTGTGATATATTGTGACGCCTCAAAGCAAGGCCTCGACTGTGTATTAATGCAACGAATAAAGGTAATTGCTTATGCGTCCAGACAATTGAAGATTCACGAGCAAAATTATACGACTCATGATTTGGAATTGGGCGCTGTTGTTTTTGCATTAAAGACTTGAAGACACTACTTATATGAGGTCAAAAGTATTATATATACTGACCACAAAAGTCTCCAACACATATTTAATCAGAAACAACTGAACATGAGACAGCATAGGTGGATTGAGCTGTTGAATGATTACGACTTTGAGATTCGTTATCACTCGGGGAAGGCAAATGTGGTAGCTGACGCCTTGAGTAGAAAGGACAGAGAACCTATACGGGTAAAAGCTATGAATATAATTATTTGTACTAACCTTACTACTCAAATAAAGGAGGCGCAACAAGGAGTTTTAAAGGAGGGAAATTTGAAGAATGAAATACCTAAAGAATCGGAGAAACATCTTAATATTCGGGAAAATGGAACCACGTATAGGGCTGAAAGAATTCGGGTACCAAAGTTTGGAGATGTGAGAGAAATCGTACTTAAGGAAGCACATAAAATCAGATACTCAATACATCCCGGAGCGGGAAAGATGTACAAAGATCTCAAGAAGCACTTTTGGTGGCCGGGTATGAAAGCCGATATTGCTAGATATGTGGGAGAATGTTTGACGTGTTCTAAGGTTAAAGCTGAACATCAAAAACCATCAGGTCTACTTTAACAACCTGAAATCCCGGAATGGAAACGGGAAAACATTACCATGGATTTCATTACTAAATTGCCAAGGACTGCAAGTGGTTATGATACTATTTGGGTAATATTCGATCGTCTCACCAAATCAGCACATTTTCTGCCAATGAGAGAAGATGAAAAAATGGAGAAGTTGGCGCGATTATAGTTGAAAGAAGTTGTCTCCAGACATGGAATACCAATCTCTATTATCTCTGATAGGGATGGCAGATTTGTTTCAAGGTTTTGGCAGACATTACATCAAGCATTGGGAACTCGTCTAGACATGAGTACTGCCTATCATCCACAAACTGATGGGCAGAGTGAAAGGACGATACAAACGCTTGAAGACATGCTACGAGCATGTGTTATCGATTTCGGAAATAGTTGGGATCGACATCTACCATTAGCAGAATTTTCCTACAACAACAGTTACCACTCGAGTATCGAAATGGCATCGTTCGAAGCACTCTATTGTAGAAAGTGTAGATCTCCAATTTATTGGAATGAATTGGGGGATAGACAGATTTCGGGTCCGGAGATAATCCAAGAAACTACAGAGAAAATCATCCAAATTCAACAAGGGTTGAAAGGCGCTGAGAGTCGACAAAAGAGCTACGCGGACCTTAAAAGGAAAGATATAGAATTTGAAATTGGAGAGATGGTCATGCTTAAGGTTTCGCCTTGGAAAGGCGTTGTTCGATTTGGTAAACGGGGGACACTAAATTCAAGATACATTGGACCATTCAAGATTTTAGATCGTGTCGGACCAATAGCCTACCGACTTGAATTACCTTAACAACTCGCCAATGTACATAATACCTTTCACATCTCGAATATGAAGAAGTTCTTAGCTAAAGAAGATCTCACTATTCCTTTAGACGAAATTAAAATCAATGAAAAACTACAATTCATTGAAGATACCGATTGTCAAGGTTCGATGGAATGCTCGTAGGGGACCCGAGTTCACCTGGGAGCATGAAGATCAAATGAAACTAAAATACCCGTACCTATTTCCAGAAGATTCGTCAACACCTTCAATAGCTTAAAATTTCGGGACGAAATTAATTTAACGGGTAGGTACTGTAGTGACCCAAACTTCTCCATGTTTATATATATATATATATATATATATATATATATATATATATATATATATATAATGAAATTGATATTTACATGATTAAATGTTTCCAACACGTTAAGCAATCAAACTTGTTAAGACTTGATTAATTGAAATAGGTTTCATATAGACAATTGACCACCCAAATTGACCGGTGATTCACGAACGTTACAAATTCGTAAAAACTACATGATGTTATATATATAGACATATATATGGTTAACATGAGATTATGATAAGTAAGTATGTCACTAAGTATATTAACAATGAGTGATATACATAAAAATGAGTTTATTGAATTAAGAAACTCGAAACGATATATATAACGATTATCGTTATAACAACGTCTTACTAAATACATATGAATCATATTAAGATATTGTTACACTATGTTTAAATATGATAAGTGATAAAAACATATCATTAAGTGTATTAACAATAAACTACATATATAAAAACAAGACTACTAACTTAAGGGTTTCGAAACGAGACATATATGTAACGATTATCGTTGTAACGACATTTAAATGTATATATATCATATTATGATATATTAATACACCATATTATCTTGATAATATAATGATTTAACATCTCATTAGATATAATAAACAATGGGTTAACAACATTTAACAAGATCGTTAACTTAAAGGTTTCAAAACAACACTTACATGTAACAACTAACGATGACTTAATGACTCAGTTAAAATGTATATACATGTAGTGTTTTAATATGTATTCATACACTTTTAAAAGGCTTCAAGACACTTATCAAAGTACTTCTACTTAACAAAAATTCTTACAATTACATCCTCATTCATTTTCATCAACAATTCTACCCGTATACACTCGTATTTGTACTCGTACAATACACAACTTCTAAATGTATTTACTATTAGTATATACACTCTAATGATCAGCTCTTAGCAGCCCATGTGAGTTACCTAACCATGTGGGAACTATCATTTAACATCTAGCATGAAATATCTCACAAAATTACACACTAATGGAGCCTATATGGAGACTACAAAATCACGTGTAGAATGGTACTCACAAACACATTAACTTTGCAAATTTCTTGAATCAAATTAATCTCTCTCAAGTGTTCTTCCATTTTTCTAAGTGTTCTTCATCATCTTCATCAAAATCTAGCTCAATCTAGCTCAAAAATCCAAACATAAAACAACTTACAAAAGAACAACTCAAGAACACATCAAGAACACTTTCAAGTTTACTAGCTTACTTCCAATCTTGAAAATCCATTTCAAGTGATCATCCAATCTCAACAAAATATTTCTTATTTACAGTAAGATATATTTCTAATTCAAGGTAATACTCATATTCAAACTTTGATTCAATTCCTATAACTTTAACAATCTTATTTCGAGTGGAAATCTTACTTAAACTTGTTTTTGTGTCATGATTCTACTTCAAGAATTTTCAAGCCATCCAAGAATCCTTTGAAGCTAGATCAATTTTTGAAACTTCCAGTAGGTTTACCTACTAAACGTAAGGTAGTAATAATGTTCATAACATCATTCGATTCATATATATATAACTATCTTATTCGAAGATTTGAACATGTAATCACTAGAACATAGTTTAGTTAATTCTAAACTTGTTCGCAAAAAAAAAAGTTAATCCTTCTAACTTGACTTTTAAAAGAAACTAGACACATGTTCTATATCTATATGATATGCTAACTTAATGACTTAAAACCTGAAAACATGAAAAACACCGTAAAACCGGACATACGGCGTTCTTAGTAACACCGCGGGCTGTTTTGGGTTAGTTAATTAAAAGCTATGATAAACTTTTATTTAAGAGCTATTCTTCTGGGAAAATGATTTCTCTTATGAAAATGAAACTATATCCAAAAATCATGGTTAAACTCAAAGTGGAAGTATGTGTTCCAAAATGGTCATCTAGACGTCGTTCTTTCGACTGAAATGACTACCTTTACAAAAATGACTTATAATCTGTATTTACGAATATAAACTTATACTTTTTCTGTTTATATTCATAAACTTAAGTTTAATATGAAACAATAGCAACTTGAATCACTCAAAACGGATTTAAAACGAAGAAGTTATGGGTAAAACAAGATTAGATAATTTTTGCTTGTTGTAGCTACGTGAAATTTGTAACAAATCTATAAAAATCATAACTTAACTAACTTATATTGTATTATACATGTATTCTAACATATATTATGTAATCTTGGGATACCATAGACACGAATACAATGTTTTGACATATCATATCGACCCATCTATATATATATATTTCGGAACAACCGTAGACACTCTATATGCCGTAATGTTGGAGTTAGCTATATAGGGCTGAGGTTGATTCCAAAATATTATATATACTTTAAGTTTTGATCTAGCATGAGACTTGTATACACGAGGTTGTGGATTGATTCGAGATAATATATATTGCTTTATTTCTGTACATCTAACTGTGGACAACTAGTTGTAGGTTACTAACGAGGACTGCTGACTTAACAAACTCAAATCATTAAAATGTAATAGAAAATATTTTAATTATATTTTGATCATACTTTGATACATATGTACATATTTGTTATAGGTTCGTGAATCAAACCGTGGCCAAGTCTTACTTCCAGACGAAGTAAAAATCTGTGAAAGTAAGTTATAGTCTCAATTTTAAAAATCTAATATTTTTGGGATGAGAATACATGCAATTTTATAAATATTTTACAAAATAGACACAAGTACATGAAACTACTTTCTATGGTTGAATGATCGAAGCCGAATATGCCCATTTTGCTTGGTAACCTAAGAATTAGTAAACCAGTCTACTAATTGACGCAAATCCTAAAGATAGATCTATTGGGCCCAACAAACCCCATCCGTTGTAGCGGATGCTTTAGTACTTCGAGTTTTTATGTCATGTCCGATGGATGTCCCGGAATAATGGGGATATTCTTATATGCATCTTGTTAATGTCGGTTACCAGGTGTTCACCATATGAATGATTTTTATCTCTATGTATGGGATGATGTTTATGAAAAAAAATAAAAATATGAAATCTTGTGGTCTATTATTATGATTGATAAATATATAGGTTAAACCTATAACTCACCAACATTTTTGTTAACGTTTTAAGCATGTTTATTCTCAGGTAATTGTTAAGAGCTTTCGCTATTGCATACTAAATTAAGGACAAGATATGGAGTCCATGCTTGTATAATATTGTTTGAAAACTGCATTCGAAGACATATATTGTTGTGTAAAATTATTGTAAACCATTATGTAATGGTCGTGTGAAAACGCTATATTTTTTATTATTATTTTTAAACCTTTAACGATAAAATAAAGGTTATGGTTTGTTTTAAAATCGAACGCAGTCTTTGAAAAACGCCTCATATAGAGGTCAAAACCTCGCAACGAAATCAATTAATATGAAACGTTTATAATCAATATGAACGGGACATTTCATATATCACATATACATATACATATAAAAAATAATAAGCATATACATATACATACATATACGGCTAGAAAAAAAATGTTTAGATCTTCAAAACCCTAAAACCTAATCATGTTTATGTTATCACACATAAAAATATATATATGTATATATACATATACATACGGCACATACATATATATTTAAATTTTTTTTATATATACATACATATATATACACGGCTAAAAAAATATATATAAAACCCTAAACTACCTAAACGATAATTCATAAAACCTAATCATTTTTAATTATCAAACAATAAATACTTAAACCCTAATTAACTAAACCCTAAACCTAATACTACTTAAATATTATTTAAAACATTTAATACTACTTAACCCTAACTAACTAAATCTACTTATTTAATTATAACCTAATCATTACTTACACCTACTCATTTAATAATAACACCCTAGTAATAATATTATCATTATTACTTACCACTTATACATTTATAATATATAATAACACTTAAACCTATACTTATTATATAACACTTATATTATAACTACATAGTAACATTTTTATAATATAACACATATACTTAAACTATATACTTATATTAGTACTTATAATATAATAATACGAGTACTACTACTAACACATATAATATACTATTTATATTATAATACTTATATGAAAACATTATGACCTACGATTTCAATAGTCATTCACGATAACTTAAAATTACTCGAACGTCAATGCTGCTTAAGGCCTAAGGTGATCCTTGGTACCATTATGGGACACTTGTGGATCTCGAATGCCAAAACTTAGATTCTGGTCAAGAGATCCTGGGCCAACCGGTAACAATAGATCATTCAAGTGACTCGGCGGTGGCATAGATGTTTGGGTATGGTGCACAATATCAAAACCGACTATAGTGATCATACACTCACTAAGTGAACAACACTTAGTCACTTACACATTTAATAAGCGGTGGACTTATTAAGAACAACTCACTAGTGTTCAACACTAACTTACTAAACATAGAAACTTACTAAAAATGGAAAACTTACTAAGAATGGGAACTTAGTAAAACAAACTATACTTAAACACTTGCATACTTAAACTTAAACTTGGGCAAACATTTAACTACTCTTAAATGTCATTAGGTTGACTTTCTGCTCACATTCATCCAACTCTTCTTATCCGAGGAATAACAAACTCTTCTCCTACTTACTAAGGTGAACTTCATAGCCCCAATTACTATTGCACAATTTATTTAAACTTATTGGGGTGAGACACATGCTTCTTTTAATATTTACAATTTAGACACAAGTATCGACTATTAAACTATGCTATACCTACCTATGTCCTGCAAGTCCCCACTGTGATATTTTTAATTGCTTTTACATAACGCATTCTTAATTATTGTGGGTTGGCCTATTGGGAGTAACATCCCCGATACATTTAACCAAGTCATTGTATTACTTAATAATGATTCAAACCGACAAGGACAATACAACTTGTCACGGGGCAAACTTTGAAACTGTTTACTCTAAATATCACAAACTTGGCACTACTTTTAGATCCCTGCGAGATCTACTTTTATAAATAAAAATCTTGTGCTCTAAACAACGGTCAACCATTTTGTTAAACCTAAGAACTTCACTTAACCTTTTTGGTTGACACTTTAGCATGTTTTGTCTCAGGTTACGATTGATCAGCTTACTCTATTCTATGTGATGCTACTTGGACTCTAAGATTTGAAAGAAAGAGTCACATTTATTATTTATGCATTTATGAACATTTACATTCTTGTAATTTCAATTCTTGTAACGACATTCTATTTTTCACTGCGTACTCAATAAAGTTTGTTTTATCATATAGTGTCGTTCTCATTATATGATATGTTGGTATTTTTGATATTAATGTCACATTCACCCAGGCCCTAACTGGAGGTGTGATAGATTGGTATCAGAGCATAACCAGGCTGTTATAGAGAACCAGGATTGCATCTTTATGTGTGCGTTACTTGCTAGCTAGGGTGCCTTAGCAATCTAGGAAACTATAACCTTTCCTTCCTTAGACTTAAAGCACTTAGGATTGCCTTATAATCTTAACAACTTTGCTTTAATAATCTTGGCTTAAAATTCTAATCAAAGTCTCTTTCCTAATGCTAGGATGTCAAGCATTAATCAACCAAACAAAACAACTCTCTTCAAACCATCTAAAGTAATGACTCACTTCAAACCTGCCACCGAAGAAGATACTGGATACTCTTCAACTGCAAGACCAGTCCGAAGCCATCTTTATGGTCCTGACTCACCACCATTGAACTACAGCCCAAACACTATCCAATATTCATCTAAGTCTCCCGAATACCACCCGACTCCAAGATCGGAAAGTAAAGGGAAACGCCCTGCTAATTTTGAAAATGAAGGCCCATCTAAGAAAAGAGCCTGATCTCCTTCCTACGATAACTATAACGCTATGTGTGAAATCACAAATCTGCAAAAGACTACCAAGAAGAACTTTGATGGCTTGCTTCACCATGTTGCAAGGGTCGAGGTTTGAATGGACGAAAAAGACCTATTGATCAAGAAACTATTGGAGAAAAATGCTGAGTTAAAGAAAGAGATAAAGCTGGTGAAATATGAGAGTGAAAGAAGTGCCTGATGGAGGAAGCAATCTCTTGCTTATCTGAGGGAAGATGTCAACTTTAGATTGAAGATGGAGGAAAACTGTGTCAAACACCAACTTGCTCTAAGAGACTACGAATGCAATGTAGTCAATAGTAGTGTTACTAATCTCTATGTTTATCTCGAGTTTCTTTACGAGAAGCAAAAAGCAAAGAATGAAAAAGTAGAGAAGTTTATGAAGGAGGCTGAGAAGAAGAAGTGAACCCGACATTTGTTTTTGTTTTGTTTTGTTTTTCCATTCTTTTATTTCCTAATTATGTAAAGGCTTTGCCTAAAACTATTTCTGTATCCAACTCGTGTAATAAAAAGGCTTATTTAATGCCTCGTTTCTAATAATATAAAGTGTTTCATTTATATCATGTTGATATCAATACTTTATCTTTACCATACTTGTAATTGCTCAAACTTATAACTTGTCAACTTATCAAACTTATATTCACTTTTATGTAGTGAAGCATCATGGCTCGCACACTTACCGTTAACAACATTGTGTTGACTAATGAGCAATTACAATAGTTACGTGCTGCCGCCCAAGGCAACGTCCAACCTAATCATGTTAACAATCAACCAAAACCTTGTTCTTACAATGACTTTATGAACTGCAATCCTCCTGCTTTCAATGGAAGTGAAGAGGCCGTTGAACTAGTCTGATGGTTCGAAAAACTAGAGTCCATTTTCCGTGTCTGCAACCGCGGGGACAATGACCGAGTTAAATATGCCACTAGTTCATTAGCTGGAAATACTATGACTTGGTGGACCACTCATGCTAAGTCTGTGGGAATCGATAATGCTAATGCAACCCCATGGGATGAACTTAAAGGCATGATGGTTAATAAGTTTTATCCTCGAAGTCAAGTCCAAAAGCTTGAAGCCGAGTTCTGGGAACTCAAAGTTAAGGGTACCGATATTGAAAGCTACACTAATCGTTTTCTTGAGCTTTCTACCTTGTGTCCCGAGATGTTTCCTACTAAGCCGAGAAGGATCGAAAGGTACATTGAAGGTCTCCCTGAGGATGTTCAGGGAAATGTTATCGCTGCTGAGAAAGTTATCCTTGATGCCGTGATTCTCATGGCTTAAAATCCGATGATAGCCAAAAGAAGAAGAGCTTTGGCTAGTAAGCAAGTTGATACCAAGAGTAGTGATGGTAAAAGGAAATTTGAGCCGTCTCAGAGTTCAAACTAGAATAGTGCTAAGAAGCCTGCTGATAGTACTAGGATCGGTTATATAGGGACTAAGCCCAAGTGTGCTCGTTGTGAAAGGCACCACCCAGGGCGGTGCACTGCTACTTGTTCTTTATGTAAGAAAGTGGGACATGTAGCTAAGACTTGTAAGACTCCTCTGAAAGATAAAGCTGTTGTTCCTGCTAAAGCTCCTCCTATTTGTTACACCTGCAGAGAGAAGGGGCATATTAGTCCTCACTGCCCGAAGAAGGAAGATACCCCTGTTACTGGAGCCAATACCACCAATGTGAAGAGCTGTGCATTTGTCATAATGGCTGAGGAAGCCCGTGAGGAAGATGAAGTCATTACGGGTACGTTTCTTGTCAATGATTGCTATGCAAATATTTTATTCGATACAGGTGCCGATAAGAGTTACGTGTCTAGTGAATTTTGTACCTTATTCACCGAGAGACCACAACCCCTAGAAACTAAACGACTAGTTGAGGTAGCAAACGGAAAAGTTATGAAAGTTGATCACATCTATAAAAACTGTAATCTAAAACTAGCCGACCAAGAATTTAAGATTGACCTTTTGCCGGTCGAGTTAGCAAGTTTCGATGTCGTAGTCGGAATGGACTGGTTACGTCCATTACATGCTGCAATCTTGTGTTTCGATAAGACCGTTAACATTCCGTTAGGAAATGGAGAGACACTAGTCATTCAAGGCGACAAGAGTGGGTCCAAGCTTAATATCATTTCTTGCATCAAAACCCGTAAATACCTTATGAAAGGTTATCCCGCGATACTAGTGTGACGACGCGGAAATGTCTGACCAAATTTAAACTTAATCTTTATATATGATTCCGACACAATAACCAAAGTCTATAAAGTTGAGTCTCAAAATTTTTGAACTATTTTCGTACATTCATTTGACTTTGACCATTTTCGATGATTCACGAACATTTAATTGTAAATAAATATGTGTGTGTGTGTGTGTATATATATATATATATATATATATATATATATATATATATAATAATTGAAAATATAATTTGAAATATTATATGTTGTAAAATAAAATAAAAATATAATATTATGATTGTAGTGACCCTAACTTTTCCATGTTCTTATATACTAAATGAAATTGATATTTTACATGATTAAATGTTTCTAACATGTTAAGCAATTAAACTTGTTAAGACTTGTTTAATTGAAATAGGTTTCATATAGACTATTGACCACCCAAATTGATCGGCGATTCACGAACGTTAAAACTTGTAAAAACGACATGATGATATATATATGGATATATATATATATATATATATATATATATATATATACATATATATATATATATATATATTTCATGATATTATGATAAGTAAGTATCTCATTAAGTATATTAACAATGAGTGATATACATAAAAAATGAGTTTATTGAATTAAGAAACTCGAAACGATATATATAACGATTATCGTTATAACAACGTCTTACTAAATACGTATGTATCATAATAAGATATTGTTACACTATATTTAACATGATAAAATGATAATTATATATGTCATTAAGTGTATTAACAATGAACTACATATGTAAAAACAAGACTGCTAACTTAAGGATTTCGAAACGAGACATATATGGAACGATTATCGTTGTAACGACATTTTAATGTATATATATATATATCATATTAAGATATATTCATACATCATTATATCATGATAATGTAATAATTCAACATCTCATTAGATATAATAAATATTGGGTTAACAACATTAATTGAGATCGTTAACTTAAAGGTTTCAAAACAAAACTTACATGTAACGACTAACGATGACTTAACGACTCAGTTAAAATGTATATACATGTAGTGTTTTAATATGTATTCATACACTTTTGAAAGAATTCAAGACATATATCAAAGTACTTCTACTTAACAAAAATGCTTATATTTACATCCTCATTCATTTTCATCAACAATTCTGCTCGTATGCACCCGTATTCGTACTCGTACAATACACAGTTTTTAGATGTACTTACTATTGGTATATACACTCCAATGATCAGCTCTTAGCAGCCCTTGTGACTTACCTAACATATGTGGGAACCATCATTTGGCAACTAGCAAGAATGATTACACAAAATAACAAACTAATGGAGACTATATGACACCATGAAGATCACATTTTCTAGCACTCACACAAACACTTTCATTTTTCAATTTTTATGCATCAAAATAAACTCTCTCAAGTGTTCTTTCATTTTTCTAAGTGTTCTTCATCATCTTCAACAAAATCTAGCTCAATCTAGTTCATAAATTCATACATAAACCAAGTTACAAAACAACTAATCAAGAACACACCAACAACACTTCCAAGTTTGCTAGCTTATTTTCAATCTTGCAAATCCATTTCAAGTGATCATCCAACCTCAAGAAATCTTTCTTATTTACAGTAAGATATCTTTCTAATACAAGGTAATACTCATATTCAAACTTTGATTCAATTTCTATATCTATAACAATCTTATTTCGAGTAGAAATCTTACTTGAACTTGTTTTCGTGTCATGATTCTACTTCAAGAACTTTCAATCCATCCAAGAATCCTTTGAAGCTAGATCAATTTTTTTCACTTCCAGTAGATTTACCTACTATAGTTGAGGTAGTAATGATGTTCATAACATCATTCGATTCATACATATAAAACTACCTTATTCGAAGATTTAAACTTGTAATCACTAGAACATACTTTAGTAAATTCTAAACTTTTTCGCAAATAAAGTTAATTCTTCTAACTTGACTTTTAAAATCAACTAAACACATGTTCTATATCTATATGATATGCTAACTTAATGATTTAAAACCTGGAAACACAAAAAACACCGTAAAACTGGACATACGCCGTTGTAGTAACACCGCGGGCTGTTTTGGGTTATGAACATGAAACTATATCCAAAAATCATGGTTAAACTCAAAGTGGAAATATGTTTTTCTAAATGGTCATCAAGAAGTCGTTCTTTCTACTGAAATGACTACCTCTTACAATATTGACTTGTAACCTGTATTTCTGACTATAAAATTATACTTTTTCTGTTTAGTTTCATAAATTTCAGTTCATTATGAAACCATAGCAACTTGAATCACTCAAAACGGATTTAAAACGAAGAAATTATGGGTAAAACAAGATTGGATAATTTTGCTTGTTGTAGCTACGTGAAATTTGTAACAAATCTATACATTTCATAACTTAACTAACTTATATTGTATTATATTGTATTCTAACATATATTATGTAATCTTGGGATACCATAGACACGAATATAATGTTTTGACATATCATATCGACCCATCTATATATATATATATATATATATATATATATATATATATATATATATATATATATATATATATATATATATATATATATATATTTCGGAACAATCATAGACACTCTATATGCAGTAATGTTTGAGTTAGCTATACATGGTTGAGGTTGATTCCAAAATAATATATATACTTTGAGTTGTGATCGAGTCTGAGACTTGTAGACATTGGGTCGTGGATTGATTCGAGATAATATATATTGTTTTATTTCCGTACATCTAACTGTGGACAACTAGTTGTAGGTTACTAACGAGGACTGCTGACTTAACAAACTCAAATCATTAAAACGTAATAAAAATGTTGTAAATATATTTTGAACATACTTTGATATATATGTACATATTGGTTGTAGGTTTCGTGAATCGACCAGTGGCCAAGTCTTATTTCCGACGAAGGAAAAATCTGTGAAAGTGAGTTATAGTCTCACTTTTAAAATCTAATATTTTTAGGATGAGAATAAATGCAGTTTTATAAATATTTTATGAAATAGACACAAGTAATTGAAACTACATTATATGGGTGAATGACCGAAGCCGAATATGCCCCTTTTTGTTGGTAGCCTAAGAATTAGTAAACCGATCTACTAATTGACGCGAATCCTAAAGATAGATCTATTGGGCCTAACAAACCCCATCCAAAGTACCGAATGCTTTAGTACTTCGAATTCATTTTTATCATGTCCGATGGATGTCCCGAAATGATAGGGGATATTCTTATATGCATCTTGTCAATGTCGGTTACCAGGTGTTCACCATATGAATGATTTTTATCTCTATGTATGGGATGTATATTGAAATATGAAATCTTATGGTCTATTATTACGATTTGATATATATAGGTTAAACTTATAACTCACCAACATTTTTGTTGACGTTTAAAGCATGTTTATTCTCAGGTAATTATTAAGAGCTTCCGCTGTTGCATGCTAAAATATGGACAAGATTCGGTGTCAGCATGCTTGTATAATATTGTTTAGAACTGCATTCGAGATTTACTTTTTATAACATATTAATATTGTAAACCAATATGTATTGGTCGTGTGTAAGTGTGATATATTTTTAGATTATCATTTCTTGATAATCTAGGTGGTGTCCTTTTAATCTTGTTGATAAAATAAAGGTTATGGTTTGTTTTAAAAAATGTCTCATATAGAGGTCAAAACCTCGCAAAGAGATCATTTAATATGAAATGTTTATAATCGATATGAACGGGACATTTCAATGATAATTATTATTTAAAACATATTTATATATAAATAAAGTATATTAAATATATATTTTGTGATTTCAAATCTATTTAGTAAATGACAGCAACACTCAATTGTCATTTGATCGATATTAAGTAAGTTAAATTCGAACTTATGTGATTTTAAAATAAACGGTGATCCGAAAATGAATTATATAAATTATAGGCTTATTAAAAGTATATTTAGGATTAATTATGAAATTTTAACACTTTTATATTTTTACCTGGGATCGAGCGCGGATAGTTGATTTACATTTTTATTTACTAATTTTAAACAAATAATGACCGTGTTTACAAAATAATGATTAGAATAAATAAAGATGTTTAATATAAAAATTTAGGATTTTTCTGTGTACTTTTATCCAATATCAACGAAGCACGAATTTCAGTCCGTGAATGAAATAGTAGACGACGGCTAACTAAATCACACGTTTATTTTTAAATTATATTATAATTATTTATATATTATATATTCTATTCTCAATTCGTAATTATATCCGTGAATGATTGAATGATTATCAAATGGTGTACATGTTTCAACTATCTCAACCTTTATTATATAATTAAGTGTTTGGTGCTGTAAGATATTATGCATACAACCCCAACATCATCTATCTATCTCTATCTTTAAAACAAGAAACTGAAAACACAATGTGACAACCCGGAAATTTCTGACCAAATTTAAACTTGATCTTTGTATATTTCCGACACGACAAGCAAAGTCTGTAATGTTTAAATCTCAAAAACTTTGAACTATGTTCATGTAACCAATTACCCTTCGACTGTTCTCGACGATTCACGAACCATTAAATGGATATGATTGTATACATATGTGTATATATATTAAAACTTGAAAACGTAAATAAAATATTAGATATAATACTTTACATGAAAGTATTTGTTTCAAAATGTTATCGATGGAATTAAAAGATAATATCAAATGATTGATTTATTAGATACATTGGGATATGAGTATGGGTCTCTATTGGGAGGTCCACATTGATTTGAGAAATCGTTTCTCTTTAACGGTATTCGAAATAAATGGTAACGTGATTTACATGTAAAAATAAATGTGTCAACTAACAAAGGTTAGACAAAAGTTAGTAGAGAATTGAATATTCATAATATTCAATCGGTTTAGTTTTAAACGTGCGAAAAATGTTTTTCGATTCAACAGAATTTGAGTCATTAAAACATTTTGATTACTTAATTTGAATCTATAAATGTTGGTAATTAAATATATAAGTAAACTCACAACGTGTATTTAAAACATGCTTATGAATATTGAATATATATATATATATATATATATATATATATATATATATATATATATATATATATATATATATATATATACACGATTTTGAATTAGTTAAGTAAACGATAGTAACACTTGATTATTGATTCTCTTTATAATTAGAAATACTAATTAAAATGTTTATGAAATTAAAGTAAACCTTATCGTATAAACAAATCAGATTAAGCTCTAGAGCATAAACGTTACGTGGCATAATACTCAAACGATTATAATTGAACTTTGAGATATATTTTGTTTTGAAAAACTAAATGTTATGTTATTTCAATTATATATAAATGTACAAATTTATATTTTTAAATATATATTTTACAATGTATTAAGATATAAACTTGATGCAAAGACGTTTTTAGTTAAATTAATATTATGATATACATATGTATATAAAACGACGTTGATTTATAGAAGCAAATGACCAAAGCACATAAATGATTAAGATACATCTTTAGTGAAATAGTTTATTTATAATCTAAGTATATATTTTGTCAAGGGTGCGAGTCATTAAACATAAAACGCTAGTTTTCTAAGCGTACGAAAGGGCGTTCGAAAAACCGGAACTGGTACGTAAGTCGAGTGTCAACGTACAATTCATCGGTATTAAAATTACAAATCAACTATGCACGAGAATATAATATAATATTTAATTAATTATAAAGATTAAATATTAATATATACATTTACATTACATAATAGTGTCGGCAAAAGCAAAGAATGAGATATGAGCTGGAATAAAGGTTAGGTAGATGTAATGTTCTTTAATTTCGCACGATTTCATTTCTGGTTCACAAGTTTCATTAATCCTTCCATCTATATCACTCTACTCTCTTCATATATATATATATATATATATATATATATATATATATATATATATATATATATATATATATATATATATATATATATATATATATATATATATATATATATAGATATATTATATTTATTAAAATTTATATTATTATTATTATGATCATTAGAAATATTATTAGTATTATTATTATTTACATAAAATACTACGATGAGGCTCTGCCCAAGTATTTATAAAATGAGTTTTCGAGTGGGATAAAGCTAAGGAAATTATGGGTTATAGCTATGGAGGTTATGGGTATTGTTCGGGGGTATAGCCCGTGACGTCAAATTAGTGTTTATCATCTCCGTTGCGTCTACGTACTTTCTTGCAATATTGAATCTCAATATTGATACGTGAGCACTCAAATCTTATCTTTTATATATTATTAATATATCCCTAACTAGTGCTCGAGTATATAGGTTTATTTATGCTTGTACGCTTAATATTGTCGTTAAATAGTTTACGATAGATCATGAATTAGATACATATGCTACTGAGATAAGGTATATGATATGCATGTCATTGGAAAGCTGGCGAAAAATTAAGAACTTTTCATTTAGAACTCGTGTGATTTCGATGAATGGATTAAAAGATACGACCAACTGAATTTTAGTATTGTTATTGAAATGATTATTATTACTATCATCTTTTTTATCGTCGTTATAATTTTTATCTAATTATTATTATTATTATTATTATTATTATTATTATTATTATTATTATTATTATTATTATTATTATTATTATTATCATTATCGTTATAAGTATTATCATTAAGAATTGTCATTGTTATTAGTATCACTATCATTATTATTATTAAAGTTATTATTAATATTATCATCATTATTATGATTATTATTATTATTATTATTATTATTATTATTATTATTATTATTATTATTATTATTATTATTATTATTAGTATTATCATTAATGTTATTATTATACTTATTACTATCATTATCATTAAAACTAATATTAGTATCATCTAATTATTATGATTACTATTATTATCATTGTTATGCATGCGATATAAAAGAGGATTTAAAAGCTATTAAACAAATCAATTAGGAAATAATGAGTATGAGTATCATGATGAAATTTAAAATATTGTAAGATATTGAATTAGATAAAAATATCATTTTCATTATTTTTATCATTATTATTATTAAAAGAATCATTAATGTCAAAACTATCACTTTTATTAAAATTATCATTTTTAAAAGAAATATCATTGTTATTATAAAATATCATTATTATTATCATTTTAGTATTATTATTATTATTTTGAATAGAATTATTATTTCATATAAAATATTATTTTGAAGTTAATATTAAACAGTATCGTAAATATTAAAGTTATCATAATTAGAATTATCATTTTATCAAAATTAATAGTATCATTAGTAAATATAAATATTGTTATTATTTATAGTAGGATAATAATAATAATTATTATTACAAAAAAATAATACAACTTTTAATTATTATTATTATCAATATTATTTTATCAAATAAATATATGATACAAAGATATTTTTACCACACGTAATATAATTACATTAATAGTACATACCACTATATTTTATGATATTAAGTGAACTTTATAAATTTATTTACTTAAAATATATAAAAGTATATTTTTATTATATATAAATTTTAATATAAATTTTTATTTATTAATAAATGACTTTTATTAATTACTTTAATAAAATCCGATAAATATATTTAAATATATATAAGACGACTATATAATAAACATGTATAGATTTTGGAAAAATATTTTTTGAGTCAAATTGACTTTTGTTGACGATGCATGATGAACTCGAGCATTAGGATTGTGATACACTACGGTTTGACCTAAATTGTTAGGATATTAACCAACATATAAATGTATATATAATTAATATAGGTTCATGAATCCGAGGCCAACCTTGCACTTGTTCAATGACGTCATATGTATTTTTACTACGAAATACAGTATTGTGAGTTTCATTTGCTCCCTTTTTAAATGATTTTGCAATATATATTTTTGGGACTGAGAATACATGCGCTACTTTTATAAATGTTCTACAAAATAGACACAAGTAATCGAAACTACATTCTATGGTTGGATTATCGAAATTGAATATCACCCCTTTTGCTTGGTAACCTAAGAATTAGTGAACGCCACTAATTGACGCGAATCCTGAAGATAGATCTATGGGCCTAACAAACCGCATCCAGGTTATGGATGCTTTAGTACTTCGATTTTATATACAGATGAGTGTACCTGTATATTTGGGGATATTCTATATCCATTTGTTAATTTCGGTTACCAGGTTTTCACCATATGATTGATTTTTATACAGATGAGTTTTCATGTATTATAATTTTTGTAGATGAGTGTTCTTGCAGTTAACTATGAAAATTAAATCTTGTGGTCTATTAAAATATTTAAATGATTGTTATGATAAACCTATGAACTCACCAACCTTTTGGTTGACACTTTAAAGCATGTTTATTCTCAGGTATGAAAGAAATCTTTCGCTGTGCATTTCCTCATTTAGAGATAATACTTGGAGTCAATCATGACATATTTCAAAAGACGTTGCATTCAATTCGTAGATTTCAATAAAGATCATTATTAAGTAAATGACAGATTGAGTCATCTATAGTTTGGATATATTATGAAATGGTATGCATACCTGTCAGCTTTCGATGAAATAAAAGTTTGACTTTTAAAAACGAATGCAATGTTTGTAAAATGTATCATATAGAGGTCAAATACCTCGCAAAGTAACCATATGTTATTGTATTTGTCTTTATGGATTAGGACGGGTTTTTACATGTGGTATCAGAGCGGTGGTCTTAGCGAACTAGGTCTGCATTAGTGTGTCTAACTGATAGTCGTTAGGATGCATTAGTGAGTCTGGACTTCGACCGTGTCTGCATGTCAAAAGTTTTGCTTATCATTTCTATCAGAAATTACCTGCTTATCATTCTTAGTCTAGACACATCTTATTGCATTGATTGCATGAATAGTGTATAGACAAAATTCATATCTTAGCGTATCTGCTAATTCATATCTTAGCGCATCTGTTACTGTGAACTTTGCCTGACATATCCCGTAAATTCCTCCGTAATCTACGAAATCTATTGCTCTATATATATAGATATTCTATGTAATTAGAATACCACACGATAGCTGAAAAATCATTTCATATCGAAAAATCCTTTATTCAATCGTACAAAATGAAATTCGTCATTAGTTCAAGTCACTCGGATTTCGAAATGGAATCCAACTCAAGCTCCGAAAGCAGTGTGACCGGAATGGATCAACCAATCAGCCATCATCTATTCTGGATGAATTGAGGATGGGTTCGTAGCCTTCTTAATCATTGGAGACAAGAGGAAGGCAATCCTTTCCATCCACCACATTGTCCTCTTGGCGAAGAACCTGAAGCACTTACCGGCGAACCTGTCCGAAACACCATTTTCTCTCTCATTTCCAGAGTATCTCGTCACGATTATATACTACATCAAATATTAGATCTTATTTATCCGCTCGTCCGAACCGACAATCACCCCAGTGTAATAGAAGAAGTCAACAAGCTTCGCGCTCGGGTGGTGGCTTTGGAGAATATGGTGCAAAGGTTACAAGCACCAGCAGCAGCACCAGCAGCATAACCAGTACCACCATCATCAACGCCAACAGTACCATTACTAACCCCAACCACAACCGCGTTGTAAACCTCAACTTTACAATTTGTACCTCGAGCATCAACGTCATACACCCTGTAGATACCAAGGAGTACCAACAACAATAACCGATGAAGTATTAATCGATAACTTCATGGGAGAAACATTCTGCGGCGATTATGTAATCTCTAAAGTCTTAGAGATTATCTATTCTAGCCCTAACCATAAATTAGATGAATGAACCAAAATGATAGAAGGAAGAATATAAACTCTGTCCAGAATGGTGCACGATTTACAAGCTAGACTCGTTTTACCAACATCATCAACAGTATCGTCAACATCACCAGCACCGTCAGTACCAACAACATCTATAATATCACAAGCTTCGCCAGTTCAAGAATCACCGTGGACATCATTACAAATCAACAACAATTATGCCATATCAACGAGTTACGAAGTGTTAACTCATTCCCACTAAAGAATTTATATGTATATCTTATATATATAAATTTTTAAACCATAATAAATTTTTCCGTACTAAGCTATTATGTGTGAATCTTAACTACTCGGTTAATTCATATTACTAATATGCTATGATATACATCCTTCGTCAGCAACTTAACCATCGTTAATTACAATCTCTGTTTCAATTCAATGAATTCCATTTCATAATAAATCAAGTGTATTACTCAAATATAGGTTTGATTTTACACTTTCATTATCGATGTACTCGAAACTTTTCAGATAACATCATTCGTACTTTGCGAAGTTCACAAGAATTCCATGAACACCAAATAACGAAGTATTGATTCAAAATTCCAATTACATTGAAGAAATACTCTGTAAAAGTTATGAAATTAAAGTTTTAAGGATTACTCAATTCTAGTTTCAACCGTAAATCAAATGAGTTTAATTTAATATTAACTCATTAAATCTATGTTACATCTAAAGAAAATATACATATATATATATATACATATATATTCATAAAGACTGTAATAAAAATTCTTTTGTACAAAATATTAATTGTGAAATTTTTTTTAACGGGTAGGTAATACCCGAGAGATATATAAATTCACAATTAATATGTTACATTTTACGAATCTGATTCACCTTATCATATATTATACTCCCTACTTTCACAACAATATACATTCTTTTGTAGAAATCAAAACAACCATACTCATTCATAATCTAATTATATATTCTGATTTTGAAATGTCAGAATTCAACTCGAGATATAACCAAAATCATCACTCTTAAATCCTTACATCTTTCAAAGCTATACTTTGACTTCAAAACTGTGCTAGAACATCATGTGTATATTAACGATTACAATCGGTGTTCAAACCCTTCAAACTTTCTTAGGACACTTCAAATAATGAACAATCGAGATGATGAATCAACCACATGTTACCCACAGTTATGTACCTGAAAAACTATTGAAACCAAAGTAAAAGTTTAAACACGTATCCGCGTCAGATTCTTTGGCATTTATTAGCAAAAATAACTTTGCGATTCCTTTTCATAGTAGCCAGTTTTGTCACAGCTCCAGCAAGTCAACTTCGATTTTTCAGTTGAAACATCTTATTATAACCTCGATATATACGTTGCCCTTTCGCCATCGTTACCGGGAAACCATTTATATTCCACCACATTAGTAATAAACTTACCAACAACTCCACTGATCTTTGCTTTTTCCGAAAAATTATTATATTTTTCAAAACCCCATCATTTATTCGTCTGCATCTTGTAACGAGAATTGCCATACCAATCATTGGGAAATAGAAATCAGTATTTTGAAAGCTCGCAGCATGTCTACGCCAACAGTTATATGTGTACATATAACGGACTTACATAGTTCGAATGTGAAGTTTCTGAAAAACACCCCGAACTGCGGAATAGTTCTCGAAATGCTGATGAAGCAGCAAAAACTATAAACGACCTTAACAGTAACAAGTTTGATGATAAAGAATAGTGTGCTGGCAAAGCTCACAATGGAACTGAAAAACGGATTGCGCAAAGTATGAAGGAGGCTGTGGATAAATCACAAAGACTAAACCTGCCTTCAAAGAATCCAAATGATTCAGTATCTGCTGAAGTCATTACCGAATACCTTGCTCCTGACTCTAAACCCCTACGGACAATATTTTTCATCATCATCTGAAATTAGAAATTCTAAGATATCATCGTATCTTTCATTATAAATACCTCCATATTTCTGAAGATATTTCCATAATTATTCTTATCCGAAATCATTTACCTCTTCGCGCTATCTGCATTACATCATAAAATAACTTATTTTTAATTTCTAAATTCTGAACCCTTCGAGTTTAAAATAAGAATGTTTTTGAAGTAGTGTTGGGAACTGAAGTATGAGTTAGTATAATATAATGATACTTGATCAACGTGATTATATTACAGTAAGTCATGCTGAGTTTCTAAATGGAATGTGATGATTCACAGACCATACAGTCATCATGTGCCATGTTACACGACTCTTGTATTCTATTTAATCTTTAAAAATGTCAAGAAAATATTTCTTGATGATTCGGTCTCTTATGAGGTATTCTGGTAATTTGACAAACCAAGACCGTGTTGTTACAACTTCCTTCTTAGAACATTAACTATGTTCATTCCGAAATTCATATCTGCGAATTCTGGACCATTACAAGCAGTTCTTAATCACAAGAAGAGGAAACGAAGGAATGAAACTCGGAAATAGAAATGAGAGTATAAATCACAGCAAATAGAAAGGAGCATTAATTGTGGATGACAATGAATACAGAAGACAGAAACATGGACTTTAAAATATAAGAGAAGATATAAAACCCAACAACAACCCAGAAATTACAAACTATATATATCGATGCATATAGTAATGTAAAGACATGGAAGGACTAAAAACACTATAAAACCAAGAGTATAGTAGAAGTAAATAGATTATTTCGGTGGTAGATGAAAAAAGAAGAATGACAGATATGAAAGTTAGAAATATATCAAGAAGCAGGACTGCATGAAGCATATCGAAGAATGCTTTAAAGTATGAATTGAGGAAAAAGAACAGGAGGTGTGAGTTGTAAGGAAACAAAGGGGGTGGATTTATAGTAAAATATCCGACAGAGCAATCAAAACGGATGATCGCATTTATAGCGGATCCTAATCTCCTTGATTACCGAAGAATCAGATATTATTACGAAGATTTTCTCTAAATCCCTTGAACTCCGAAAATCAATTCTATCCACGTCAAAAGATATGACGAATCTACGCTTACGCAATTCACTCTTTTGTGATAACTACACTCGTACTCTTCACAAAAATCGAATTGTTTTATCTATATTACTCAATGATGATAAAACTCAAATTTTCAGCTCGTATGCGTCATGAAAACATACTTATTTTCAGCCATGACCATCCCGATCAAATTTTGGGGACGAAATTTCTTTAACAGGTAGGTACTGTGACAACCCGGAAATTTCTGACCAAATTTAAACTTGATCTTTATATATTTCTGACACAATAAGCAAAGTCTGTAATGTTGAAATCTCAAAAACTTTGAACTATGTTCATGTAACCAATTACCCTTCGACTGTTCTCGACGATTCACGAACCATTAAATGGATATGATTGTATACATATGTGTATATATATTATAACTTGAAAACGTAAACCAAATGTTAGATATAATACTTTACATGAACGTATTTGTTTCAATATGTTATCGATGGAACTAAAAGATAATATCAAATGAATGATTTATCAGATACATTGGAATATGAGTATGGGTCTCTATTGGGAGGTCCACATTGATTTGAGAAATCGTTTCTCTTTAACGGTATTCGGAATAAATGGTAAAGTGATTTACATGTAAAAACAAATGTGTCAACTAACAAAGGTTAGAAAAAAGTTAGTGGACAATTGAATATTCATAATATTCAATCGGTTTAGTTTCAAACGTGCAAAAAATGTTTTTCGATTCAAAAGAATTTGAGTCATTAAAACGTTTTGATAACATAATTTGAATCTATAAATGTTGGTAATTAAATATATAAATAAACTCGCAACGTGTATTTAAAACATGCTTATGAATATTGAATATATATATATATATATATATATATATATATATATATATATATATATATATATATATATATATATATATATATATATATATATATATATACGATTACGAATTAATTAAGTAAACGATAGTAACACTTGATTATTGATTCTATTTATAATTAGAAATACTAATTAAAACGTTTATGAAATTAAAGTAAACCTTGTCGTATAAACAAATCAGATTAAGCTCTAGAGTATAAACGTTACGTGTCATAATACTCAAACGATTATAATTGAACTTTGAAATATATTTGGTTTTGAAAAACTAAATGTTATGTTATTTCAATTATATATAAATGTACCAATTTATATTTTTAAATATATATTTTACAATGTATTAAGATATAAACTTGATACAAAGACGTTTTTAGGTAAATTAATATTATCATATACATATATATATATAACACGACGTTGATTTATAGAAGCAAATGACCAAAACACTCAAATGATTAAGATACATCTTTAGTGAAATAGTTTATTTATAATCTAAGTTTATATTTTGTCACGGGTACGAGTCATTAAACATAAAAAGCTAGTTTTCTAAGCGTATGAAAGGGCGTTCGAAAAACCGGAACCGGTACGTAAGTCGAGTTTCAACGTACAATTCATCGGTGTTAAAATTATAAATCAACTATGCACGAGAATATAATATAATATTTAATTAATTATAAAGATTAAATATTAATATATACATATACATTACATAATAGTGTCGGCAGAAGCAAAGAATGAGATATGAGCTGGAATAAAGGTTAGGTAGATGTAATGTTCTTTAAATTCGCACGATTTCATTTCTTGTTCACAAGTTTCATTCATCCTTCCATCTATATCACTCTACTCTCTTCATATATATATAAATAGATAGATATATTATATTTATTAAAATTTATATTATTATTATGATCATTAGAAATATTATTATTATTATTATTACTACTATTATTTACATAAAATACTACGACGAGGCTCTGCCCAAGTATTTACAAAACGAGTTTTCGAGTGGGATAGAGCTAAGGAAATTATGGGTTATAGCTATGGAGGTTATGGGTATTGTTCGGGGGTATAGCCCGTGACGTCAAATTAGTGTTTACCATCTCCGTTGCGTCTACGTACTTTCCTGCAATATTGAATCTCCATATTGATACGTGAGCACTCAAATCTTATCTTTTATATATTATTAATGTATCCCTGACTAGTGCTCGAGTAAGGGATTATGCATGCTTGTACGCTTAATATTGTCGTTAAATAGTTTACGATAGATCATGAATTTGATACATATGCTATTGAGATAAGGTATATGATATGCATTTCGTTGGAAATCTGGCGAAAAATTAAGAACTTTTCATTTAGAACTCGTGTGATTTCAATGAACGGATTAAAAGACACGACCAACTGAATTTTAGTATTGTTATTGAAATGATTATTATTACTATCGTCATTTTTATCGTCGTTATAATTTTTATCTAATGATTATTATTATTATTATTATTATTATTATTATTATTATTATTATTATTATTATTATTATTATTATTATTATTATTATCGTTATCGTTATAAGTATTATCATTAAGAATTATCATTGTTATTAGTATCACTATCATTATTATCATTAAAGTTATTATTAATATTATTATCATCATTATTATTATTATTAGTATTATCATTAATGTTATTATTATACTTATTACTATCATTATCATTAAAACTAATATTAGTATCATCTAATTATTATGATTGCTATTATTATCATTATTATATTATGAATGCGATATAAAAGAGGATTTAAAAGCGATTAAACAAATCGATTAGGAAATAATGAGTATGAGTATCATGATGAAATTTAAAATATTGTAAGATATTGAATTAGATAAAAATATCATTTTCATTATTTTTATCATTATTATTATTAAAAGAATAATTAATGTCAAAATTATCACTTTTATTAAAATTATCATTTTTAAAAGAAATATCATTGTTATTATAAAATATCATTATTAGTATCATTTTAGTATTATTATTATTATTTTGAATAGAATTATTATTTCATATAAAATATTATTTTGAAGTTAATATTAAACAGTATCGTAAATATTAAAGTTATCATAATTAGAATTATCATTTTATCAAAATTAATAATATCATTAGTAAATATAAATATTGTTATTATTTATAGTAGGATAATAATAATTATTATTATTACAAAAAAATAATACAACTTTTAATTATTATTATTATCAATATTATTTTATCAAATAAATATATGATACAAAGATATTTTTACCACACGTAATATAATTACATTAATAACACATACCACTATATTTTATGATATTAAGTAAACTTTATAAATTTATTTACTTAAAATATATAAAAGTATATTTTTATTATATATAAATTTTAATATAAATTTTTATTTATTAATAAATGACTTTTATTAATTACTTTAATAAAATCTGATAAATATATTTAAATATATATAAGACGACTATATAATAAACATGTATAGATTTTGGAAAAACATTTTTAGAGTCAAATTGACTTTTGTTGACGTTGCATGATAAACTCGAGCATTAGGATTGTGATACACTACGGTTTGACCTAAATTGTTAGACATATATTGACCAACATATAAATATATATATATAATTAATATAGGTTCGTGAATCCGAGGCCAACCTTGCACTTGTTCAATGACGTCATATGTATTTTTACTACGAAATACAGTATTGTGAGTTTCATTTGCTCCCTTTTTAAATGATTTTGCAATATATATTTTTGGGACTGAGAATACATGCACTACTTTTATAAATATTTTACGAAATAGACACAAATAATCGAAACTACATTCTATGGTTGGATTATCGAAATTGAATATATCACCCCTTTTGCTTGGTAACCTAAGAATTAGTGAACGCCACTAATTGACGCGAATCCTGAAGATAGATCTATGGGCCTAACAAACCCCATCCAGGTTATGGATGCTTTAGTACTTTGATTTTATATACAGATGAGTGTACCTGTATATTTGGGGATATTCTATATGCATTTGTTAATGTCGGTTACTAGGTGTTCAACATATGAATGATTTTTATACAGATGAGTGTTCCTGTATTATAATTTTTGCAGATGAGTGTTCCTGCAGTTAACTATGAAAATTAAATCTTGTGGTCTATTAAAATATTGAAATGATTGTTATGATAAACCTATGAACTCACCAACCTTTTGGTTGACACTTTAAAGCATGTTTATTCTCAGGTATGGAAGAAATGTTCCGCTGTGCATTTGCTCATTTAGAGATAATACTTGGAGTCAATTATGACATAATTCAAAAGATGTTGCATTCAAGTCGTAGAGTTCAATAAAGATCATTATTAAGTAAATGACAGATTGAGTCATCTATAGTTTTGATATATTATGAAATAGTATGCATACCTGTCAACTTTCGATGAAATGAAAGTTTGCCTTTTAAAAACGAATGCAATGTTTGTAAAATGTATCATATAGAGGTCAAATACCTCACAATGTAACCATATGTTATTGTATTTGTCCTTATGGATTAGGACGGGCCTTTACACACAAACTTCTTCCTTCTTATTCTTCTTTGTGAACCCTGCCACCATCATAACATACAACCAACCACCACTTCAAGCCATAATAACCAAGCTTCGAACCACCATTTAATCATCATCCGTCAACAACTACAAGCCATCACTCACTTCAAGAATTTATTTGTATTTCCTGTTTTGATTTCACCATGCGTGTACGTTATTGTTTCTACTCAAACTATTGTTGCAGCGAAAACTCTTGATTGCTACTAAATTACTTTCATGGCCAAGAGTCACCAAAACAATTACCACCTTCTACTATCATCGTGAATCCACCACCACCACCAAGCTAGAGCTATTGAACACCAACCATAACCATCATCTCCCTTTACTATTCGACCAACCATACACCCCACTGCAATCGTGAGCCACCATTACCCCAACCACAACCACCACCATCAAAACCCATTTAAAATTGACACCATCATCATCAGGTTACTGCCACTATGGATAACCATCGTGAAACCACCATGTCAACCACCACGAACAACCATGATTCACCAACCATCAAACTATCACCACCATCATTTAAAATCATCTTCAACATTATCATCACTTTGTGGCTTTATTTTGTTTCTTTTCTGTTTTGATCAACCCAAAAAAATCTACAATCATAATCCTCGATTTTCTACTACTAGCTTGTAATCTATTCTAACCAATGACACCAAGATCATCCAGGTAACTGCTACCACTGGTCGTCGTTTCTGTTTGTATTTCAGTTTAATACAAAACCATAACCACTTCACCTCCACAACACCGTAACCCAACCTCACCTCACAACCGTATTGTTTGTTGCTAATCATACGAACCCAAGAATATCACCCAAATCATAACCATAACCATTGCTATAATTGACTGTTAAGACTATTTTTTTTTCTATTGAGTACACCAACACCACAAGCCACCACCACTCGACTTATATATCTGGTTCTATCTACTGTTGGAGATCATCACCTCATCACCACCAACCGTCGCCAACTTTCAGTACAAACCACCAATAATTTTGGCTGCAACTATGCCTACCTTCTATTTCTGTTCACTATACGTGTACCATATAAACACATACGGTTAAGATAGATAATGATAAATTATTTGATGATGATAGTGGATATAAGAAAAGACGATAATGATGTTTATGAAGATTAGATGAAAAAAATAAATGAATAATGAGCGAAGTTGAGTGAACCTTAGACCCCACCCGCTATTTCCTGTCGTGATATTCTATCATTTAATTGCAAACAGATTCCACTAGCTTTTGTTTAATTGGGGAAACGAATTTTGTTTATCAAAAACAATCTAGCCACATTTCTTGTTAGGGCCGAAGTATTTATATTTTTTTTTTCGTATTGGACTTGCAATATGGCCATCAGTTTTATACCTTGTTGGGCCATCAGTTTTCCCATTGAAATTGTGATGGGCTTTTGATATTGCTGCTAGGCCGAAGATCCACTTCCTGTTTCTGTGGAACCGTGGGCATATGTTCCTGTTTGGGCCGAAGACCTGTAGTTCTTTTTGTTGGGCCATAAGGTTGTTAGCATGTTATAATAAATAATGATCGGGATATATATATATATATATATATATATATATATATATATATATATATATATATATATATATATATATATATATATATATATATAGAATGATGATAATCGTGGTAGTGACGGGTTATAAACGAATAAGATGAAGATACTTATCATTATGGTATACACGATGAACAATTATGATAATAATATACACGGTTAGGATGATGATTGATAATGATATAAATGATAGTTTAGATGATGATCGTGATGATAACAAAGCTTGATGTTAATGAGGTGAGGAGATGAATCACGATGACGATGATGAGTTAAGATATAGATGATTATGATATAAAATGATGATGATATTAGATCATGATAATGATGATATAATTATAAGTGTTTGATGAAGATGAACTAGTTAATCATGCAGGTTAGTACCAAAACAAATCGTTGGTTCACTGGTTTAAAGGTGTTTTTAGGTTAGCGGGACGTCGCTGGTTCAAACCTGGACTTGGGCATTTTTTTAGGATTACTTCTTTGAGGTAGTTTACTTATTACTCATTATTATTATTATTATTATTATTATTATTATTATTATTATTATTATTATTATTATTATTATTATTATTATTATTATTATTATTATTATTATTATTATTATTATTATTATTATTATTATTATCATCATCATCATCATTATTACTATCATTATTATTATTTTCATTAACATGATTTTTATATATAATTTTATTTACATTATTTTATTATCACTATTATTATCATTAGTATTATTATTATTATTATGGTATTACTATTTTTACTACAAACATAATAATATTATTATATAAATATTACTTATAACAAATTACTAATTTTTGATATATATATATATATTGTAATATAACTATATATATGAATATTGTTTATTTACAAAATAACTATATATAAAATATAACTGAAGATATAAAATATAAATAAAGTATATATATATATATATATATATATATATATATATATATATATATATATATATATATATATATATATAACTACAACACTTAATATATAAATATTATGTATGACGAATTATGTAATTATATGTGTTAATATATATACTTGATATAGATTCGTGAACCTAAGGACAAACCTGCATTGTTCAGTTCGTCGTATGCATATTTTTACTACAAAATATCGTATAGTGAGTTTCATTTGCTCCCTTTTTAAATGCTTTTGCAATATATATTTTTGGGACTGAGAATACATGCGCTACTTTTATAAATGTTTTACGAAATAGACACAAGTAATCGAAACTACATTCTATGGTTGGATTATCGAATCGAATATGCCCCTTTTTAGTCTGATAATCTAAGAATTAGGGAACAGACACCCTAATTAACGTGAATCCTAAAGATAGATTGATTAAGCCACCCCACAAGTTTCTATACTTGTGAACCGGGTCTGCAGGGATTATTTCCCAAGGGTAAACATCAATCGGCAAAACTCGTCCCTCCTAAAGCTAGATTACTTCTAGTATTGTGTTGACACACTAAGCCTTACATCATAAGGAAATAAGTGTTAACAATGGCGCCATCCACTAATGCAAAGAACACACGAAATAGAAAAGGAACAAAAACAACTGAAGCTCCATTTGTACTTGAAATAGTCAACAATCCATCAACTGACGACATGATAACTGTTGAAGATGTACCTGTTCCGCCACTAGATGGTAAGATTGAAGAAATATTTGCTGAAACTACAGAAAGGCTTAAGCATTTGGCAACTAATTAAAAGAAAAGGCCAGTAATCGAAGAAACGACAACCAAAAGTGCAGAAAGACTTCCAAACTTTGTTACTAATCCAGAGAGACGACCATTGATGCAACCACGGTGATGTCCATCATTTATACCTTTTCGAAGGATGGCGGATGGCAAAGACAAATAAATCATGAAAAGGCAATCTGTATCAAAGTACAGGTTGTCTAAACTACTTGACAAGTTGGGCAGTCTTATTGATGACTCTGAAGATGATAATGACTTGAGCTATGTTACTAATGATTCTGATGATGAGGTTGATGGAAGAGATGAGTTCATGTCTGAGAAGCAGGCTGTGTTGCTTTTAAATGACATCCTTAAACAGACAGCTCCGGCAAAGTATAAGAAACGATTAGCGCAGCCCACCGTCCGTGCTGTGGCTGTAGATAATTTCTTCGCCCTCATTACTGGAGAGCAAGCTACAAAGCCACCGGCTATGGCAGAATCAACTCAGTGTTTCATTGACCGAATTGCTAACTATCCGTCGCCCAGGAATCTTTGCATACCGGCAATTGGAGTTTATGATGGCACAATAGACCTTGAGGATTTCCTTACTATGTTTGAAGGTGCAATGAGGTTGCAGCATTGGGATGACGAGGTTGCTTGTCATATGTTTCCAATGGTACTGCAGAAAATGGCAAGAGAATGGTTTGTTAGCTTGCCGCCAAGAAGCATTACAAGTTATTTGGACCTCTGTGCAAATTTTGTTATGCAGTATCAAAACCTTCGAAGCTGTACTTTGACACATCTTGATGCACATGAGATCACAATGCATCACAATGAATCCTTGAGTAATTTCATGAAGCGATACACACTTGAAGCACAGAAGATACCTGATTGTCCAGAATCTCAGCTAGTATCTGCTTTTATTTTTTGTTTGGATCAGTGACGGTTTAGTGCACTTGTTCATGCGTTAAGGTATGACTTGCCAAAAACCTTGCATCAGGTGTTTGAAGTGGCACAAAAGCATGTTCGAGCCGGTGAGCGGGGGATGAACAAGTTTGATGGCAACAGTAGTAGCAAACCGCACAATGGAGGGCAGTACTTTGACAGAAATTAGAGGAGGAATGACAATTCCAATGGTGGATGGAGAGGCAACAATCATCCCAATGATTTTTATCACAACAGAAGGCCAATAGAGAGGCATCCGTTGATAATGGCGCTGACTAAAACTCCAAAAGAGATTCTTTTCACTGAGCCAATCCGGACCACTTTCAATCCTCCGGCACCTATGGAAGAAAGAGAGGGTCCAAAAAGTGAGCTATGGTGCGACTTTCATGAGACATGGGGTCATGATACAGATAATTGCAAATCTCTGATGAGAGAAATCATCGCAAAGATCAAAGCAGGAGAGTTAAACCACTTGTTGCCAGGCAAACAATACAGGAGGAATGATCCTCGCAGGAAATTTGGATGGAAAAAGAATGATGGTGGAAGAGGTCGTCGAGGAGATAACAGAAGAAGGGAAGAGCATGGCGGAGGAGATAACAGAAACCAGTACGAAGCATGAGTCAACTCTAGACGTTGTAATCAAAATGGCGTGGTTGAATGGAAGTCACTATGAGGACGGTGAGCAGTCGAATAACAATGTTGATAGCTGGAGATATGCTCCAATTATTTTTCAACCAATTCAAAATTGGGCTTTGTCCGTTCAGCCAGTGGTCATTTCAGCACAAATTGCAAACAAGTTCATAAGCCATATCTACACAGATACAGGCAGTGAGGCTGACATCATTTATTGGCATTGTTTCAAGGCTTTTCCAAGGCATGTGCAGGTAAGAGCTAGGCGGACGAGTTTGAAGGTTTCAGGGCTAACAGGAGCGCCAGTGAATGCAATGGGAAGAGTTCATTTGGAGGTCGTTTTGGGAACATTTCCACTATTGAGAACCGAAACAATCGATTTCACTATTCTGGATGGCAACTCTCGATTTAATGTCCTTTTTGGATGGGCAGCATTAGCTAAATTTGGAGCGATAACATCAACAGCTCATGCAGAGATTAGATTCCCAACTCCGAATGGAGTAGCCGCCATATACTCACAGTATGTGGCACCAAAAAGGGAACGATCCACATTTGCAAACTTACCAGAAGGCAATATGAATCAGAAGAGGCGTAATCGGTTGTTCAGGGAGAATGAGGTTCAGGAGTTCTTTATACCATGATCAATTGTTCAGGCCGGACAGCGCTAAGCGCTTGGCGTTTGCAGAAACAAATTCCAGCATTTTCTCAAGAACAAAATTTATCATTTCAATAAGAGCAGTTTGTTAGCATTTCTGAAGAACAAAATTTATCAATTTACTGTAGACCATTGTGGTCATCATTACAGTGCCTATATCTTTAATAGCATACACTAAACATTCATGATGTACTAATTAGGCTTGATCCACCTAAATTCGTCATCAATTGTTTATGTATTGCACAGTACTGATCAATAAAATTTTATATTTTTCTTATGCAAAGTGCTGCCTGTGACAAATGTAAAACATTACATTTATATCCTGCCCTCAGAAGGTGAGTATTTTTTATACCTCCGATGGCGGAAGCTTTTGTGCCGGCCAGCAAAGGTACAAGGGATCGGCTAGAAAACGTTTGATGGGTTGAAACAGTACCTTTATTTATGAACGGATTTGAGTTGTTTTGTTACACGAATTGATTTATTGTATATATGGTATTTTAAACATTTTAGGTTGGTTTCAAACATATATAGGCAACTGGTCCTATCCGTGTAGTTTAGTTTGTTGGTAAATCCGGTTCGTTCCACAGGGAGACAGTGTTCAATGGTTTTTTAATAGTCTTTGAAGTTAAACTTATTTTAAGGGGGTTTTGGATTAGGAATTGATAATACTACATAAAAATATAACTTAATCCTAATTTAATTGAACTACTTACTAATTTATACGAATACATTATTTATAATTATTAACTTAAAAGTGAATTAATTGAAATTATACTAATAAATTTATTACTAAATGATAATTAATAAAATAATAACTTTTAATAAAACTAATTGTTTAGAATTTTGTTTTGCGCAATTATGATATAAATTTATTTAAATTAACTAAATAGCATGTTTTAACTAAATTAATATAAATTAATAGGAATTATAATAATTAACTAGTTATAAACTAATTACTAAATATAAATTAATACTAATTATAAACTAACAACTTAAATATAATAATAAAATAATTAAAACCCTAAATTTTAACCTAAATGCTACTGTACCCGTATTTATGCTTACGCGTTTCGCGTATGTATACGCATTCCGCGTATATTTTTAAACGTACGCGTATCATGTAATTAAATTCGTAACAGTAATATATTTAAACTTACGCGTTTCGTGTAGATAATACACGATCCGAGTATGATATAATCGATGTGACAACCAGTTCTGGTACAAATTCGAGTATTTTGATGTAAATATTTATATTTTAGTGCTGTAATTAATAATACGTAAATAATAATAATAATTATAATGATTTTACAATATATAAAAATGGGAGTGTTTACTTAAATGTGTCACCTCTAGATCCATGGATTGTTTTTGAGTTTAAGCCCTATTTAAAATGTTTTAGTAATAAACTTTATATTTTTCTTTCGAATAAATAAAGTTTCGACTAGCTAAATTAAATCTAATTTTCATTTGATCTTATTTAGATAGTTACTATTCCCCAAGTATTTAAATTGAGACCTAATCTAGTTTTGACTTTCGCCAATACCCAAATCATAACGGTTTCCCTTTTTACAATTTCACTATTATATAACTATTGATATTACCCAAACCACCGAACCTTACTTTTAATTTAGTGTTAGTAAATTAGTTATAAGTTCGTCTAGATCACTTTTAATGTTGAAGCTTAATTTATATAAATAAAAATAACTTTCGTTATTTTAATCTTACAAATTAAGTGACAGGGATTAAATATCCAAATACATAATAATGGTTCTTTTAATTAGGCTCAATGTTAAAAATACTAAAGTTACATTTTAATTTTTACAAATGATAACAATCCATTTCACTAGGGCTCTACATCTAAGCAAACACTAGGGAAATTTAGCTACTCATTATACTAGGGTAAACATAAAAATATAAATATACAAACATAACAATAACTATAAAAATTGATAACGATAATTTTAACAGAATATACTTACTAAAAATTCTTCACTTTCATTAACTTCAAATGGTAGAAAATTACAATAACAACACCCTTTCACGCGTACAAACGTAACCTTTAATCACGAATATTACACCCTTAATATTTGAAACTATCCTAAATATTGAACCTTGAAACTGAAAATGAAATTGAATGATACGGAGTACTAAAAATAAATGACAGTAACTAATGTATATTAATTTGTGTGTGTAGTCTTCTCTTCCTCTTGTGTCTATTTCTTCACTGTATATATGTACTCCGTATTATAAGTTTGAGATTCAAGTAGTAGTAGGTGAAATGAGTGTATACTCCTTTCTTGCTGTACCACTGAAAAAAAGAAATTATATAAAATACAAAAGCAGCCGTCCCATTTGCATTTGAATCTGGATCTGGACAGGCTATTACGCGTTTCGCGTAGATGCCCACACAATACGTGTACGACTTAAATACTACGCGTTTCGCGTAGACTTTCACACGTTTCGCGTAAGTGTAACCGACAGTTTTCTAATTTTTATTTTATGTTTTGCTCTCTGTTTATCCCGTGTTTACGTATATCGACTTGGAACTTTTTATTTGAACTCTTCTCTTCGATCATCTTGAACTTGCATTCGGGTAAACATTATCTTGATACATATTTGGTTTGAATCCGTTGTTTTATCAAACTTCAAGCTCGTGTTTACTTTTGTCGTTTTTCTCGTGAATTATACATTTGAATGTCTTCGTTTCAGTAAAAGCTGATGAAATTTAAATGATATTGCGTCGGAATATATGTATGTTTAAAGCAATATCAAAATACCCCACACTTGAACGTTGCTTGTCCTCAAGCAATTACATCTCCTAATAGAATCGGAACATAACATATTTTTCCACATCGAACATTAAATCACATAACACACGCTACACGAAATGAAACACACGCTATATGAAATAAGTTGGACACACTACACAATTTTTATTGAATCACACGCACACCATACGAAATGAAATTCTGACAACAGAAACAAAATAGAAATCTCGTGATTAAGGTTTAAAAATTTGGATCCTTAGGGAAAATTGGACCTTGTGAAAACGTTTTATGATTTTATAAAATGTCATGCTAGTTTTTACACTAGACACGTTTTCCGGTTTTAACCTCAAATTCCATTCGAGGGTAACTGAAAACCGTAGTCTCAGTCGGCGATTAGCAAGCTATCCGCCCCCATAATTGAAGTATCATGGAACTTGAAATCGAATGTCCTAAAAATGGTTTTACACAATATAATTCACAAAATAGCACAAGTTTTAGAGTAAAATTATATCGTGTCCAAATATCATCGGTGAACCATGAGTTTTCACACCTCAATTTGTTATGGCATATGTATGTTGACCGCGGTCAAACATAGATGCGGTTGATCTTTACGGAGATCATCAATCTGGGGATTAGATTCATTAGTCTTAAAAGTTAATTTGCATTGTGCCCCCCATTGTACGAGACAGATCCATCTCATGGTTAGGATAAGTCTGACCACCAAAAACCCTATTTGATGCTGAGGTGAGGTGGATTTCCAGCCGATGATAGAGATGACTTTTCAAGATTTTTCGTCAACCTACAGCTGTTCTGGACTACATCTTCTAACATAAGTTAGCAAATGTGTCATTTTGGAAGACTTTACTTCCTTAACGAGATATTCAGGTTTATACATTCCAAAGCGATGATATCTACAATACTTCATAGAAAAATGTGATAAATAGTTCTAAACATATGGGGTTTATAAATTCTGTTATACTTGGTTTTCTTTTATATATTTCAATCAAATAAACTTATGTATTTTTAATGTATGGAGACAATAATTTCGGTTCTTGACACCTAATCTTTAATTGCTCGTAATTACCTTAAAAATTTGATTAGATTTATTTGTTTAAAAATTTTCAAAATTTTCATAAAAATCACCAAGTTATAAGTTCTCAAAAATTTATATATTCTCACCCCACACTTAAGATTATGTAATGCCCTCATTACATAAAATTAGATTTAATGTATAAATTTGAGAGGACAAAAAGTGTACAGTATATAGAACTTCCTTTGTTAAGTAATTGGATATTGTAAAATGCTTATCGTAAGAACATATCCAATCCATTTTATCACAATAATACTTTCGTGATTCGCTATGTCGAATCTCATCATCATAAGTACCTGCCAATAAATATGTCAATCACAAACGAGATGGGGTTGTACTTTAATAGTACAAAAATTTTACCCCACACTAAAAGTTTTTGTAAAGATAAATAAAGGTAAAAATAAATTAACACACCAAAAAAATCACTTAATACAAACAAATACATAAAAAAAATGTTCTAAAATTAAAAAGAAAAACTAGAAAAATGACCACGCAGGGCCTCCCTGATCTTCCTGTTCTCGCTCCTGTTGCCGCCGTTGTTCATTTAGGCGTTGTTCCTCGTAAAAACGCCTATAGGCTTCCGGACTTGCGGCTAGGGCAGCGTTGGGATCATAAGGTGGAGGTAGAGGGTCACCGTGTCCCTGCCATTGGGGGTATGATGGGAAGACTGAGGGTGCGTATTGTTGTGGGTTAGCTGCGTATAAATAAGCCTGATGATGCGCCCACTCTAACTGTGCTCCCTGGCCCATCTGATCGTAGCAGATGTTTTCTAACATATTATCCTGAGCCAGTTGGGTATGCCTAATTTCCCCTATTTGCCTAGACAAACTAGTGTAGTGTTCTTCTGATCTCCGTCCCCAATTATCATACGAGTTCCTTAAATCTAAACTCAATGAATTAAACGAATTTTGTAGCATATCGAAATCAGAAACACCTACATTAGACGTACTAGCCTCATCTGGCTGTCTTCGTCTCTTCCTAGTTTCCCTAGCGGTTTCCTCATCCTCCTCCATAGGAGCGTGAGCGACTACTTCTTGCCGTCTCAAACTAATTACCCTACCCCTCACTTGTATAGCCTTGGCCGTCCTATACACGTCCAATCTTAAAGTTTTAACAGCTTGATCTACCGGTTGGATTGGAGGTTCTGATTCACTCGGGTCGAGTCCGAACCAGCTTCCTAAACACGTGATGTAGTGACCCCCCGACATCTCACTTGTCCCTCGAGCACCCTTACCAACATGGGCCAAAAAGTAAGAAACTCCATAGGGTATACTAATAAATGTATCCCTATCTCTGATCGCATCCAAGTACCAAAGGTCAATATAATTAATTTTATCTGTATTAGTAAACGACCTTTGGTTTATTGTGTTCGCTATAAACTTATGAATTATTCTAAAGCGAACATCAGTGATCTTTAGATAAGATTCCTGGCCTGGCTCATAAGTATTTTATTAGTGAAAGATTGCCAAACTATACCAGAATTATAGTTACCTGTATATCTAGCCCCTGTAAAAATATATTCCCTAAAATCGGGAGTTATCATCTCCTCAACGGTGTAAATCCCTAATGCGGTAGTCACGTCGCTCAGGGACATTGCTCTATCTACCCCACCCAGCCTAAATTGTAGAAAATTAATATCATCGATATTTTCTGGGTGTAAACTTATTCTAACGGTAGAGTAGAACTCTAAACACCATTCTCTATATACGGGGCTATTTAAACTAAACAATCTCTCAAAATCATTAAAAACCAAAGTCATTCCAAATTCGTTTGTAAAACTTTAGTTTAAAATTCCCCTTATTTGCACATCTAAATTGACTGGGGGTCCTAAAGGAGCCCAATCTACAACGTATACTGGAAAGATGTTTCTAGTGACCAGAGAAAGTAAGTCCTTAACCTTTTGTAATCGGTTAGGTACATCATCAGGAAATCTCAGGTTTGGGTGTAGATTATGTAGTTGTTGTTCCATTTCTGGTGTTACTTGTTCTTCCCCTGGCTGTTGGTTAACAGCTCTCATTCTAAAGAATCCCTGCATAACATTTTAAAACAAGAGAATTCTCCCGATTGAGTATGTTAATGCCATCAAAGAGTTTATCCTTGACATACAAGCTTGTTTAAACACCACATGAATCAAAATCTTAACAACAAATTAAAACAAACAAAAATAAATCAAAAATCAAGTTTCAAAAACAAAGTTTAATTCACAAGTGGAAACACGCAATGAGCTAAGCATATATAATTCAATTCAATCACATTGCGTATAATCCAGCTTCTAATCATCAATACAATCTATACTTGATTCATGACAATTACAAAAAATTATCAAATTTATACGAAAATTAAAATCACAAAATCAATCAAACAAACTTATATTCAAAGCTTCTACTACTATCAAAAACATCTAAAAACATCGAAAAAGACCCAAAATAACACAATTTAATAGCAATTCTTCAATTTCCCCAATTTACATAAACCCTAACTTTTCAATAATCAATTAAACATCAAATTCTTATGCTAATCGGGTTTAACATCACACTAACAACATAGATATAGCATTAATCAAGCAAAATTCAACAATATCATGCAATAATTCGAATTAAAGCCATAAAAATAATAAATGAAAAACTTGAAAAAAAAGTGGTAAAAACGGGTTTAGGACCCTTACCAATCTCGGCACGTTGAAAGGTAGATGAATTGGAGGAGATTTATAGTGTTAATTTAGTGTTTGGGTGTGATTTTTGGGGTTTTTGTGCTTCTCCTTCATCCTCACAGTAAAAAAGTAAAAAAAATAAAATGAGAGTGTGAAGAACAGGGTGCAGGTCGACTGATATGTATTCTTGTTTTAAACCTTACGCATTTCGCGTAGAAGTACGCGTTTCGCGTAGCTATTATTTCTACCCGTTTCGTGTGGATATCCCCACGATCCGCGTAAGTGTTCAGGGCATTTTTTTTTTTTCAACTTTATAATTAATCAAAATTTTAAAATTTCTTTTATAAATTTATATTTGTAGCTACGGAAATTTCGGTTGTTATACCTAGTCTTTATCCGTTTTATAAATTTTAAAAATTAATTTATATATTTTAATAATTTAAAAGTTAAGGTTTTTAATATTTTATGAAAAAAAAAATAAAACAAAAACATTCTTATTTATTTATTTAATTTCTTATAATATATATATATATATATATATATATATATATATATATATATATATATATATATATATATATATATATATATATATATATATATATATATATATTTCAACTTTATAAGTACTTAAATTTCAAAATATCAATTTTAAATTTATATTTGATGTAACGGAAATTTCGGTTGGTATACCTAGTCTTTATCCGTTTATAAATTTTGTAATTTCAATTTATAATTTAATACTTTTAAAAGTTAAAGTTTTAATATTTTCCAAAAACAACTTGAAAATAAAACACTCTATTTCTTTTTAAATTTAATAAAAGAAAATTAAATTTTAGAATTAAAAACAAGTAAATGAAAAATAAAAATTAAATGAATTTAAAATACACTCTATTTTTTTTTAAATTTTATATATACTTTTAAACCAACTAATTTTCAAACTTAAAATTTTGTTTCCTATCAACTAGGTAGAGACAATCTTGGTTGTTACACCTATCATTACCCACGACAAAGGTTTACAAGTTATATATCTTTACGGTTATTGATAAAAAAGTATATTTTTAGTAGTTTTAATTTTCTTATGTTTTTGTGGTTTACTATTTAAAAGATATATTATGAATCCAACAATTAATTTCGTGCAATTTGAAAAACGACAATTCAGTTATTACACTTAGCATTATCGTTTTCAATGAAAACAGGTTAAACTCAAGGTTTTTCAATTTTAAATAGTAGACCCTTTTTAATAAAAATACAACAAACAATTACAAATTAAAACACACCAAAAAATAAACACACAAAAATTCAAAAACACAAAAATGCACAAAAACAAAAAAATTGCACGAACACACAATTGGTGAGAAAAAGGATTAGATTGTGAAACCGCGTTGACTCGCCTCGTAGTGGAGTCGCATCATTTCGCCCCCCATGGCTTCGTAGGCGTAACCTCGTTGGTTTAAGAGGTTTTCCTTTGAACATTTAAAAGGCACTTCTCGGCATAAGGTTACGTACTCATAATTAGAGTCCGTCTGGTTCTTTGGACAATTTCCATAATGAGCTGGTTTTCCACATTTTACACATTTGCCCAAATGACGCGCTCGACGTTTCTTAGCTGATTTTGATTTTCCTTTGGCATAATTTTTCTCGTTAATTTCTTGCCTTATTTCTTTACTCGCCTGATCGCATCTTCTCTTTATATCTAACACCACATCTCTCGGTAAAATTTTATCGCACATTAAAAAGAAGTGGTTGTAGACATATTGATTGCGCATCTTGAAGATAAACAATAAATAAAAATGAAAAGGAGAAAATAAAAATAAAAAGGTAGAATGGAGGGAGAAGACTAGTTCTTTAGTATCTGCTAGGGAAAGACCAAACAAACCCCACTCTTAAAGATGAAAATAAAGTTTGGGAATGGAGTTAACAAGCTTTAAAGTTACCCTGAATTTACTTGTCCTTAGGGTAGAATGTGATCTCGTCTCTTTCCGTAGTATTGATTCCTTCAAAGTATAATTTAAGTCGATGACCGTTCACTTTGAAAGGTCCACCTTCTTTGCTATATAATTCTGCATATCCAGATGGAAAAACATGTTTTATTATATATGGTCCAGTCCATCGGGATCTAAGTTTCCCAGGTGAAAACTTAAAATGTGATTGGAATACTAATACTTTATCCCCTTGTTCAAATTCTTTCTTTTCTTTTAACCGTGCATCGTGCCATCTTTTAGTTTTCTCCTTGTATGTTTTAGAGTTTTCATACGCTTGTAGTCTTAATTCATCTAATTCATTTAGTTGCAAGAATCGATTTTCTCCGGCTTTTACAAGGTCGGTATTACATTCTCTCAGCGCCTAGTATGCCTTGTGTTCAACTTCGACAGGTAGATGACACGCCTTACCGTAAATCAATCGGAAAGGTGTAGTACCGATGGGTGTTTTGAATGCAGTTCTAAATGCCCAAAGTGCATCATCTAGCTTTCGATGCCAGATTTTTGGATTATTTTTAACCGTTCTTTCTAAAATTCGTTTAAGACCTCTGTTTGTGTTTTCAACTTGACCACTCGTTTGAGGGTGGTAAGAAGTTGAAAAACGATGATTAACTCCGTACTTTTTAAGTACTTTCTCGAGTAGTTGATTTGTAAAATAAGTTCCACGATCACTGATTAATGCTTTTGGAATCCCAAAACGCTAGAAAAGATTTTTAAGAAAGTTGACAACAACTCGAGCATTGTTAGTGGGTAGGGCTTTTGCTTCAGCCCATTTAGAAACGTAATCGACTGCCACGAGAATGTATTTGCATTTGTTAGAAGCGGGAAATGGACCCATGAAGTCAATACCCCATATGTCGAATACTTCGCATACTAAGATGCCTTGTTGTGGCATTTCGTCTCTCTTGGAGATATTTCCAGATCTTTGACAAGAATCACAAGTTTTTACCATATTGTATGCATCTTTAAAAATTGTAGGCCAGTAAAAACCTGAGTCAAAAACCTTTTTGGCTGTATAGCTTGGTCCGAAATGTTCACCAGCCGGTCCTTCATGACAGTGCTCTAGAATTTGTTGCGCTTCTTTGTCGTATACACATCGATGAATAACTTGGTCAGCCCCTATACGAAAGAGGTTAGGGCTTTCCCAAAAGTAAAACTTTAGATCAGCAAAGAATTTCTTCTTTTGCTGATAAGTTTGATTTTTAACAAGAATTCCTGCTGCTAGATAATTAGCATAGCCCGCAAACCATGGAATTTCTTCTTCTATTTCAATTCTCATAGGGAACTCGTCTGGAAAATTATCGTGAATAACAGATTCGTCGAGTGTTTCTAAGTTAGGATTTTCAAGACGGGATAAGTGATCCGCAGCGAGATTTTCAGCACCTTTTTTATCCTTAATTTCAATGTCGAATTCTTGTAGGAGAAGAATCCAACGAATTAGTCTAGGTTTAGCATCTTGCTTTTTGAATAAGTACTTTAGGGCTGAATGATCGGTATAAACAATTGTTTTAGATAACACTAAGTAAGATCTAAACTTATCGAAAGAAAAAACTACTGCAAGAAGCTCCTTCTCAGTAGTCGTGTAATTCAACTGAGCTCCTGTAAGTGTTTTACTTTCGTAATAGATTGGTTGAAATTTGTTATCTTGACGCTGACCTAAAACAGCTCCCATCGCGAAATCACTAGCATCACACATTAGTTCGAAAGGTTTGGACCAGTCGGGTGATACCATAATGGGTTCATTCGTAAGTTTATTTTTTAGAATGGAGAAAGCTTGTAAGCATTCTTCATTGAAGTCGAATGTACTGTCTTTCTCGAGAAGTTTAGTCATGGGTCGAGCGATTTTGGAAAATTCCTTTATGAATCGTCGATAGAATCCCGCATGACTTAAGAAACTACGAATTCCTTTAACGTTAGTTGGAGGATGAAGATTTGAGATTACATCGATCTTAGCTTTGTCCACTTACATTCCATCTCGAGAAATCTTATGTCCTAAAACAATGCCTTCCTTCACCATGAAGTGGCATTTTTCCCAGTTTAAAACAAGATTTGATTCCTCACAATGAATTAACATTTGCTCGAGGTTGGAAAGGCATGTTCTAACATTTGGTCAATATAAGGAAGTGGGAAATGATCTTTCCTTGTGGCGTCGTTCAAACGACGGTAGTCTATACAGACTCTCCAGCCAGTGACTATTCTTGTAGTAAAAGGTTCATTATCATCATTAAGAACGACAGTTGTACCTCCTTTCTTGGGTACTACTTGTACAGGACTAACCCATGGGCTATCGGATATAGGGTATATTAACCCGGCATCAAGTAACTTGATAACCTCCTTCTTGACAACTTCTTTCATGTTAGGGTTTAACCTTCGTTGTCTTTGTACCACGGGTTTAAAATCTTCTTCCATTAGAATCTTATGAGTACAATAAGCTGGATTAATCCCAGGAATATCGGTTGTTTTCCAAGCAATTGCTTTCTTATGAGTTTTTAGAACGGACATTAACCTACTCTTTTCGTTATCGGAAAGTTTTGATGAAATTATAACAGGTAATTGTGATGTACCTTAGAGAAAAGCATACTCCAAATGTTCTGGGAGTTCTTTAAGTTCCAAGGTTGGCGGTTCTTCCAAGGAAGATTTTATTCGGAACCTGTTACCATCGGTAATTTCTTCAAAGGGTTCATCTTCTTTGAGAGTTTCTTCCTCACAATAATCTTCATCGATTACTACTTTCAATAATTCGTCAAGTTCAAGTTCTACATTGAATTCATCACCTTCACTCACTGAGGTGAAGTTCAAGGTGTCGACATTTAGTAATTCTTGTAATTCTTTTTTGACACAACAATCAACAATATCTACCTTATAACATTCGTCATCGAAAGAGATAGGTTGTTTCATAGCTTTATCTATGTTTAGGGTAACTCTATCTTCCCCTACACCTAGACTAAGCTTTTTGTCTTTAACATGCATAATTGCGTCAGCGGTATTTAAAAATGGTCGCCCTAGAATTAGGGGAACCTTGCTATCTTCTTCCATTTTGAGGACAACGAAGTCGGCAGGAAAGATTAAATGATTGACTTTAACTGGTAGGTTTTCGGCAATACCAATAGGATAGTTAAAAGTTCTATCTGCTAGGCGTATACATATCCTAGTTGGTTTTAGATCACCTAGGTTTAGTTTTAAGTATAAGGAGTGTGGCATAAGATTGATACTTGCGCCTAAGTCAGCTAATGCATCGTACATTACTGAATCTCCCATCAGACACGGAATAATGAAACTACCAGGATCTCCGAGTTTTTGTGGCATCTTTTGCTTTTGCAAAATTGCTGAGCATTCCTCATTGAGGAATGTGGTTGAAACTTCTTCATATTTACCTTTATCGGCTATGAGATCCTTAATAAACCTTCCATAATTTGGCATACCCCTAAGAACTTCTGCGAGTGGCAAGTTAATGCTAATTTGCTTGATCATATCTGCAAATTTTTGATATTGGCTCGCGAGTTTGTCTTTCTTTAATGCTTTCGGGTATGGAATAGGTGCTTTGTGCACCTTCAATGGTGGTTCTTCACTTTTCTTTGATATGATCTCAGGTGGATCCTCTTTTTCTTGTTCTTTCTCAACATGCTCATCTATATCAACAGGTTCTTGTAAAATAGGAGGAGATAAAGGAACTTCTGAGGTCTTACTAGTTTCTGGGTTAACAGTTAAACCACTTCTAGTAGTTATAGCATTTACATGCTCATTCCTTGTTTGATTATTGTTGGGATTCACTTGCGTATTTGAGGAGAGAGCACCTGGTGGCCTCTCTGATAGTAACTGTAAGATCCTTCCAACATCTCTTTCTAAATTCTGAATCGTAGCTTGTTGGTTTCGAATTTGTTGAGTTTGAATTTCCGCAGTTTGCTCGTTCTTAACCATAAAATCTCTTAAGAGATCTTCTAAACCGGAATTCTTCTCTGGTTGTGGTTGTATAAGTGCTTGTGGTTGTGGTTGATTGTGTTGGAAATTATTTTGATAAATTCGTTGAGGTTGATTTCGACTGTTTAGGTTATTGTAACCTGGTGGTGGATTTCTTTGATTTTGATTTTGATTTTGGAAATTTCGGTTGTTTTGGTAAACCGGATTTCCTCCTTGATAGTTATTATTATTTAAACCTGAAGGTCCTCCTGTTTGATAGTTGTTAATTGGAGGATATTTTCGGTTATTTGCTTCTATCGCTGGAAAATCGTTGAAATTCATTTCACCTTTTCGCAAGTAACCTAGGAAATTTGCTTGCTTTTCCATCGTTGTTTTATCACAATCTCTAGTAAGATGGGGGCCTTGGCACATTTCACATCCTACCCTGATAGCATGCATTTCCTTGGTTACTTTCTCAATTTGTCTTGCTTGATTTGCCATTTGTACTTTTAAAGAAGCAATTTCATCATTGCTTTCGATATTAGCAACGGTTGATGATCTAGAGAATTCTAATTCTTGATGCCAATTATGGGAATGTGCTGCTATATCGGCAATGATTGTGTGAGCGTCTTCTGGTGTTTTCTTCATTATCGAACCACCGGCTGCAACATCGATATCTTTTCTAGTAGCAACATTTACTCCTTTATAAAATATTTGGACTTTTTGCAATGTATTCAACCCGTGTTGAGGACATACCCTAAGCATTTTGTTGAATCAGGTCCAAGCTTCATAAAGGGTTTCGTTAAGTTTTTGTTTGAAGTGATTTATATCACTTTGCAATTTTGCTGCTTTTGAAGCAGGGAAGAATTCTGACAAAAATTTGTCCATCATGTCATTCCAGTTTTCGATATAACCTTTTGGTAATGAATCTAGCCAATCTCTTAAATCGTCCTTTAAGGACCATGGAAAGATTTTCAAACATGCGACTTCATCGAAGACATCCTTAATTTTGAATAGTTTGAAAATGCTTGCAAACTTACGAAGATGCTCGTTAGCATCCTCATTTGGAGCTCCACCGAATTGGCATGTATTAGTCACCATGTGAAGGAATTGACCTTTTATTTCAAAGCCGTCAGTCATCGTAGGTTGGATGATTGCGTGGCCTTAACTATATATATGAATATTGATTATTTACAAAATAACTATATATAAAATATAACTGAAGATATAAAATATAAATAAAGTATGTATATATATATATATATATATATATATATATATATATTTATATATATATATATATATATATATATATATATATATATATATATATATATATATATATAACTACAACACTTAATATATAAATATTATGTATGAGGAATTATGTAATTATATGTGTTAATATATATACTTGATATAGATTCGTGAACCCAAGGACAAACCTGCATTGTTCAGTTCGTCGTATGCATATTTTTACTACAAAATATCGTATAGTAAGTTTCATTTGCTCCCTTTTTAAATGCTTTTGCAATATATATTTTTGAGACTGAGAATACATGCGCTACTTCTATAAATGTTTTACGAAATAGACACAAGTAATTGAAACTACATTCTATGGTTGGATTATCGAATCGAATATGCCCCTTTTTAGTCTGATAATCTAAGAATTAGGGAACAGACACCCTAATTAACGTGAATCCTAAAGATAGATTGATTAAGCCACCCCACAAGTTTCTATACTTGTGAACCGGGTCTGCAGAGATTATTTCCCAAGGGTAAACATCAGTCGGCAACACTCCGCCCTCCTAAAGCTAGATTACTTCTAGTATTGTGTTGACACACTAATCCTTACCTCATAAGGAAATAAGTGTTAACAATGGCGCCATCCACTAATGCAAAGAACACATGAAACAGAAAAGGAACAAAAACAACTCAAGCTCCATTTGTACTTGAAATAGTCAACAATCCATCAACTGACGACATGATAACTGTTGAAGATGTACCTGTTCCGCCACTAGATGGTACGATTGAAGAAATAGTTGCTGAAACTGCAGAAAAGCTTAAGCATTTGGCAACTAATTAAAAGAAAAGGCCAGTAATCGAAGAAACAACAACCAAAAGTGCAGAAAGACTTCCAAACTTTGTTACTAATCCAGAGAGACGACCATTGATGCAACCACGGTGATGTCCATCATTTATACATTTTCGACGGATGGCGGATGGCAAAGACAAGTAAATCATGAAAAGGCAATCTGTATCAAAGTACAAGTTGTCTAGACTACTTGACAAGTTGGGCAGTCTTATTGATGACTCTGAAGATGATAATGACTTGAGCTATGTTACTAATGATTCTGATGATGAGGTTGATGGAAGAGATGAGTTCATGTCTGAGAAGCAGGCAGTGTTGCTTTTAAATGACATCCTTAAACAGACAGCTCCAGCAAAGTATAAGAACGCTTAGCGCAGCCCACCGTCCGTGATGTGGCTGTAGATAATTTCTTTGCCCTCATTACTAGAGAGCAAGCAATAAAGCCACCGGCTATGGCAGAATCAACTCAGTGTTTCATTGATCGAATTGCTAACTATCTGTTGCCCAGGAATCTTGGCATACCGGCAATTGGAGTTTATGATGGCACAACAGACCCTGAGGATTTCCTTACTATGTTTGAACGTGCAATGAGGTTGCAGCATTGGGATGATGAGGTTGCTTGTCATATGTTTCCAATGGTACTGTAGAAAATGGCAAGAGAATGGTTTGTTAGCTTGTCACCAAGAAGCATTACAAGTTATTTGGACCTCCGTGCAAAGTTTGTTATGCAGTATAAAAACCTTCGAAGCTGTACTTTGACACATCTTGATGCACATGAGATCACAATGCATCACAATGAATCCTTGAGTAATTTCATGAAGCGATACACACTTGAAGCACAGAAGATGCCTGATTGTCCAGAATCTCAGCTAGTATCTGCTTTTATTTTTTGTTTGGATCAGCGACGGTTTAGTACACTTGTTCATGCGTTAAGGTATGACTTGCCAAAAACCTTGCATCAGGCGTTGGAAGTGGCACAGAAGCATGTTCGAGCCGGTGAGCGGGGGATGAACAAGTTTGATGGCAGCAGTAGTAGCAAACCGTACAATGGAGGGCGGTACTTTGACAGAAATCAGAGGAGGAATGAAAATTCGAATGGTGGATGGAGAGGCAACAATCATCCCAATGATTTTCATCACAACAGAAGGCCAATAGAGAGGCATCCGTTGATAATGGCGCTGATTAAAACTCCAAAAGAGATTCTTTTCACTGAGCCAATCCGGACCACTTTCAATCCTCCGGCACCTATGGAAGAAAGAGAGGGTCCAAAAAGTGAGCTATGGTGCGACTTTCATGAGGCATGGGGTCATGATACAGATAATTGCAAATCTCTGATGAGAGAAATCATCGCAAAGATCAAAGCAGGAGAGTTAAACCACTTGTTGCCAGGTAAACAATACAGGAGGAATGATCCTCGCAGGAAATTTGGATGGAAAAAGAATGATGGTGGAAGAGGTCGTCGAGGAGATAACAGAAGAAGGGAAGAGCATGGCGGAGGAGATAACAGAAACCAGTACGGAGCGTGAGTCAACTCCAGATGTTGTAATCAAAATGGCGTGGTTGAATGGAAGTCACTATGAGGACGGTGAGCTGTCGGATAACAATGTTGATAGCTGGAGATATGCTCCAATTATTTTTCAACCAATTCAAAATTGGGCTTTGTCCGTTCAGCCAGTGGTCATTTCAGCACAAATTGCAAACAAGTTCATAAGCCATATCTACACAGATACAGGCAGTGAGGCTGACATCATTTATTGGCATTGTTTCAAGGCTTTTCCAAGGCATGTGCAGGTAAGAGCTAGGCGGTCGAGTTTGAAGGTTTCGGGGCTAACAGGAGTGCCAGTGAATGCAATGGGAAGAGTTCATTTGGAGGTCGTTTTGGGAACATTTCCACTATTGAGAACCGAAACAATCGATTTCACTATTCTGGATGGCAACTCTCGATTTAATGTCCTTTTTGAACGGGCAGCATTCATGCAGTGATTAGATTCCCAACTCCGAATGGAGTAACCGCCATACACTCACAGTATGTGGCACCAACAAGGGAACGATCCACATTTGCAAACTTACCAGAAGGCAATATGAATCAGAAGAGGCGTAATTGGTTGTTCAGGGAGAATGAGGTTCAGGAGTTCTTTATACCATGATCAAGTATTCAGGCCGGACAGCGCTAAGCGCTTGGCGTTTGCAGAAACAAATTCCAGCATTTTCTCAAGAACAAAATTTATCATTTCAATAAGAGCAGTTTGTTAGCATTTCTGAAGAACAAAATTTATCAATTTACTGTAGACCATTGTGGTCATCATTACCGTGCCTATGTCTTCAATAGCATACACTAAACATTCATGATGTACTAATTAGGCTTGATCCACCTAAATTCGTCATCAATTGTTTATGTATTGCACAGTACTGATCAATAAAATTTTATATTTTTCTTATGCAAAGTGCTGCCTGTGACAAATGTAAAACATTACATTTATATCCTGCCCTCAGAAGGAGAGTATTTTTAATACCTCCGATGGCGGAAGCTTTTGTGCCGGCCAGCAAAGGTACAAGGGATCAGCTAGAAAACGTTTGATGGGTTGAAACATTACCTTTATTTATGAACGGATTTGAGTTGTTTTGTTACACGAATTGATTTATTGTATATATGGTATTTTAAACATTTAGGTTGGTTTCAAAAATATATAGGCAACTGGTCCTATCCGTGTAGTTTAGTTTGTTGGTAAATCCGGTTCGTTCCACAGGGAGACAGTGTTCAATGGTTTTTTAATAGTCTTTGAAGTTAAACTTATTTTAAGGGGGTTTTAGATTAGGAATTGATAATACTACATAAAAATATAACTTAATCCTAATTTAATTGAACTACTTACTAATTTATACGAATACATTATTTATAATTATTAACTTAAAAGTGAATTAATTGAAATTATACTAATAAATTTATTACTAAATGATAATTAATAAAATAATAACTTTTAATAAAACTAATTGTTTAGAATTTTGTTTTGCGCAATTATGATATAAATTTATTTAAATTAACTAAATAGCATGTTTTAACTAAATTAATATAAATTAATAGGAATTATAATAATTAACTAGTTATAAACTAATTACTAAATATAAATTAATACTAATTATAAACTAACAACTTAAATATAATAATAAAATAATTAAAACCCTAAATTTTAACCTAAATGCTACTGTACCCGTATTTATGCTTACGTGTTTCGCGTATGTATACGCGTTCCGCGTATATTTTTAAACGTACGCGTATCATGTAATTAAATGCGTAACAGTAATATATTTAAACTTACGCATTTCGTGTAGATAATACACGATCCGCGTATGATATAATCGATGTGACAACCAGTTCTGGTACAAATTTAAGTATTTTGATGAAAATATTTATATTTTAGTGCTGTAATTAATAATACGTAAATAATAACAATAATTATAATGATTTTACAATATATAAAAATGGGAGTGTTTACTTAAATGTGTCACCTCTAGATCCATGGATTGTTTTTGAGTTTAAGCCCTATTTAAAATGTTTTAGTAATAAACTTTATATTTTTCTTTCGAATAAATAAAGTTTCGACTAGCTAAATTAAATCTAATTTTCATTTGATCTTATTTAGATAGTTACTATTCCCCAAGTATTTAATTGAGACCTAATCTAGTTTTGACTTTCGCCAATACCCAAATCATAACAATTTCCCTTTTTACAATTTCACTATTATATAACTATTGATATTACCCAAACCACCGAACCTTACTTTTAATTTAGTGTTAGTAAATTAGTTATAAGTTCGTCTAGATCACTTTTAATGTTGAAGCTTAATTTATATAAATAAAAATAACTTTCGTTATTTTAATCTTACAAATTAAGTGACAGGGATTAAATATCCAAATACATAATAATGGTTCTTTTAATTAGGCTCAATGTTAAAAATACTAAAGTTACATTTTAATTTTTACAAATGATAACAATCCATTTCACTAGGGCTCTACATCTAAGCAAACACTAGGGAAATTTAGCTACTCATTATACTAGGGTAAACATAAAAATATAAATATACAAACATAACAATAACTATAAAAATTGATAACGATAATTTTAACAGAATATACTTACTAAAAATTCTTCATTTTCATTAACTTCAAATGGTAGAAAATTACAATAACAACACCCTTTCATGCGTACAAACGTAACCTATAATCACGAATATTACACCCTTAATATTTTAAACTATCCTAAATATTGAACCTTGAAACTGAAAATGAAATTGAATGATACGGAGTACTAAAAATAAATGACAGTAACTAATGTATATTAATTTGTGTGTGTAGTCTTCTCTCCCTCTTGTGTCTATTTATTCACTGTATATGTACTACGTATTATAAGTTTGAGATTCAAGTAGTAGTAGGTGAAATGAGTGTATACTCCTTTCTTGCTGTACCACTGAAAAAAGAAATTATATAAAATACAAAAGCAGCCGTCCCATTTGCATTTGAATCTGGATCTGGACAGGCTATTACGAGTTTCGCGTAGATGCCCACACGATACGCGTACGATTTAAATACTACGCGTTTCGCGTAGACTTTCACACATTTCGCGTAAGTGTAACCGACAGTTTTCTAATTTTTATTTTATGTTTTGCTCTCTGTTTATCCCGTGTTTACGTATATTGACTTGGAACTTTTTATTTGAACTCTTCTCTTCGATCATCTTGAACTTGCATTCGGGTAAACATTATCTTGATACATATTTGGTTTGAATCCGTCGTTTTATCGTTGTTTTATCAAACTTCAAGCTCGTGTTTACTTTTGTCATTTTTCTCGTGAATTATACATTTGAATGTCTTCGTTTCAGTAAAAGCTGATGAAATATAAATGATATTGCGTCGGAATATATGTATGTTTAAAGCAATATCAACGTTAAAGTTTTACTAGAACGCACCGAGGCAAAATACAAAACTCAGATACTTGTCATGACAAACATTATAAAAACTTACTTCACAGAACGAAAGAAGTTTATATTTTATATGAAGGACAAAAATACTACACAATTCTTCCTCATATATTTTATGACGGAAGGCGTATGACGGATAGGTCACTAACTCATAGCTAATCTTCACACAATATTTCAAAAGTTCTTCCTCATATATTTTATGATGGAAGGCGTATGGCGGAAAGATTATTTTATAATCACTCTTCAAAGAACACTTCATAACTATTCCTCATTAATTTGATGACGGAAAGCGTCTAACAAACTACAAATGTCCTACTGCATGTTTGAAGGCATAATGTTTGCTAAGTGAATTTTTGATCTGTTACTCATTTAGCTGAAGATAACAAATGCAAGACACCCAAAAGTGAATTACCTTAAACAATTTTCAAAATGCTTTGTTCAGTTATACAATATACAATTGTATATGAAATTTTATGGTATGCTTAGTGCATAATAGATGGGTTATATACAACAAACATCAAAGTATTTGGTGCAAGCATATAAACAAGCATAATCACTACAATAAGCATATATTTATGGCATTCAAATTATCAGCGTTTATTACAAATAGATGTTCATCACATAGTTGCAAATTTATGAAAATTGAACATTGAGCACATCCTGAGCAGAGGACTCCTCTCTACTGCATACTTCATCATACACATCTATTTTTAGGTTAACTAACTTGGCCATTGCTTCATTAACCTTCTCCAACGTTCCAGGAGGCATCAGATTAGTAATAGCAGCAGGGAGATTCTGGTTTGGAGCAAGGCATCTGGTCAATTTATCTGTTACATCAGCAATAGCATGGGTGCGCATAGCATCAACATAATCATTGTAGGGGTCCCCAACAAGTTTGGACCCAAGAACCTTAGCTATCAGACCCGGTATACCCTTCTTAAGCTCAACAAAATTACCCTCGCCTTTCTCCACCCTCCGGAGAAGCTCAGCAAACTTTTCCCTCTCTGCACTCAGCTATTTCTCCAGCTCACCCACTTTCACCTGCTCCTCCTCAACCTTTTTCTTCTCAGCATCCTTTTCCCCTTGCAGTGCAGCAGCAGCATCTTGAGCACTTTTAAGCTCAACTTCTCTAGCCTTTATTGTTGACTGAGCATCGCTCAAGGCACGCTCAGCATCAGCAGCTCTCTTGTGAGCATTGGCACATTGAGCAATCTCAGCACGATCAAAAGCAAGTATGGACTCCTGTTGCTTCTGCAATTGCAGAACGAAATCCAGATGATTGGTTAACAACATGAGCTGCAGCAGTTGATTCCCTGAGCTGCTCAGAGCAGAGAGCGGTGAACTAGGGTTTTAGCTCAGGGATAGCATAACTCTGTAGAAGAAAAATTTTATGGTTAATTTCAAGCAACTCACATAAATAAATTGCCAGATTATACATGTAGGAAGTTTCATTATTCATATCTGAAGAAGAGTTGAAAATTCTTTGTCCTTAGTAGCAGGATTTTGAATGATCGCCTGCAATGTCCTCACATGAGCAGGAAGAGATGGCTCTTGAACATTAGACGATGTGACAGCAGGGTTAGTGGCACTAGGAAGAGGAGAATGATAAGTAGAGTCGCCTTCCGGCCTCTCTTCATGGAATTCAGATTACTCAAATGGAGTAAAGTTTGGGTCAGGAGTTTTCAGAACCTTATCTCCTTCACCTTCAAGGTTCTCCTCCGGCCTCTGCTCATCGCCTTCCGTAGCCTTCCCTTGGCTATCATCAGACTCTGCTAAAATCACTAACAGAAACAAATTAGCATTTTAAACAAGTATAACAGCTATAAACAGAGACATTTACATTATCAAGAACGAGCAGAATGGACATACTTCTTCTGCGATTTTGCTTTTGGCTCCCCTCTGTATTCTTTGCCCTCTTAGAGCCTATGCTCTTCTTCCTTGTCTTTTGGGTTGGAGGGGGAGTGGGGTTTGTTTCTCCCGTGATGTCAACCGAACTTGATGTCTGCTGCTCGGCGGTGGTGGTGCCATCCGCTGTCCGTTCAGTGTCTGTCTGTTCAGACTTGGACTCACTGTCAGAACTGCTGACAATGATTTCTTCCCCCTTTTCAGCAGCAGCAGCATCAGCAGCAGCTTTAGCCTCAGCTGCAGCTCTCTCTGCCTCTAGCTCTTTAGCAGTTTTGTCACGAGCAGTGACCTCTACTTCATCATCAAGATCAACGGATAAAAGAGCAGAACGAACCTGCATCACGGAGTTGGTTGCAAAAATTAAACATAAATAGCAATATAAGCAAACATGACAAACAATAGACACGCATTTATATATATTAGGATGATCATATCACATCTTACCCTGGTTTTTCTCACGGAGTTCTGGCACAGAAGTGCTCGGTCATTGTTGACTCAATTTGCACATCACAAGAATTCCCTCATACCTCTCGTATGATCTGGGCGGAAGGCGGAGCTCTTTCAAACTATTTACTATCTGCTGCTCTGCGACAGAAATCTTAACACCCTTTCCTACACAAGCATCAATAGCACCCCATTCCCGGACAACGTAGTACTCCTCCGGAATAACAGTCTCATCAACAAAGAAAAATGGACTTTTCCAGTCCTTCAAGTTTGATACTCTATTTATACCAACAAAATGCGTATTTCGTTTACTATCAATAGTAAGCCAGCAGTCACTAATTGTTCGAATTCTAAACAAAGAGATAAAAACTTTAATGCGAGGCTTAATATTAGCAACATTGCAGTACATTTCAAAAAGGATGATTTTTTGAAGGCTATGGGGATGCATTTGACTAAGGCAGGCCTTATAATATCTAAGAAGGCGAAGGAGAAAGTTAGTAAGGGGAACACGGAGGTTGCCGTGGGTAATTTGTAAGGCGTATAAAGTAATTTTTCTGTCAGGAGGGTTGTCAGCAGTTTGTTTGTTGGTAGGAAGAACAGGGTTGTATTGATTAAGATGGTGGAAGGCAATCTTTAAACCATCTAAGTATTCACTTGTCAGTGATGAAGCCATTGTGCTAACTTCTGGAATGTTAGCAGTATTTCACGAAGAAGGCTTTGTGTGTTCTTGGCCAGTACTCAGTATAGAAGCCATAATAATACAGTAAAAAGATATCAACAAGAAGAAAATAGCAGAAGGATGAAGTATAACTGACCTTGGAAGATGCTAAACCTTAAAAAGTTGAAAATTGAAGAATGCGATGAAGATTTGGGGAAAAATGTGCTTTTTAGATCTTGGTAAAGGTAAAAAAGTGAAGGTAAAAGGGTTATGACGATTTATATAGGAGTTTATCGATGCAACTTTTATGGCCACGATTGAGACATGTGTACGGGCGAGTTTAAATGTGGGGTACGAAATAACACTTTTACAGCTGGAGGCGCGTGGAGGATTTCAACCGTGCAAAACTAATCATAACAACGTCTGTAAAATTCGTCTGCATTTAATGCCTGTAATGTTTTCCCCGATGCAAATGGGCAATGAGCAGGCTAGTTTGGCATGCGTTATCAAAAGTTTAATAACTTGAACATTTTTCAAATGCTTAAGTCATTAAACTGGGGGACTTAATGGTGTATCCTATCGTATACACGCATAAAAGGCGTAATGGTTGCATAAAAGTAGCATCAGGAAGGCTGAAAACAACAGTTTTTATGGAGTTATCCGTCCAGCATTCTCCGCTGTATAGGCTGCTCCGTCGTGCGTAAGCCCTGAAGGCCGCCTAGCGCGTAAGCCCTGGCCGGAGAACGCCACCTTCAGCGTAAATTTCGGATCACAAGTAACAGAACGTATCATCATCTGACACGTGTCTCCGATCAATGTGGTGGATCTGACACTATAAATAGACCCCTTGGGTCGTCATTTTACAGAGTTCAAACATTCTGTCAAACTTGAGAGCTGAGATTTCATCTCTCTCTCTAGCACTTTCTCTCACTAGAAGTCATCCGGCTAGCACTGTTACACTCTACGGACGACAGATTGATTAAGCCACCCCACAAGTTTCTATACTTGTGAACCGGGTCTGCAGGGATTATTTCCCAAGGGTAAACATCAATCGGCAACACTCCGCCCTCCTAAAGCTAGATTACTTCTAGTATTGTGTTGACACACTAAGCCTTACCTCATAAGGAAATAGGTGTTAACAATATTCATGCTGTCAACTTTCGATGTAAAGAAAGTTTGTCTTTCAAAAATGATATGTTATTGTATTCGTCCTTATGGATTAGGATGGGTCTCTACATGTGGTATCAGAGCGGTGGTCTTAGAGAACTAGGTCTTGCATTAGTGTGTCTAACTGATAGATGTTAGGAATGCACTAATGAGTCTGGACTTCGACCTAGTAGTTGTTAGGATACATTAATGAGTCTGGACTTGAACCTGGTCTGCATGTCAAAAATTTTGCTTACCGTTATTTATCGAAAAACATCTACCTATCATTGTCATTCTCGACACGTCTTATTGCAATTATTGCATAGATGGTGTACAGACAAATTCATATCCCATCACATTAAACCCTGTCTGACACGTCTCCTTAACTTCCTCCATAATCCACGGGATCTTTGGAAGTATGTATAGATATTCTATATAATTAGAATATCATTCGATATCCGAAAATTAATTCATATCAAAAATCTTCTAACTGATTGTGTAAGATGGATCCTACATCTAGCTTGGATTCCATTAGTTTCGGAAGCGATTTCGAGATATATATTGAAGTAGACTCCGAAGTCAATGAACCAGAAGTGCCTCAACCATTTAGCTATTTTTCTTTCTGGAGGATATGGGGGTGGGTCCGAGACTTACTCACTCGATGGATGAATGAAGAAGGAGAACCCTACCGTGAACCAAACTTACCTCCTAACATCGGAGAAAACGATGTACTAACTGGTGAACCTATGAGCAACACTGTTTTCATCCTTCTTGCCAAAATATTCCGCCTCGAAGGTCGCATTATTGCAATATCAGAAAATATTCAACCTCTACTTCCGAATACCAATTAAAGAGGAATATTAGAAGAAGTTAGAGATCCTAGAATTGATAATCATGATCTATCGAATCAGATGAGTGGGTGGATAGAAATGATTGAGGGTAGGGTAGAAACCCTGACAAGAATGGTGTGTGATTTACAAGCTATACTAATTACACCAGCGTCATCACCAGCCTCAACACCAACAGTACTTATACCACCGACAGCAACATCCACATCACCAGCCTCGACATCACCATCTGTATGGCGAGCATAATCTTCATTCTACCTATCGATCTATCTACTTTATATTTGATCTACATATCAATCTACATCGATTATCTGCGTTCTACATGGCGATTATGTAATCTCTAAAGTCTTAAAGATTATATATTATCGTTCTAACGGTAAATCAAATAAGATTAATATCTTATTGAGTTATTAAATCCATGATTACATCTGAAGAAAATATATATGTAAGTATATTTTCATAAAGATTGTAAATAAAAATTCTTCTGTACAAATTATTAATTATGAGAATATTTTAACGGGTAGGTAATACCCTAGAAATATTTAGATCTCACATTAACATGCTACCCTATACGTTCTTCAAATCCGATTTAACAGTCATTTACTATCCTACATACAACCACAGATATACGTATTCGTTCATCAAAGAATAATCATTTTCACTCCAATTCAATTTCATATACGAGTTTCTACCGATCAAAATCCAAGTCAAGATTTGACAAGTGGCATAATGAAGAAAATAATGAATAAAATAAAATTGACTAGTAACCAATTAATTAACCACGTAAAATTTCTTCATCATCTTCTGATCTTAAACATTTTAAATTCTAAGATTATATATTGTACTATTGGACTACTAACACGGAACTACTAATCTTGGACAATTAAAAAGTGTTAAAAGAATAGGAAATATTATTTATAACATTTAGACTTAAAATATCGTTAATAAGTTACACCTACTACAATTAAATAATTCTTCAAGTTGCCACTTGATTTAATCTTAAACATCCTTTGTAACTTGATTTCATCTTAAATATCCTTCGTATCTTGATGATTACAATCAGCGTGTAATCATCTAAAAATACAATTCTCCTGAAACCACCTCGGATTGATAACCGACGATTCAGATATGGCTGCATTAAATGCAGAGGAAACAGTAAAATTGTAGATGGCCTAAATGGCCAAGAGTTTGATGATAAAGAATGAAGTATTGGGAACACTCGATAGAAAATTTGGTACTGATAAAAGGATTGAGCTAACCATGAAGGAGACCAAGGACAAATACAAGGATCAAACCCTATATTCAAAGAATCCAGGTAATTCTAGATCCGATGAAATCTTTAGAGAATATCTTGCTCCGAAGTCATGTTAAAATCTTGCGGAAAATTTTTCATCATCAACCTTGGAACTTAGAAATTCCAAAATATCATCATAAATATCTTCGTTATTTCTGAGGATATTTTCATAAATATTCTTGTCCAAAATTATCTACCTCTTCGTGTTTTCTGTATTCCATTATATTGGAAACTTATGTAAAATCTAAGTATAAATTATGAATAAATTGTGGAGAAGTGTTGGGAATTGAAGCATGGGTTAGTATAATATAATGACGCCCGACTAACGTGATTATATTACAGTAGGTAATGCTGAGTTTCTAATGAAACGTGATGATGGTTCACAGTAGATCATACCATCATTATGTGTCATGTTACATAACTCTTTCATTCTGCTTAACTTCTAAACATATCAAGAAAATATATTCTTGATAGTTCTATTCTCAGTGATTCTGGTAATTTGATGATATCGGCCAAAAAGTCACGTTTTTACCCCCGATATTGAGCCCTAAAACCATAAAGTTCCAAACTTTATCGCCAAAATAATCACTTTGTTGGTTAATTTGGTAGATTTAGTCATTACAAAGGCTATGTTTCAAGAATCACTAAAAATGGATGAGAAACGAGAAAAAACGAGCAAAATCGGCTAAGACGATTAACTGGCGTTTAAATAACTTATTTTATAATTTTTGGAAAACTTTAACTACTTAATCTCATGTTTTAGGATATTCAATTACGAACGAGTGGGCGTAAGAATCGTAAAAAACGGAGCTAAAACGAAGACTCTAGAGCGAAAACGGTGAAAGACCAGAAATCAAGTTCGATCCTGAAAATACGGCATGCCATATGGGCTGCCATACGGCCTGCCAGTATGGGGTACGACCTGCCAAAGCCCCTTGCCATACGGCCTGCCAGTATGGGGTATGGCCTGCCAGAGCCCCCTGCCAAAGCCCCTTGCCATACGGCCTGCCAGGCGTTTTTCAGAAAAAAGACCCTTGCCAAAGCCCTTTGCCAGTGCCCCTTGCCAGGCGTTTTTTGGCCAAAAATTACAATTTTTCCCTCAAGCTTTGCTTATAAAAGGAGGGCTTCATTTCTCATTTCAACACACCTTACACACCATTCTTCACTTCTCTCTAAATATCTCTCTATAGTCGCTCTCTAGTGATCTATAGGAGATTAGTTCTCTCTACTTTCTCTCTCTAGATTCTAGAGAGAAAAGTACAGAGATTAGAAAATATAATTATCTCTCTATTGTCGCTCTCAAGTGATCAATAGGAGATTAGTATGTAGTTACTAGTAGAAGCTATCAAGCATTGTAACGCAATGGATATTATGAAGAAATACAAGTGTTATTCTGCCAACATTATTTGGTAATATCTATCCATTCTTTTATTAATTCATTATAATATTATTGTTAGATGTTTGTGATTTATTAATGATTGAAATGTTTGTTGCCATAATGTGTGAGTAATTTCTTGATTATTTGCCATGATTTAATAATGTTAGTTAGGGATGATTATCATTTTGTACTCGCTTTCTATCTATGATATTAAACCTCGTTATTATCATCCTTCCACCAATAAACGTGAATAAAACCTTTTATAAAGTTGACATTATAAAGGTAATTAGTTATCTGTGTTTATACATTGGTCAAGGTATGAACCCATCGGAAATACGATAAAGTACATTGGGAATTACTGTAGGACCAAATCAAGACATTGGTCAGGAGTATAAGACTCGAGGAAATACTATTGCAACAGTAGAGTACAGTGTTGATGTACTATAGGACCACTTGGGCAAGGTCAAGGTTAGAAGCTATGGAACCACTACAAGTCTAGTACATGGTGGATAACTAAGGGATTTATTGGGTAGATTTAAGTAAGGGCTGGTTTAAATCATAAATGGGAATTTAACGCACTACAATACAAACTTAGCTTATAAATCTTTAAGGATGACTAAGAACTAGAAGGGGTTCTAATTTGTCTATAAACCCTTACATTTTACCAAACCATTGACAGAAAGGGATTCGAAACACAATCATAACCACTAACTTGGGTGATACAATAAGGTGTTAAGAAAGGTTGGATATTCTATATATATGGCTATGCTACTTTATTCGTGCACCCAAGGTATGCACTGCATCCTAGATGGGCCGCTTATATTCTTAAACCAGATAAAGCGTCAGTAGTTGAGCATAGTCCATCCGATCAGAATATTCAAAGCCTAGTTCCTCGTGACATGCTAACCGGGAAACCGCTTAGTAGGGAATCTAGTGTTCACACCAAGGTATATCTATCCAAGGAGTGTCTCATAATCATCCCGACACTACGTTATCCTAAATCATGGTGAACCACGTCTTCTCTGTCCTTAGCTGTTGCATGCTAGCTAGCTTATTTTAATTATATTGCTTTAACATCTTAATTATAATTATATAAACTATTCAACCCAACTATTTCCTTTACACAATTTGATATTCTGGATAAAAGTGGTGTCTAGAATAAACCGGTTGCACTTGGTTGTTGGATTTTCCGAACAGTCGCCAATTTATTGGTACCAAAAGGATCCTGCCTCTCCACACAAGGTGTACCTGGCCACTAGTCTTGGATACTAAATTGTGCACAAACCTAATCTTAATTACTAAATTATCTGAATAAGCTCCATTTCAAATTCGACCGCTTAAGGAACGACCCTAGGTCATATTTGCCCTTGCTAACCCATAGGAAGGAATAATAAATTTAGGCCCAACATATATAAATTAAACAATCAACTTCTTCTCTTGGTATCATGAATTGACGTTGTGCGACCTAACAACAACGCATAAATAAACCGTCCAATTTGGGCATATCAGGAGAGTAGTTAAAATTTTTGGCGCCGCTGCCGGGGAGCGGTAGTACGATTTGAAGCCTGTTTAGATTAGTTAGTTTTTAGGAGAACCTTTTGACTGAGAGTAGCTTTGTCAGAAGTTACTAGTTTACCGTAGTTAGGTTAGATAATATTAGTTTAATTTAGATTAATGGACTTCCTTATTAGTGAACCTTTAGGATGGTTTAACCTACTTAGACCGCTAAGAATTCTTCCGACACATCCTTTCTTCTATCCGATATCATACATTGTACCCATCCGACGAGATGCACACTTTCCTGCCGATAGTTCGACGATGGCCACACGTATCACTCTCGCTGACATCACCAAACCCTCGTTAGAAGGACGAGGAGGACCAATACTCTACCCAGAGGTTGGAGCGTCTTTTGTGCTTAAGCATAGCATCATACAACTCATTCAGAATCACTGTCTATTCCATGGCTTACCAACTGACAATCCCAACTCTCATTTAGATAGATTCATCTCCTTATCCAACTCATATAAGCAAAACGGGGTTGAACAAGATGTAGTTCGTCTGTATCTGTTCCCCTATTCCTTAACACTTCATGCAAAAGCCTGGTTTGATGGGTTAGAACCCAACTCTATCACCTCATGGGAGGAAATGGCAACAACTTTCTTAATCAAGTACCTTCCCCCATCAAAACAAATCAGACTTAGGAATGATATCGTAAACTTTCAACAAGCATACGATGAATCACTCTACACTGCATGGGAAAGATTCAAACACCTTCTTCGAAGATGCCCGAATCACCGTCTTGAGAGCTCTGATCAGATTTTGACCTTCTACAAAGGTCTGAATCAGAATAGTATGTCTACTCTTGATGCTGTTTCTGAAAGTAACTTCATGAACTTCACTGCTGACGAGGCCTGGAGATTAATCGAGGAGATGACTATGCACCATCACGATTGGAACACGTAAGAGCACATTTCATCAGCAACACCGCTTTCCGCCTCCGATCCTATCCAAACCATAAAATATCTCTCGGAACAAATAGAAAACCTCACCAAAGAAGTTGGAGAGCTAAAGAAACTCCCGCAACATATGTCTCAAGTGCAATTATGCCAGAATTGTACTGAACCACATCCAGCCAAGGTATACGAGACTGAATATGAGGACTCTGTTGCCTACTCCGATAAGATCCTAGCTCATCCACAAAACCCACCCACTAAACCCATTGCCCCACTAGAGATAAGTCCAGACGATGTCCTATTGCGAATTATCCACATGATCACAGCAAGACAAGAAGCAGCTGACTTAGTCATGACTAATCACTTGAGTAGTCTTGAAAATCAAATAAGCCAGCTAAATCAACGTCTTGATTCTCTTGGTTGTCCTAAAAATGACTCAAAGGTGGCACATAGCCAACCTTCAGTTTCTTCTAAGGAGAAGAAACTGACTAATACCCGTTCGGTAGTAGTCATTGAGTCATCACCTAAAACACCCATTCCATTCCCGAGCCATCTCAAGCAAAGACATAACAAGATGAAATCTTTCAAGCTTGACGGTAAATTTTTGGACATTGTGTCTAAAAATCCTCATAGTAAGAAGTATTTTAGAAAACTCTTATCAACCAAGGATAAGGTACCCAAAGTACCCAATGTCCCGCTGAACGCGAATTGTTCAGTCATTCTCTTATATACTCTTCCTGAAAAACTAGGGGATACCGGACGATTTACCCTTCCTTGTTCTATCTACCAATCTGGTACTATCTATTATCTCGCTGACCTTGGTGCCAGCATCAATCTCATGCCCTACTCACTGTTCCAGAGACTCGAAATTGGAAACCTTAACCCTACCAAAATGAGCATCCAGCTAGCAGACCAATCCACTAGATATCCTTAGGGAATAGCTGAGAACGTCATGGTTAAGGTCGAAAAATTCCTCTTTCCGACTGACTTTGTGGTTATGGACTATATAGAAAACATGAAAACTCCTATCATCTTAGGAAGGCCTTTCATGAATACAGCCAAAGCAATCATTGACGTTTATTCACGGACTATCACCTTGAGAGCCCATGGAGAAGAGGTCACTTTCACGATCGACGAGTCTGTATGTCCTTCTGAGGGGAACACCGAAGTAAATACCGTCTCCACTAGGAAAGTCACATTCTATTCCGAGAATGAAGAGAAGAAGATAGAAGTAGAAGACAACAAGAATAACCACTCCACACCAACCCAATCTTCACTCCCACCTTATTTTGATCTTTTAATGATTGGAAAGGATTTCTTTCTAGAATAATTCTCTGAACCAATTATACTTGAAACTCCCAACCAGAGTGACGAGGAGGTAGATGAAGAAATTGAAATGGAGAGCCTGGAGAAGAAGAAAGAGATGGAGGATTCTATCACCAAAGTAGTTGTTAATGTTGCTACCACATTGGAGACGTCAATGGACATCGTCCCACCTCCATCCTTAGAGTACAACATTACGACCAACCCGAAGTCACATGGAAGAAATACGAGTTTTGCATCAGGGCTACCCTATAAACCATCACTCAAATACATAATGACATACACATCATGGAGTGATGAGGACCCCTTTGACTAACCCGCACAAATCAAGGAGGTAGAAGAAACTGATAGCTTTGTTATACCTCAAGTTAAAAAAGCATTCACTTCAAACCACCTTCTCCTCTCATTGGACATACCTTATTCTATGTCCGCCTCAATCCCATTGGTATGTTCCAATATTACCTCTTGTGTTCGCTGATGGATGCAAGGGATCCGCCTAGATTTCCTAAGAAATAATGCTAGCGTCAGGCTCGCGACTCGAACAAAAACAAGCGCTTCTCGGGAGGCAACCCATGTGTTTATTTTTAGTAGTTGTTAAATTAGGATAATTAGGTTAATTGAATAAATGAGAAAGTGAAACTTAAAATGAGATTTTCAAAGTTTCTTACTTGTCATGAACTTAATTGCAATATTTACATTAGTTTTAAAGTCTTAAAATTAAAGGCAGTCAACACTTTACGTGTGGGATTAAGCTTTTTAGTCATACACTGAATTGTTGAATTTTCAAAAACCTAATTTTGAAACCCTCAAGTTTCCAAATAACTTTTTAATCAAAACGCAAATCAGTGAATCTATGGCCTAAAGCTTAATCACCTGTCTAGGTTTGATCCTTTCCATTTTTTTCTAGTAATAAACAGTTATTGATGTCTGTGGTGGAGACTCTTTGAATAATGATGAAACGACAAGGAAATCCGTTGATTATTTCATTGCAAGTATTGGTGAATGTTGTATGGAGGATGAGAACTCCCTAATGAGATCGATTACACTTCAAAAAGACCAATTCGGATCCAGCGGAAGATGGTTCCGACTCTGTCTACCTTCAGATCCTCAGCTCACAGCCGCACCTAAGGGGAGTAATTCGTTTCTTTCTCTTCGTTTATTTAGTTTGCTTCGTTATATCCTTAAACTATACCCTATCCTAAGCTTATCACTAAGTGTGGGATTCCAACCCAATATTGAGCTTAGATACATTTTCCGACTTGTTCAAACTCTAAGTGTGGGATTTTAGATCCCTAAAATCTAAGAATAAACATTAGGGACAATGTTCCTCTAAGTGTGGGATAGCGGTGTAGTACACCGTAATTAGCTATGGGATGCTCGAAAATGTTCTTAACTTAAAATTTTACTAAGTTTTTTGAGTATTCCTACTATTTAGATTTTTTGTCCTCAACGTGAATTTTTCAAAAATTTTGACTAAATGATACTTTCTGAAAAAGTATTTTCGAAAATCAAGCGTGTTTGTTCTAAAATAAAGATAAATGAGAACATAAATCTTCTTAAGGATGAACTAATTCTCTAAAAGAGCATTGCATGACTAGGCATTATCGACCCAATATAATTGTTGTGAGGCACCCTAAAAATGGCCTAATAAGCATTCATTTTAATGCTTCGCTATCTTTTCCGTTGAGAGTGCTGATGTTAGCATTTAGAGTTAGAACTTGACCTTGACATATATTTCAAGGCCAATGGTTAGTAAGTGCCATACGTGGTGTAGGTGCGATACTCCTTCCGAAATCCTTCTGAATAGAGAAGACAAAAACCATCCGTTTTCATTTCCACTCCACGCATTTAAACCGACCAACTCACACCAAAGAGTTGATGAATCAAAAAATACTCACCCCTAAATTCACTATCAAATACGTTACCCTTTCCACCCTCCTTCCTTTCTCAATTCCAAAATCTAGAAATTCAAAGAGATAGATCGACCAAGTTTACTTCAAACACTTGTCGAAAAATTCCGAAATTCCAAACTGTTTTTGATAGGTCAAAAACACATATTTTTGGTGAAATGCCTCTCTCTGAGTACAAGAAGAAATAGACAGAGTTATGAATATGGGATATAAAAAAAAAACATGTTGAGCAAAGTCTCCAAAATAAAAAAGAGAAAAATCTTATAATAAAAGCATATATCCCCCAAGAAAATTGTGACCCAGAAGGATTGCAGAAAAAGAAGCTAAGTAAATTCTTCGCGGAAAATCAGCACCCTCTAAAGGAACTCTTCAAAAAAAATAGAGTACCATCTTTCCTAGAAAAAGTATATCATCATGAAACCGAAATATATCGAATCTCTCTAAATTTCAAAGATTCAAAAATCACCCTTTTTTCCATATCAAAACCTTCGCTTTTCTCTGTAAATCAACCTTTAAACCAGCTCTTCCTCTTGAAAGAATGATTAGGGAGAAGATCAGTGCCGTCCTTATCTAACCGGTGGAGATCTGATTCTTGGTCAAGCCTATGATAATACTTGCAACATGACTGACTATGAGCGAATTTATTTCATAGATTGATAGGGAACTCTAAACACTTAAGTGATTTGAGTGACCCGTGTAAGGAAGCCAATGTTATGTAACCTCCCCTCATGCTTGCATAGATAGTTTCTACCCTTTTAGAAGAAGGTTTGTCTGATTTTGCTGTTATAATAAATAACAAGCCACTTGAATAATAGAACAGAACCTCAGGAGCATCCTTGAACTTAAAATAAAATAAAGGTTTGCTTGAGGGCAAGCAAAGTCTAAGTGTGAGATATTTGATGTCGGTCAAAAAGTCACGTTTTTACCCCCCGATATTGAGCCCTAAAAACATAAAGTTCCAAACTTTATCGTCAAAATAATCATTTTGTTGGTTAATTTGGTAGATTTAGTTATTAAAAAGGCTATGTTTCAAGAATCACTAAAAACGGATGAGAAACGAGGAAAAATGGGCAAAACCGGCTAAGACAATTAACTCGCGTTTAAATAACTTATATTATAATTTTTGGAAAAGTTTAATTACTTAATCTCATGTGGTAGGATATTCAATTACGAACGAGTGGGCGTAAGAATCGTCAAAAACGGAGCTAAAACAAAGATTCTAGAGCGAAAACGGTGAAAGACCAGAAATCAAGTTCGATCCTGAAAATACGGCCTGCCATATGGGCTGCCATACGGCCTGCCAGTATAGGGTATGGCCTCTAAGAGCCCCTTGCCAAAACCCCTTGCCATATGGCCTACCAGTATGGGGTATGGCCTGCCAGAGCCCCCTGCCAAAGCCCCTTGCCATACGGCCTGCCAGGCGTTTTTCAGAAAAAAGCCCCTTCCCAAAGCCCCTTGCCAGTGCCCCTTGCCAGGCATTTTTTGGCCAAAAATTACAATTTTGCCCTCAAGCTTTTCTTATAAAAGGAGGGCTTCATTTCTCATTTCAACACACCTTACACACCATTCTTCACTTCTCTCTAAATATCTCTCTATAGTCGCTCTCTAGTGATCTATAGGAGATTAGTTCTCTCTACTTTCTCTCTCTAGATTCTAGAGAGCGAAAATTACAGAGATTAGGAAATGTAATTATCTCTCTATTTTCGCTCTCTAGTTATCAATAGGAGATTAGTATGTAGTTAGTAGTAGAAGCTATCAAGCATTGTAACGCTATGGATATTATGAAGAAATACAAGTGATATTCTGTTGACATTATTCGGTAATATCTATCCTTTCTTTTATTAATTCATTATAATATTCTTGTTAGATGTTTTTGATTTATTAATGATTGAAATGTTTGTTGCCATAATGTGTGAGTAATTGCTTAATTGTTTGCAATGATTTAATAATGTTAGTTAGGGATGATTATCGTTTCGTACTCGTTTTCTGTCTATGATATTAAATCTCGTTATTATCGTCCTTCCACCAATAAACGTGATTAAAACCTTTTATAAAGTTGACATTATAAAGGTAATTAGTTATCTGTGTTTATACATTGGTCAAGGTATGAACCCATCGGAAATACTATAAAGTACATGGGGAATTACTGTAGGACCAGATCAAGACATTGGTCAGGAGTATAAGACTCGAGGAAATACTGTTGCAACAGTAGAGTACATTGTTGATGTACTATAGGACCACTTGGCCATGGTCAAGGTTAGAAGCTATGGAACCACTACAAGTCTAGTACATGGTGGATAACTAAGGGATTTATTGGGTAGATTTAAGTAAGGGCTGGTTTAAATCATAAATGGGAATTTAACGCACTGCAATACAAACTTAGCTTATAAATATTTAAGGATGACTGAGAACTAGAAGAGGTTCTAATTTGTCTATAAACCCTTAGATTTTACCAAACCATTGACAGAAAGGGATTCGAAACACAATCATAACCACTCACTTGGGTGATACACTAAGGTGTTAAGAAAGGTTGGATATTCTATATATATGGCTATGCTACTTTATTCGTGCACCCAAGGTATGCACTGCATCCTAGATTGGCTGCTTATACTCTTAAACCGGATAAAGCGTCGGGAGTTGAGCATAGTCCATCCGATCAGAATCTTCAAAGCATAGTTCCTCGTGACATGCTAACCGAGAAACCGCTTAGTAGGGAATCTAGTGTTCACACCAAGGTATATCTATCCAAGGAGTGTCTCATAATCACCCCGACACTACGTTATCCTAAATCATGGTAAACTACTTCTTCTCTGTCCTTATATGTTGCATGCTAGCTAGCTTATTTTAATTATATTGCTTTAACATCTTAATTACAATTATATAAACTATTCAACCCAACTATTGCCTTTACACAATTTGATATTCTGGATAAAAGTGGTGTCTATAATAAACCGGTTGGACTTGGTTGTTGGATTTTCCGAACAATCGCCAATTTATTGGGACCAAAAGGATCCTGCCTCTCCATACAAGGTGTACCTGGCCACTAGTCTTGGATACTAAATTTTGCACAAACCTAATCTAAATTACTAAATTATCTGAATAAGCTCCGTTTCAAATTCGACCACTTAAGGAACGACCCTAGGTCATATTTGCCCTTGCTAACTCATAGGAAGGAATAATAGATTTAGGCCCAGCATATATAAATTAAACAATCAACTTCTTCTCTTGGTATCCTGAATTGACGTTTTGCGATCTAACGACACCGCATAAATAAACCGTCTGATTTGGGCATATCATTTGACAAATCAAATCGTGCTATTACGTTCTTTCTTGTTTAGAACATTAAGTTCATTCGAAACTCCATACTTATGAATTCTGGACCGTTACTCATTTTACTAGAGGTCGAGAAGAGAATAAAAAGGTAAAGAGCTCTGAAACATAAGGGAAGACATAAAACTCGACAACAACACCGAAATCACAAACCGTGTACATTAATACGAAAAGCAATATAAAGACACGAGAGTATGATATACCCAATAACCCCATGAGCGAAGTAGAAGAAAACAGATTCCTCCGGTGGTTGATGAAAAAGGAGAATGATCGATATGAAAGTCAGGAATATATCCAGAATTAAAACTGGATGAAGCATATTGACTGATGATTTGAAAGTATGAATTAAAATATAGAAAATAGGAGTGGTGAGAAGTAATGGAGCGGAAGAAGTTCATTTATAGTGGAAATACCGGACCGAGCAATCGAGGCAGATCATCGCATTTAATTAAAGAGAACTTAATTTCCTTTTTCACCGAAGAATCAAATCTTATATAGATTACGAAGATTTTCTTTAATTTCTTTGAATTTCGGAAATCCACCGTGACTATATCAGAAGATAAGACAAATCTCTATTTTCTCATTTCACTATTTTGTGATAGCTTGACTCGAATGCTTCGAGTAATCGAATTGTTTATCCATATTAACCAATAATGATAAAACTCTAATTATTGACTCATATTCGTCACGAAAACATTCTTTTTGTTAGTCATGACGACCTCACTCAAATTTTGGGACGAAATTTCTTTAACGGGTAGGTACTGTGACGACCCAGAAATTTCCGACCAAATTTAAACTTAATCTTTATATATGATTCCGACACGATAAGCAAAGTCTGTAAAGTTGAGTCTCAAAATTTTTGAACTATTTTCGTACATTCATTTGACTTTGACTATTTCCGACGATTCACAAACATTTAATTGTAAATAAATATGTGTGTGTATATATATATATATATATATATATATATATATATATATATATATATATATATATATATATATATATATAATAATTGAAAATATAATTTGAAATATTATATGTTGTTAAATAAAATAAAAATATAATATTATGATAATTATTATTTAAAACATATTTATATATAAATAAAGTATATTAAATATATATTTTGTGATTTCGAATCTATTTAGTAAACGACAGCAATGCTCAATTGTCATTTGATCGATATTAAGCAAGTTAAATTCGAACTTATGTGATTTTAAAATAAACGATGATCCAAAAATGAGTTATATAAATCATAGGCTTATTAAAAGTATATTTAGGATTTAATTATTAAATTTTAACACTTTTATATTTTTACCTGGGATCGAGCGCGGATAGTTGATTTAAATTTTTATTTACTAATTTTAAACAATTAATAACCATGTTTATAAAATAATGATTAGAATAAATAAAGATGTTTAATATAAAAATTTAGGATTTTTCTGTATACTATTATCCAATATCAACGGAGCACGAATTTCAGTCCGTGAATTAAATAGTAGACGACGGCTAACTAAATCACACGTTTATATCTTAAATTATATTATAATTATTAATATATTATATATTCTATTCTCAATTCGTAATTATATCTGTGAATGATTGAATGATTATCAAGTGGTGTACATGATTCAACTATCTCAACCTTTATTATATAATTAAGTGTTTGGTGCTGTAAGATATTATGCATACAACCTCAACATCATCTATCTATCTCTATCTATAAAACAAGAAACTTAAAACACAAACTTCTTCCTTCTTATTCTTCTTTATGAACCCGGCCACCATCATAACATACAACCAACCACCACTTCAAGCCATGATAACCAAGCTTCGAACCACCATTTAATCATCATCCGTCAACAACTACAAGCCATCACCCACTTCAAGAATTTATTTGTATTTCCTGTTTTGATTTCACCATGCGTGTACGTTATTGTTTCTACTCAAACTATTGTTGCAGTGAATACTCTTGATTGCTACTAAATTACTTTCAAGGCCAAGAGTCACAAAAACAATTACCACCTTCTACTACCATCGTGAATCCACCACCACCAACAAGCTAGAGCTATTGAACACCAACTATAACCATCATCTCCCTTTACTATTCGACCAACCATACACCCCACTACAATCGTGAGCCACCATTACCCCAACAACAACCGCCACCATCAAAACCCATTTAAAATCGACACCATCATCATCAGGTTACTGCCACTATGGATAACCATCTTGAAACCACCATGTCAACCACCACGAACAACCATGGTTCACCAACCATTAAACTATCACCACCATCATTTAAAATCATCTTCAACCTTATCATCACTTTATGGCTTTATTTTGTTTCTTTTCTGTTTTGATCAACCCAAAAAAATCCACAATCATAATCCTCAATTTGCTACTACTAGCTTGTAATCTATTCTAACCAACGACACCAAGATCATCCAGGTAACTGCTGCTACTGGTCATTGTTTATGTTTCTATTTCAGTTTAATACAAAACCATAACCACTTCACCTCCACAACACCGTAACCCAACCTCACCTCACAACCGTATTATTTGTTGCTAATCGTCCGAACCCAAGAATATCACCCAAATCATAACCATAACCATTGCTATAATTGACTGTTAAGACTATTTTTTTTGTTCTATTGAGTACACCAACACCACAAGCCACCACCACTTGACTTATATATCTGGTTCTATTTACTGTTGGAGATCATCACCTCATCACCACCAACCGTCACCAACTTTCAATACAAACCACCAATAATTTGGCCTGCAGCTACACCTACCTTCTATTTCTGTTCACTGTACGTGTACCATATAAACACGTACGGTTAAGATAGATAATGATAAATTATATGATGATGATAGTGGATATAAGAAAAGATGATAATGATGTTTATGAAGATTAGATGAGAAAAATAAATGAATGATGAGCGATGTTGAGTGAACCTTAGACCCCACCCGCTATTTCCTATCATGATATTATATCCTTTAATTGAAAACAGATTCCACTAGCTTCTGTTTAATTGGGGAAATGAATTTTATTTATCAAAAAAAATCTTGCCACATTTCTTGTTAGGGTCGAAGTATTTATATTTTTTTCGTATTGGACTTGCAATATGGCCATCGGTTTTATACCCTGTTGGGCCATCAGTTTTCCCATTGAAATTGTGATGGGCTTTTGATATTGCTGTTGGGCCAAAGATCCACTTCCAGTTTCTGTGGAACCGTGGGCTTATGTTCCTGCTTGGGCCGAAGACCTGTAGTTCTTTTTGTTGGGCCGTAAGGTTGTGAGCATGTTTTAACAAATAATGATCGGGATATATATATATATATATATATATATATATATATATATATATATATATATATATATATATATATATATATATATAGAATGATGATAATCGTGGTGGTGATGGGTTATAAACGAATAAGATGAAGATACTTATGGTTATGGTATACACAATGAACAATTATGATAATAATATACACGGTTAGGATGATGATTGATAATGATATAAATGATAGTTTAGATGATGATCGTGATGATAACAAAGCTTGATGTTAATGAGGTGAGGAGATGAATCACGATGACGATGATGAGTTAAGATATAGATGATTATGATATAAGAATGATGATGATATTAGATCATGATAACGATGATATAATGATAAGTGTTTGATGAAGATGACTAGTTAATCATGCGGGTTAGTACCAAAAAAAAATTGTTGGTTCACTGGTTTAAAGGTGTTTTCGGGTTAGCGGGACGTCGCGGGTTCAAACCTGGACTTGGGCATTTTTTTTAGGACTACTTCTTTGAGGTAGTTTACTTATTACTCATTATTATTATTATTATTATTATTATTATTATTATTATTATTATTATTATTATTATTATTATTATTATTATTATTATTATTATTATTATTATTATTATTATTATTATTATTATTATTATTATTATTATTATTATCATTATTACTATCATTATTATTATTTCCATTAACATGATTTTTATATATAATTTTATTTACATTATTTTATTATCACTATTATTATCATTAGTATTATTATTATTACAGTATTACTATTTTTACTACAAACATAATAACATTATTATATAAATATTACATATAACAAATTACTGATTTACAAAGTAACTATATATAAAATATAACTGAAGATATAAAATATAAATAAAGTATATATATATATATTTATATAACTACAACACTTAATATATAAATATTATGTAGGAGGAATTATGTGATTATATGTGTTAATATATATACTTGATATAGGTTCGTGAATCCAAGGACAACCCTGCATTGTTCAGTTCGTCGTATGCATATTTTTACTACAAAATATCGTATAGTGAGTTTTATTTGCTCCCTTTTTAAATGCTTTTGCAATATATATTTTTGGGACTGAGAATACATGCACTACTTTTATAAATGTTTTACGAAATAGACACAAGTAATCGAAAGTACATTCTATGGTTGGATTATCAAATCGAATATGCCCCTTTTCAGTCTGGTAATCTAAGAATTAGGGAACAGACACCCTAATTGACGCGAATCCTAAAGATAGATCTATCGGGCTCAACAAGCGCCATCCATGTCGCGGATGCTTTAGTACTTCGAATTTATCATTTCCGAAGTTGTCCCGGAATGATGGGGATATTCTATATGCATCTTGTTAAGGTCGATTACCAGATGTTCAATCCATATGAATGATTTTTATCTCTATGCAGTGCAAAATGCCTGATATGAGTTGATGTTTATGAGAAATGGAAATGAAAATCTTGTGGTCTACTATATTATTGGAAATGATTGATTATGATAAACTAATGAACTCACGAACCTTTGGTTGACACTTTAAAGCATGTTTATTCTCAGGTATTAAAGAAATCTTCCGCTGTGCATTTGCTCATTTTAGAGATATTACTTGGAGTCATTCATGACATATTTCAAAAGACGTTGCATTCGAGTCGTTGAGTTCAACAAGATTATTATTAAGGCATTAATAGTTTGATATATTATGAAACGGTATGCATGCTGTCAACTTTCGATGTAAAGAAAGTTTGTCTTTCAAAAATGAATGCAATGTTTGTAAAATGTATCATATAGAATTCAAATACCTCGCAATGTAACCATATGTTATTGTATTCGTCCTTATGGATTAGTACAGGTCTCTACAACTAGCCCATGTTAAGATAGTCGAACCAAAGGAAAAGCTTATTGATGACGTGCCGGTGGTTAGAGATTATTCCGAGGTATTTCCTGAAGATCTTCCTGGTCTTACATCTCCTCGACAAGTCGAATTTCAGATTGATTTCTCTCCTGGTGCCGCTCCTGTTGCTAAAGCATCATACTGTTTAGCACCTTTCGAAATGAAGGAACTTTCCAATCAACTGCAAGAACTATTGGATAAAGGTTTCATTCGTCCAAGCTCGTCTCCATGGGTAGCACCTATTCTATTCGTTAAAAAGAAGGATGGTAGGCTAAGGATGTGTATTGATTACCACGAACTCAACAAGTGTAGTGACCTGAACTTTTCCATGATTATATATTATATGAGATTATTATTTACATGAATAGATGATCCAACATGTTAAGAAATCAAACTTTTTAAGACTTGATTATTTGAAATGAGTTCAGGTAGACAATTGACCACCCAAGTTGACAGGCGATTCACGAACGTTAAAACTTGTAGAAATTATATGATGTTATATATATATATGGATATATATATAGGTAACATGATAAAATGATAATTAAGTATATCATTAAGTGTGTTAACAATGAACTACATATGTAAAAACAAGACTACTAACTTAAGGATTTCAAAACGAGTCATATATGTAACGATTATCGTTGTAATGATGCTTTAATGTATATATATCATATTAAGATATATTCATACATCATAATATCATGATAATGTAATAATTTAACATCTCATTAGATATAATAAACAATGGGTTAACAACATTAAATGAGATCGTTAACTTAAAGATTTCAAAACAACACTTACATGTAACGACTAACGATGACTTAACGACTCAGTTAAAATGTATATACATGTAGTATATTAAGATGTATTAGTACACTTTTGAAAGACTTCAAGACACATATCAAAGTACTTCTACTTAACAAAAATTCTTACAATTGCATCCTCATTCATTTTCATCAACAATTCTACTCGTATGCACCCGTATTCGTACTCGTACAATACCCAGCTCCTAGACGTATATACTATTGGTATATACACATAATAATTCATCTCTTAGCAGTCCTTGTGAGTGACCAACACATGTGAGAACCATCATTTGGCAACTAGCATGAAATATCTCACAAAATTACAAACTAATGGAGCCTATATGGACTCCCCATTTTCACGTTAACTTCACCAACCATAAACACACTCACTTTGCAATTTTTTTGAATCAAATTACTCTTTCTCAAGTGTTCTTCCATTGTTCTAAGTGTTCTTCATTAACTTCATCAAAATCTAGCTCAATCTAGCTCATAAATCTTAACCTAGATCAACATACAAAACAACAACTCATGAAAACACCAAGAACACTTTCAAGTTACTAGCTTACTTCCAACCTTGCAAATCCATTTCAAGTGATCATCCAATCTCAAGAAATCTTTCTTAATTATAGTAAGATATCTTTCTAATTCAAGGTAATACTCATATTCAAACTTTGATTCAATTTCTATAACTATAACAATCTTATTTTGGGTGGAAATCTTACTTGAACTTGTTTTCGTGTCATGATTCTACTTCAAGAACTTTCAAGCCATCCAAGAATCCTTGGAAGCTAGATCAATTTTTGTTACTTCTAGTAGGTTTACCTACTAAACTTAAGGTAGTAATGATGTTTATAACATCATTCGATTCATATATATATATATATATATATATATATATATATATATATATATATATATATATAACTATCTTATTCGAAGAGTTGAACATGTAATCACTAGAACATAGTTTAGTTAATTCTAAACTTGTTCGCAAACAAAGTTATTCCTTCTAACTTAACTTTTAAAATCAACTTAACACATGTTTTATATCTATATGATATGCTAACTTAATGATTTAAAACCTGGAAATACGAAGAACACCTTAAAACCGGACATACGCCGTCGTAGTGAAACCGAGGGCTGTTTTGGGTATGATAATTTAAAAAGTATGATAAACTTTGTTTTAAAATTTGTTCTTTTAGGAAAATGATTTTTATTATGAACATTAAACTATATACAAAAATCATGATTAAACTCAAAGTGGAAGTATGTTTTTCAAAATGGTCATCAAGACATAGTTTTTCGACTAAAATGACTACCTCTTACAAAATTGACTTGTAACCTGTATTTCTGACTATAAACTTATACTTTTTCTGTTTAGTTTAATAAATTTCAGTTTATTATGAAACCATAGCAACTTGAATCACTCAAAACAGATTTAAAACGAAGAAGTTATGGGTAAAACAAGATTGGATAATTTTACTTGTTATAGCTACGTGAAATTTGTAACAAATCTATACAAATCATAACTTAACTAACTCATATTGTATTATACATGTAATCCAACATATATTATGTAATCTTGGGATGCCATAGACACGTATACAATGTTTTGACATATCATATCGACCCATCTATATATATTATTTGGGAACAACCATAGACACTCTATATGCAGTAATGCTTGAGTTAGCTATACATGGTTGAGGTTGATTCCAAAATAATATATATACTTTGAGTTGTGATATAGCCTGATACTTGTATACACTGGGTCGTGGATTGATTCGAGATAATTTATATTGATTTATTTCTGTACATCTAACTGTGGACAACTAGTTGTAGATTACTAACGTTGGACTGCTAACTTAACAAACTTAAATCATTAAAACATAATGAAAAATGTTGTGAATATATTTCGATCATACTTTGATATATATGTATATAATTGTTATAGGTTCGTGAATCGATCTGTGGCCAAGTCTTAAATTCCGATGAAGTAAAAATCTGTGAAAGTGAGTTATACTCCCACTTTTAAAATCTATTATTTTTGGGATGAGAATACATGCAGTTTTAGAAATGTTTTACGAAATAGACACAAGTGATCAAAATTACATTCTATGTTGAATTATCGAACCGAATATGCCCCTTTTTAGCTTGGTAGCCTAAGAATTGGTGTTTATGATAATTGCCACCAATTGACGCGAATCCTAAAGATAGATCTATTTGGCCCAACAGGCCTCATCCAAGTTACGGATGCTTGAGTCCCGAAATGATGGGGATATTCTATATGCATCTTGTTAATGTCGGTTACCATGTGTTCATCATATGAATGATTTTTATGCAGATTGCATGTTATTAAGAAATGGAAATGAAAATCCTGTGGTCTATTATTACAATTTGATAAATATATAGGCTAAACCTATAACTCACCAACATTTTTGTTGACATTTAAAGCATGTTTTTTCTCAGGTGATTATTAAAAGCTTCCGATGTTGCATGCTAAATAATGGACAAGAGTTGGAGTCAGCATGCTTGTATAATATTGTTTAAAAACTGCATTCGAAGACTTATATTGTTGTGTAATATTATTGTAAACCATTATTTAATGGTCGTGTGAAAACGCTATATTTCAGATTATCATTTTTGATAATTGTCGTAATATTTTAATGGTTATGGTTTATTTTAAAATCGAATGCAGTCTTTGAAAAACGTCTCATATAGAGGTCAAAATCTCGCAACGAAATCAATTAATATAGAACGTTTATAATCAATATGAATGGGACATTTCAGTTGGTATCTGAGCGTTGGTCTTAGAGAACCATAAATTTGCGTTAGTGTGTCTTACCGAGTTAGTTAGGATGCATTAGTGAGTCTGGACTTCGACCATGTTTTCTTTAAAAACGGTTGCTTAACATTTTTTGTTGGAAACTATATATTATTAACATGTAAATACTATGTGATATATTAATCTCTTAACATGTTTGATATTGTGTGATAGATGTCTATCTCTAGTACAAATCTCATCGACTCACCTAATAATAATGAAGAGTCAAATATATTTTGGGAAGATTCACAAATTCCCGAGGAAGAACCGGAAGAGGAAGAACCGGAAGAGGAGGAACCGGAAGAGGAGGAACCGGAAGAGGAGGAGGTTTCGGAGGAAGAAATATTAATAACTACAGAAAAATGGTTAAATAAAAGAAAATCCTCAACCAATGGACCAAAGTTAAAAATGGTCAATGGTGTTTCCGCCAAGGAAGCAAAATATTGGGAAAATTACCAGTTTTCTGATGATTCGTATCCCGATGAGGATTTCGATGATATTATAGAAATTACCTCGACCCAATTAGAAAAAGCAAAAGAAAACAATAAGGGAAAAGGCATCAAAATAGAAAAACCCGAGCCCAAAACCGATGAACTTTATGTTAACATGAAGTACCCTGATGGGGTGTACCGTAAACACCCGTATTTCTTAAACTTTCACTATAACCCGGGAACATCTAAGCCACCAGGTTTTTCTAGACCATTTGAGAAAAGAACGGCTCGTATTAGGGGAGCACCATATATCCCTAGGAAATTAGCGAAACGAACCAAGTCCGAAGAAGAAGAAACGAGTGAGTCGGAATAAAGATTTGTAAGCATGTTGTGTAATATATGTATTGTAGTGTGCTTGTATTTTCATGTTATATGTAAAAATTACTTGTATTGTTTGATAATTATCTTTTACGAATCTAATCCTTGTTTATTTTACAGTATAAAAACAAAAATGGACGTTAAGGATAGACAACCAAAAATTTTAGAAGACCTACCAGGGGATATGATTGATGAAATCATGTCTAGAGTCGGGCAGAATTCATCAGCACAATTATTTACAGTGAAATTAGTTTGTCGAACGTTTGAAAGACATTCCAGGCATGCCTTAGTTTATAAAAGGCTTTCCTTTGAAAGATGGGGTATATCACATTGGGAGACTTTAAGTTACGCCAAGTTTTCTTTAAGGAATTTAGTGCGGGAAACCCAGATGCAATTTTACACTACGGGTTAAGAACCTATTTTGACTCAACATATCCCAACATAGGACTCCGTTCTTTAGAAAGAGCTTCAAACATGCAACATAAAGAAGCATGTTATGCTTACGGGTTAGTAATGTTCGCTTCTCTCCAAATTGAGAAAAAGAACATTGGACTGCAACTTTTAAATAAAACATTGCCACAAGTGACGGACTCGGTAGTTGAGGTGAGAAATAAGGTTTTTAGATTGTTACGGGGCTGTTGGGCATTACGTAACCCTCGTCCTTTTGACGACATTACAACATGCTGCCTAGCCAACGGTCACAACGGTTATTTTCCACAAGACCAAGGATGGGAAATAATTTTAGTAAAACCAAAATGCATGACTTGCTTCTAGACTTATGAATTACGTATGTTTATTTCTTTTGCTGAATGACTTGCGTATTAACTAGAATTGCCTGTATAGCTGCCGTGTAGCAAAGTTATTATATGCTATATTTCATCCTATATGTAAAATAGTGGTATTGTATGTTTGTAAAATTTTGTATAAAAGTTTAAACGCGAAATTATTGTATTTAGTTTTTTCATATAGAATCGTAGTAGTTGAATTGTATACTAACTACTAAGTATGAACTTAACGGGTAGGTACTACCCGAATTAAAACTATAAAACGCTAATATGAAGAAAAAGCTTTTATAAATAAGTTCATATTATGCTATGAAATACTATTGAATACTCTTAAATTCTATATGAATAACTCAATTCTTTTGGCTATTTTTTGAAGGAAATGGCACCGAAGACTCTTCAGAACTTGAACATAGCTGTGTTTTCCTTGCTGCGAACATAGCCGCAGTACAGGCCGCAATGCAAAATAACAACAATAACTCTAGTTCTAGCAGTGGAACTAATTCCACAAAAAATCGTGTAGGATGCTCCTACAAAGAATTCACTGCCTGTAAACCTTTAGAATTCGATGGAACCGAAGGTCCAATCGGATTAAAACGATGGACCGAAAAGGTTGAATTGGTGTTTGCCATAAGTAAATGTACTGAAGAAGACAAAGTAAAGTACACTTCGAGCAGGTAGGACAAGATGCTGCTTACGCACTACCATGGTCAGCATTAAAGCACTTGATGAACGAGCAGTATCGTCCTAGAAACGAGATCAATAAGCTCAAGGTAGAGCTTAAGGGATTACGAACGCAAGGTTTTGATATCACCATGTACGAACGACGATTCACAGAGTTGTGCCTATTGTTTCCCAAAACGTTTGAAGACGAAGAAGAGAAGATCGATGCATTTGTAAAAGGGTTACCGGAAAGGATTCAAGAAGATATGAGTTAACACGAGCCCGCCTCCATACAAAAGGCAAGTCGAATGGCTCACAAACTAGTGAACCAGATTGAAGGAAGGATTAAAGAACCGGCAGCCGAAGAGGCTAACATGAAACAAGTCAAGAGAAAGTGGGAAGAAACTAGTGACAAGAGTCACCAATACAACAACAACAATCACAACCACAATCGCAATAACTATCCCAACAACCGCAACATCAATCGCAACAACAACAATCGAAATCCCAACAACAACTTCAATAAACGTCCCAACAACAACTACAATAACAGTCCCAACAACAATAACAACAACAATCCCAATAACAATCTCAATAACAACAATGGCAACAACAATCAAAAAACTCCATGCTATAGGTGTGATGGATATCATACGGATAAATACTATAAGGTTGTATGTACCAAATGTAAAAGATCGGGTCATGGTGCGACTAAGTGTAAAACTTTTGGACCAACGATTAGAGGAACAAATACCGCCTACATTGTTTGTTTCGGATGCGGGAAGAAGGGCCACTTCAGAACTATGTGCCCAAACCAGGGAAATAATAATGGGCAAAGCTGTGGAAGAGTTTTTAACATTAATTCGGTAGAAGCGCAGGAAGACCTGGAGCTTGTTACGGGTAAGTTTCTTATCGATGAAAAACCTGCTTATATTTTATTTGATTCGGGTGTGGATAGAAGCTATATGAGTAGAGATTTTTGTGCTAAATTAAGTGGTCCATTGACACCTATGAATAATAAATTTTTACTCGAATTAGCAAACGGTAAATTAATCTCAGCACATAAAATATGTCGGAATCGAGAAATTAAACTGGTTAGCGAAACATTTAAGATTGATTTGATACCAGTAGAGTTAGGGAGTTTTGATATGATAATCAGTATGGACTGGTTGAAAAAAGTAAAAGCAGAGATCGTTTGTTACAAAAATGCAATTCGCATTATACGAGAAAAAGGAAAACCCTTAATGGTGTACGGAGAAAAGAGCAACGCGAAGTTAAATCTTATTAGTAATTTGAAGGCACAAAAGCTAATAATAAAGGGTTGCTACGCTGTTCTAGCACACGTCCAGAAAGTACAAACTGAAGAAAAGAACATCAATGATGTTCCCGTCGCAAAAGAATTTCTCGATGTATTTTCGAAAGAATTACCGGGACTACCTCCACACCGATCCGTTGAATTTCAAATAGATCTTGTACCAGGAGCTGCACCAATAGCTCGTGCTCCATACAGACTCGCACCTAGCGAAATGAAGGGACTTCAGAGCCAATTACAAGAACTTTTAGAGTGTGGTTTCATTCGACCAAGCACATCATCGTAGGGAGCTCCTGTTTTGTTTGTCAAAAAGAAAGATGGTACCTTTAGATTATGTATCTACTATAGAGAGTTGAACAAAATTACCATCAAGAACCGTTATCCACTACCGAGAATTGACGATTTATTTGATCAGCTGCAAGGTTTGTCAGTTTACTCGAAGATTGATTTATGTTCTGGATATCATCAAATACGGGTGAAGGAGGATGATAATCCAAAAACTGCTTTTAGGACGCGTTACGGTCATTACGAGTTTATGGTTATGCCGTTTGGGTTGACTAACGCACCAGCCGTGTTCATGGACCTTATGAACTGAGTGTGTGGACCATACCTTGACAAGTTTGTCATTGTTTTCATCGATGACATACTTATTTACTCAAAGAATGATCAAGAGCACGAAGAACATTTGAGAAAAGTGCTAGATTTATTGAGGAAAGAAAAAATGTACGCTAAGTTTTCAAAGTGTGCATTTTGGTTGGAAGAAGTTCAATTCCTCGGACACATAGTGAACAAAGAAGGTATTAAGGTGGATCCGGCAAAGATTGAAATCGTTGAAAAGTGGGAAACTCCAAAAACTCCAAAGCATATACGCCAATTTTTTAGGACTAGCTAGTTACTACAGAAGGTTCATCCAAGATTTTTCCAAAATAGCAAAACCCTTGACTGCATTAACGCATAAAGGGAAGAAATTTGAATGGAAGGATGAGCAGGAGAAATCGTTTCAATTATTGAAGAAAAAGTTAACTACGGCACCTATATGTCATTGCCTGAAGGGAATGATGATTTTGTGATATGTGTATTAATGCAACAAATGAAGGTAATTGCTTATGCGTCCAGACAATTAAAGATTCACGAGCAAAATTATACGACTCACAATTTGGAATTGGGCGCTGTTGTTTTTGTATTAAAGACTTGGAGGCACTACTTATATGGGGTCAAAAGTATTATATATACCGACCAAAAAAGTCTCCAACATATATTTAATCAGAAATAACTGAACATGAGATAGCGTAGGTGGATTGAACTGTTGAATGATTACGACTTTTAGATTCGTTACCACCCGGGGAAGGCAAATGTGGTAGCCGACGCCTTGAGCAGAAAGGATAGAGAACCTATACGAGTAAAAGCTATGAATATAATTATTCATACTAACCTTACTACTCAAATAAAGGAGGCGCAATAGGGAGTTTTGAAAGAGGGAAAATTGAAGAATGAAATACCCAAAGGATCGGAGAAACATCTTAATATTCGGGAACAAATACTTAAGGAAGCACATAAAACCAGATACTCAATACATCTCGGAGCGGGAAAGATGTACAAAGACCTAAAGAATCACTTTTGGTGGCCGGGTATGAAAGCCGATATTGCTAGATATGTAGGAGAATGTTTGACGTGTTCTAAGGTCAAAGCTGAACATCAGAAACCATCAGGTCTACTTCAACAATCTGAAATCCTGGAATGGAAATGGGAAAACATTACCATGGATTTCATTACTAAATTGCCAAGGACTGCAAGTGGTTATGATACTATTTGGGTAGTAGTTGATCGTCTCACCAAGTCAGCACACTTTATGCCAATGAGAGAAGATGATAAAATGGAGAAGTTGATGCGATTATACTTGAAGGAAGTTATCTCCAGACATGGAATACCAGTCTCTATTATCTCTGATAGGGATGACATATTTGTTTCAAGGTTTTGGCAGACATTACAACAAGCATTGGGAACTCCTCTAGACATGAGTACTGCCTATCATCCACAAACTGATGGGCAGAGTGAAAGGACAATACAGACGCTTGAAAACATGCTACGAGCATGTGTTATTGATTTTGGAAATAGTTGGGATCGACATCTACCATTAGCAGAGTTTTCCTACAACAACAGTTACCACTCGAGTATTGAGATGGCACCATTTGAGGCACTTTATGGCAGAAAGTGCAGGTCTCTGATTTGTTGGAGTGCAGTGGGGGATAGACAAATTGCTGGTCCAGAAATTATCCAAGAAACTACAGAGAAAATCATTCCAAATCAACAACGGTTGAAAACCGCCCAAAGTCGACAAAAGAGCTAAGCGAACATTAAAAGAAAAGATATATAATTTGAAATTTGTGATATGGTTATGCTTAAGGTATCACCTTAGAAAGGTGTTGTTTGATTTGGTAAACAGGGGAAACTGAATCCAAGGTACATTGGACCATTCAAAATTTTAGATCGTGTCGGACCAGTAGCTTATCGACTTGAATTACCTCAATAACTCGCCGGCGTACATGATACTTTCCGCGTATCGAATCTGAAGAAATGCTTAGCCAAAGAAGATCTCACTATTCCTTTAGATGAAATTCAAATCAATGAAAATCTTCAATTCATTGAAGAACCAGTCGAAATAATGGATCGTGACGTTAAAGGACTTAAGCAAAACAAAATACCAATCGTTAAGGTTTGATGGAATGCTCGTAGAGGACCCAAGTTCACCTGAAAGCATGAAGATCAGATGAAGAAGAAATACCCACACTTATTTCCAGAAGATGTGTCAACACCTCCAACTGCTTAAAATTTCGGGACGAAATTTATTTAATGGTTAGGTACTTTAGTGATCCGAAATTTTTCATGATTATATATTATATGAGATTATTATTTACATGAATAGATGTTCCAACATGTTAAGCAATCAAACTTGTTAAGACTTGATTATTTGAAATGAGTTTAGGTAGACAATTAACCACCCAGGTTGACCGGCGATTCACGAACGTTAAAACTTGTAGAAATTATATGATGTTAAAACTTGTAGAAATTTCATTAAGTGTTCTTCCATTGTTCTAAGTGTTTTTCATTATCTTCATCAAAATCTAGCTCAATCTAGCTCAATCTAGCTCATAAATCCTAACCTAGATCAACATACAAAACAACAACTCAAGAAAACACCAAGAACACTTTCAAGTTACTAGCTTACTTCCAACCTTGCAAATCCATTTCAAGTGATTATCCAATCTCAAGAAATCTTTCTTAATTACAGTAAGATATCTTTTTAATTCAAGGTAATACTCATATTCAAACTTTGATTCAATTTCTATAACTATAACAATCTTATTTCGAGTGGAAATCTTACTTGAACTTGTTTTCGTGTCATGAATCTACTTCAAGAACTTTCAAGCCATCCAAGAATCCTTTGAAGCTAGATCAATTTTTGTTACTTCCAGTAGGTTTACCTACTAAACTTAAGGTAGTAATGATGTTCATAACATCATTCGATTCATATATATACATAACTATCTTATTCGAAGAGTTGAACATGTAATCACTAGAACATAGTTTAGTTAATTCTAAACTTGTTCGCAAAAAAAGTTATTCCTTCTAACTTAACTTTTAAAATCAACTTAACACATGTTCTATATCTATATGATATGCTAACTTAATGATTTAAAACCGGGAAACACGAAGAACACCTTAAAACCGGACATACGCCGTCGTAGTGAAACCGGGGGCTGTTTTGGTTTGATAATTTAAAAAATATGATAAACATTGTTTTAAAAGTTGTTCTTCTGGGAAAATTATTTTTATTATGAACATGAAACTATATCCAAAAATCATGATTAAACTCAAAGTGGAAGTATGTTTTTCAAAATGGTCATCAAGACGTCGTTTTTCGACTGAAATGACTACCTCTTACAAAATTGACTTGTAACCTATATTTCCGAATATAAATTTATACTTATTCTATTTAGTTTTATAAATTTCAGTTCATTATGAAATCATAGCAACTTGAATCACTCAAAACGGATTTAAAACGAAGAAGTTATGGGTAAAACAAGATTGGATAATTTTACTTGTTTTAGCTACGTGAAATTTGTAACAAATCTATACAAATCATAACTTAACTAACTTATATTGTATTATACATGTATTCTAACAAATATTATGTAATCTTGGGATACCATAGACACGTATACAATGTTTTGACATATCATATCGACCCATCTATATATATTATTTGGGAACAACCATAGACACTCTATATGCAGTAATGCTTGAGTTAGCTATACAGGGTTGCGGTTGATTCCAAAATAATATATATACTTTGAGTTGTGATCTACCCTGAGACTTGTATACACTGGGTCGTGGATTGATTCGAGATAATTTATATTGATTTATTTCTGTACATCTAACTGTGGACAGCTAGTTGTAGATTACTAACGTTGGACTGCTAACTTAACAAACTTAAATCATTAAAACGTAATGAAAAATGTTGTGAATATATTTCGATCATACTTTGATATATATGTATATAATTGTTATAGGTTCGTGAATCGATCCGTGACCAAGTCTTAAATTCCGACGAATTAAAAATATGTGAAAGTGAGTTATAGTCCCACTTTTTAAATCTATTATTTTTGGGATGAGAATACATGCAGTTTTAGAAATGTTTTACGAAATAGACACAAGTGATCAAAATTACAATCTATGTTGAATTATCGAACCGAATATGCCCCTTTTTAGCTTGGTAGCCTAAGAATTGGTGTTTATGATAATTGCCACCAATTGACGCGAATCCTAAAGATAGATCTATTTGGCCCAACAAGCCTCATCCAAGTTACGGATGCTTTAGTACTTCGATTTATCATATCCGATGTGAGTCCCGGAATGATGGGGATATTCTATATGCATATTGTTAATGTCAGTTACCAGTTGTTCATCATATGAATGATATTTATGCAGATTGCATGTTATTGAGAAATGGAAATGAAAATCTTGTGGTCTATTATTACAATTTGATAAATATATAGGCTAAACCTATAACTCACCAACATTTTTGTTGACTTTTAAAGCATGTTTATTCTCAGGTGATTATTAAGAGCTTCCGCTGTTGCATGCTAAATTATGGACAAGAGTTGGAGTCAGCATGCTTGTATAATATTGTTTAAAAACTGCATTTGAAGACTTATATTGTTGTGTAATTTTATTGTAAACCATTATGTAATGGTCATGTGAAAACGCTATATTTCAGATTATTATTTTTGATAATCGTCGTAATATTTTAAAGGTTATGGTTTGTTTTAAAATCGAATGCAGTCTTTGAAAAACGTCTCATATAGAGGTCAAAACCTCGCAACGAAATCAATTAATATGGAACGTTTATGATCAATTTGAACGGGACATTTCAACAAGCTTACTATCAGGAACCGTTATCCATTACCGCGTATTGATGATTTTTTTGACCAACTTCAAGGGTCGAGTGTTTATTCAAAAATTGATCTGAGGTCCGGTTATCACCAACTTAGGGTCAAGGAATCCGATATTCCTAAGACTGCTTTTCGTACTCGTTATGGGCACTATGAATTTTGTGTCATGCCTTTTGGCTTAACTAATGCTCCTGCCGTGTTCATGGATCTTATGAATCTTGTCTGCAAACCATATCTCGACAAATTTGTCATTGTATTCATTGACGACATCTTAATCTACTCCAAGAGTGAGAAATAACATGAGCAGCATTTGCGCATGATTCTTGAACTCTTACGAAAGGAACAACTCTAAGCTAAGTTTTCAAAGTGAGAGTTTTGGATCAAAACCGTACAATTCCTCGGACATGTTGTTGATAGTAACGGAATACATGTCGATCCAGCTAAGATTACCGCTATTCAGAACTAGGAGATACCAAAGACTGTGAAGCATATTCGTCAATTTTTGGGACTTGCCGGTTATTATCGAAGATTCATAAAAGATTTTTCCCTCCTTGCTAAACCCCTTACAAAGTTAACTCACAAAAGGAAGAAGTTTAAGTGCCTGAAGAACAGGAATCTGCTTTCAAGATTCTGAAGGATAAATTGACCACAGCCCCGATTCTATCTTTACCTGAAGGCTCTGACGATTTTATTGTTTACTGCGATGCCTCAAAGCAAGGCTTTGGTTGTGTTTTAATGCAATGTGAAAAGGTTATTGCCTATGCATCTAGACAGTTGAAGAAACATGAGAAGAACTACACCACACATGACCTAGAATTAGTTGTCGTGGTATTTGCACTAAAGATGTGGAGACATTACCTCTATGGCATTAGAATCACAGTATATACTGATCATAAAAGTCTTCAACATATCTTAGACCAGAAGCAATTAAACATGAGACAAAGACGATGGCTCGAGTTATTGAATGATTATGACTGTGAACTGAAATACCATCATGGCAAGGTGAATGTAGTTGCCGATGCCCTTAGTCAAAAAGATAATGTTAGACATGTTCGTGCTTTAAACCTGAAAATCAAATCGAATCTTATATCACGAATCTGTGAAGCTCAACTTAAAGCTATTAAACCAGCACTTATCGAAGGTAAAGGACCTATCGGTTTTGAGAACTAACTCCAAGTGAAAGCTAATGGTACACGGTACTTTGGTGACAGAATTTGGGTTCCTCGCTTCGGTAATCTCCGTAATCTAGTCTTGGACAAAGTTCATAAGACTAGGTACTCTATTCATCCTGGTTCCAGTAAGATGTACCACGATGTGAAGGAATTCTACTGGTGGCCTAACATGAAAGCCGACATTGCTACTTATGTTAGTAAGTGTATCACTTGTTTGAAAATCAAGGCTGATCATCAAAAGCCTTCTGGTCTGTTGACACAACCCGATATCCCGCAGTGGAAGTGGGAATGTATCACTATGGATTTTGTTACTAAGTTGCCTAAGACTTCAAACGGTAACGATACTATTTGGCTCATAGTTGATCGTCTTACTAAATCTGCACATTTCTTACCAATCAAGGAAAATGACAAGAGGAGAAATTACCACAACTTTATATTAAAGAAATTGTCTCACGTCATGGAGTACCTGTCTCAGTTATTTCTGATCATGACAGTCGATTCGTTTCTAGATCCTGGAAAACTTTGCAATCTGCTCTTGGAACTCAACTCGACATGAGTACAGCTTATCATCCACAAACTGATGGTCAAAGTGAATGAACCATTCAAACCATGGAAGATATGCTACGTGCTTGTGCAATTGATTTCCGCAAAGGTTGGGATAGACACTTGCCTTTAGCTGAATTTTCCTACAACAATAGTTATCACTCTAGCATTAAAGCTGCACCTTTTGAAGCTTTATAAGGTCGGAAATGTAGATCCCCTTTGTGTTGGGATGAACTCAAGGACAGACATTTAACTGGTCCTGAAATTATTCATGAAACTATCGAAAAGATCGTCCAGATTAAGCAGCGATTAGAAACTGCCCGCAACCGATAAAAGAGCTATGCTGATAAGCATCAGAAGGATATAGAATTCCAAGTTGGAGATAAATTCATGTTGAAAGTATCCCCTTGGAAAGGTGTCATCCGCTTCGGTAAACGAAGTAAACTCAGTCCACGATATGTTGGACCTTTCACAATCACTCAAAGAGTCGGTCCCGTGGCGTACCGATTAGAACTACCAACTAAACTCAGCCAAGTACATGATGTGTTTTATGTCTCGAATCTTAAAAAGTGTCTTGCTGATGACACACTTGTTATTCCTTTGGATGATATCCGCATTGATGAGCAAATGCACTTCGTTGAAGAACCTATCAAAATCATGGAAGGAGAGGTCAAACAAATGCGTAAAAGTAACATACCTATCATTAAAGTCCGTTGAAATTCGCGTAGAGGCCCCGCATATACATGGGAATGCAAAGACCAAATGATACGGAAATATCCCCATCTCTTCTCAAAAGCTGATGCATCCGAGAAGTCTACCTAAAACTTCAGGACGAAGTTTCTAATAACGGGGAGGTACTATAACGACCCTCATTTTTCCATTCTATATTTTTCCAATATTAAATGCCCAAACAATATAATTAAAACTTAATGATTAAACTTTAATCAACAATTGATAAGTATTAAGAGTTATAAAACACATTAATTAACTTTGTGTAATAATTGACAAGTTAATAAAAGATAAAAAGTAAAAGCTTATTAACTCCCGTGAACAAAATGTAATAACTCAAAACTTAAAGCTTTTAAACATGTAAACTTGAACATATAAGGAACCATTTTAACTAACCAAAAGTACAAGGACTAAAATGAAAAAGTTCCAACCTCACATCCATAACCCTAGCCGATTTTTGGTGAAGGCAAAAAGACCATTTTACCCTCTAAAAATTCAGCCATAATCACCACCATAAAACTTAAACCCTAACTTGTTCCCTAAGCACTCCTAACTAAACCCTAATTCTAGATCTTTCCTAACTCAAGTATAAAAGGAGGTGTTTAGGAGATCATTTTCGTCATTCATTCACATTCTCACTAATCACCTCACAATCTCCTCCCTCTCCCTCTCCCTCTCCCTCTCTTGGCTCACGGCCAAACCGCCACCGCCACTCACGATTTTTAACAAAACCGAACACCACCAACACCACTTTGATATTTTGGTTAATTGCTTCTACTTTCCTGGTGATCTTCAAGCGCGTTCATCGTGTTCTTCGTGATCTTCAAACATGTTCTTGATTTTCAAGTGCTTTGATCTTCATCTTCAAGTTTTCTTCTTGTTTTCTTGTTAATCTTCATCATCATTAACAAGGTATGATCCAAGATCTTAAACTTTTAAATCTTTCTTTCAATTCATAATTTAATTCATTCATGTTCTTGATCTTGTTCATTCATACTCATGATCTTGTTAAATTATACAAACATCTATACATATACTTATACCACGTATACATATACATATAAAAAAATAATAAGCATATACATATACATACATATACGGCTAGAAAAAAAATGTTTAGATCTTCAAAACCCTAAAACCTAATCATGTTTATGTTATCACACATGTTTATTAATTGTAAAAAATATATATATGTATATATACATATACATACGGCACATACATATATATTTAAAAAAATAAATTTATATATACATACATATATATACACGGATAAAAAAAATTATAAAACCCTAAACTACCTAAACCCTAATTCATAAAACATAATCATTTTTAATTATCAAACAATAAATACTTAAACCCTAATTAACGAAACCCTAAACCTAATACTATTTAAATATTATTTAAAACATTTAATACTACTTAACCCTAACTAACTAAATCTACTTATTTAATTATAACCTAATCATTTATCATTAATCATTACTTACACCTACTCATTTAATAATAACACCCTAATAATAGTATTATCATTATTACTTACCACTTATACATTTATAATATATAATAACACTTAAACCTATACTTATTATATAACACTTATATTATAACTACATAGTAACATTTTTATAATATAACACATATACTTAAACTATATACTTATATTAATGCTTATATTATAATAATACGAGTACTACTACTAACACATATAATATACTACTTATATTATAATACTTATATTATAAAATTATGACCTACGATTTCAATAGTCATTCACGATAACATAAAATTACTCGAACGTCAATGCTACTTAAGGCGTAGGGTGATCCTTGGTACCATTATGGGACGCGTGTGGATCTCGAATGCCAAGACTTAGTTTCTGGTCAAGAGATCTTGGGCCAACCGGTAACAATAGATCATTCAAGTGACTCGGCGGTGGCATAGATGTCTGGGTATGGTGCACAATATCAAACCCGACTATAATGATCATACACTCACTAAGTGAACAACACTTAGTAACTTACACATTTAATAAGCGGTGGACTTATTAAGAACAACTCACTAGTGTTCAACACTAACTTACTAAACGTAGAAACTTACTAAAAATGGAAAACTTACTAAGAATGGGAACTTAGTAAAACAAACTACATTTAAACACTTGCATACTTAAACTTAAACTTGGGCAAACATTTAACTACTCTTAAATGTCATTAGGTTAACTTTCTGCTCACATTCATCCAACTTTTCTTATCCGAGGAATAACAAACTCTTCTCCTACTTACTAAGGTGAACTTCATAGCCCCACTTACTATTGCACAATTTATTTAAACTTATTGGGGTGAGACACATGCTTCTTTTAATATTTATAATTTAGACACAAGTACCGACTATTAAACTGTGCTATACCTGGCAATGTCCTGCAAGTCCCCACTATGATATTTTTAATTGCTTTTACATAACGCATTCTTAATTATTGTGGGTAGGCCTATCAGGAGTAACGTCCCCGATACATTTGACCAAGTCATTGTATTACTTAATAATGATTCAAACTGACAAGGACAGTACAACTTGTCACGGGGCAAACTTTGAAACTGTTTAGTCTAAATATCACAAAGTTGGCACTACTTTTAGATCCCTGCGAGATCTACTTTTATAAATAAAAATCTTGTGGTCTAAACAACGGTCAACCATTTTGTTAAACCTATGAACTTCACTCAACCCTTTTGGTTGACACTTTAGCAAGTTTTGTCTCAGGTTACGATTGATCAGCTTACTCTATTCTATGTTATGCTACTTGGACTCCAGGACTTGAAGAAAGAGTTACATTTATTATTTATGCATTTATGAACATTTACATTCTTGTAATTTCAATTCTTGTAACGACATTCTATTTTCCGCTGCGTACTCAATAAAGTTTATTTTTATCATATAGTGTTGTTCTCATTATATAATTTGTTGGTATTTTTGATATTAATGTCACATTCACCCAGGCCCTAACTGGGGGTGTGATACGTCGCGTCCTTGCACTGTAAAAAAATTTATCGTTATTCTAAAATGTTTTCGAGTCATTTTAAGTAGTATCAGAGCATGGTTTAAGGGATATATGTGACTTGAGATAGGAGCCTAGACTTATACTGATTTGTATGTGCTTTATTGTTGCAAGACTTGTAAGAGTACGGGTTGGACCGGGATTTGGTTAGTGCCTTAGTGTATAGGTGAACTAACTATGTTGTCGTTATAACGTGTTGGTGTTTATGTGTGTCATTGAGAAAGATACTCGTTGTACTAATGAGTGAATGCAGTGTGCAAGCGTAATCATGACTACCTACCATTATTACGGGTGAAACTCGCGTCGAACGAGTGAGGTACGACGAGTATTGAGCGAGATGGGGTGGAAATGTGTGTGTGGTTTATTCACATTTCATTGTTTAACCTATTTCAATCTTTATAATGAAGATGAGAAATGAGACTACAAGTGGGAGACAAGTCGGTGACGATGAGTTAACAACGATAGAGGCCGCCATGGAGAGTTACTCCGTGGTTTTTACCGGGAAGGTTAAAGTAGTCTTTCAAGAGGCAGTTGAGGAACAAATAACTGATCTCATAAAGGAGTAAGTGAGTGTAGTTTTCCAAGCGAAGTTCGAGAAGAGGTTCCCTAAACCTCAAGTTAAAGGTGGTGGAGACCCCGATCCTTTACAGAGTAGCTGTTAAATCTCAGATATCGAGGGGTGCTTTCGAACTAGTGAATGCCAGTCTGATAAGAAGACGAGACTTGCTACTACTTTGTTAAGAGGAAACGCGAAGACGTGGTTAGAAGGTAAGATTGATATAGTCGGTGAAGAACCATTCATGGGGTTATCATGGGACGATTTCAAAAAGTAATTTTTCGAAGAGTTTCGAACTTAAGCCGATCTTACAAGGCTGCGTAATGAGTTGCAATTTATGCGACAAGGTTCTATGGACCTAAATACTCTTAGGGCTACGTTCTTGGCAAAACCCCAATTTTTCCCTGAATACATCGGGAACGGTCAGTTGCTAATGGAGAATTTTCATGAGACTTTGAATGATGACTTATGTGAGAAGATTTTCCTTGGGCAAGTAGAATCTTTTGCTAAGCTATTTGCGGTCGCTAAGGGTTTCGAACCACATGCTCCGAAGGCGTTTGATCGTACTTCGGGCAAGACAAAGTTAGAATCACGTGGCATTTTAGACAAGACAGCTAAGAGTGCAAATGAGAGCATGGGTAGCGTAAGGAAAGGAGGGGCGGATATTAGTGCTTCAAGGTGTTTTAATTGTGGGGAAAGGGGTCACAAGTCTTTGGAAGGCCCGAAACCATCCTCTAGAGGTAGTGACATTGAGTGTTTCAATTGTCGTAAACAAGGGCATCACAAGATGGAGTGTCCCGAATTAGTGGTGGATGAGAGGAAGAGAATGGAAATGGCGGACACCACATAAAGACGTCCAGGTACTTTTAAATGTGGTGTTTGTATGTTGTTCATTTTGTTATAAAATGTAGAGAGTTAAGTAAGCCATTAGGTAATTTGGGTTCTCTGTTGGAGACACCTTTAGCGAGTAGTCGGCATATGTTGCAATCGGATTACGTGTTAAATTGTGTCTTTAGTCACACTCAGTAGAGTGTGTGGTTAGAGAATTGGGTCATGACCTTGGATTGTGAAACACCTGTTGCGAGAGCGAGTTGCACGGTATTCGGGTCGTTAAACTCACCGAAGTGAGACCCATATGATGTTGGTTGTGACATTGTCATAGTGAGTGGAATACATATGCGTGTATGTATGTAATTTACTTGCTTGTGGTTGATGTGGTTTAGTGATTCCAAGTATGTCAGTTTCACTAGAGTGATTTTCCAAGTGTGTTAGATTCCCTCAAATTTGTGTGTTCGATACTACATCGGTAACGTGGTGAATATCGGGTGTTCGAATCACCATGGGTCGTACTGTGTACATCGTGTGTTCGTATCACTAATGGTTGCTGTGATTAACCGATGGCTCATTCGCGAGAGCCTTTCCCGTTTACTTGGGTTTAACCTGAAAGTATTGTCTATAGTTGGATGCTTGTGGGTGAAGTGGCAAGTGGCATCCGAGCGTAAGGATTCACTCTTAATTGGCCACTTGATGCAATGTCAAAAGTGTTATCCGTAAGGATCCGCTTTTCGTCGGCCACGTTTGCGATTGTGATGAGTGGTAAGTGTTACTCACTCTTCGTTGGCCACACAGTATGGTGGAATTTGGTAACTGTCACTGAATGGTTTCACTTTTTTAATCCACGTTCGTGTGAGTACGTGGTAGTGCCATCTGAAAGGCACTTTCGTCGGTCACGTACATGTGTTGAATAATGTTATATCCATTGCTGACTAGCATTAACATGTATGGATAACTGTGTTAACGGGTGTGACAGAGGGCGGTAGGGTGTAAGCCTTGGTGCTCCCAAGCATCTCCTTAATGTTAGAAGGGGGATTGTTTGGCAAAACTGTGAGGCCTAAATTGATTGCGATTAGCGGGTGATGCTAGGAAGTTGTAGGCGGTGAGCCGTAAGGTCATCGGGTAGGTGTGACTTTGAGTCATCGGGTGATGAGTGACACCAATTATGGAACCCAAAAAGGTCGATTTATTGAATCTCGATGGTGATGGTGGGAGTTGCATTACATTGCGTCAGGTGCCTCCTAATACCTGCTAGTGTAATGTTGACTTCTCTAAGTTGTATGTACATGACCAACGTTGAGACCGATCACGTGTGTCGAGGAATGCCAAATTTTCGCGGGATATTGTCATCTTGGCGGTGAGGGCGTGAGGTTAAATCCTAAGTTGGGGAGTTTTGTACCTAGAGATCAAAACGCGACTAGCCTTGTCGCGACGCGACGTGTGGCGGGCTGGCGCTGTTTTGTAATTCTTGATTAATAAAGATGGCAATTTAGTCTTTTCACTTAGGTGAGGGGCTCTAGTCCTTAAATATGATCCACTACTCTATCTTATCCTCATTTCTTCACTCTCAAACACTTCCATTTAGAGAGAGAGAGGGAGAAGTGTCTTAGAGATAGAATTCTTGAAACTTGGAGAAGGAGCTTGATTCTCAACAAAGTTCAAGAATTGAAGTTGTTCATCTTGCTTCTAGTTACGCTTTAGTAGTGGTTGTAAGTCTTAACTCCGAATTTCAATTTTTAACTTGAGTTTTATGTTAGGGTTTGAACTTGCATGTTCTTAAAAAAAAACCCTTGTAGATCACAAATGGGTGATTGAAGCTAGTTTTTGGGGTCGTTGACCCATTGTTGGTGGGCTTTGGGTTGGAAAACATTTTGGTCATGTTTGGGTTTGTAAAGTTGTGCATAATCATTAGAGAGTAAGGGTATTAGTGATTATATTGGTGTTTTGAGCTTGTGTGTGTATGGAAGCTTGATTTTGAAAATGGGTCAAAATTTAGGTTGTGACTTGATTTTGGGGAAGACAAGTACATGGTACTTGAAATTGGTTTAGAGGGTGTTTTAGAACCATAATCAATAGTTTTAGTGATTATTGGTGAGTTTGGGGCATGGGTTGTGCTCGGAAGTGCAATTGGGTCATAATTGCACTAGGTGTCATTTTGGGTTGGTGGTAATCCACCCTAATTGAGTGTTGATTATGTAATAAATGGAATAGGAACATTCCATTGACGGGTTGCGAAGTTGATCAATTGCATCCATCAAGGCGCTAAGATGAATGTAAATATATTATATGCATATGTATGCATAGGATGGGTGCGGGTGTGGTGGGGCGAATCCCGTGTGTATTCGGATTCACCTCGTATGTGTAGTGACCCGAACTTTTCCATGTTTATATATATTAATTGAGATTGATATTTACATGATTAAATGTTTCCAACATGTTAAGCAATCAAACTTGTTAAGACTTGATTAATTGAAATAGGTTTCATATAGACAATTGACCACCCAAGTTGACCGGTGATTCACGAACGTTAAAACTTGTAAAAACTATATGATGACATATATATGGTTATATATATAGTTAACATGATATTATGATAAGTAAACATATCATTAAGTATATTAACAATGAACTACATATGTAAAAACAAGACTACTAACTTAATGATTTTGAAACGAGACATATATGTAACGATTATCGTTGTAACGACATTTAATGTATATATATCATATTAAGAGATATTCGTACATCATAATATCATGATAATATAATAATTTAAAATCTCTTTTGATATTATAAACATTGGGTTAACAACATTTAACAAGATCGTTAACCTAAAGGTTTCAAAACAACATTTATATGTAACGACTAACGATGACTAAACGACTCAGTTAAAATGTATATACATGTAGTGTTTTAATATGTATTCATACACTTTTGAAAGACTTCAAGACACTTATCAAAATACTTCTACTTAACAAAAATGCTTACAATTACATCCTCGTTCAGTTTCATCAACAATTCTACTCGTATGCACCCGTATTCGTACTCGTACAATACACAGCTTTTAGATGTATGTACTATTGGTATATACACTCCAATGATCAGCTCTTAGCAGCCCATGTGAGTCACCTAACACATGTGGGAACCATCATTTGGCAACTAGCATGAAATATCTCATAAAATTACAAAAATATGAGTAATCATTCATGACTTATTTACATGAAAACAAAATAACATATCCTTTATATCTAATCCATACACCAACGACCAAAAACACCTACAAACACTTTCATTCTTCAATTTTATTCATCTAATTGATCTCTCTCAAGTTCTATCTTCAAGTTCTAAGTGTTCTTCATAAATTCCAAAAGTTCTAGTTTCATAAAATCAAGAATACTTTCAAGTTTGCTAGCTCACTTCCAATCTTGTAAGGTGATCATCCAACCTCAAGAAATCTTTGTTTCTTACAGTAGGTTATCATTCTAATACAAGGTAATAATCATATTCAAACTTTGGTTCAATTTCTATAACTATAACAATCTTATTTTAAGTGATGATCTTACTTGAACTTGTTTTCGTGTCATGATTCTGCTTCAAGAACTTCGAGCCATCCAAGGATCCATTGAAGCTAGATCCATTTTTCTCTTTTCCAGTAGGTTTATCCAAGGAACTTAAGGTAGTAATGATGTTCATAACATCATTCGATTCATACATATAAAGTTATCTTATTCGAAGGTTTAAACTTGTAATCACTAGAACATAGTTTAGTTAATTCTAAACTTGTTCGCAAACAAAAGTTAATCCTTCTAACTTGACTTTTAAAATAAACTAAACACATGTTCTATATCTATATGATATGCTAACTTAATGATTTAAAACCTGGAAACACGAAAAACACCGTAAAACCGGATTTACGCCGTCGTAGTAACACCGCGGGCTGTTTTGGGTTAGTTAATTAAAAACTATGATAAACTTTGATTTAAAAGTTATTATTCTGAGAAAATGATTTTTATTATGAACATGAAACTATATCCAAAAATTATGGTTAAACTCAAAGTGGAAGTATGTTTTCTAAAATGGTCATCTAGACGTCGTTCTTTCGACTGAAATGACTACCTTTACAAAAATGACTTGTAACTTATTTTTCCAACAATAAACCTATACTTTTTCTGTTTAGATTCATAAAATAGAGTTCAATATGAAACCATAGCAATTTGATTCACTCAAAACGGATTTAAAATGAAGAAGTTATGGGTAAAACAAGATTGGATAATTTTTCTCATTTTAGCTACGTGAAAATTGGTAACAAATATATTCCAACCATAACTTAATCAACTTGTATTGTATATTATGTAATCTTGAGATACCATAGACACGTATACAATGTTTCGACCTATCATGTCGACACATCTATATATATTTCGGAACAACCATAGACACTCTATATGTGAATGTTGGAGTTAGCTATACAGGGTTGAGGTTGATTCCAAAATATGTATAGTTTGAGTTGTGATCAATACTGAGATACGTATACACTGGGTCGTGGATTGATTCAAGATAATATTTATCGATTTATTTCTGTATATCTAACTGTGGACAACTAGTTGTAGGTTACTAACGAGGACAGCTGACTTAATAAACTTAAAACATCAAAATATATTAAAAGTGTTGTAAATATATTTTGAACATACTTTGATATATATGTATATATTGTTATAGGTTCGTGAATCAACCAGTGGCCAAGTCTTACTTCCCGACGAAGTAAAAATCTGTGAAAGTGAGTTATAGTCCCACTTTTAAAATCTAATATTTTTGGGATGAGAATACATGCAGGTTTTATAAATGATTTACAAAATAGACACAAGTACGTGAAACTACATTCTATGGTTGAATTATCGAAATCGAATATGCCCCTTTTTATTAAGTCTGGTAATCTATGAATTAGGGAACAGACACCCTAATTGACGCGAATCCTAAAGATAGATCTATTGGGCCTAACAAACCCCATCCAAAGTACTGGATGCTTTAGTACTTCGAAATTTATATCATATCCGAAGGGTGTCCCGGAATGATGGGGATATTCTTATATATGCATCTTGTTAATGTCGGTTACCAGGTGTTCACCATATGAATGATTTTTATCTCTATGTATGGGATGTGTATTGAAATATGAAATCTTGTGGTCTATTATTATGATTTGATATATATAGGTTAAACCTATAACTCACCAACATTTTTGTTGATGTTTTAAGCATGTTTATTCTCAGGTGATTATTAAGAGCTTCCGCTGTCGCATACTTAAATAAGGACGAGATTTAGAGTCCATGCTTGTATGATATTGTGTAAAAACTGCATTCAAGAAACTTATTTTGTTGTAACATATTTGTATTGTAAACTATTATGTAATGGTCGTGTGTAAACAGGATATTTTAGATTATCATTATTTGATAATCTACGTAAAGCTTTTTAAAACCTTTATCTATGAAATAAAGGTTATGGTTTGTTTTAAAAATGAATGCAGTCTTTGAAAAACGTCTCATATAGAGGTCAAAACCTCGCAACGAAATCAATTAATATGGAACGTTTTTAGTCAATAAGAACGGGACATTTCAGTTGGTATCCGAGCGTTGGTCTTAGAGAATCAGAATTTTGCATTAGTGTGTCTTATCGAGTTTGTTAGGATGCATTAGTGAGTCTGGACTTCGACCGTGTTTACTTGAAAAATGATTGCTTAACAAATTTTGTTGGAAACTATATATTTTTAACATGTGAATATTATGTGATATATTAATCTCTTAACGCGTTTGATATTATGTGATAGATGTCTACCTCTAGAACAAGTCCCATTGACTCACCTAATAATAATGAAGAGTCAAATGTAAATTGGAATGATTCGTGGACTGATTCACAAGTTCCCGAAGAGGAACCGGAAGAAGAGTCGGAACCGGAAGAAGAATCGGAACCGGAAGAAGAATCAGAACCGGATGAAGAAATAGAACCGGTGGGGGAAATAATAAAAAGGTTAAGTAAAAGAAAATCCTCAACCAACCGACCAAGGTTAATTATGGTCAATGGTGTTTCCGCCAAGGAAGCAAAATATTGGGAGGATTACCAATTCTCCGATGAATCGGATTCCGACGAGAATTCCGATGATGTTATAGAAATTACCCCAACTGAATTTAAAAAGGCAAAAGAAAATAATAAGGGAAAGGGCATAAAAATAGAGAAATCTAATTCCAACCCCGATGAACTTTATATGTATCGTCAACCCCCGAAGTCCTTAAGTTGTAACAATGACCCGGGAACCTCTAAACCACCAGGTTTTTCTAAACCAATGTGGATAACGACGACTCGTATTAGGGGAAAATCATATATCCCTAGAAACTTGGCAAAACGAACCAAAACCAAAGAAGAAGAAACAAGCGAGTCGGAATAAGATAGTTGTATTCATGTGGTGTAATATATGTAATATAGTGTGCTTATGCTTTATGATATATGTAAAAATTGCTTGTATTAATAAGTATTTTTTTATTTATTTATTAATCTAACTCTTGTCTATTTTACAGTATAAAAACACAAAATGGATAGACAACCCAATATTTTAAGAGACCTACCCGGAGACATTATTGATGAAATCTTGTCTAGAGTCGGTCAGAATTCCTCGGCACAACTATTTAAGGCGAGATCAGTTTGTAAGACATTCGAAGAACGTTCCAAGAATGTCTTGGTTTATAAGAGACTTTCGTTTGAAATATGGGGGATATCACATTGGGAAACCCATAAGTTACGATGTGTTTACTTTGATGCATATATTGCGGGGAACTCAAATGCTATTTTACGCAACGGGTTAAGAAATTATTTTGACTCAATGTATCCGAATATAGGACTTCATGATTTAGAAAAAGCGGCTAACATGCAACATAAAGAAGCATGCTATGCTTATGGGTTAGTAATGTTCGCTTCTCACCAAAGTGAGAAAAAGAACATCGGGCTACAGCTATTAAACAAAACGTTCCCACAAGTGACGGAGTCGGTAATTGGGGTAAGAAATGAGGTTTTTAGATTGTTACGGGACTGTTGGACATTACGTAACCCTCGTCCCTTTGACCACGTTACAACACGCTGTCTTATCAACGGCCATAACGGTTATGTTGCACAAGACCAAGGATGGGAAGTAGTCCTAGTAAAACCAGAATGCATGACTTGTTTCTGGACGTATGAATTACGTGTCTTTATTGCCTTTGCTGAACGACTTGTGTACTAGCTAGAATTATCTTCACAACTATCTTGTATCAAAGTTATTGTGTGCTATATTTCATGCTTTATGTAAAATAAGCGGTATTGTAAGTTTGTAAAATATTGTATAAAAGTTTGAACGCGAAATATTATTATAATCAGTTTTTCATATAGAATTGTAGTAGTTGAATTGTATATTAGCTACTAAGTATGAACTTAACGGGTAGGTACTACCCGAATTTAAACTTATAAAACGCTAATATGAAGAAAAAGCTTTTATAAATGAGTTCATATTATGCTACGAAATACTATTAACTACTCTTAATATTCTGTATGATTAACTTGTTCCATTTGACTATTTTGAAGGAAATGGCACCGACTACTCGACACACCGTGAATATGAATGAAGAGGAATTCCGTACTTTTCTAGCTTCAAACATAGCCGCAGTACAGGCTGCGCTACATACCAACAATAACCTTGGATCTAGCAGTACAGGAAATCGTGTAGGATGCACCTACAAAGAATTCACTGCCTGCAAACCTTTGGAATTTGATGGAACCGAAGGACCGATTGGATTGAAACGATGGACCGAGAAGGTCGAATCGGTGTTTGCCATAAGTAAGTGTACTGAAGAGGACAAAGTGAAGTACGCTACGCATACCTTCACAGGTTCTGCGTTAACATGGTGGAATACCTATCTAGAGCAAGTGGGACAAGACGATGCGTACGCACTACCGTGGTCAGCATTCAAGCACTTGATGAACGAGAAGTACCGTCCCAGAACCGAGGTCAATAAGCTCAAGACAGAACTTAGAGGGTTACGAACCCAAGGATTTGATATTACCACGTACGAAAGACGATTCACAGAATTGTGCCTATTGTGTCCGGGAGCATTCGAAGATGAGGAAGAGAAGATCGACGCGTTTGTGAAAGGATTACCGGAAAGAATCCAAGAAGATATAAGTTCACACGAGCCCGCCTCCATACAACAGGCATGTAGAATGGCTCACAAACTAGTGAACCAGATTGAAGAAAGAATTAAAGAACAGACTGCTGAAGAGGCCAATGTGAAGCAAGTCAAAAGAAAGTGGGAGGAAAACGGTGATAAGAATCACCAATACAACAACAACAGCAATTACAACAATAATCGCAACAATTATCCCAACAATCGCAACATCAATCGCAACTACAACAAACGGCCCAACAACAACAACAACAACAAAAACAACAACAGCAACTACAACAATCATCCCAACAACAATAATAACCGCAACAACAACAACAATCAGAAGCAGCTATGCCAAAGGTGTGAAAAGAATCACTCGGGGTTCTGCACCAAATTTTGCAACAAGTGTAAAAGAAATGGTAATAGCGCGGCGAAGTGTGAGGTCTACGGACCAGGGGTTAATAGAACGAAAGGAACAAATGGTGTCGGAACGAGTAATGGCGGAGCAAGTAGTGTCGGAGCAAGTTATGCCAATGTAGTTTGTTATAAATGTGGAAAACCGGGCCACATTATTAGAAATTGCCCGAACCAGGAGAACACGAATGGACAAGGCCGCGGAAGAGTTTTCAATATTAATGCGGCAGAGGCACAAGAAGACCCGGAGCTTGTTACGGGTACGTTTCTTATTGACAATAAATCTGCTTACGTTTTATTTGATTCGGGTGCGGATAGAAGCTATATGAGTAGAGATTTTTGTGCTAAATTAAGTTGTCCATTGACGCATTTGGATAGTAAATTTTTACTCGAATTAGCAAATGGTAAATTAATTTCAGCAGATAATATATGTCGGAATCGAGAAATTAAACTGGTTAGCGAAACATTTAAGATTGACTTGATACCAGTAGAGTTAGGGAGTTCTGATGTGATAATCGGTATGGACTGGTTGAAAGAAGTGAAAGCAGAGATCGTTTGTTACAAAAATGCAATTCGCATTATACGAGAAAAAGGAAAACCCTTAATGGTGTACGGAGAAAAGGGCAACACGAAGCTACATCTTATTAGTAATTTGAAGGCACAAAAACTAATAAGAAAAGGTTGCTATGCTGTTCTAGCACACGTCGAGAAAGTACAAACTGAAGAAAAGAGCATCAATGATGTTCCCGTCGCAAAAGAATTTCCCGATGTATTTCCGAAAGAATTACCGGGACTACCCCCACATCGATCCGTTGAATTTCAAATAGATCTTGTACCAGGAGCTGCACCAATAGCTCGTGCTCCTTACAGACTCGTACCCAGCGAGATGAAAGAACTGCAAAGCCAATTACAAGAACTTTTAGAGCGTGGTTTCATTCGACCAAGCACATCACCGTGGGGAGCTCCTGTTTTGTTTGTCAAGAAGAAAGATGGTACATTCAGGTTGTGTATCGACTACTGAGAGTTGAACAAACTTACCATCAAGAACCGCTACCCACTACCAAGAATCGACGACTTATTTGATCAACTACAAGGCTCGTCTGTTTACTCAAAGATTGACTTACGTTCCGGGTATCATCAAATGCGGGTGAAAGAAGATGATATTCCAAAGACTGCTTTCAGAACACGTTACGGTCATTATGAGTTTATGGTCATGCCGTTTGGTTTAACTAATGCACCAGCTGTGTTCATGGACCTTATGAACCGAGTGTGTGGACCATACCTTGACAAGTTTGTCATTGTTTTCATTGATGACATACTTATTTACTCAAAGAATGACCAAGAACACGGTGAACATTTGAGAAAGGTGTTAGAAGTATTGAGAAAGGAAGAATTGTACGTTAAGTTTTCAAAGTGTGCATTTTGGTTGGAAGAAGTTCAATTCCTCGGTCACATAGTGAACAAAGAAGGTATTAAGGTGGATCCGGCAAAGATAGAAACTGTTGAAAAGTGGGAAACCCCGAAAACTCCGAAACACATACGCCAGTTTTTAGGACTAGCTGGTTACTACAGAAGGTTCATCCAAGACTTTTCCAGAATAGCAAAACCCTTGACTGCATTAACGCATAAAGGGAAGAAATTTGAATGGAATGATGAACAAGAGAAAGCGTTTCAGTTATTGAAGAAAAAGCTAACTACGGCACCTATATTGTCATTGCCTGAAGGGAATGATGATTTTGTGATTTATTGTGACGCATCAAAGCAAGGTCTCGGTTGTGTATTAATGCAACGAACGAAGGTGATTGCTTATGCGTCTAGACAATTGAAGATTCACGAACAAAATTATACGACGCATGATTTGGAATTAGGCGCGGTTGTTTTTGCATTAAAGACTTGGAGGCACTACTTATATGGGGTCAAAAGTATTATATATACCGACCACAAAAGTCTTCAACACATATTTAATCAGAAACAACTGAATATGAGGCAGCGTAGGTGGATTGAATTATTGAATGATTACGACTTTGAGATTCGTTACCACCCGGGGAAGGCAAATGTGGTAGCCGATGCCTTGAGCAGGAAGGACAGAGAACCCATTCGAGTAAAATCTATGAATATAATGATTCTTAATAACCTTACTACTCAAATAAAGGAGGCGCAACAAGGAGTTTTAAAAGAGGGAAATTTAAAGGATGAAATACCCAAAGGATCGGAGAAGCATCTTAATATTCGGGAAGACGGAACCCGGTATAGGGCTGAAAGGATTTGGGTACCAAAATTTGGAGATATGAGAGAAATGGTACTTAGAGAAGCTCATAAAACCAGATACTCAATACATCCTGGAACGGGGAAGATGTACAAGGATCTCAAGAAACATTTTTGGTGGCCGGGTATGAAAGCCGATGTTGCTAAATACGTAGGAGAATGTTTGACGTGTTCTAAGGTCAAAGCTGAGCATCAGAAACCATCAGGTCTACTTCAACAACCCGAAATCCCAGAATGGAAATGGGAAAACATTACCATGGATTTTATCACTAAATTGCCAAGGACTGCAAGTGGTTTTGATACTATTTGGGTAATAGTTGATCGTCTCACCAAATCAGCACACTTCCTGCCAATAAGAGAAGATGACAAGATGGAGAAGTTAGCACGACTGTATTTGAAGGAAGTCGTCTCCAGACATGGAATACCAATCTCTATTATCTCTGATAGGGATGGCAGATTTATTTCAAGATTCTGGCAGACATTACAGCAAGCATTAGGAACTCGTCTAGACATGAGTACTGCCTATCATCCACAAACTGATGGGCAGAGCGAAAGGACGATACAAACGCTTGAAGACATGCTACGAGCATGTGTTATTGATTTCGGAAACAGTTGGGATCGACATCTACCGTTAGCAGAATTTTCCTACAACAACAGCTACCATTCAAGCATTGAGATGGCGCCGTTTGAAGCACTTTATGGTAGAAAGTGCAGGTCTCCGATTTGTTGGAGTGAAGTGGGGGATAGACAGATTACGGGTCCGGAGATTATACAAGAAACTACCGAGAAGATCATCCAAATTCAACAACGGTTGAAAACCGCCCAAAGTCGACAAAAGAGCTACGCTGACATTAAAAGAAAAGATATAGAATTTGAAATTGGAGAGATGGTCATGCTTAAAGTTGCACCTTGGAAAGGCGTTGTTCGATTTGGTAAACGAGGGAAATTAAATCCAAGGTATATTGGACCATTCAAGATTATTGATCGTGTCGGACCAGTAGCTTACCGACTTGAGTTACCTCAACAACTCGCGGCTGTACATAACACTTTCCACGTCTCGAATTTGAAGAAATGTTTTGCTAAAGAAGATCTCACTATTCCGTTAGATGAAATCCAAATCAACGAAAAACTTCAATTCATCGAAGAACCCGTCGAAATAATGGATTGTGAGGTTAAAAGACTTAAGCAAAACAAGATACCAATTGTTAAGGTTCGATGGAATGCTCGTAGAGGACCCGAGTTCACCTGGGAGCGTGAAGATCAGATGAAGAAGAAATACCCGCATCTATTTCCAGAAGATTCGTCAACACCTTCAACAGCTTAAAATTTCGGGACGAAATTTATTTAACGGGTAGGTACTGTAGTGACCCGAACTTTTCCATGTTTATATATATTAATTGAGATTGATATTTACATGATTAAATGTTTCCAACATGTTAAGCAATCAAACTTGTTAAGACTTGATTAATTGAAATAGGTTTCATATAGACAATTGACCACCCAAGTTGACCGGTGATTCACGAACGTTAGAACTTGTAAAAACTATATGATGACATATATATGGTTATATATATAGTTAACATGATATTATGATAAGTAAACATATCATTAAGTATATTAACAATGAACTACATATGTAAAAACAAGACTACTAACTTAATGATTTTGAAACGAGACATATATGTAACGATTATCGTTGTAACGACATTTAATGTATATATATCATATTAAGAGATATTCGTACATCATAATATCATGATAATATAATAATTTAAAATCTCTTTTGATATTATAAACATTGGGTTAACAACATTTAACAAGATCGTTAACCTAAAGGTTTCAAAACAACATTTATATGTAACGACTAACGATGACTTAACGACTCAGTTAAAATGTATATACATGTAGTGTTTTAATATGTATTCATACACTTTTGAAAGACTTCAAGACACTTATCAAAATACTTCTACTTAACAAAAATGCTTACAATTACATCCTCGTTCAGTTTCATCAACAATTCTACTCGTATGCACCCGTATTCGTACTCGTACAATACACAGCTTTTAGATGTATGTACTATTGGTATATACAATCCAATGATCAGCTCTTAGCAGCCCATGTGAGTCACCTAACACATGTGGGAACCATCATTTGGCAACTAGCATGAAATATCTCATAAAATTACAAAAATATGAGTAATCATTCATGACTTATTTACATGAAAACAAAATAACATATCCTTTATATCTAATCCATACACCAACGACCAAAAACACCTACAAACACTTTCATTCTTCAATTTTATTCATCTAATTGATCTCTCTCAAGTTCTATCTTCAAGTTCTAAGTGTTCTTCATAAATTCCAAAAGTTCTAGTTTCATAAAATCAAGAATACTTTCAAGTTTGCTAGCTCACTTCCAATCTTGTAAGGTGATCATCCAACCTCAAGAAATCTTTGTTTCTTACAGTAGGTTATCATTCTAATACAAGGTAATAATCATATTCAAACTTTGGTTCAATTTCTATAACTATAACAATCTTATTTTAAGTGATGATCTTACTTGAACTTGTTTTCGTGTCATGATTCTGCTTCAAGAACTTCGAGCCATCCAAGGATCCATTGAAGCTAGATCCATTTTTCTCTTTTCCAGTAGGTTTATCCAAGGAACTTAAGGTAGTAATGATGTTCATAACATCATTCGATTCATACATATAAAGTTATCTTATTCGAAGGTTTAAACTTGTAATCACTAGAACATAGTTTAGTTAATTCTAAACTTGTTCGCAAACAAAAGTTAATCCTTCTAACTTGACTTTTAAAATAAACTAAACACATGTTCTATATCTATATGATATGCTAACTTAATGATTTAAAACCTGGAAACACGAAAAACACCGTAAAACCGGATTTACGCCGTCGTAGTAACACCGCGGGCTGTTTTGGGTTAGTTAATTAAAAACTATGATAAACTTTGATTTAAAAGTTATTATTCTGAGAAAATGATTTTTATTATGAACATGAAACTATATCCAAAAATTATGGTTAAACTCAAAGTGGAAGTATGTTTTCTAAAATGGTCATCTAGACGTCGTTCTTTCGACTGAAATGACTACCTTTACAAAAATGACTTGTAACTTATTTTTCCGACAATAAACCTATACTTTTTCTGTTTAGATTCATAAAATAGAGTTCAATATGAAACCATAGCAATTTGATTCACTCAAAACGGATTTAAAATGAAGAAGTTATGGGTAAAACAAGATTGGATAATTTTTCTCATTTTAGCTACGTGAAAATTGGTAACAAATATATTCCAACCATAACTTAATCAACTTGTATTGTATATTATGTAATCTTGAGATACCATAGACACGTATACAATGTTTCGACCTATCATGTCGACACATCTATATATATTTCGGAACAACCATAGACACTCTATATGTGAATGTTGGAGTTAGCTATACAGGGTTGAGGTTGATTCCAAAATATGTATAGTTTGAGTTGTGATCAATACTGAGATACGTATACACTGGGTCGTGGATTGATTCAAGATAATATTTATCGATTTATTTCTGTATATCTAACTGTGGACAACTAGTTGTAGGTTACTAACGAGGACAGCTGACTTAATAAACTTAAAACATCAAAATATATTAAAAGTGTTGTAAATATATTTTGAACATACTTTGATATATATGTATATATTGTTATAGGTTCGTGAATCAACCAGTGGCCAAGTCTTACTTCCCGACGAAGTAAAAATCTGTGAAAGTGAGTTATAGTCCCACTTTTAAAATCTAATATTTTTGGGATGAGAATACATGCAGGTTTTATAAATGATTTACAAAATAGACACAAGTACGTGAAACTACATTCTATGGTTGAATTATCGAAATCGAATATGCCCCTTTTTATTAAGTCTGGTAATCTATGAATTAGGGAACAGACACCCTAATTGACGCGAATCCTAAAGATAGATCTATTGGGCCTAACAAACCCCATCCAAAGTACTGGATGCTTTAGTACTTCGAAATTTATATCATATCCGAAGGGTGTCCCGGAATGATGGGGATATTCTTATATATGCATCTTGTTAATGTCGGTTACCAGGTGTTCACCATATGAATGATTTTTATCTCTATGTATGGGATGTGTATTGAAATATGAAATCTTGTGGTCTATTATTATGATTTGATATATATAGGTTAAACCTATAACTCACCAACATTTTTGTTGATGTTTTAAGCATGTTTATTCTCAGGTGATTATTAAGAGCTTCCGCTGTCGCATACTTAAATAAGGACGAGATTTGGAGTCCATGCTTGTATGATATTGTGTAAAAACTGCATTCAAGAAACTTATTTTGTTGTAACATATTTGTATTGTAAACTATTATGTAATGGTCGTGTGTAAACAGGATATTTTAGATTATCATTATTTGATAATCTACGTAAAGCTTTTTAAAACCTTTATCTATGAAATAAAGGTTATGGTTTGTTTTAAAAATGAATGCAGTCTTTGAAAAACGTCTCATATAGAGGTCAAAACCTCGCAACGAAATCAATTAATATGGAACGTTTTTAGTCAATAAGAACGGGACATTTCAGTATGTGTGTGTGTGTGTTTTCAGTGACCACCTTTAGGGTAGTGAATCGCGAGAGTATTCGAATGCACTATAGCGCATGAGTTCGGCCATCCCCGTGGTTGAAGTGGCGCGGGGTAGTGTATCGCGTGAGTATTTGAATTTACTATGGTGCGTGAGTGTTCGGTCAACCCCGTTGTCGTTGTGGTGTGGGAAAGTGAATCACGTGAGTTTACGGATTCACTATGACGCATGTGTTTTCGATCATCTCCGTTGTTGCGACGATTTGGGGTAGTGGATCACGTGAGTTTTCGTCTTAAAAATGACGCGTGAGTTTTTGATCATCCCGTGGTTGTTATGGATTGAGGTAGTGAATCGCCTGAGTTTTCGGATTCACTAGGGCGGGTGAGTTTCGGCCATCCCTCGTGTATTTATGGTTAAGGGTTAACCGTAGTGTTTTGTATGTATGTATGTATGTATGTATGTATGTATGTATGTATGTATGTATGTATGTATGTATGTATGTATGTATGTATATATACATATATATATATATATATATATATATATTGTTGTGGTGGTAGTTATTCTTGTGGACTTGCCTTGAAGGTATTTTCTTATAGCTTGCTTTGTTATACTCGAGCATGGTATGTGTTTATTATATGTTGTTGGTGATGCGTATTGATGATGTGCGTGATATGCATCTTTTACTCTCTAAATTTATATATGATTCAAACACTACAAATAAGCACACACAATTAACGAGCACTTAGAACCCGGTTATTATAGCACTTCAGTGTAAGTATTCTTATCAAGTTCATCCCAAGAGAGCGGTGTAAGTCGAATATTTGAAACTATCAATTGTCATGTGGTTTGTTTGATTGGGGGTTTTGATTGACTTTGATTAACAACTAAAACTTGCACAATTAAACAAACTTAAACTTAACAAGTAAACTAAAAGCAAATAACAAGTAATGAAATATTAAGAACTTAAATCAAATTAACTAAGTAGTGTTAACTTATCTAATCCTCTCTATGATTGGCTTGCCCCGTTTTGCCTATTTTGTTATCTCATTAGTTGTTGATCTATTAAATGTTTAGCATTACTACTAAACCTTAAATCAAATAACACTCCGCGAATTCACATAAGCATTGTATTCTAGATCAAGTTAAGCATGATAGGTTATTGAGACTATGCTTGGGTTGAAATCACTTAAAACCCTCCAAGTATCGAAATCACTTATGATAATCGGCACTAATATGTTGACTAAAGGCCAATTGAAAACCAATCTAGATCAAGAACACAATCACTTGAAATTCCTAAGCTAGTTGTCTAGATCACTCAAGGTGTTGAAGCACACATTGATTCACTTATCAAATCACTAAGAGAGCTACTCAACATATGTAGTCAAAGTAAAGCCTAAAATAAACTCATAGTAATGGTTCTTTAGCTAATACAATAACACATAATCATGTAATTCATTCAGACAACATCATTCAATTGATTTTGGGGCAAACACTAGCATTAGAGATTCATAGATAAGTAAACATAAGAGATTTAGCCAATCATAGCTAAGATTAAACTAATAATAAGCATAGAAACATAAATAATCGTCATCTTAAAGTTATTACAAGCAATAGATTCAAAATATGTAAAGTAAAGTGGAGATTACAACCCAAAATGTAAAAGATGAAGATCTAGATCTAAACAATGATGGATCTTGAGCTAGCTTCCTTGAATCCACCTTCAAGCTTCAATGGATGATGAAATTAGGGTTTTGTAGGTGAAATTCGAAGTTGGAATAGCTGCTCTCTAAAGACACATATCAAAAATAACCTAATCTTGTTCCTTTTATAGTGCTAAAAATCTGAGCTGAAACAGTGATAGGAGCTCCGCTTTTGACACAGGAGCGACGCTTTCGGCTTAATTGAGGAGTGGCGCTTTTAATCAGGAATGCCGCTTTTGGCTTCATTCAGGGGCGGCGCTTTTGCTTTAGGAGCGACACTTTTGGCTGTAGGAACGGCGCTTCTGTCCACTTGTGGAAAATGGAGACAAAACATGCATAAGAACGTCACTTTCGACGTAGGTGCGGCACTTTTTCTCCACAGGAGCGGCGCTCTTAGTTAAGGAGCGGCGCTTTTGATGCTGAATTCTGCACTTGTCACTTTCTTAGCCACTTTTGATCAAGATTTGGTCAATTTTACACCAAATCAAGTCCTCAGCCCCCAAATTATCATTTAGCTCAATATCACACAAACCGAACAAAAGTGAGGGAGATATCGCGAGATAAAACATGTATAAATGGAGCGATATTAAACCCCCTACATTTGAATCTTTGCTTAACCTCAAGCAAACAAATCGAAAAAATAAGCTTTGGAGATAGAGAACAAATAAGTGATCAATGCCAAAGCGCAAAAAGTTTGGGCACAAATTGATACCTTCCATGAATATGCACTTGATGGTTAGAGTTGAAAGGACCCGTCCTAATCCACCTGGACGAAGTCATCAACATTTGGTCCCATTGCGATGATCGGCTCCAAGTAATGTCCTTATATTGAGCAAATGCACAGCGGAAGACTTAATTCGTACCTGAGAATAAACATGCTTTAAAGTGTCAACCAAAAGGTTGGTGAGTTCATAGGTTTATCATAACAATCATTTCAATATGTTAATAGACCACAAGATTTCATAATCATAAACATAATACACTCGCAAGTGTATGTAAAGCATTCTAAGTGGTTGAGCACTTGGTAACCATACTTAACATTTAATCAACGTCGCATATTCCCTTTATTATGAAATCTCACTACATTGTACCAAGTGTAGTCACTGAAACGAAGTAATGTGCAACCGTTGAATACTGGTCGTCCAGTCCGGTTGGGGTTGTCAGGCCCGATAGATCTATCAATAGGATTCGCGTTTACAATACCACATGTAAATAGTAGTTACCAAGCTATTAGGGAAGATATGCAGGGTGGTACAACTCAACGTAGAATATATTTTAAGTACTTGTGTCTATCTCGTAAACATTTATAAAAACAGCGCATGTATTCTCAGCCCAAAAATATATATTGCAAAAGCAATTAAAAAGGGAGCAAATGAAACTCACTTTTGCCTTGAAGGTATTTAATTCGACTTGGTCTCCGATAGATATCACGAACCTAACCATATATATAATATATCAACATATTTTCTTTTTAAGTAATCGTTACATATATATATATATACTTTTAATACTTTTAATATTTTCTTAGTCCGATGTTAGTGGTCCACAATTAGTTGCTTAAATAAAATAAATAAAGACCCTATCGTATTTGTATTGATCAGAATTAATCTCGACCCATGGTACCATGTTGTCAAATGACGTGTTGCGTACATAAAGTACCGTATTGTCAAATGACGTGTTGCGTACAATCATGAGGTCTTATGATTAATCTTCTCGTGTTGTTTACGGGTGGTCCTGAAATATATAAAATCAAATCATAAGTAATTATATATAAAATATCATATTAATTAGAAAAGATATGATTAATTTACTTTTTCTCCAAATATTTTCGTAGCTAAACTAGCTTCGGATACCCAATCTTGTTTTAGTCGTAGTTTCTTTATTACAACTCCGTTTTTGTTGGTTTAACTTGACACTTCCTTGGATCGAGTCAAATTTTAAGAATATGAACTGAAAATACCTTAGTTTGTATTCAAAATCATAGGTTATAGGTCAAACTTTGGTGAAACTTATGAAAGTGATCATTTTCCATCATAAAAACAACATTTAATGATCATTTTTCTAAAAATACTTACACTTTGAGTTAAACCATGAAATTTTTATGTGTTAACATATTCATAAGAAATATCATTTTTCCAGAACATGAACTTCCAATTCAAAGTTCAAGATGGTTTTTAATTATCCAACCCAAAACAGCCCCCGGTTGCACTCCGACGACGTATATTCAGTTTTTAAGATGTTCTTTGTAAAACCAAGTTATATCTTGTTAGGTTAGCATATCATTATGATATATTACAGGTCTTGAAGTGTTTTAAAAGTCAAGTTAGAAGGATCTATTTAGTTTGCGAACAAGTTTGAAATCATTCAAACTATGTTCTTGTTGTTAAAATTTTATACCACAAAATAAGATAGCTATATGAATATGAATTGAATATGATTATGAACAAGGTTACTACCTCAAGTTACTTGGACAAAGTTATTGCAAAAGATAATAAATAATCTTAGAATCAAAGAGTGGTGGAGTTAGATCAAAAGGTTGGAAGTAAACTTCTTTAAATGGGTGGTTATTTTGATATGTTCTTGAAAGAGTTTTCTTATGGTGTTTAAGGCTTATAATTGAAGATAAATGATGGGGAAAACTCTTGGAGATGATCAAGTATGAAGTTAGGAGTATTTTGAGAGAGAAATGAGGGTGTAGGTATGAGAAAATGGAGTGAAGAAATGGTGTTCATTTATAAAAACGTTTTTAGTTTATAAAGAAAGAAAAGGATTCCTAATTTTGTTTTCTTACTAATAATTTGTACTACTTGACAAATCCTAGTTACCTCATATCTAGGGCAGTAATAATGTTGATTAAGATGTTGATTTGATGTGTATATAACAATAGTAAATACGTATAGAAGCTGGGTATGATACGGGTACATATACCCTAGATATACGTATAGAAATCTTGAGGAAACGGAACGAGAATTCAAATATAGCTATCTTTTGTGAATATACTTATATTTTTTTATGTATTTAAGTCCTTAAAAGTGATTAAATACATTATATATACGATACATGTATAAGCATTATAGATTATAAGTATATATATCAAAGAATGTTACGTATAGTTATCGTTTTGAAAACTTAAGTTAGTAGTTTCAAAATATACTTATAACTCATTTTGATTAGTACACAATGAGATGTTAAACCATCCTTAGATCATGTTAAATATATATAAATACATATATATACACAACGTATAATTATCGTATGTTATATAGTTCGTGATATCATCGGTCATATTGGACGGTCAAACGTTGTGTAAAACTCTTTTCAAAAACACAAGTCTCAACAATTTGGATTGCTTATCATGTTGGTATGGTTTAATTTATGTAAATATTAATCTCATAAGTATAATTTGGTAAGAAAATTCTGGGTCATTACAGTACCTACCCGTTAAAGAAATTTCGTCCCCGAAATTTGATAGAGGTTGTTATGGATAACAATAAGAAGGTTTTCATGACAAATATAAGGTGATAATGGAGTTTTATCATCATTGAGTAATGTAGATAAAATGATTCGATTATGCGAAGAATATAAATGAGACTATCGTAAAAGAGTGAGATGAGTAAAATATATTCGTCTTAACCGATGACGTAGTTATGATTGATTTCCGGGATTTAAGGGATTTAAAGAGAATCTTACGTAATAAGATTTGGTTCTTTGGTGATTAAGGAAATCAGGATCTTCTTTGATTATATGCAATAATCTGTTTCGATTGCTCTGTCGGATATTTCACTATAAATTCACCCCTTTGTTTCCTTATTTTCCACGACTCACACCTTCTATTCTTTCTCCCTTGATTCTTACTTTAAAGCATTCATCAATATGCTCCATCCAGTCCTGATTCTTGATATACTCCTAAATTTTATATCTGTCATTCTTCTTTTTCATCTACCACCAGAAGAATCTATTTACTTCTACTATACTCTTGTGTTTATAGTGTTTCTAATTCTCCCGTGTCTCTATATTGCTATCTGCATCGATATACACGGTTTGTAATTTCGGGGTTATTATCGGAGTTTATATTCTTCATTATTTTTCGGAGCTTCATGCTTTCATTTTCTCTTCCCGACTTCGAGTCAAGAGAGTAATGGTCCGGAATTCGTAGATATGAAATTCAGAATGAACATAGCTAATGCTCTAAGAAGAAAATGGTAATAGAACGATTTTGATTTGTTAAATTACCAGAATACCCTGGAGAAGACCGAGTCATCCAGAAAAATATTCTCTTGATGTGTTTAGAGATTAGATAGAATGTATGAGTCGTGTAAATAGCACATGATGACGGTACTGTGAATCATCATGCTTCATTTAAAACTCAGCATGACTTACTGTAATATAATGACGTTGATCAAGTGTCATTATATTATACTAATCCATGCTTCAGTTCCCAACACTACTTCAAAACATTTATATGTTAAACTCGAAGATTTCAGAATTTAGAAACTAACACAGTTTCTTTTATGTTGCAGATATTACGGAGAGATAAATGATCTCAGATAAGAATAGTTGTGAAAATATCGCCAGAAATATGGAGGATATTTATAATAGAACATACGAGAATATCTTAGAATTTCTAATATCAATGGATGATGAAGAAGATTTATCTGTGAAGGTTTAGAATGAGAAATAAGATGTTTGCTAACGATTTCAGCAGGCACAGAATCATTTGGATTCTTTGAAGGAAAACTTATTCTTTGTGATTTGTCCACGGCTTTCTTCATAGTTTCGCATAATCCGCTTTTCGGTACTAAATTTTCTATCGAGCGTTCCTAACACTCCTTTCTTTATCATCAAACTTTTGGCCATTAAGATCATCTACAACATGTTGCTTCGTCAGCATTTTCAAAGTTAACTGATCTGGGTCATCGGTTATCAAACCGAGGTAGTTTCAGGAGAATTGTGTTTTTTTAGAATGATTAATCGCTGATGGTACTATTGTGGAATATAAAAGGTTCCCGAGTAACAATAAAGAGTACGCATATATATCGCGGTAATAATAAGTTGTTTCGGATGAAAAGTCGAAGTTGAGTTGCTGGAGCTGTGACAAAATTAGCTACTTTGGAAAGGGATTGCAAAATGATCTTCGGTAATAACAATGTCAAAGGAACTAGAACAGATACGTGTCAAACGTTTACTCAGTTTCCGAGGGTTTTTTTCAGGTGCATAACTATATGCATCAATCTTTTCTTCCGTAGATGAAGTGCGGTTGGTTTATCCTCTCGATTGAGGTGTTTTTAAGAATCATGATAGATTTGAACGCTGATTGTAATCGTCGAGATACAATGAGGTTTAAGATGAAATCAAGTGGCAATCTTGAAGAAATGTTTAGTTTCATATGTTATAATCAATATTTTAATTCATTTTAATTGTCCAATGTCATTAGTCCACAGTCGATAGTCCACAGTAACAGTCCAATAATTCATATATAGTTTAATATATAATATACGAATTAATTAATACGTGTCGTGACCCGTATACGTCTCAGACTCGATCACAACTCAAAATATATATATTATTGTAGAATCAACCTCAACCCTGTATAGAGCACTCGATCATTACTGCATATAGAGTGTCTATGGTGATTCCAAATAATATATATAGATGCGTCGATATGATATGTCAAAACATTGTATACGTGTCCCGATATTTAAAGTGCGTAAAATAATTACAGAAATTAAATGACGATAAATAAAAGTGCGATAATTAAATTGCGATAAATAAACTACGATAAATAAAATGTAATCAGTTAGCTAGGAACAGTTAGCTGGAACAGTTAGCGTGGATTCTTAACAAAATTTTTCATAGTTAATTTGTTTGTTTCTAACAGATTTTATTTTGTCATATGTTTTCTTCATATGCCACTTGTTGGATTCTGGGTAGTCAAAATCCAAATATGAAATTGAATGAAAATGGTTATTCTGCGGTGAACGGATACGTATATCGGTGGTTGTAAGTAGGATAGTAAATGACTGTTGAATCAGCTTCAACGAATGTACAATGTAACTTATTAAGATGAAATCTAATTATTCCTCGGGTATTACCTACCCGTTAAAAAAAAAATTTCACCATTAATATTTTGTACAAAAGAACTTTTAATTACAATCTTTATGAAAACATATATACATATATATTTTCTTCAGATGAAATCATGAATTTAATGAGTTAATATGATATTAATCTCATTTGCTTTTCGGTTTGAGCTAGAATAAGAAATCTCTAAAATTTTTGAAACCACATATTCTTCGCAGAATATCAATGAAGTTATAGATCAATACTTCATCGTTCATTATTGTTGGTACTCCTTGGTATCTATGGTGCGTATGATGTTGATGTTTGTGGGACAGATTATGATGTCGAGACGTGTAATGCGGATGTTGTTTGTTAGTGGTGATGATGGTATTGTTGATGTTATTGATGGTGGTGTTGATTATGCTGCTGGTGCTGCTGCTGGTGTTTGTAACCTTCGCACCATGTTCTCCAAAGCCGTCACGCGAGTGCGAAGTTCGTTAACTTCTGCTAGTACACCGGGATGATTGGCGGTTGGAGCGAGCGAATGAACAAGATTTGTAATATGGGATAGTATATAATCGTGACGAGATACTCTAGAAATGAGAGAGAAAATGGTGTTTCGAATAGGTTCACCGGTAAGTGCTTCAGGTTCATCGCCAAGAGGGCAATTTGGTGGATGGAATGGATCACCTTCTTCTTGTCTCCAGTGATTTAGTATATTACGAACCCATCCCCAATTCATCCAGAATAGATGATGGGAAATTGGTTGATCCATTCCGGTGACGCTGCTTTCGGAGCCCGAATGGAAATCCATATCGGCATAACTGTCGGAATCTGAAGAATTCGAACTAGATGCGGAATCCATCTTGTATAATGGGGAAAATGAATTTTTGGTATGGAATAGATTATAGGAGTTAGATTTGGTACTCTTCAATACATAATTTACATATGCATATATAATACCAAAATCCCGTAAATTACGGAGAATCTTTGAAAAGGTATCAGTCAAAGTTCGCAATAACAGATATGCTAAGATAAGAATTTGTCTATACACTATCAATGCTGTAAATGCAGTAAAACGTGTCTAGATTTATGAATGATAAGCAGGTAATTTCCTAAGGATGATAAGCAGATTATTTCCGACTAGAAATGATAAGCAAAACTTTTGACATGTAGAAACGGTCGAAGTCCAGACTCATTAATGCATCCTAACAACTACTAGTTAGACACACTAATGCAAGACCTGGTTCACTACAACCACCGCTCTGATACCAACTGAAAGGACCCGTCCTAATCCACCTGGACGAAGTCATCAACATTTGGTCCCATTGCGATGATCGGCTCCAAGTAATGTCCTTATATTGAGCAAATGCACAGCAGAAGACTTAATTCGTACCTGAGAATAAACATGCTTTAAAGTGTCAACCAAAAGGTTGGTGAGTTCATAGGTTTATCATAACAATCATTTCAATATGTTAATAGACCACAAGATTTCATAATCATAAACATAATACACTCGCAAGTGTATGTAAAGCATTCTAAGTGGTTGAGCACTTGGTAACCATACTTAACATTTAATCAACGTCGCATATTCCCTTTATTATGAAATCTCACTACATTGTACCAAGTGTAGTCACTGAAACGAAGTACTGTGCAACCGTTGAATACTGGTCGTCCAGTCCGGTTGGGGTTGTCAGGCCCGATAGATCTATCAACAGGATTCGCGTTTACAATACCACATGTAAATAGTAGTTACCAAGCTATTAGGGAAGATATGCAGGGTCGTACAACTCAACGTAGAATATATTTTAAGTACTTGTGTCTATCTCGTAAACATTTATAAAAACAGCGCATGTATTCTCAGCCCAAAAATATATATTGCAAAAGCAATTAAAAAGGGAGCAAACGAAACTCACTTTTGCCTTGAAGGTATTTAATTCGACTTGGTCTCCGAAAGATATCACGAACCTAACCATATATATAATATATCAACATATTTTCTTTTTAAGTAATCGTTACATATATATATATATACTTTTAATACTTTTAATATTTTCTTAGTCCGTAGTTAGCAGTCCGATGTTAGTGGTCCACAATTAGTTGCTTAAATAAAATAAATAAAGACCTCATCGTATTCGTATTGATCAGAATTAATCTCGACCCATGGTACCATATTTTCAAATGACGTGTTGCATACATAAAGTACCGCGTTGTCAAATGACGTGTTGCGTACAATCATGAGGTCTTATGATTAATCTTCTCGTGTTGTTTACGGGTGGTCCTGAAATATATAAAATTAAATCATAAGTAATTATATATAAAATATCATATTAATTAGAAAAGATATGATTAATTTACTTTTTCTCCAAATATTTTCGTAGCTAAACTAGCTTCGGATACCCAATCTTGTTTTAGTCGTAGTTTCTTCATTACAACTCCGTTTTTGTTGGTTCAACTTGCCACTTCCTTGGATCGAGTCAAATTTTAAGAATATGAACTGAAAATACCTTAGTTTGTATTCAAAATCATAGGTTATAGGTCAAACTTTGGTGAAACTTATGAAAGTGATCATTTTCCATCATAAAAACAACATTTAATGATCATTTTTCTAAAAATACTTACACTTTGAGTTAAACCATGAAATTTTTATGTGTTAACATATTCATAAGAAATATCATTTTTCCAGAACATTAACTTCCAATTCAAAGTTCAAGATGGTTTTTAATTATCCAACCCAAAACAGCCCCCGGTTGCACTCCGACGACGTAGATTCAGTTTTTAAAATGTTTTTTGTAAAACCAAGTTATATCTTGTTAGGTTAGCATATCATTATGATATATTACAGGTCTTGAAGTATTTTAAAAGTCAAGTTAGAGAGATCTATTTAGTTTGCGAACAAGTTTGAAATCATTCAAACTATGTTCTTGTTGTTAAAATTTTATACCACAAAAAAAGATAGCTATATGAATATGAATTGAATATGATTATGAACAAGGTTACTACCTCAAGTTACTTGGACAAAGTTACTGCAAAAGATAAGAAATAATCTTAGAATCAAAGAGTGGTGGAGTTAGATCAAAAGGTTGAAAGTAAACTTCTTCAAATGGGTGGTTATTTTGATATGTTCTTGAAAGAGTTTTCTTATGGTGTTTAAGGCTTATAATTGAAGCTAAATGATGGGGAAAATTCTTGGAGATGATCAAGTATGAAGTTAGAAGTATTTTGAGAGAGAAATGAGGGTGTAGGTATGAGAAAATGGAGTGAAGAAATGGTGTTCATTTATAAAAACGTTTTTAGTTTATAAAGAAAGAAAAGGATTCCTAATTTTGTTTTCTTACTAATAATTCATACTACTTGACAAATCCTAGTTACCTCATATCTAGGGCAGTAATAATGCTAATTAGGATGTTGATTTGATGTGTATATACCAATAGTAAATATGTATAGAAGCTGGGTATGATACGGGTACATATACCCTAGATATACGTATAGAAATCTTGAGGAAACGGAACGAGAATTCAAATATAGCTATCTTTTGTGAATATACTTATATTGTTTTATCTATTTAAGTCCTTAAAAGTGATTAAATACATTATATATACGATACATGTATAAGCATTATAGATTATAAGTATATATATCAAAGAATGTTACGTATAGTTATCGTTTTGAAAACTTAAGTTAGTAGTTTCAAAATATACTTATAACTCATTGTCATTAGTACACAATGAGATGTTAAACCATCCTTAGATCATGCTAAATATATATAAATACATATATATACATAACGTATAATTATCGTATGTTATATAGTTCGTGATATCATCGGTCATATTGGACGGTCAAACGTTGTGTAAAACTCTTTTCAAAAACACAAGTCTCAACAATTTGGATTGCTTATCATGTTGATATGGTTTAATTTATGTAAATATTAATCTCATAAGTATAATTTGGTCGGAAAATTCTGGGTCATTACAAGAGTGTTCTCCAAAAACTTGCACTTGCTTAGGACCAAGCACAAACATCATCTTCTTCTTCTAACACGAGCTCAATGCAAGCTCTAAATAATCTCTTTACTAGCACACTTCCAAGTCTTCAATCCTCAAACACTAACATAATCACATTTTAAGCCTACGTATACCCGAATCAATCATTCCCCCAGCCAAAGTCAACTTTATCTTCGAGAAGGTCATCAAAAATCAATCACAAAGTATCAAATCTTCACAAACTAAACTTAGAACTCCTTGACCTTGACCAAATATGTAGGATTCACGGGATAGCCATAAACTCATCAAACTAATCAATTCACATCAAATCTCCAAATCAATCACAATCTAACACAAACCTACTCAAACAAACTCAAGGTGTACACAAAATGATCCAAAATGCACCCCGAATGAACAAGGGCTATGAATATCATACACATCATCACTCATCAAGAGTTACATCGTGAAAAGAATATGCATCAAATAAGATATGCTCACCTAGTCAATCCCGCGATGGCTATCCCTCTTCCACCTCCATGCCCCCAAAACACCTTGTTAGGACCCCGAACTTGAATAGTGTTAATGTGAAATATGCTTAAATGAAGGCGTGACGACCCAGAAATTTCTGACCAAATTTAAACTTGATCTTTATAAGATTCTGACACGATAAGCAAAGTCTATTAAACCTAGTCCTAAAGTGTTTGAACTATTTCTTTCATGAATGCATTTGACCTTTGACATTACCCCAACGATTCACGAACAACTGTCTGTAAATAAATATGTATACATATATAAATGTAAGTATATATATAATAAAGTGAAATTATAAAATATAAACATTAGAATTAAATATGATATAAAATAATTAAGTGTAAGGTAAAATGAATCTATATATATATATATAAATATATATGATCTCTACGTATAAATATTATTATGTGTATATTGTAATACATATAAAGTTTATGAATAAATAGTAAATATTCGATAAAAGCTATTATATAATGTAGTACATAAATACTACATAATTAATAATATAATACAAGTTAAAAACTAGTTGTTATATTAAAATTATTACTTTCAGAAATATTAACATTAATATTAGTATTGTTAATATTATATATATATATATATATATATATATATATATATATATATATATATATATATATATATATATATATATATATATATATATATATATATATATATATATATTTGATACATTTGATTTATTGTAATATTATTGTTATTAACAGCATTATTATCATTATTAATATCATTAATAATATGATTATTATCATTTTTATTAAGATTATCATTAATATTAATGATTATCAAACTTATCTTTTTTTTTTTAAATTTCCATTATCTTTATTAATAATATTATCATATCAATATTTTCTATCACACTTTATAATATGATATTATTATTAATGATATAATTAATTCTATTATTATTGTTAGTATCATTAACAACATTATTATTAATATAAGTAGTGTTATTAATAGTATTATTAATAATATTATTGTTATCATTCTTATTATGATTATTATTATTAAAGTTATTAAAATTTTCATTTTTTTATCATTATTATTATTATAGATATATTTATTATTAATATTATTATTATTGATACGAGTATTAGAAATTCTATTATTATTATTTATATAATTATTATTAGTAATAATATTAAAATACGTATATAATATTAATATAGATTGTAATCAGATACAAATACATACGTAAATATACTATTATTTATACAAATAGATATACAGATAAACAGATTTATAGATACATATTGATTACTGATATATACTTAAATATATACAAATACATACGTAAATATATATAGATTATTGGTATATCAGGATATAGATACATTATATACATATTTAAATACAGCACAAGTGTATTCTGTTTCCCGTCGTTATCATATGTTGTAGAATTTCTTGCTTTATGATTTTCATTCAGTACCAATCACGACTTTAATCAGAGAACGATCCAAAATCTGTTACAGACTCTAATCTGCTTTCTTATATTTTAACTTCTTCTGCTTATCTGTGTAAAAATTCGATACCCACACCCCATTATTATATAACAATCGACTGAATTCAAACTATTATGCAAACCATTTGATCTTACAATATCTTTATCAAATACACCAAGTCTTTAAACTGCATTTTTTTTGGAATTAATCAACAAATGAAGAACACCTTATTTTTTTTCCCCTGTACGTGTATTTTTTTTTGGCAAAAACTTGATTTCAAACCAATTTGAAAAAATGTGTAAATGCAGTCATGTTTAAAATCTTATTCTCAAACTATCTGCAGAATCCTAGCTTCCAATCTTTCTCATCGAGTAAGAATTTTCGAAGTCAAAGTTTTTGAATAAAAAGTCAACCGAACATTCAAAGATCAAATTGAAGTTTTAAAAGTTGTTTCTGTTAAAATTGATGTTTGAGAAAGTTTGCAAGCATGATTTGAAACATAATTCGTGATATAAGCTTTACCTAAAATGATCACGAATTCGAAATCAATATTATTTTTTTTATTTCATAACAGCGATGGTAATATGCTGTTGAAGTTTTTTTTCGTTTTCAAAATTAATCCAAGATCAATACAGATTGATTATAATTTGTTTAAAAATCGTAAAACCGTTTAAGTAATTAATTAGCATATATGAATTGTTGGGTGGTCGACTGAGTTGGGAAGAAGAAGAGAAAGAGAAACAGAAAAAGATTGATTATATGTTTTTTTTTTTAAACGGGTTATAATCAGAAAAGCAAAACAGATGGACTGGTTCGGGTGTTGGGTCGGTAAACGAGAGGTTACGGGTTCGAGCCCGGTCCAGGGTATTCTTTTTTAGAAAAAGTTTTTGAAGGGGTATACACTCTTATTTTTATTTCTATCATTGTTATCATTGTTATTTTTATGATTATTATTGTTATTAGTACCATACTTACAATTATTATTATTATTACCATATTTATAAACATTATAATTATTACTATCATTAATATTAGTATTAGTATTTAGTATAAGTATTATTTATATTTGTATAATTATTATTAATTTTATTATTTAAAGTATTGTTATTAATATGATTATTAAGGTTGTTGATATTGCTAGTATTATAATTATTATTATTAATAATATCATATTTATATTTACAAGTATTTGAAATGTCATTAAGATTAGTATTTTGTAAGTATTATAAAGATTATTATAAACTGTACCCTTTAAATACTATTATTATTATTATTATTATGATTATGATTATGATTATGAATATTATTATTATTACTATTATGAAAATAATAAAACTTATTAGTATTTTCGTTAACATTAGTATTAGTACCATTTTAAAATTTTTAGTATTATTAATATTGACGTAGGTAATATTATTAATATTAGCATTTTCGTTAACATGAACATCATTTACAAGTACTATTATTATTGAAAATTAATATAATTACTCCTAAAAGTATCATTCCTATAAATTTATATTTTTATAAAAACTATTATTAATACTATCATTAATATTATTAGTACTATGAAAATTATTATTATTATCAGTATAATTATTCTAGTGTTATTATAACTAGTTTTTTTTGTAAACAAAAGAGTAATTACATAAAAGTATATTTAATATACATAACTTAACTATATTAATATTTTTATATACAAAATGAATACATTTAATTAAATAATGAAATATATATAAGTTATTAATATAAAAATTATATAACTAATAATAAAATATATATTTATTCGATTACGATTATATATATTAATGAATACACAAATGATATAGGTTCGTGAATCCGAGACCAACCCTGCATTGTTCAGATTCGTCATATGTATTTTTACTACAAAATACAGTATTGTGAGTTTCATTACTCCCTTTTTAAATACTTTTGCAATATATATTTTTGGGACTGAGAATACATGCTTTTATAAATGTTTTATGAAATAGACACAAGTAATCGAAACTACATTCTATGGTTGGATTATCAAATTGAATATCACCCCTTTTAGCTTGGTAACCTAAGAATTAGGGAACAGACACCCTAATTGACGTGAATCCTAAAGGTAGATCTACGGGCATTAACTCCCCCCCATACTGGAAAATGGTATGCTTTAGTACTTTGAGTTTATATTATATACAGATGGATTTCTGTTTTGGGGATATTCTATATGCATTATGTTAATGTCAGTTACCAGGTGTTCAATCCATATGAATGATTTTTAAACACTTGCGAGTGTATGATTATTGAATAAAGGAAATCTTGTGGTCTATTAAAATTATGGAAATGATTGTTTATGATAAACTAATGAACTCACCAACCTTTTGGTTGACACTTGAAAGCATGTTTATTCTCAGGTATGAAAGAAATCTTCTGGTGTGCATTTGCTCATTTTAGAGATATTACTTGGAGTCATTCATGACATATTTCAAAATACGTTGCATTCGAGTCATTGAGTTCATCAAGATTATTATTATGTCAACTATAGTTGGATATATTATGAAATGGTATGCATGCCTGTCAACTTTCGATGTAATGAAAGTTTGTCTTTTAAAAATGAATGCAATGTTTGTAAAATGTATCTTATAGAGGTCAAATACCTCGCGATGTAATCAACTATTGTGAATCGTTTATAATGTATATGAGCGGGTCCTTTCATTTGGTATCAGATCGGTGGTCTTAGTGAACCAGGTCTAGCATTAGTGTGTCTAACTAATAGTTGTTTAGATGCATTAGTAGGTCTGGACTTCGACCATGTCTGCATGTCAAAAGTTTTGCTTATCATTTTGTGTCGAAAAGTATCTGCTTATCATTCTTAGAAGATTATCTGCTTATCATTCTTAAGGAATCATTTGCTTATCACTCTTAGTCTAAACACATCTTACTGCATTGATTGCATGAATAGTGTATAGACAAAGTTCATATCTTAGCGTATCTATTACCGTAAACTTTTTCTAATATCTTCCGTAAATTTCTCCGTAATTTAATGGATCCTGGTACTATATATATCTATGCATATTATGCATTGAGAATACCATCCAACTATCATTTGCTGTTACTGAACTTTTTATACCAAATTTTTTTTCTGTAATCGCGTAAGATGGCCTCTACGAATCGACCAAGTTTCTCTGACTCCGAAGACAGCATGACAGGAGTGCACCAACCGATCAACTACCGTGATTTCTTTAGAAAATGGGGATGGGTTCGCGAAATACTTACCCTATGGAGAAATGAAGAGGGTACTCCATATCATGAGCCGAACTTACCACCTAACATCGGAGTGCTCGATCCGCTTACCAGCGAACCTGTTCCCAATACCGTTTTCACTCTTTTCGCACGGATTTTCTGCCTCGAAGGTCGACTCGATGTCATTAAAGATAGTATTCGTCCTCTACTCCCGAATTCTAATCAGATAGGATTATTAGAAGAAGGTAGAAGACTTCGAACTAAATATCAAGAATTGACAAACCTTACGGAAGAATGGGTAGAACTAATTCAAAAACTCGAGTTTAAAGTAGAAACCTTGGAGGTGACGGTGTTCGATTTGGAAGCTAGGCTCGCATCTACTACGCAGGTACCACAAGCAGTACCAACACCAACAGCAACACCACCAGCACCAGCATCATTTCCATCACCACGAGCTCCGTAAGCACCACAGACACCGAAGAGTACCGAGAATGATGAATTACGAAATATTAATTCATTACTTTCTGTTCACGATTGAAAGATATATGTGTATATATTTATGTATATCTTGAGATCGTAATAAAAATTCTTTTCATATTAACTATGACGTGTGAATTTTTAACGGCTAGGTAATACCCGAAAAAGATAAAAGAAGCTTTAAAGAGCTTCTATCATAGTTAATTCACATATGTTATCATTCACATCTTTCATCAACGATTTAACAATCGATATCTATAAATTCATGATTACATCTAAAGAAAATATATATGTAAGTATATTTTCATAAAGATCGTAATTAAAAATTCTTTTGTACAAACTGTTAATGGTGAAAATATTTTAACGGGTAGGTAATACCCGAGGAATATTTAGATTTCACATTAATAAGTTAAATTGGACATTCTTCGAATCTAATTCAACAGTCATTTACTATCCTACTTACATCCACAGATATACGTATCCGTTCACCGCAGAAGAACCATTTTCATTCAATTTCATTTTTGGATTTTGATCTATTAGAATTCAATAAGTGGCACAATGAAGAAAACATTGAACAAAATAAAATTTGTTTGTTTCACAATGAAGAAAACATTGAACAAAATAAAATTTGTTAGAAACAAACAAATTAATAATGAGAAATTCTGTTAAGAATCCAAGCTAACTGTTCCTAGCTAACTGATTACATTTTATTTATCGCAATTTAATTATCGCAATTTATATTCTCGCAATTTTATTTATCGTCATTTAATTTCTATTATTTATTTTACGCACTTTAAATATCGGGACACGTATACAAAGTTTTGACATATCATATCGACGCATCTATATATTATTTGTAATAATCATAGACACTCTATATGCAGTAATGATCGAGTTAGCTATACAGGGTTGAGGTTGATTCTATAATAATATATATACATTGAGTTGTGATCGAGTCTGAGACATGTACACGGTCACGATACGTATTAATTAATTCGAATATTATATATTAAACTATATATGAATTATTGGACTGCCAACTGTGTACTATCGAATGTGGACTAATAATATTTGGACAATTAAAATGAATTAAAATATTGATTATAACATATGAAACTAAACAATTCTTCAAGTTTGCCACTTGATTTCATCTTAAACCTCATTTGTATCTTGACGATTACAATCTGCGTTCAAACCTTTCATGATCCTTGAAAACACCTCAATCGAGAGGATGAACCAACCACATCTCATCTATGGAAGGAAAAGATTTATACATACATTCATACACCTGGAAAACTCTCGAAACCTAAATAGAAGTTTAACTCGAATCTATAATCCCTTGGCGTCGTTATTACCAAAATTAACTTTGAAATCCCTTTCCAAAGTAGCAAATTTTTTCACAGCTCCAGCAAATCATCTTCAATTTTTCATTCGAATAAACCTTATTATAAAGATTACCCTTTCATCATCGTTACCGGAGAACCGTTTATATCTCACCACATTAGCAGTAAACTTACCAACAACTTCATTAATCATTGACTTAAGTCTCTCTCCGAACAACCATTATAATTTCTCATTAGAACCCTATCTTATACTCATCCGCATCTTATAACGGGAATTGCCATACCAATTAGCGAGAATCACAAATCAGTATTTTGAATCTCGCAGCATTTCTACATCAACAGTTATATGTATACATACAATATTTATCTCCTAGAATTATGATCTTCAATTCTAAAATTCTGAAAAGGACCCAGTCTACGAATCAATACTCCAAAGTTTGAATGAAGCAACAGAAACGGTAGACAACCATAAACGACCTTAACTGTCGAAAGTATGATGATAAAGAATGGAGTGTTGGAAACGCTCAATAGAAAATTTAGTACCAAAAGCGGATTATGCGAAATTATGAAGAAGGCTGTGGATAAATCACAAGGACTAAACTTGTACATAAAGAATCCTGATGATTCTGTTTCTGATGAAATCTTTAGCAAATACCTTGCTCCTTAATCACTCTAAATCATCGTGAATGAATTTCTTCATCACAATTTGATTCTAAAATTCTAAGATATTATCGTATCTTTCCTTATTAATATCCTCAATATTTCTGAAGATATCTTCATAAATACTCTTGTCCGATATTAATTATCTCTCCGCGCTATCTATGTTATATCATTAAAGAAAACTGTTTTAGTTTCTAAATCTCTGAAAACTTAGAGTTTGAATTATGAATGATTTTGAAGTAGTGTTTGGAACTGATGTATGAGTTAGTATAATATAATGACACTTGATCAACATGATTATATTACAGTAAGTCATGCTGAGTTTCTAAATGGAACGTGATGATTCACACATCATAACGTCATCATGTGCCATGTTACACGACTCTTACATTCAATTTAATCTATAAACATATCAAGAACATATTTCCTTGATGGTACTATCTTATCCTTTGAATGTTGGTAATTTAACTAATCAAGATCGTACTACTACAATTTCTCTCTTAGAACATTAGTCATGTTCATTCGAAACTCCATACCTACGAATTCTGGATCATTGAGAGAGAAAGGATAGAAGGTGTGAGCTGTGAAAATAAGGAAACAAAAGGGGTGAATTAATAGTGAAATACCCGATAGAACAATCGAAACAGGTCATCGCATTTAACCAAAGAGAGATCCTAATTTCCTTAATCCTGAGGAAATCAAATCTTATTCAGATTTCAAAGATTTTGTTCAAATCCATTGAACTCCGGAAGTCAACCCTATCTACGTCAAAAGTTATGACGAAAATTTTATTTCCTCATTTCACTCTTTTGTGATAACTTCAGTTGTACTCCTCACAAAAAAAAATCGAATTGTTTTGTCTATATTACTCGATGATAATAAAACTCTATTTTACAACTCATATACGTTATAAAAACATACTTATTGTCAGCCATGATCATCCTAATCAAATTTTGGGAAGAAATTTCTTTAACGGGTAGGTACGGTGACGACCCAGAAATTTCGGACCAAATTTAAACTTGATCTTTATAAGATTCTGACACGATAAGCAAAGTCTATTAAACCTAGTCCCAAAGTGTTTGAACTATTTCTTTCATGAATGCATTTGACCTTTGACATTACCCCGACGATTCACGAATAACTGTCTGTAAATAAATATGTATACATATATAAATGTAAGTATATATATAATAAAGTGAAATTATAAAATATAAACATTAGAATTAAATATGATATAAAATAATTAATTATAAGTTAAAATGAATCTATATATATATAAATATATATGATCTCTGCGTATAAATATTATTATGTGTATATTGTAATACATATAAAGTTTATGAATAAATAATAAATATTCAATAAAAGTTATTATATAATGTAGTACATAAATACTACATAATTAATAATATAATACAAGTTAAAAACTAGTTATTATATTAAAATTATTACATTCAGAAATATTAACATTAATATTAGTATTGTTAATATTATTATATATATATATATATATATATATATATATATATATATATATATATATATATATATATATATATATATATATATATATATATATATATATATATATATATATATATATATATATAATAATATATATATGTGAAATTTGATACATTTGATTTATTGTAATGTTATTTTTATTAACAGTATTATTATCATTATTAATATCATTAATAATATGATTATTATCATTTTTATTAAGATTATCATTAATATTAATGATTATCAAACTTATCTTTTTATTAAATTTAAATTATCTTTATTAATAATATTATCATATCAATATTTGCTATCACACTTTATAATATGATATTATTATTAATGATATAATTAATTCTATTATTATTATTAGTATCATTAACAACATTATTATTAATATAAGTAGTGTTATTAATAGTATTATTAATAATATTATTGTTATCATTCTTATTATGATTATTATTATTAAAATTATTAAAATTTTCATTTTTTTATCATTATTATTATTATAGATATATTTATTATTAATATTATTATTATTGATACCAGTATTAGAAATTCTATAATTATTATTTATATAATTATTATTAGTAATAATATTAAAATACGTATATAATATTAATATAGATTGTAATCAGATACAAATACATACGTAAATATACTATTATATATACAAATAGATATACAGATAAACAAATTTATAGATACATATTGATTACTGATATATACTTAAATATATACAAATACATACGTAAATATATATAGATTATTGGTATATCAGGATATAGATACATTATATACATATTTAAATACAGCACAAGTGTATTATGTTTCCCATCATTATCATATGCTGTAGAATTTCTTGCTTTATGATTTCCATTCGGTACCAATCACGACTTTAATCAGAGAACGATCCAAAATTTGTTACAGACTCTAATCAGCTTTCTTATATTTTAACTTCTTCTGCTTGTCTATGTAAAAATTCGATACCCACACCCCATTATTATATAACAATCTACTGAATTTAAACTATTATGCAAACCATTTGATCTTACAATATCTTTATCAAATACACCAAGTCTTTAAACTGCATTTTTTTTGGAATTAATCAACAAATGAAGAACACCTTATTTTTTTCCCCTGTACGTGTATTTTTTTTGGCAAAAACTTGATTTCGAACCAATTTGAAACAAAGTGTAAATGCAGTCATGTTTAAAATCTTATTCTCAAACTATCTGCAGAATCCTAGCTTCCAATCTTTCTTATCGAGTAAGAATTTTCGAAGTCAAAGTTTTTGAATAAAAAGTCAACTTAACATTCAAAGATCAAATTGAAGTTTTAAAAGTTGTATCTGTTAAAATTGATGTTTGAGAAAGTTTGCAAGCATGATTTGAAACATAATTCGTGATATAAGCTTTACCTAAAACGATCACGAATTCGAAATCAATATTATTTTTTTATTTCATAATAGCGATGGTAATACGCTGTTGAATTTTTTTTTGTTTTCAAAATTAATCCAAGATCAATACAGATTGATTACAATTTGTTTAAAAATCATAAAACCGTTTAAGTAATTAATTAGCATATATGAATTGTTGGGTGGTCGACTGAGTTGGGAAGAAGAAGAGAAAGAGAAACAGAAAAAGATTGATTATATGTTTTTTTTTTAAACGGGTTATAATCAGAAAAGCAAAACAGATGGACTGGTTCGGGTGTTGGGTCGGTAAACGAGAGGTTACGGGTTCGAGCCTGGTCCAGGGTATTCTTTTTTAGAAAAAGTTTTTGAAGGGGTATACACTCTTATTTTTATTTCTATCATTGTTATTATTGTTATTTTTATGATTATTATTGTTATTAGTACCATACTTACAATTATTATTATTATTACCATATTTATAAACATTATAATTATTACTATCAATAATATTAGTATTAGTATTTAGTATATAAGTATTATTTATATTTGTATAATTATTATTAATTTTATTATTTAAAGTATCGTTATTAATATGATTATTAAGATTGTTGATATTGCTAGTATTATAATTATTATTATTAATAATATCATATTTACATTTTCAAGTATTAGAAATGTCATTAAGATTAGTATTTTGTAAGTATTATTAAGATTATTATAAACTGTACCCTTTAAATACTATTATTATTATTATTATTATTATTATTATTATTATTATTATTATTATTATTATTATTATTATTATTATTATTATTATTATTATTATTATTATTATTATGATTATGAATATTATTATTATTACTATTATGAAAATAATAAAACTTATTAGTATTTTCGTTAACATTAGTATTAGTATCATTTTAAAATTTTTAGTATTATTAATATTGACGTAGGTAATATTATTAATATTAGCATTTTCATTAACATGAACATCATTTACAAGTACTATTATTATTGAAAATTAATATAATTATTACTAAAAGTATCATTACTTTAAATTTATATTTTTACAAAAACTATTATTAATACTATCATTAATATTATTAGTACTATGAAAATTATTATTATTATCAGTATAATTATTCTAGTGTTATTATAACTAGTTTTTTTGTAAATAAAAGAGTAATTACATAAAAGTATATTTAATATACATAACTTAACTATATTAATATTTTTATATACAAAATGAATACATTTAATTAAATAATGAAATATATATAAGTTATTAATATAAAAATTATATACTAATAATAAAATATATATTTATTTGATTACGATTATATATATTAATGAATACACAGATGATATAGGTTCGTGAATCCGAGGCCAACCCTGCATTGTTCAGATTCGTCATATGTATTTTTACTACAAAATACAGTATTATGAGTTTCATTACTCCCTTTTTAAATGCTATTGCAATATATATTTTTGGGACTGAGAATACATGCGCTGCTTTTATAAATGTTTTACGAAATAGACACAAGTAATCGAAACTACATTCTATGGTTGGATTATCGAATCGAATATCACCCCTTTTAGCTTGGTAACCTAAGAATTAGGAAACAGACACCCTAATTGACACGAATCCTAAAGGTAGATCAATGGGCACTAACTCCCCCCATACTGGAAATGGTATGCTTTAGTACTTCGAGTTTATATTATACAGATGGATTTCTGTTTTGGGGATATTCTATATGCATTATCTTAATGTCAGTTACCAGGTGTTCAATCCATATGAATGATTTTTAAACACTTGCGAGTGTATGATTATTGAATAAAGGAAATCTTGTGGTCTATTAAAATTATGGAAATGATTGTTTATGATAAACTAATAAACTCACCAACCTGTTGGTTGACACTTGAAAGCATGTTTATTCTCAGGTATGAAAGAAATCTTTCACTCTGCATTTGCTCATTTTAGAGATATTACTTGGAGTCATTCATGGCATATTGCAAAAGACATTGCATTCGAGTCATTGAGTTCATCAAGATTATTATTAAGTCAACTATAGTTGGATATATTATGAAATGGTATGCATGCCTGTCAACTTTCGATGTAATGAAAGGAAGTCTTTTAAAAATGAATGCAATGTTTGTAAAATGTATCATATAGAGGTCAAATACCTTGCGATATAATCAAATATTGTGAATCGTTTATAATGTATATGAACGAGTCCTTTCAGAAGGTTCCTTAGAAGAGGGCTATATAAGGAAACTAAGTAGTCCTAATTAGATAGCCATTGCATTGTAAACGAGTTCTAGAAGCTGTGGAATGTAAATCTTGTTGATTCTCTCTCATACTGAATCTCCTTCACTCTTACCGAATCTCATTCTAACTTGTATTTTCTTCTAATCTCAACATGATCTGACCTATCATTTGGTATCAGAGCTTCCAGGTAGTGATATGACATCACTAGATCGATCCAGAGATTTAAGATTACAGAATCTGAGCACTCTCGGTATATTGAATCAGATTTGGTATATTTGAATCTGATAATCTGAGGTTCAGATTCTTGTGATAAGTTCATCGAAGGTGTATTAGGTTGATTATAAAGAGTTTCGATCATCATACAGCTTTTTAACATCAATCATGAAGAATCAAGTTGATTTTTAGAGTTCGTGGCTAAAACTCTCGGTATTGATCAATTCCAGCTTGATTTTGTGTTTAAGTAAAGGTTTGAGGTTTCAGTTGTGATCGTGAGGTGTTTAATCACATTTTTAACGGTTTAATTTCATCAGTTCTTCATGTTTTGAAGAGTTGATCTACATTCGGTATCGTAACTGCCATACCGAATCTGCTTCAAAGTTGTTAATTCTCATTAAGTGTTGCAGATTGTGGTGTGTTTGTGATTCTATCACATTCGGTTTGATCATAAGCAGCTAATTGATGTGGTTTGAGAAAGGATTCGTTTGAATTTCTAAGCTTTCATACTTAGACTTAGTATTGTCAACTGCTACAGTTGACATTCGGTATCTTTGATATTTTGTGTGATACTAACTTGTTTCCTTGTGCAGCAAGGTTACCTAATCTAATTCAAAGAAATTGGATTGTGTTTGCATTCAAAATCATACAGAATCTGACTGTCGAGTCATACACCGAATCAGGATCTCGGTATCACATAATTCATTGGTCTTAAGTGTTCCCAGGCTACAAATCTTGTGGTTACCAAATCTATACTGAATCTGGGTGTGTTAATTGTATTTCTGATCAGTTTCTGATACAGAATCTGGTTTACCGAATCTGCTACAGTACCGAATCTTTACCGAATCTGCTACAGTACTGAACCAGATACCGAATCTGACATTTTTGTTGGATTATTGTGATTTTTCATCCTAGATTTGTGTAATACCGAATCTTTACCGAATCTACCTCAATTTCATGATGTCTACTCAAGATACTTTGATCATTGGATTAGATTCCCGTCCTCCAGTGTTGTTTAATGGCAAGTACACTCAGTGGCTTCACCGTATCACTTAGTACATATACTATGTCACGACCAGAAAAATTTCGACTAATTTTAAACCAAACTCTCAATACGATATTGTATTTTCAACATGATAAGCAAAGTTTGTTAGATTGAGTCTCAAAGATTTTGAACTATTTTATGAATGCAATTACCTTTCGACTGTTTTCGACGATTCACGAACAACTATTTGTAAATAGATACATATATATGTGTGTGTATATGAATGTATATATAAATACTACTTGGAAATATATAGAATAATATTAATCTATTTGATTAAAAATATATAATATATATTTATGTGATAAAACTTGTTATTTAAAACTAATTATATATAAAGAGAGAGTAAATGGAAAATGAATGATTTCGAGCTTAATTGGCAAACGTCAGTAACAATCAGTTGATGTTTTGTTAGTTTTAATATAGAGATAATACTTGTTCATTAATGATGAAGATAAAAATTTGAGTGTAAATCGATTACGAAGATTTTAGAATTGTTAAAAATATTTTTACCTTTTTAGTTTAAATTATAGTACTCCGTACATAATAATTGGAACAGAAAATAAATAAATATAGAACCTTTTTGATCAGGTTTCAAACAGTTAATGAGTTAAATAATTAAAAATATTTAATCTAAAAGTTTGGGATTTTTAGGAACACTTTTATATTTTAACTGTTTAGCAATGGACACGATATATCATTCCTATTGAAACTGTCGGTATATATAATTGGCTTATGATTTGTGCACATTTAGTTATTAAGACTTTATATTATATTATTACATAGGTGAGCTGTAAACACTTTAACATTTGATGATTCATAAACTTTACAGTGTAATTCTTTATATATATTTATATATATACACCTTCTTATTATTGAAAGACTTACACTAACCAAAAACCACACCCACTTTACTACTACTTCCTACATTCTTTTGTTCTTCTTCTTCTTTCTAGTTTTTGAGCTAAACTACTTCTTGATCATTATCTAACTTGTAAACTCTTTTCCCTTACAATCGAGCAAACCATTAATTGATCATCACCTTCTAACCATTCGGTGACTATCATCAAGAACCACCACCACCTTCGGCCTCTAACATCATCATGAACCTCGGTTAACCACCTTTTCTCTCTACTCTCTCTCTTTTCTTCCTTCAAAAAACCACCACAATTACTTGCTATTACTACTACAATATTTTGTTTGATCAACAAACAATTTCCATTTTTAATTCTTCTCGTCAATCACCATATATCACTGTTTCTTTTATTTCTCTTGTTAACCGAACACCGACATCACCACTATTTTTATCATCATAGACAAACCCACAATACCTCCTCAAAGCCGTCACCATCGTCTGTAAACCACCATCACAAAACGTCACCCGTGGTGACCACCCTACAACCACCTTCGTTGGCATACCATCACGAAAACTCTCACCATTTTATCAAAACCCGCCACCTTTAATCCCTCATGACATGTATTCAAACTTATTTCCTGTTGTGTATCATCGCCACCGAAAACCACTATGTTCACCATAACAATCACCACTCTTGTAATTTGCAGCCGTATTGCAGTTGTTCACCCGACCCAAACACCATACGAACCATGGACAACCGTCATGAAATCACCACCCAACACCACCCTCACCATGACTACACCACCGGAGTCACTACTACCTTGAACCCATTTAAAACCGACTCCACCTTAAACCCATATAATTTTTCTTTATTTCCTTTCTGTTGCAATCGTATCACCAAAACCGCCAGGATTGGAACCCATTTGCTGCTGCTGTTACAGCTACCGATATACTGTTCTGGTTGCAGCTCCTTCTTGCTGCTGTTTTACAATCCAAAACAACCATCTATTGAAAACCACATCCACCCTCCTCCACACCCAACAACCCGTCACCTATTGTTTGCCATCATCGTGAATAACCCAACACAAACACCTTGACAATATACGCTGATTCTGTTTCTTTTCTGTTTAAACCATGAACCCTCACAAACGACCACCATTCATGCAATTGTTCCTGTTTCTTTTATTATAAATTGAAAAGATGATAAAGTGTTGATGAGCTTGGAGGATAACAGAATAAGTAATAATAATTGGTTGTAAAATTAATGGATGTGGCATAGTGGTCGACATATTCCCACTACAAGTAACCCCACTTGGTAAAAGTGAAAATAGAAAATGGTTAGAATGTTTGTTGATGATTAGATGATGAGTGAGTGGGGAGAATAATCGCAAATGGTAGGTGACCAGCTGATTGATTCCGAATCCAAAATTATGTCGAATAAAACACAATTCATTTTCTTTCTTGGGCCATTTTATTTATTATATGTGGACTTCCTAGTTGGGGTTATGAAATTTATTGGACTGCTCATCTAAAATCCACTTGTTTTATGAAGCCCAACACAATACCACTGCTACCCTGCGCTGCAGTTTCTATTTGAGTATCCATGATGAAACGAAAATATTGATAATGATATTATGACAAGGCTATGATGATTAAGATGGTGATGAAGTGATGTTATGATTATGGTGATAGTTGGAGATGATACAAGATAAACCATCAAAACATAATAAATAAGTAATCACATGAATGTAACACAATTACAGTCCTAGATTAATTAGAAAAACTAAGGTGGATCGATGGATTGGAGTGTTGTTGAGTATTCGGGAGGTCGCGGGTTCGAGTCCTGGCAGAGACAGTTTTATATTTTTTTGGAGCTTATACTCTTAAGGTAGTAAAATTATTATTATTATGATTATTTGCATTATTAGTATTATTATTAGAGAAATTATTATTATTATTATTAGTATTCATTAACATTAAAATTATCACTTTCAATAAAGTTATCATTACTATTAATATTATTATCATTATTAAAAACTATTATTAAGACTATCATTTTTTTTTTCTATCATTATTATTAAAAGTAACATTTTTATAAAAATTATTTTTTTATTAATATTACTCTAGATTACTATAACTAATATTTTGTAAGCAAAAGATTAAGTAGATAAAAATATGTATAATAACCATAACTTAAATATATAAACACTTTACTTAAATACACAAAATGAATATATAATAAAGTATATAATTTATTAATATAAAAATTATCACTAATAATAATATAATTATTGGTTCAATTATAATTATATGTATTGATGAAAATACAAATGATATAGGTTCGTGAATCCGAGGCTAACCCTGCATTGTTCAGTTGTTCAGTATAGTCATATGTATTTTTACTACAAAATACATTAGGTGAGTTTCATTTGCTCCCTTTTTAATTGCTTTTGCAATATATATATTTTTGGGCTGAGAATACATGCGTTACTTTTATAAATGTTTACGAAATAGACACAAGTACTTAAAAATATATTCTACGTTGAGTTGTACCACTGGCATACTTCCCTGTAGCTTGGTGACTACTATTTACATGTGGTTTTATAAACGTGAATCCTGTTGATAGATCTATCGGGCCTGACAACCCCAACCGGACTGGAAGACCAGTATTCAACGGTTGCACAGAACTTCGTTTCGGTGACTACACTTGGTATGGTGTAGAGAGATTTCATAATAAAGGGAATATGCGACGTGATTAAATGTTAAGTATGGTTACCAAGTGCTCAACCACTTAGAATGCTTTACATACACTTGCTAGTGTATTATGTTTATGATTATGAAATCTTGTGGTCTATTAATATATTGAAATAATTGATACGATAAACCTATGAACTCACCAACCTTTTGGTTGACACTTTTAAGCATGTTTATTCTCAGGTACAAATTAAGTCTTCCGCTGTGCATTTGCTCATTTTAAGGACATTACTTGGAGTCGATCATCGCAATGGGACCAAATGTTGATGACTTCGTCCAGATGGATTAGGACGGGTCATCACAGGTGGTATCAGAGCAATGGTCTTAGCGAACCAGGTCTTGCATTAGTGTGTCTAACTGATAGTTGTTTAGATGCATTAGTGAGTCTGGACTTCGACCGTGTATGCATGTCAAAAGTTTTGCTTATCATTTCTAGTCGGAAATCATCTGCTTATCATTCTTAGTCTAGACATGTCTTACTGCCTCTATTGCATAGATAATGTATAGATAAATTCATATCTTAGCATATCTGTTATTGTTACCTTTGTCTGACAGCTTCCGTAGATTTCTCCGTAACTTAAGGGATTTTAGTATTATATATGCATATGTAAATTATGTATTGCAGGGTACTAATCTACATCCTATAATCTATTTCTTATCGAAAATACATTAGCTGATCATACGAGATGAATCCCTCAACCAGTTCAATTCCTCGGATTCCGACAGCTATTCCGATATGGAGTTTCACCTAAGCTCCGAAAGCAGTGTCACCAGAATGAATCAACCAATCATCCATCCCCAATTCATCTGATGGGTTCGTAGTCGATTTAATCAATGGAGACGCGCAGAAGGCGGTCCCTTCCACTAACCGAATTCATCTCTTGATGAAGAACCTGAAGCACTTATCGGCGAACCTGTTCGTAACACCATTTTCACCCTCATTTCCTGAATATCTCGCCACGATTATATCATAACTCAGATTCTAAACCTTATTCATCCGCTCGTTCTGACTGACAATCATCCTGGAATAATAGAAGAGTCAACGAACTTCGCGCTCGAGTAGTCAATCTGGAGAATATGGTATAAAAATTTACCAGCTTCAGCAACATCATCGGCACCAACAGTACCATCAGTAACAACATCAGTACCGTCAACAATCCGTGCCTCAACATCTCATTCTATACCTCGAGTATAATCATCGTTCTACGTATCGTTCTACATCGATTATTGATGTTAAGCGAGGTGTATATAAAATAGTTATTAATTTTAGCAGGAAAAACTATTAAATACGATACAATTTTACACAAGATATTTATTTATTTATAGAATGGATATACTTAAACCTTGCTACAACACTTATAGGCAGTGTACCTAATCGTACAGTAGTGTAGTTTTTAGTAAGTCCGGTTCGTTCCACAGGGAAATCTTTAAACAAAGCTCAACGCTATATTAGTTTACTTTTATAAAAATACAAACATATATATAAGTAATATTATTATTATAAAGGGGGGTTTTTACCGTTTAAGGACCGGTTTGTCGATTTTAAGACTTTAGTCGCAGTTAAAACCTAATGTAAAATATTAAATAAATAAAAGACTTAATTTAAAGCGTAAAGTAAATAACGATAATGAAATTGCGAATAATAAAAGTGCGATAAAATAAAATTGCGATAATTAAAAAGTACGATAATTAAAAGTGCGATTAAATATAAAATAAAGGAAATTAAATATGAAATAAAAGAATTATGCTTATTTAAACTTCCGTAATCATGATGTTTGACGTGTTGATTTTAGTTTTATGCCCATGGGTTAATTGTCCTTTGTCCTGGATTATTTAATATGTCCGTCTGGTTTTTGTCCATAACAGTCCATCAGTCATAAATATAAAGTGCGAGTGTCCTCATCAAATTATTCTTATACCCGAAGTTAAATATTCCAACTAATTGGGGATTCGAATTGTAACAAGGTTTTAATACTTTGTTTAATGAATACACCAGGTTATCGACTGCGTATAAACCAAGGTTTTACTACTTTGTTAACAATTACACCAATTACCCTTGAATGTAATTTCACCCCTGTTTTAATTATTCTAGTGGCTATTAATCCATTCCCGTGTCCGGTTAAATGAACGATTATTCGTACATATAAATACCCCGCCCATCGTGTCCGATTGAGTGTATATGGTAATTTATAGGAACGCCCAATTGTAAATCTTTATATTAACATTAACAAACTTTCATTTAGTTAAACAAATATAAAGCCCATTAATAGCCCATAGTCTAATTTCCACAAGTGTCGTTCTTTTGTCCAAACCCCAATTATGGTACAAAACCCAATTACCCAATTTTAGTAATTAGCCCAACATCACGATTACTTCGTTTTAAATAAGCATAATAATAACTTAGCTACGAGACATTAATATAAAAAGGTTGAACATAACTTACAATGATTAAAAATAGCGTAGCATTACACGAACAAAATTTCGACTTATACCCTTACAACATTCGCTAACATACCCTTATTATTAGAATTAAAATTAAAATTAAAATATAAATTATATATATATATATATATATAAATTTTACGTATGATAAGAGAAGAAAAAGATGATGGTTTTTGATCAGAATTCGGTTGGCTTTATAGGCAGTTTTCAAATTTAGGGCTCCGCGACTCGCGGCAAAAGCCTCTTCAAACTCCGCGAGTCGCGGAGATTAAAATTACAGCTCACATCCTTTGGAGTCTTTCTTGCCGACGGATTTTATATATAAATATAAAATATAAATAATTAATATAATTATTTATATATTATATTATATTCTTGTGCATAGTAGACTTGTAATTTTTAGTCCGTTGCGTCGAGCGTTAAGAGTTGACTCTGGTCCCGGTTCCGGATTTTCGAACGTCCTTGCGTACAATTTTATATTTTGTACTTTGCGTTTTGAATCTTGTACTCTTGTAATTTCGAGACGTTTCTTATCAATAATTGGAACCTCTTTGATTGTCTTTTGTTCTTTTGAGCTTTTTGGTCGTTTGCGTCTTCAATTCGTCGAATCTGTCTTTTGTCTTCACCTTTTATTATTTAAACGAATATCACTTGTAAATAGAACAATTGCAACTAAAAGCTTGTCTTTCTTGAGGAATAATGCTATGAAATATATGTTCGTTTTTAGCATTATCAAATATTCCCACACTTGAGCGTTGCTTGTCCTCAAGCAATATCGTCTTGTAATACTAGAATCACTTCTTTATTCTTCACACTTTGTACATCAGTGATTTCTATACGGCGGTATAAACAATGGTAGTAACGATATGGTTTACAGTCCCACATGACTATAAAAATTTAGATCCATTAAGGAAATTGGATCTTTATGAAAACATTTGATCTTTTGAAAATTAAATCTAGTTTTTACCCTAGATAAGTTTTCCGGAATAACCCTTTACCGGTGTTTGCAAAATATTTTTGTGGGTTTGGTGGGTTTCAGATTTGAAAATTTTAGCTCAAAACTTACGGTTTTGTGTCACCCACTTGCTAACCTTGTATTTGGAAAGCAACACGTCCAGTTTACTTGTCCCGTATATTACCTTTCGGTAAACTACCGTCCGGTTGAAAGGAAAGCGTTGAACAAGCAACTGTTAAGGCAATGTCCCGTGACATGCTTTTGATTATGGTCTATAACGTGTCGGACGCAATTACTATCCTTGGTAGGAGCAATAGTAAAGCTCACCCTTATAATTTTTCGGCCTGGCACAAGGTCCTGTCTTTGACCATGCTATGCAACCACCGTTCTTACGGTTGACACCCGATTTAGTTCAGGTGACCTAATGAATTCCAGGTGAATTCCTAGGATTTTACGTTCAATGGTAATGAACGCATTGAAAATAGGGTTTTCAGAAAACAAATCGGTTTATAATTTTGATCAAAATATTTTCTCGTTTAAGCTCGAGTTTAGATATCATCGAATTCCATGAGTTTGTAATTCTCAATCTTTAAGGTCAATCTCTAGGATTGAGTAATATCAGTCTTAAAAGCTGATTTTTAATCTTTAAGGAGATTATCCTTTCTGGGGATCTGATTCATTAGTCTTATCCAGCTAATTTGCATGGTGCCCCCCCCATTGTACGAGATAAATCCTTCTCATGGTTAGGATAAATCTGACCACTTGGCGACCCTGTTTAATGCTGAGGTCCGTGGATTTCCTGCTGATTTTAGTGATGACTTTTCTAGATTTTTCGTCAACCTACAGCTGGTCTGGACGACAACTTCATGACCTAAATCAAGAAGCGCGTGTCTTTTTCGGAAGACTTTACTTCCTTTTAATGATGGAATTGATTCATCGTGTAGATCCATCTCTTCTTTTCTTTCATCGGGTAAAACAGTTTAGTTTAGTCCAAAGCAAAAGTATTTTCAGTTATTTGTTACAGATATATGTGACATATGTTTAAAATAACTTGGTAAATTTTCCCACACTTGGCTTTTATTTTCCTTTTTATCGTCCTCTATTCCATTTTAAATGAATTTTAACATTTTAGTTTGTTTCTTAATTTATGTCCTTTCCGAGGTAACAATAATTTCGGTATTAAAACCTAGTTTTATCGTTCATAAATATGTATAAACATGATTTTGAATTCATTTAATTGAAAATATTGAAAAATTTTACTAGAATTGGGTAGTCAGTATATAAGACTAGGGTTGTTCTTTTTTATCAGAGAGCACTAGATTCTAATACAACTACTGCTTTACTAGTATTTTTAATGGTAACCGAGTAAAATCCGAAAGAATTTAACCCCTTCCCACACTTAAGATCTTGCAATGCCCTCATTTGCAAGAAATCAGTAACAATTTAAATTATTGAGGGTGATTTGTGTGAAAATGATTAAATTTTACCAAAGTTTCCAAATATATTGGCGTTTGTTTGCTGAATGATAAATGGTGCACATCATTTGTTCATTCCGTCTTGTTGTTATTTCACATATATTTTGCATCTTGTCGTCAAAATTAGTTGCTTTTGCTGAACTTAATGCCAGTCTTTGAAAATGCGTTGTTTTACCCTGTTGTGTACATAAGATAAACTGCAAACATATATACATATTTTTGAAGTTTGGTATATTACCCCACATTCAAAAAAAAATTATTAAAATCTAAGAATAAAAGTTAGATAATTATAAAAATGATTACAATATTAACAAAAATATTAAATGTATCAATAATTACAAATTACAAAATAAAAAAAAATAATAAGTAAACTAAGGATGATATTGGTACCAATAGGGGTTCCAGGCATAACCATAAGTGCTATAGAATGCTTCGGCAGGGTCATACGTAGGATATGGTGGCTGCATCTCTATAGAACAAGGAGGGAAGATGGGTTTCGGTGTAGGAATATAGTTTCTACCTATATGTTGGCAATGAGCTATGATTTGGTTCTGATGAACTTGCCAATCTTCAAATGCTCTCTGTCTAGCATTTTCGTATTCCTGAGAAGCTATAAACCTATGCATTTCTTGCATCTCATTCCCCCCTCCTACATTACCTTGCTGCTGGTTTCTCTCCACCTGTGGATGTCTACCATGGTATCGTACTGCGGCGTTATTTCGCCTCTTCAAAACTTTTGCACCATGGTATACATTTAAACCTATAGTATCGCGGGGTTCCGGCTCTTCTAGTAATAATCCCCCCCGACTTATATCCACACCGAGATATTCACCAATCAAAGTAATAAAAATACCACCTCCTATTATGCTATGTGGTCGCATCCCCCGAACCATAGCTGATAAATAATAACCCACACAATATGGTATATTTACAGCGCTTTGTGGGTCTCGAATACACATATGGTAAAACAAATCCTGTTCATTTACTTTTTCCTTGTTTTTACCCCTTTGTGTAATCGAATTAGCTAAAAACCTATGTATCACTCTTAATTCGGCTCTATCTATATCCAAATAAGAGTAATTTCCCCCTTTGAAACGGTGATGGCTTGTCATTTGACTCCACACACCGTGTGTATCAAAATTTTCATCTATCTTTCTACCGTTTAGTATCAATCCTCTACAATCGGCAGACGCTAACTCCTCAGGCGTATATATACGTAAAGCCTGAGCCATGTCCAGTAAAGACATGTGGCGCATCGAACCGCCTAACAAAAATCTAATAAAAGAACGATCGGTTAAACTAGCTACCCGATCATTCAACTCTATACTACATAACAATTCTTCACACCATACTTTATATACAGGTCTACGTATGGTGAATAAACATACCCAGTCATTAAAAGAAGAATTACCATACCTCTGTACAAGTAATTCCCTAATTGGCCCGGCCAATTCTACAGCTTCTAAGGGTCCCCATTCTATGACCCTCGGTACCTCAACAACCTTAGAATGAAGAGTATGAAAACCCCGTTAATATTTTGGATAATCTATCCAAAGTCTGTCAAATCTCAGGTTCGGGTGCAACTCTTCCAAGTGCATATCGGAAAAGGTCATGACTGGATGAGGTACATCCTGCTTGTAGTAGTTATCCACCTCCTGTTGTTCCAAATTCTCAGCAGGAGCATTGCGGGCTTGGGATGATGATTCACCCCTTTCATTCTGCAAAACACATCAAACACAATTTTTGTGCATCCAAATATGCATTAGTGTCAGCAAAATCATCAATCAAAATAATTACAATGACATTATCAATTTATATCAAACTTAAGCTCATTTTCACATTTTTATCAAATCTACACTTTTTCAAATAAGCATATACGAAAATGTTCGCCAAGTTCATAAGCATTCAACTTAAATAACATGTCAAAATAATCATTACTAGCAATTAAACAAGTCTCAAATGGCATTATCTTTCAAAAATCAAGTTCATGAATTTTAGACTTGAAAAAGTCCACTTTAATTCTCAAAATCATGTTTAGGCTCAAAGTTTGGATCATTTAACTACCTAAACATGTTACACTACTTAATTTAGCAACAATTCATGACAAAAATCGGCCATAACCTGTTTATATCAAAAAGCCCCAAATTTGCTCAAGAACACAAACCCTAGATTATTCAAAATTTGAAGTTTAAGGCTTCTAATCATGTTAAACAGCATCAATCTAGGTTATACAAGCATAATACATAAACAATTTAAGCTTAATTACACTAAAAAGCATCAAAATCAAATTGGGGAAAAAATAGCTCAAGAACATCAAATTTCGGATTAAATGGTGTTTAGGTGTAGAAATTTATCGTTTTTCTTGAGTAATTCTTAGATAGCATCCTTCTCAACATGATTTTAGCAAAAAATTTGGTGATTAACGGTTAAAAATTGTGATTTTGGGGGGTTTTTTTCGTGTTTTTGCGGAGTGTTTTTCGCAGGTTTTTATTGTTTTGGGGTTGGGACTGATCTGTTCCAGCTCTTTATTTTTTTCTGATTTTTCATCCGTCCGCGAGTCGCGGCGAAATGCACTTCAAACTCCGCGACTAGCGGAGTTTGTTTGTTTTTTTTTTTTTTATAATCATTAACTTTTGAAAACAATTAAGAAATTAATTTTAAAATTTTGTTTCCCTTGTTATTTAGGACGAGGTCGTTTCGGATCGATGTCCTAGTCCGTCTCTCGACAAAATTTTAAAATTTGTCTTTTTGTAGCGATTGTTTTAAAAGCTAAGATTTTTGGGTTTTTTCAATGTTTTTGGCATACTCTAATTCAATAAGATTAAAAATAATGATAATAAAAGTTCTCGTCCCTTCCTTCGGGTAAAGCAATTTCGGTTCAAAGACCTAGTCTTCAACTTACGACGAATTTTAAAAATCATATTCTTAACTTAATGAGATAAAGTAAATTTTTATTTTTAAATTCACACAACTTAAATATAAAATTCAAAATTAATATTAAAAATTCACACCAAACTCAAAATTTAAAATGCATAAAATTAAAATTTTATATTTTAAAAATTAAAAATTCACACCAAACTTAAAATTTGAAATGCATAAAATTAAAAATTTATATTTTAAAAATTCACACCAAACTTAATTTAAAAATTCATAAATTCATATCAAACTTATATTAATTTTTCAAATATTTTAAATATATTGTTTTTACAAAGTTTACAATATTAATTTAAGATTTAAATATTAATTTTAAAAACATGGTAAAAATAAATTTAAAAATCTTTTTGTCTTTTTATCCCACTTTAATCAATCAAATATTATCAAAAATATGCGCCCCTCTTTTCGGTAAAGTAATTTCGGTTCCAAGACCTAATTTAACTCATGACGAATTTTTGAAATATTTTGGGTTGATTGTTTAAAGATATTTATACCTTATAATAAACGTTAAATTTCGCAGTGATGTAATAAATTTTTGAATGATATCAATAATTTCGGTCGCCAAACCTAATTTTATTCAATATCAATTTAATACTTTTTAGCGAACAAATTAGCGTTTATTATCAAAAGGTTAAAAATAAAAATAAAAATAAAAACTGTACAGACATACCTGTGGAATAGATTTCTTAGTTATATGATCTATCCCATTCATAAGATAGTCGGTTTAATTGATTTTCCATGGCTACATAGGCGTAACCTCGAGCATTCAGTATCTTTTCTTCTAAACATATGAACGGTCCGTCTCTGCATAAAGTAACAAATTCGGTATTTGAATAGGTTTGATTATTTGAACATTTACCTCCATGTGACCATTTTCCGCATTTGTGACATCTTTCTAGGTGTCGTGCTCTTCTTTTCGCTGCGGATTTTGATTTTCCTTTACCAAATTGTAACTTATTATCTTCGCATCTGGATTCTTTTCTAACTCCGTCCATTCTTTCTCTGATTACTGATACTATCTCACTCGGTAGTATGTCATTATTACGTTTAGTGATCAAAGCATGTAGCATTAGACCATGGTTTAGTTCACAGGCAGTCTTCATTTCGTAAAAACCTAAAAAAATAAAAATTCAGAATGGGGGGAGAAGACTAGTTCTTTAGGTTCTGCTAGGGAAAGACCATTCGGGTTCCATTTTCGAGAACTACACGAAAACAGACAATCTAACTCTAACAGAAATACATATTATCCTTTAAAGACTTGATTCTCCCCACACTTAGTTAGCTGTGGTGTCGAAATTGTGATTAACTTCGTTGTCGACTTCCATCGGACCATGTATGTAATGTTTAACTCTGTGACCATTAACTTTAAATTCTATCCCATTTGAATTTATTAATTCTATCATTCCGTATGGGAAAACTCTTTTGACTATGAATGGTCCAGACCATCTTGATTTCAATTTTCCAGGAAATAGCTTGAATCGTGAATTGAAAAGAAGAACTCTGTCTCCTTCTTTAAATTCTTTTGAACTTTTGATTTTTTTATCATGCCATTTCTTCGTTCTTTCTTTATAGATTAACGAATTTTCGTATGCTTCATGTCTTAATTCTTCTAATTCGTTTAGTTGACTTAATCGTAGACGTCCAGCTTCATGTAAATCAAGATTACATGTTTTCAAAGCCCAAAATGCTTTGTGTTCAATTTCTACTGGAAGATGACATGCTTTTCCATAAACAAGTCTAAAAGGTGTGGTTCCAATTGGAGTTTTGTAGGCTGTTCTAAAAGCCCAGAGTGCATCCTCCAATTTAATGGACCATTCCTTCGGATTTGATCCTACGGTTTTCTCTAGAATACGTTTTAAAGCTCGGTTGGTATTTTCAACTTGTCCACTTGTTTGTGGATGATATGCGGTGGAGATTTTATGAGTTACTCCATATCTTTTAAGAACTTTCTCAAGTTGATTATTACAGAAATGAGTACCCCGATCACTTATTAAAGCTTTCGGTGTTCCAAACCTTGCAAAAAGACGTTTTAAAAAGTTGACTACAACTCGTGCATCGTTAGTTGGGAGAGCTTGTGCTTTCGCCCATTTAGATACATAATCAATGGCTACGAGTATATATAGATTATTATGAGATTTTGGAAATGGACCCATAAAGTCAATACCCCAAATGTCAAATACTTCACATACTTGGATGACATTTTGTGGCATTTCATCACGTTGACTTATTTTTCCGGTCCTTTGACAAGCATCACAGGATTTGCAAAGAAGGTGTGCGTCTTTGTAAATTGTAGGCCAATAGAATCCAGCTTCATAAACTTTTCTTGCTGTTAGTTGAGGCCCATAATGCCCTCCTGTTGGTCCTGTGTGACAATGGTTTAAAATTTTACTAGCTTCATCTCCAAATACACATCGGCGTATTATTCCATCGGGACAACTTTTAAACAGATGTGGATCTTCCCAGAAATAGTGTTTTATATCACTGAAGAATTTCTTTCGTCTTTGGTACGATAATCCTTTTTCAAGGAATCCACAAACTAAGTAGTTTGCATAGTCTGCAAACCATGGAATTTCTTTATAATCTATCTTCAATAGATATTCATCAGGAAAGTTGTCTTGTATGGCTGATTCATTCAGAACTTCTAATTCGGGATTTTCAAGACGAGAAAGATGATCAGCGGCGAGATTTTCTGCTCCTTTTTTATCTCGGATTTCAATATCAAACTCTTGTAAGAGTAAGATCCAACGGATTAATCTTGGTTTAGCATCTTGTTTTGAAAATAGGTATCTAAGAGCAGAATGGTCGGTATAGACCACCGTTTTTGCTAGAACGAGATATGATCGAAATTTGTCAAAAGCAAAGACAATAGCAAGGAGTTCTTTTTCAGTAGTTGTATAGTTCGTTTGTGCTCCTTGTAACGTCTTGCTAGCATAATATATAGGTTGAAATCGTTTTTCAATCCTTTGTCCTAAAACGGCTCCCATTGCAAAATCACTTGCATCGCACATTAGTTCAAATGGTAGATTCCAATTTGGTGTTATCATGATCGGTGCATTAGTGAGTTTCTCTTTAAGAATATTAAAAGATTTGATACACTCATCTGAAAAGATGAATGGAGCATCCTTTTCTAGGAGTTTATTCATAGGAGTGGCAATTTTAGAAAAATCTTTTATAAAACGTCGGTAAAAACCGGCATGCACTAGGAAACTCCTAACTCCTCTAACATTGGTGGGATGTGGAAGTTTAGGAATTACATCTACTTTAGCTCTATCCACTTCAATTCCTTCTTTTGAAATTTTATGTCCAAGAACGATGCCTTCTTTAACCATGAAATGGCATTTCTCCCAATTAAGTACTAGATTTGATTTTTCGCATCTAATTAGCATTCGTTCCAGATTAACTAGACATGATTTAAATGTATCACCGAAGACTGAAAAGTCATCCATGAAAACTTCCATGCATTCTTCTATCATGTCGTGAAAAATCGCCATCATACACCTTTGAAAGGTTGCAGGGGCGTTGCAAAGTCCAAATGGCATGCGTTTGTAAGCAAAAGTACCATAAGGGCACGTGAATGTGGTTTTCTCTTGGTCTTCGGGTGCTATTGGAATTTGAAAATATCCAGAAAATCCATCTAGAAAACAATAGTAACTATTTCCGGCTAATCTCTCCAACATTTGATCTATGAAAGGTAAGGGAAAGTGATCTTTTCTGGTGGCGTCATTTAATTTTCTATAATCAATACATACACGCCATCCTGTTACAGTCCTAGTAGGAATAAGCTCATTTTTCTCATTTGTAATGACAGTCATGCCACCCTTCTTAGGTACGCATTGAACTGGGCTTACCCATGGACTATCAGAAATTGGATAAATTAAACCTGCATCTAGCAGTTTAATTATTTCCTTCTTAACAACATCTTGCATATTAGGATTTAGTCTTCGTTGGCGTTGCACATACGTTTTATGACCTTCTTCCATAAGGATTTTATGTGTGCAATACGAAGGACTTATTCCTTTAATATCATGAATCTTCCATGCAATGGCTGGTTTATGAGCTTTCAACACAGAAATGAGTTGTGATTTCTCATTTTCAGTAAGAGAAGACGATATTATTACAGGTAATTCAGATTCACCATGTAAATAAGCATATTCCAAATGGGTTGGAAGTGGCTTTAACTCTAATTTCGGAGGTTCTTCTATCGATGATTTATATCGATATCTGTCTTCTTCTTTTAGCATTTGAATTTCTTCTGTTGTTGGTTCATATCCATTAGCTATAAGTGTAGCTAACATTTCAGCTTCATCAATTTGTTCATTACCTTCTCCTAAAGAACATTCTCCTGTTCCTTGTAATTCTGGAAATTCTTCTAATAATTCTGCATGTGCATCTATAGTTTGAATATAATAACATGTATCATCTGCAGATTGTGGTTGTTGCATTGCTCTATCAACTGAAAAGGTAACACTCTCATCCTCTATACTTAGGGTCAGTTTCTTACCGAACACGTCTATCATTGCTTTAGCCGTGTTTAAGAATGGTCTTCCTAATATGAGAGGAACTTGAGAATCTTCTTCCATGTCCAAAACAACAAAATCTACTGGAAATACTAAAGTACCAACTTTAACTAGCATGTTCTCCATTATCCCTCTAGGATATTTTATTGATCTATCGGCTAGTTGTATGCTTATTCTGGTTGGTTTCAATTCTCCAAGGTCTAATTTAGCGTATAGTGAATACGGCATTAGATATATAACATAACCTGTTTATAAAATCATTCTCTCGATATATAACATTCATATCAACTGGTGGCATTTATCATGTCCACATAATTCAATGGTGGCAATTATCATGTCCACATAATTCAATGGTGGCAATTATCATGTCCACATAATTCAATAATAATCCGCAGAACTTCTGTCTGTATAATAATTCATTCAAGAAATGTTTTGCTTGTGTCTATCTCGTCAAACATTTATAAAAGCATTTCATGTATTCGCAGTTCAAAATATATTTCAAAAGTATTTAATAAAGCAATTGTAAAAACAGCGTATGTATTCTCAGTCCCAAAAATGTAAAGAGTAAAAGGGAGCAAATGAACTCACCCTACAATATTTTGTAGTAAAAATATTCATACGACGAAACTGAACAATGCAGGTTGGCCTCGGATTCACGAACCTATATCAAGTATATAGGTTAACAAATATAATTGTAACCTAATAACTTATATATTATTATTAATTGTTATTTTAGTAATTTTTATGTTTCATTAATAACTTTATTAATAAAGATAATACTAATAATTAAAATGATAATAATAATAATATTAAAAATTATACTTTTAACAATAATGATAACTCTAACAATAATAATAATTGATAGTTTTAATAATAATAAAATTGATAATTTTAATAAAAAAATACTTTTAATAATAATAATTCATTTAATCATGCCTTACTTATAATTATATTCATAACCAAATCTTATATTATCTTAATCATAATCTATATTATTTTCATATCTTAAACATCTTTTAAATCATAGGCTTAACACTAATTTCCTTAATCTTAATTTTTTGATAATAATAATAATAATAATAATAATAATAATAATAATAATAATATGAATAATAATAATAATAATAATAATAATAATTATTATTATTATTATTATTATTATTATTATTATTATTATTATTATTATTATTATTATTATTATTATAGTTATCATTCTTATATTAGTAATCATAATAAATAATAATAATAACAATCATAATAATAATAATATTGATAAGACTAATAAAAATGATAAGATTTATACCCTCAAGTATCATTATCGTATATCGTCATTGTTATCATTATCACCATTAACATCATGCCATCATCATCATCATCATCATCATCAAATCATAATCGTCTAATCATCATCATCACCTAATCATTTTCATTTAAACACGACCATAACATCTCATCTTCATGGTCACGATTATTTTTGCATCATAATCATAATCATTGTTCATTATCACTTAATGTTACCATTATCAATCCATTATCTAATCATGATTCATCATACCCACTGAAATCTCATCATGTATCACCATCTATCATCATCATCTTATGATATCATAAATTAAGGAAGAGTTTTGGTTTTTGTTCATGGGTCGGCAGAAACAGAAAAGACATAATTATCGTGCAGTCTTCATAGATCACGGCCCAAATGTGTGTACACGGTCCAAGTAACAATCAATGGGTGCCCGAACCAGTTCAAACGAGGGAAAAAAAATAATATAGCTAATCGTCCTTTTATAAACTTCCTTGTGTATCCTCCAGTCCCACTTATTAGTTTATTAGACCCACTTCCATCAACTAGACTAAACAAATTCGATGTACAGATACATCCATGAAACAGCAGGGAAACAAGGATGATGGTGGTTATCGTGGCCCATCAAGAAAGAAAATAAATACTACGTATGTTAAATGGATCACGGTAATCTTCCCACTTGTTTTAACTTTATTGAATTAGAACTCCCTATGTCACCCACTACTGAAAATGTAATAGTGAGTGGGGTATCTCTTTATGAGTTTATTGGCCAACACATAAAAATAATAGTAGCAAAACAGACGTGACCTTGGGTTCAGTTTTAGAGTAATTCGACATTTGCAGGTTTCTTCACCATGTCATCTAACTTCATTAATCATCCTTCTGTATCATTATCAATAACCCATTTTATTTCATCACCGTAACTTCATTTATTTGAATCGTTTATTATCATAATATAATTATTATGATTATCATCTTATTCATCGCTATCAAGAGTATCATCTTCATCGTCGACATCCATGGCTCGGAAAGCAACAATAGTAATAAGTGTAGCATTAAGGCTGTAGCGGCTTGTGATTGTTGTTTTGGGTGGCGAAGGTGTCGTTTGAAACAATAAATCAGAAAGAGTACTCCAGACTGCTATTCGTGCAGCAACAGTAATGAAGACGTGCAGTTTGTAATAATTGTGGTGGTTTGATCAATAAACATGGTGACGGTTTTAAATGGTGGTGATATGGTGAGGGTATTGGGTGGTGTTGGAAGGTTCACAATGGTGGTTATGGGTTAATGAAAATTGTGTTCAATGATGGTAATGGGTTTCACGATTTAGAAGTGGTGGTGGTGTTCAACGGCAACCGAGAAAAGAAAAGTAGCAGTAGCATAGTAGATTGTGGAGGTGGTTTGAGAATAACAAAAAAAATATATATCTAGCAAGATGCAGAAGAATCAAAAATCCGAAGGTAATGGAGGTGGGAATAGTTTAAAAGAAGGTTTGTTGTTAATCACCAAAAGAAATAGAATCCACAGAAGGGTTGTTGATCGATCAAACCCATATCAATGTTAATGAGACGATGTTCTTAGGTGGTGTACGAATGTGTGGTGTACGGTCAGAAGTATAGCCGCAACATTTGATGGGTGCAAGAAGGTGATGAATATGAGGTGTTGTATTGATAGTGAGAGCGGTGAAAGCTCGATGGTTGTAGTTTCTTAAGGGTGTTTGATCGTCGAGTAAGAAGTAGAGAAATAAATCAAAGATGGGTCAGTAAAAAGATGACCATTTTTATTTGTAAGATGCGTGAGTTGGAAAGTGAATAAAGGATAACAGAAATTCTAAATTTGTAAATTGCAAAGTTTATCAATCAAGCATAGTATGATTCAATCTACGTAAAAACATAAAGCAATTGCATTGTTTTCACTTTTTAAAAGAATCCATTGTTTATTAGATAATAAAAACGTGTATATATCATATATAATAATTTGATCCGTATATAATAGTTTGCATTAGTTAAATAAGATGGAATATACACATTCAAACAAAATTTTAAACAGTATCATTCATTTAATGATAACTTCAACTTTTAAAAAGGGTACAGTGTAGCCAATTACATATATTGATATTTCAGTTAAAATCCAAACTTTGAAAAAGTAAAACAATAATCTCATAGATTCTTGTTTGTTTTGGGTGATTAAAGAAAGTGGAAAGAAGGTGGGGTTTTGAGTAAAATGTGAACAAATCTATAAAACCATAATATGTATGGGAGATGAATTTTTACTATCATTTTCTAAATTAACGTAATTTCATATAACATAATATCTTCAAATCGAAAGGTATGGTATACTAAGGAAACATGATAAGTGACATTCGTGTATGTAATAAAAATTGAACATAATATGTATATCTATATAAAGAGACTAGCATGATACATGTGTTCATAAGTAAAAAATATATATTTTGTCATAACATACAAGAATGGTATATGTGAATACTCCATCCATATATATATTGTGATGTGAAAAGAAGCAACATAGTAATTTAATTACGGACCTTCGTTTATTATTAAATTTTAATAATTTCATATTTTAACTTGATTAATACCAATCGAATGACAATTGAGTGTTACAGGTGTTTGCTAATTAGATTCGAAATCACAACCTATATATTTAATATTCTTTATTTTTATATATTGATATACTTTAAATAATAATTATCATAATATCATATTTTTATTTTTGTTTCACATAATTACTTTTAATAACAACATATAATATTTCAAATTATATTTTCAACTACCATTTATATATATAAATATATATATATATATATATATATATATATATATATATATATATATATATACACACATACCTATTTATAATTTATCGTCGTGAATCGTCGAAACTGGTCGAGGTTAAATTGGATGCATGAAACAGTTCAATATTTTTTTGATGCAACATAACGGACTTTGCTTATCGTGTCAAAAATATTAAATCGTATCGAGAGTTTGATTTAAAATTAGTCGAAATTTTCCGGCTCACTACAGCACGGGTATAGCCACACTTTGTGCGCCTATACCATCTGATGCGAGTTTCGTATACTTGCATAAGGGTCCGGTACATTCTAGAAGAATGTATGGTATAATCAATTCGGATTCTTTTCCTTAAATAATGAAAGTTAGTTGGGTAAGATTGCATTTAATTAGGAAGAGATTCTACCGAAACCCTAGTTCATGAGCCTATAAATACATAGCTCATAAACCCTAATACAGATTCATTCGGTTACTCATACGTAAACCACAGCATACAAATCTCCGTCGTACGAATAAAGCTTCTTACAATCTTAAAGACTTTCAGGTATGTCTCGAACTATAAAACCTTCATGTCTTTAGGCCACTCCACCTCGTATGCTAGGTTGTTGGTGGACTCTCAAATCGGCCACCCTATCGGAATCGAAATGATACTGATATGGGTTATCCATGACTAAGTGTCGGAGGTTCGAATGTTGTTAGTCATTAAACCCCTTTATGCACTCAAGCATAGGTTCACCTTGACCCCGTGAAAATATGCTTGATCATTTGGTGCCATCCGTGGGACCGGTTACATGAGAAAATAAGAAGGAAATTCATAATGAATCTAATTCATTTTTCTGTTTTCAATAAATATTTTTTGTTCATACTAATCGGTCAATTTCAGGTAATTCACCTAATTCAGATCAATGGCGGGCAACAAAGGTTTGAAGCTGACTTTTCAGACATTTACAGGTCAACGAACACCTACACAAACATCATAATAGGCATCTGTGGTAGAAGGGAAAAAGGTGTCAAAACCTCCTTCGACAGAAGCTATCCTAACGGGGCCGACAGGCGCCGTGACTGAAAAACAGTTCCTCCAAGCACGGCAGGGACAGAAAGTGAACGGCTGCAGAGTGATGGGGAATATACGCCCCCAGCAGTAGAAACTAGCTATATACGTTTCAAAGAAACGAAAACGGGGCGCATGAAGTCTCCGGAAAAAATAAGTTTCGGATCTCCAGCCAGCACTGACTATATATGTTTTAAAGAAACAGAGGATGTGTATGAATCTCCGCCAAGTGGTGTCAAGCTAATAGCAAAAACTACGTATGTAGGAACAATCCTAATTATCACAACGGTGGAACCGGAAACTCAAACTTTGAGGGTTACCCCGGCAAGCGCGCAAGAAGAAATTAGAAGATTGGGTTTGAGAAACCTAGATGGTTCGTATATTACAGTAGCGCCGCTACAAGCGAAGATGACCTATGCACCACCCCAACCAAATGTAGGTGGGTTAATGCGAACTCAACACTAGGGTGATGAGGGGAGTGCGCCTTATAATCCGCTGGAACCAAGCAGCTCGAATAATTTTATTTCACAATTGCAGCAAGTTGCACCTCCACATTTAGCGCAAGCACTCAATGAGCTAGCGCGATTTCAGGAGTTTATGCAAAACTGGTTTGCAGTAATGCAAGGGCATAAAGCAAGGCAATCTTTAGAGGTGGCTCCAACTACAGAAAAGTTCGCCACACACATAGCAAATCATCCATTTCCTTAAGCACCTGTAATACCATTAACATTAGGAAGCTATGATGGGTGGTTTGATCCTGATGACTTCCTACAAAGTTTTGAGGGAACGGCAAGAACCTACAATTGGGGAGACGCCATAGCATGTCACATACTGCCAATTGTGCTGTAAGGAGTGGCGAGGGATTGGTTCAACAATTTAACTCCAAGAAGCATAACAGGTTATGCAGATTTAAGATCTCGATTTCTACTTAATTTTCATAGTCTGTGTGCACGAAGAAGAACGCACGTGGAATGCCAGGACATAAAGCAAAAACCCAAAGAATCTTTGGGTGAGATTATTGATAGGTACACAAAGGAAGTGGCTAAAATACCAGATCTACCAGAAAGCCAAATGGTGTCAAAATTTATACACTGCCTTGATACAGAAAAGCACCTGTCTTTGTGGCAGAGGTTGCGAAGGAAAGTTCAACAAACATTTTCAAAAGCAATAAAGGAAGCACATGATTACATGCGAGCGCAAGAAGATATAACGCAAAATTGCGAAAAAAGCTATCGGGGCAGGAAAAATGATGATGATCATCATCGCGATCAGGGCAAGAGCTCTGGGTCTGCAAAGAGATATAATAATAATAGCCCTCTCAAAGGCGGAAGTTACAACAATAACAATAAGTACCGACAGTACAACAACAGCAGAGGAGGTGGCAATTACAGAAGCAAGAGCGTCCACGACGATAATTATGCAATCATAAAAGACCTCAGTAAAACACCTAAGGAGATATTGGCAACTGAGTCAGTGTGTAAAACATTCGAAGCTCTAGCACCACTGCCCGATTATGCAAAAAAGGACAAAACCAAATTTTGTGACTTTCATGACGATTTTGGTCACGAAACTAATAAGTGCATGCAGTTAATCGAGAAGGTGGTTGCAGAACTGAAAAGGGGAAAGTTGCAGCATTTAAAGAAATCGGCTAAAACAGAAGGCAATAGGTCAAGACATGAAAAAGAATACCAGTGGAAAAAGAAAAGCGAATCAAAAGCAAGAGAAGCAAAAAAAACCATAAATATGGTAACAAGTGAGAGCGTAAGGACAGAAATGAAAGAAGTCAAAGAGTGGAACAAAGTAAAAATCTCATTCAAAACAAGCGAAAAGGAGTGGTTCAACAAACCTGTGATAGTTAAAGGATACATCAAAAGTTGCAACCAGAAACTTAAGGGGTTGTGTGTAGACACTGGTTGCGGTATAGATATAATGTATGAACATTGCTACATGTCGATGCCTATGTCAGTTAAGTCGCAGCTTAAAAAGAAAGAAGTTACTTTGTTTGGTTTTGCTGGTGAAATGGTCCCGTCATTAGGAACGATTAAAGTTAGGTTAGAACTACGAGACAACACAAATGATAAAAAGAGAAGGGATGTTGAGATTGAATTCGCTGTAGTCAAATCGAGAGCTGAGCACAATGCACTATTAAGCAGGGACACCTTGCAGAAGCTAGGTGCCATACCATCCACAATACATGGCTTGTTAAAATTCCCAACAAAATGGGGAGTCGCAACTATAAAATCAGAAGTGGATAGGAAAGAAAGAGCGAGAGAAAAAGGCATAAGGCGGAGACGCAAAGATGCAGAGTCAAGCAAACAGCGAATGGCTCAGATAATCAAAGAAATGCTATGCTCACAGGTACACAAATATTTTAATTCGATATTTGATGTTGCAAGTTTTTAGGAAAAATAAAAGCTCCAATTTGCTTTTCAATAAAGGTTACTTATTCTAAAAAGTGTAAACAATTAAGATAGGCGCTTAATTACGTAATGTGGGGGCATAAAACTGCCTTGTAATTGCCTGTCTTCAAGATATTATATACTATTATAAGATGCAGGGTTTGGAAAATCTTAGAAAAAGTGTTAAAATGAACAAGGATATCAAAAGAAAACGTAGAAAAAAGATCCGCACCCGCATCATGGGTTTAGCGAAGAACCGCAATCCAAGGAACAAGAAAGAAACAGCACATGCGAGGGTATAAGATTACCTAATACCAAAGAAGGACAGCTTGTGATGCACATGCAAAATGCAGGGGTGCGCGCACATATAAAGCTAAAAAACAGCTTGCACACAACGTCAAAAAACAGTACAGCTGTAAAGAACGATCCGCCCAAAGAGCTTGCTATAAAGCAAAGCGTGCGCACCCGAAGATCTACTGACATCATTCAAACATGGTTGTCAGGAAGAGGAGGTTCATGGCGTTTAAAACAACGACAATCAAGTGATTGGTGGGATAAACACCATACCAACGAAAAACCTCTGAAGATTGTTCTTGAAAAGATTGAGGCAAGTGAAAGAGAGTCTAGAGGAAAAATGCCACGAAAGCAACATTGGGTTAAAATACAAAGAAACGATGGCACTGCCAGGTTAATAGCGGTAAGGAAAAGAATAATAAAAATCCAAGATATGATTGTGTGGTGAATGACCCAGATAATATGGTTATTGGGAAATGCAACAAAAAGGAGCACAAGGGCTTGAAAGTAAACTGACAGGATGCGCTTTGCATGCGTAAAAATAAACGATGCAAAAAAGCAAAAGATAGAAACAGTAGGATTGATCACCCAGACATCTGTTGAAATTTTGTTATGTTTTTATTTCTGTCATTTGAATTATTTTTCATAATAAATTGAATCATGCAATTTAAGCCCATAATTCGTGCACTTTTACATTTTCCTTAAGCTGCACAGGGACACACTCTGAGTCTCAAGTGGCACAGTTTAGTTTGGTTACTAATACTATTTTTAATGGTAACATTAGTAAAACATTGGTTTGTTTCAAACGCTTGTATACCGCGTAAGACGGAGACTTGCAAAGTCATGACTATAAAATACAAGTTTGGTTACTTGTTAATACCACGGACATTGGTTTGTTCGGAAGACTCTTGAAATAAGCATTGGGTTGCTTATATAGACGGATTTGATATTGGTTTATCAATGCGTACAAATAATTTTAATCTCAAGAGTATAATATATATAAGCATTGGTTTGCTTTGGCAAGATGCAAGAATAAAAAGATCATGCATATATAGAAGGGTCGCTCCCGTCATATGCGAATGACATTTATTCATATGCTATAATGCGCATACAAGTGTAAATATTTAAAGAAAAACCACTTATAAATTTGCAAACAAATATAAAAGCATATAGCAAAATATATTAAAATATTCATACGAAAAATACAACGATGAGTAGAATAATGGTTATGTCAAAATGCCTTTAGCAAACAGAAAATCTCTTATACCAAAATATCGTATAAGAAAAGGCAGGATAAAATTCTACTCTTACGCACGTCGTATAATATAATTATCTCCTACTAATATACTAGGGGTGGCTTAATTAGAACGGTGCCCTACACTAAGGAGAATATACAATCCTCGCCCGCTTTTAAAACAGAAATAAATAAATATAGATATAGGGATGCGAAACCCTTAAACTGCCGGGCCCATCCCTCGCTGGCGAAAAACAACAATCATCGCCCCTCCAACCCAAACTGCTTGCCAACCTATGCAAGCGCATCATCAACAACTTGACGGGATGAAAAACTCCCATTTTCAGCCAATTCCTCCAAACGGGGAATCCTTAAACTTGCTAAAGCCGCACAGGCTTCCGTACACTTTCTGTCAGCATCCTTCACAAGCTCATCTGAAATGGGTGTCGAAATAATATCCAGCACATAAAGGTTTTACTTCACAACATCCCAAAAGCGCGATCGCTCAAGAGCAAGTGAAGCAACTATAGCTTTACCAAACGGAATGTGAATACTCGGACAAGCCATAATATGCTTCGCAATCTCAGGAAGACCGGACCTTAGGGTCAAGTATTCAGATTTGAGGCTCGAGTATTCAGCTTTGAGGCTTGAGCATTCAGCTTGGAGGCTTGAACACTTGGTCTTCAGATCATCATGCTCGTTAATAACTATTTGGCGCTCCGCATTCAACTCCTCAAGCTGTTTTTTAAACTGGAAATTTTTCGATGATGCAGTACCAAGTTGTAGGGACAGATGATTCACATGCGACTCAAGATCAGCACGAACAGTTTCAGAATGCTTGATTTTATTCAATAAACGCTGTCACTCACCCTCAAGATGAGTATTCCTACCTTCCACTTTTAAACGGGCAGCAACCTCCTGATGAAGCTGTTCAGAAATCTATTGTTTCTCAACATCAAGCTTGGCAAACTCCCTCTGCTCACGCGATAGATGTTTATGACCAAGAATTATGGAATTAGACTTTCAGACGGCTAATATCTTTGGCAAGATTAAATATCGCGGCTTGCGTATCAACAAAAAGATATTGCTCAGGAGAAAGATGCTCAAACTTTGCAGCAAGATTGGAAGGAGCGCATGAACCTAGATGAGAGAATTGTTGGGAAAAAGTGGGGATAGATATCTTAAAAAACTCCTTAAAATAATCCAGATTCATGTCAGGGGATAAAGAAAAGCTGGTCGGAATGTTGAGTTGAGCACGCTTGTTGCGGCTAGTATCAAGTGAAGAGGCGTCCGAATACAAGTTGGTGCGCCTTTGGAATGGTGGAAGCTCGCATGAAACATTTGGATCTACAGTTTATTGATGGAGAACGGGAGAATTTGGAACATTTTGGGATACTTGGGCTTCTGAAGCAGGGGCACGGTTGTCAGATTGCACCTCTTGTTCGATTTCAATCGGATTGCTAATATCTGCAACATAAGGAATTACAATAAAATATATCTATAATAATAATGAAATCAAAATAGAAATGTTCTAAAACAGAGCATACAAGGCGCTTACCTATGATTGGCCTTTTTCTGGCCGCTTTCGAAGTTTCAACAACAGGGGATCGCTGAATGTCAACAAAGGAAGATACGTCGGTTTCTCTCTCTTGACGTAGACTGGTTGTCCTACGCTTCGAAGTAGCAGGAGCATCTAGATTAGTCGGAGCCTCAATAATTTCTGGCTGCAAATCGGAGTCAGTATCATGCAGATCTTTCTGTCCATAAGCAACGCCATCGGACGTCTTCAACAGCATGAACTCGTTTAAGTCCATCTCTGCAAATACATGAATATATACAAATATGAGAAGAAGGGAATTAAACATACACCCTATGTAATGCAATTAAAAAAGGGATATACCCTTCTTGTTCTTAATTATAACAGGACGCTTATCAGAACGCACTCAGTGATTTGAAATGCAGCCGATAACTAAGGGGACATTGGGATAAATGCGAGATGGAAGTTGAAGGTTAAGGCAAGACTTATAAAATTTGTCTTCCTCAGCATGAATCGGCAGAGGTTTATTTTTCTCCCCCTTCTTGCCAGAATACTAGACGAGAATGCTATTAAACTCCTTAGAAATACAAGTAGATTTAACAAAGAAAAATGATTTTTTGCACGCCCCCTTCACACCCTGTTTTGGAGTAACACAAAATTTGGCAACATTATCAAAAGAATACCAACTCTCATCACTCATCGAGGCACGAAACAGGTTGGTAAAAATGGACAAAGAAGGTTTGCGACCATTGGCACGACACCACATTTCAAAATAGAAATACAATTGGCACCATAAGGGTGCAATTGACTAATACCAATTGAGTAATGACAGAGAACCTCCATGAAAAAAAGGGGTAGGAGGAATACGAGTGTTTCCGAGCTTCAACTCTTTGTCATAAACAGCAATCATATGCTCCATCGGCTGGTTCGCCCGTTGGTCGCTGGCAGGGGCAATCGGAGAATATTTTTCAATTGAGGGGTATTGTTCGATGATACGGTAAATTTTTGCTTCGGTAATAGAAGATTCTATATCCTTCACGTTCTTATCAGAAGACATGATGAATGGATGCAAGTTTTAAAGTGTAAAAAAGGAAAATGAAGAAAAGAAAGCACGGACCTTTGGGTAAATACGAACGGAAAAGCAAACGGCTGTTAGAAAAAGAGCAAAATTTGAAATAAGAGAGGAGTGTGCAAAACCCAAAAAGGGTGAATTATCTATTTATCGGCAAAGAAATTTGAAAATAGCACGGTCAAATTCTGAGCGTACACGTGTATCAATCTGAAATAACGATGATTGACAAAATCGGCGTACGATAGCAACTCAAGGCGGTTACATATGTTTTCATCATTATGTCTAGGGTGAATAGTGATAGCTGTCACCTCAGGTACAGGAATTATAGCCGAAAGGACGATTTTTCAACTATACGAATATTTAGCATTTATTGCAAACGGCGGTTGATTACATATACACGCATATAATGTCCTATGTGTATCGCCAATACGTTTAAATACATAGTCATATGATCCGAGTTAATCATTGGGCATTATTCGGTGCTTTTATTTTATTTTAAATTAGTTCGATGCTATACACTTATTGGCATTGTATATAACATCGAACTGGGGGGACTTAATGATACGCATATCCGCAAGACTGTGCGGATTGCTCATCCAAATCCCTAAACCGCACATAAACTGCCATGTAAGGCATATGGCACGGGTATAGCCGCACTTTGTGCACCTATACCATCTGATGCGAGTTTCGTATACTTGCATAAAGGTCCGGTACATTCTAGAAGAATATACGGTATGATCAATTCGGATTCTTTTCCTTAAATAATGAAAGTTAGTTGGGTAAGATTGCATTTAATTAGGGAAGAGATTCTACTGAAATCCTAATTCATGAGCCTATAAATACATAGCTCATAAACCCTAATACAGATTCATTTGGTTACTCATATGTAAACCACATCATACAAATCTCCATCGTACGAATAAAGCTTCTTACGATCTTAAAGACTTTCAGGTATGTCTCGAATTATAAAACCTTCATGTCTTTGGTCCACTCAACCTCGTATGCTAGGTTGTTGGTGGACTCTCAAATCAGCCAAATCGAAACGATACCGATATGGGTTATCCACGATCAGAGGTACGAATGTTGTTAGTCCTTAAACCCCTTTTATGCACTCAAGTGTAGGTTCACCTTGACCCCGTGAAAATATGCTTGATCAACAATTTTCATGAAAAGACCAAAAACTATTCATGGTGAAAAGTGGGGGTTGGGTTATGAAGATCTTAAGATTTTAGATGATGCTTCCAAAACGATTCCAGGATTATATCATTCTGATTATTTTCAAACTGGTTTACCATCTCATTTTGTGCTTGCTTCTGATGCTGATTTTGATGATATTATTGTTAATCGCAAATCTAGAAAATACCATCAAATTAGCTTAATGTATGAGAAAATCAATGCTAAAATGGGTAAATCAAATCCTGATTTCTTGAAGGAACTTGTTGAAACTGAAAAGAATATGCAACGTGAAAATTATGTACCTAAGCGTAGACTGGTTTATATCCCTACACTCATGCTAGAGAAATACATTTTATTGCTTGAGAATGAAGTGTTTAACAAACCTATTTATAGCATTATTTCCATAGATGAGGTGTTTGATGAACCAACTTTTGATGTGAAACCAATTCTACCGGCCTTACCTGCATGTTCTGATAATGTTTTCTGTGAAGACCTAGCACATGAACTAACTGTCTTCTTTAAGACAGAATCCTTAGGTCAAACTGATTTAGATGTAAAGGTAGAACCTCGAGATGAATCAACTGTTGAAAACTTGATAGACTTTGATGCTACAATTGATCCTTTGAATGAATTTTACGCTAGCATACCTGCTTTACACATTTTGAGTCGTAAGGTAGATAGACTGGAAAAGGAAAATGTTGAATTGCAACTTAAGTGTCAATCATTAGAACAAATGCTTGCTTTGTGTGATAAATTGCCATCACTTTCTAAGAAAGAATGTACTTATGACTTTAAGGAAGGTGAAGTGATAGTTTCTGCTGAGGAATTATGTCTTGAGATTAAAAGCTTAAAACAAAAGATAATTCAACTAAAACAGGCTAACACACTTAAGCAATCATCTTCTGTTAAAACCAATGTGTCTGAATGTGTTGGTGGGATTACTAAGATGGGGAAGGGGACAACAACATCTAAGGATGCAAAACCTATTACTATTCTTAAAAACCCACTACGTTCTCAATTTAGTAAATGTGTTTCAAAAGTTGCACCTTCAACGCAATTTGTTGTCAAGAAAGTTCATTCTCAAGATGGTTCTGTGTCAACTGAAAAGATTCCTATGATTCCAATGTCAAATAAATCAAAGGAGAGTCTTTTAACAAGATCAGTTAAGTCTGAACAACACATCAGTCCTAAACCTGATTTGAGTGAGTATGATGCAAAGGAACATAAAATCAAATTGGAAATTTTGCAAAATCAATCATCTCATGTGTCAACTGAAAACTTTAGATGTCTAACTAATAGAGGAGTTTTTCGTGTCACAGGTCATAATCAAAATTTGACTTACAAGTCTGTAGGGGTTCCTAAGTCCACGACTAAGAAAGTAGCAAACAAACCAAAGCAATCTGCTAGTCGACCTAGGAAATCCTCACATGTTTTTCAATTTTCGTCTGTGAACAAAACATCCGCATGGATTAAGTTGTGTGTTAAGACTTCTGATAACGATGTAAAACTTGATATTGCGTATGATGCTTCATGTAATGTGGTTTTAAATGATGCTTTATTGTCTAAATTGCATGTTGCTTTACGTGATTATCTCATTGTTGATCCAAAGTTTGTTGTTGGTACTAACCGTAGAGGACCCAAGAAACTTTGGGTACCTAAAATCTAGGAAATTAACGTTTACAGGGTTTCGACATCTGTGTTTGGTATATCGATTCCGGTTGTTCTCGACACATGATGGGCGATAAATCCTTGCTTGTCAATTTCGTTGACAAATTCCTAGGAACGGCTACTTTTGGAAATGATGAGATTGAAGAAATAACGGGTTATGGAGATTTTGTGAAAAATGTCATAACGATCAAACGGGTCTCATATGTTGAGGGTTTAGGGTGCAGTTTATTTAGTGTCAGCCAATTTTGTGACGGAGATCTCAAGGTTTTGTTTGAACGTCGTCAATGCTCGGTGCAATCCACCGATGGAAACGATCTCTTTGTTGGTAAACGTTGTGCTTCACTTTATACTATTGACCTCAATGATGCACCATCACATGAAACCATGTGTTTGGCTACTCGTTCAACAAAGGAGAATTCATGGTTATGGTATCACTGGATGTCACACCTGAATTACAAGGGTATTAATCGACTGGTCTCTAAAGACTTAGTTGATGGTATTCAAAGCTTTTAATATGATAAGCATCATTTGTGTCCATCATGTACGATGGGTAAGCTGAAACAGACTAATCATCCGCTTAAGCAAAAGCCCAGTACTTCATCGTCCTTGCAATTATTGCATATGGACTTATGTGGACCCATGAGGATTTCTAGCCTCGCGGGCCGGAAACATGTGCTTGTCATTGTTGATGACTATACCCAATTTACATTGATTTTTCTTCTGCAGACCAAGTCTGAAATCCCCGCCATTATCATTGAGTTCATTAAAAAGACTCAACGCTCTTTTAAAAAACATGTTAAGAGTATTCGAACTGATAATGGGACAGAATTTAAGAATGACCTGCTTGATAGTTATTTGAAAGACCAAGGCATTGAACATCAGTTCTCTGCTGCACGAACCCTACAACAGAATGGAGTAGTCGAACGACGTAATCGTACATTATGAGAGGCAGCTCGAACGATGCTTTCTTACTCCAAACTACCTCCAAAAATGTGGGGGGAGGCCATTTCCACTGCATGTTATACCCAAAATCGCTGCATCATTAATAAACGCTTTGATAAAACTCCTTATGAGTTACTATATGGTAGACGCCCGAATGTCAAATATTTATGTGTCTTTGGTTGTATATTCTATGTGCTTAACGATTTTGACAGCCTCGGAAAGTTTGATCCTCATGGCGGTCAGGCCATATTTCTCGGTTATTCTTCGAACAAAGTTGCATATCGTGTCTATCAAAAACGGACAAAGACGATCAAGGAAAGCATTAATGTAAGGTTCGATGAGTTATCGGGAATGGCTTTTGAACAACTCAGTTCAAAACCCGATCCTAACCTGGCTACTACTTCTTCCGCGCAAAGTTCAATTTTCTTAAAGAAGGGTGTTCCTACGGTAACAACAGAGGAACTGGATATCTTGTTTGATAGTCTTTATGCTCCTTAATGGAATTCAAATGTTCAAGCCATACCGGTCACACCATCACAGTCAACTACTGTGGAGACTCAATCAAGTCTTTTTTGATGAAGATACTGTTGGAGTATGATACCAAAAAACATTGGTAGCGGAAGCATTTTAAAATTTTACAAAATCATACTCTCCCTAGGACCCATGTACAAAACTTTTAGCAAACAAAATTAAATAAACGAAAAAGAGGAGCTTAGATTACAACCTTTGTAGTCTTTGAAGATTGTTGTGGAGAACTCGAAAAAGAGTTCCTCTAAACGGTAGACACCCAAAGTTCCAACCTTATTTGATATATACCTTCTATTTTAAAATCCTCTTTTTCTTCCTTTGTAAAACCAACAAATTTGGTTTGGTTAAGAGAGTAAAGAGTTAGAGAATAATGATGAGATTCCTTTTTTATTTTACTGCAACTATTTTCCTCAGTATATGAAAAATGTGAAAGACTAAAAAACATTACTACCCATGTGGGTCTTTTTAAGGTCAAGCATGCCTTCATTTTGTTTTTCCATGTGGCTATTTTGAAGAATGCATGTATCGATTCTTTTAAAACATAACAAGCATGCCATGCCTTTTCTTTTCATGTGAAGTGATAAAATAATTATTAATTAATCAATCTCAAAATTATATTTAATTTATTAAACCTTTAACAATTGATTAATAAATTAATTCCCAATTAGAAGGTGTATCAAACAATTTACGATTGCCCTTTGTGTATGGCCCTTTGATTAATAGACTTTATATTATTTAATGTCATGGGCATACCTTCGGAATACATGTACCACAGTCAAACCACGGTTGAACCGTAACCAACCCGAGAACATATTTCCAATAGATACAACACCAACTGATTCACCTGTTGCTTCTTCATCCTCCCTCTCACCTCCTATTACTGATCATCTTGAACCAATTCAAGATTCATCCATTGATACAACTCCAGTTGTTTCTCCAGATACTCAAATGAATCCATTAGAAAGTGTTACATCAGCTCAAGCGGATCAAGGCTCAACGTCAACAATGGTTGATGTTTCCATGGATACCACTGATGTACAACCACTTCTACATAACAACGGATGGACTAAAAGTCATCCAATAGATCTTATTATTGGTGATGCATCTGATCCAGTCTCAACTCGAAGGGCTACTCGGAATATATGTCTATACACTGCCTTTCTTAGTAAGATTGAACCAACAACGGTTGCTCAAGCCTTACTAGATCCAAACTGGGTGGTTTCAATGCAAGAAGAGATCAATCAATTTGAACATTTAAAAGTACGGGGATTAGTTCCAAGACCAACGGGTCAATGACCAATAGGGGTTAAGTGGATTTTTAAGAACAAGAAGGATTCTGATGGAATTGTGGTTCGAAATAAGGCACGTCTTGTGGCCAAGGGATATCGACAACAAGAGGGTATTGATTATGATGAAATGTTTGTTTCGGTTGCTAGGATTGAGGCTATTCGTCTTTTCCTTGCATTTGCTTCTCATATGAAGTTCATGGTGTTTCAAATGGATGTCAAAACTGCTTTTCTGAATGGACATCTTCAAGAGGAAGTTTATGTTGATCAACCAGAAGGCTTTGTCGATCCCATTCATCCAAACCACGTCTACTACTTGGAGAAAGCTTTGTATGGTCTAAAGCAAGCACTGCGTGCATGGTACGAGACCTTAACAAAGTATTTGCTGGATAATGGTTTCTCTCGTGGAACAATTGATACAACGCTATTCATCCGTAAAAACCACGATTACATTCTCTTGGTTCAAATTTACATTGATGATATTATTTTTGGTTCCACATCCCCGGCCTTATGTAAAGAATTTGGTGACCTTATGGCCAACAAATTCGAAATGAGCATGCTTAACCAACTTAATTTCTTCTTGGGGTTACAAGTAAAAAAATTACCAAACGGGATTTTTATCTGTCAAACAAAGTATATTAATGATATGCTAAATCATTTCAAAATGACCGCTTTAAAACCAATGACAACCCCAATGAGGACTTTAATGGATGCTGATGCTAATGGGGGAGCCTTTGACATTACGCTTTATCGAAGCATGGTTGGTTCTTTAATGTATCTGACTGCAAGTAGACCAGATATTACACTTGCTGTAACTGTATGTGCCCGCTTTCAGTCGAAGCCTAAGAAATCCCACTCCAAAGCGGTTGTTAGGATTTTCCAGTACCTTAAAGGTACACCTAACCTTGGAATCTGGTATCCTCATGGATCCGATTTCAATCTCACTGCTTATACTGATACGGATCATGGCGGTTGCCATGTTGGTAGAAAGAGCACATCTAGATCAATTCAGATGTTGGGGAATAGGCTAGTTGGTTGGTCATCCAAAAAGCAGAACTGTGTGTCTTTATCAAAAGCTGAGTCTGAGTATATTGCTGCAGCTCACTGTTGTTCACAAGTTTTGTGGATGCAAACTCAACTTTTGGACTATGGCTTTAAGATTTCTAAGACCCTTATTTACTGTGATTCACAAAGTTCTATTGCAATTACAAGCAACCTGGTCCAGCATTCTAAGACTAAACACATAGATATTCGTTATCATTTCATTAAGGACCATGTAGAAAAAGGGGATGTAGAGTTATACTTTATACCTACCAAAGTGCAATTAGCTGACATGTTCACTAAGCCCTTAGATGAACTTAGGCTAAAGTTCTTGATCAAATAGATTGGCATGGTGGAATGTAGTGCTTGACATTCCTTAGATCTTTTGGGACTTCTAATTGGGATCTTGTGTTTAGGGGGAGTAGATACTTTCTAGGGAGAGCAAATGATTTCTTTTGCTTTAGATAACATCTTTCAAGGGGGAGCTTTTAGATTTGTGGTAACTTCCTGAGTTTCTTTTTCAATGGTTATGAGAGGGGGAGGTAACTCATTGATATCATATTTCAAGGGGGATTTAATTCATTTTCTTGGGAACATATCAAAATGGTGATTTACTTTCTTGTTTATCACATTTTGAGGGGGAGAAATATGCATAAAATGAAAAGAAAATTGATTTTCAAAAAGTGAATTTCATAAACTCTTTGTTTTATATCTGAAATAATTCACTAAGGCTTGTATACATCTCAGTATGCAACCCGTTTTAGCAATTGGTATCACTGAAAATTTGTACTTTGTACATAATTCAAAGTTTTTCTAAGTAAAATTATTGTTTTGAGAAAATCCATAAAAATTTGAAAAGTTAAAATCCAAAAAGATTTGTATTTTACTGAATAAATGCTATTTTTAGCATTATACCGAATCTGACAACCAACTGCACAGATTCGGTAAGGTCAAAATTTTCAAAAATTGTCTCAGAAATGTTTTTCATTAAAAATGTGATAATCTTGAATGATTTTTTATAAAGATTTGTCAAAATTTGAAGTGAATTTGTTTAAATTTCAAAAATGGACTGCATTCGGTAAATAAGGCCAATTCGGTAAAGCCCATGTTTTCAAAATCATTCGGTATCTATAAATAGGAGGGTCAAAGTCAAACTTTCTCTCACCTTGAGTTAATTGCATACCGAATCTGAACTAATTTACCGAGTCTACTTAATCTACCGAATCCCGTCTTTTATATCTTCAAATCCTTGGTAATTCTTTATTTTAATTGAATCTAAGATACACATATCGTAGATCTGAGATAATTGAACACTTATAAACAAGAAAAGATTTCAAATACAAGATTGTGACACTTCATTTTGAAAAGTGTTGATTATACCGAATCTGAGTCGAATTCTTAATTCTAAGATTAAACTCTTATGATTTGGATAATTAACATGAAATCTTGTCAAATCTATGTTAAATTAGTTGATCTATCAATTGACCGAGTCTGATTACATGTTTAATTGAGTATTTGATGGATTCTGTACATACCGAATGTGTTCTTCCTACAGTACCGAGTCTGTTCAAATGTTTAACATGTTTTCCGGATTTGTTTGAGTTGTTAATTGATTATGATTATGTTTTTGATGATATAAGACTGAATATGCATGTTTGGGTGATTATGTGTGATTTTTGAAGATACCGAATCTATTCTTGGCATAATACCGAGTCTGTAATTTGGTACTTTAAAATAATGTGTTTTTCAACTTGAAACATTTAAGATGCTTAATCTAAGTCTTTGAATTGAAAACTCAAGCTTATTTGGTTACCGAATCTGAGGTTTTCAAGGATACCGAATCTGCTTGAATTGTGCTTAGAATTGACTAAGTGTTGTTCTGATTCTTTGTATTATATAACTGACTTTACATGATGATTGTGTAATGTGATGAATATCATATGAATGTCATGTTTGTCAATTGCTTGTTCATATTTGGAATAAATGATTTTTACAACTTAGAAAAATCATAAAAATTATAGAATCTGAAAATACAAAGGTTTTCAAAGGAAAATAAGGATAGAGATATGTGCTTTATTATAAACATCTTGTGGTCTTCTATTTCTTATTTATACAGCTAAATGGTGAACAATCACTTCATCAACTCTGAAATCAACATTCCCTGCAACTAGTGGACTACAATTCTAGAGAGGCATACATTATGGCCTGCTCTGAGCTCTACTGCCAGTGTGGCTGTGACGGATCTAGAGCTTCTGAATAGAACAATTAGGTTTGTGAAAGCTACACAACCTACTGCTGCTAATCTAGAGGGAGAACAAGATCGATTTGAATTTGAGCTAAGAGGGGTACAAGGAATGAGGAGTATCACAAAGGCTGATTTCAAGAGGATCTTTCAGCTTCCTCTTGTACAGAATGCTCCTGCTTTCCCTGCTACTCAGCATATGATGTCCTCAATCTTTGATCTTGGTTATGTTGGACCTACCAATGTTCCACCGTCTAAGTTTCAGAAGAAATACTTGCACTAAAGGTGGTATGTGATCTTCTCAATCATCAACAGATGCTTGCTGATGACAAGGAGTGGATCAGACAGCCTGACAGTGCCAATGCTGAGATTGTTCTACTCTTTCACAAGAGTGGAAACTTCGGACTATGCAGAACTTCTATGGGATTTGGTTAAGGCCCAAGTTGATAAACCAAGGGGTTCATACATCCCTTGTGAAAGGTTTTTCCGTATCTTTATCCATGATGATATAAATACTTGCAGAAATGCAAATATATTTATACCAGTTACACATGGATAATAGATGAAAAGATTTGGGGAGCTGAAGATGAATACCTCGGTGATTTCTATCAACCAGTTCACTGCGCCGATTCCAAATTGGCTAGTAGGGCTAGCTGCACCCCAAGACGCTCGAATGTGTTCATATATTGAGACTGTAGAAATACCTCTTTCGAACCCGGTACAACAAGTACAAGTTGAAACTGTCGCGGTTCTAGCCCCAGAGGTTGTAGAGGAACCTGTAGTACAACCACCGGGCCAGCTAATCCTCCACTTAGGGTAAACCTCGAACATTCTAGGGTAGCACACCAAGCACAACCCGTGAGGATCAGGGAACCTAGGTAACCTAGGATTGAACCAACCCTTTTCACAACACCTGAGGTGAGCATTGACACTGATTCTTCAGCAACTGATTCATCTCCTGAACATTCTCCTAAGAGAACACGATTTATGCCCGATGAGATGATTCAGACTCCGCCAATCCAATGAGTAACTAGATCTAGGACTTCGACACCTATCATCCGCCAAACAGTTACTCCGACCATTGGTGATACATACCAAGACCTAGAGCCTATTAGGTCACCCTCACCCATTTCCGTATCACAACTAACAATAACAGTAAGCCCTATACTAAATGAAGCGCAAGCTTCGGTAGGCAAGAGAGCTAAACGCATGGATGGTAAAAAGACCAATCAGCCCATCCAATCAAAACTGGACTTAATAATAAATCCTACCCAGCAAGATGCCTCGGCATCTAAAGAAGTAAATTCTTCCTCTGCAGTAAAGTCTGCGTTGACTCAATCGATTGAGGAAACTCAATCATTGAAGTCCAGAACGGCCGAAGGGAAGCCAAAAAGTCTTGAAAAGGCACCCTGCGTATCCCTGGAAATCCTCCTGTGCCTCAACGTACAACAGGGTCTCGAGGTCCGACTTATCTTGATGAGGGAGATCTGCTGCGTCCCATGGAAACTAGTCAACATGACAATCCTTCGGGATATTTATCAGACTTCCAGCAGACTGATCCCTTGATCAAGAAATTGATCTATTGGTTCAAACCACTTATCTTCCGGATTTTGAATCTCAGGGTCTGGAGGAAGAGTCTTTAACTGAAAGAGATGTGCCACCTTATGGTATATCAATGATTTTAGGAGTCGGAGATAGCAATATCTCTGCGAGAGCTAAACTGACGGGTAGTTCAACTACTTTGTCAGATTCCCTTGAGACTAAAGTCATGGAGGCGGATGTTTCAAAAGAAACTTCGCCGGCGACAACTCCGGTTGTTGCCCAACCTCCATCAGAAGGGGATATTACGAATCTGACTAGTAGTATATACAGCCCTACATATAAGTATAATACCGCACATTTATCCTTACCTTCCCTCACGGCAAATCAAACACTTCCACTGACATCGCCTTCAACCAATGCTGCTGCGGTTCCTATTGTTACTTTACCACCATCACCCTCGCGTTCACCAAATTTCTATGATGCTTTGGAGCAAGAATATTTCAGTCGTATGTTTTATTGAATCAATCTTGATGTTCTTCGACGCACTTCACTTCAAGCATTATTTCGCGCTAGAGTATGACATCTGCTTACTTCCTGCTCTTCTTCTCTAAGTCCTCACCATGATGATGAACATGACGATTCTGATCCTCATAATAGCCATGAGGGGGATATAGGAGTAGATGGAGAATATCTAACGGTGAACATTTCAACTAAGGGTGGTGGTGTGAGGTCTTCGTCAGCTTATCAAGCTCAACAGGTTCAGACGGAATCAGAAATTGTTTCTACTCATGATGAAGTTGATGATAAGGAGCCTGAGCAAGTTATAATTCCAATTGTTCATTCTGAGGCTGATTGTGGACCGGTAGATGAGGATTTAAATTTAAGTAATTTTTATCTTGAAGAAACAGATGATGATGGATTTGTCATTCTGAGTATATTATCTTCAGTATCTTCTATTCCTGAGGATGTAGAGATTGTGGATGAAGGGAATCCTGATGCAAAAAGTGATGATGAAATAGATTCTTCCGACGAAGATGAAGATAATCTTTATGTTAATCCAAATGATGATGATATCTTTGATCATATTGAAATGTCCTGTTCATAATAATTATAAATGTTTCATATTAATTAATTTCGTTGCGAGGTTTTGACCTCTATATGAGACGTTTTTCAAAGACTGCATTCGTTTTTAAAACAAACCATAACCTTTATTTTTTAGACAAAGGTTTAAAGGACAAAACCTAGGTTATCAAGTAATGATAATCTAAAATATCACTCTTACACACGACCATTACATAATAGTTTACAATAAATATTATATTACAATAAAGAAACTTTTGAATGCAGTTTTTAGACAATATCATACAAGCATGGACTCCAAATCTTGTCCTTAATTTAGTATGCAACAGCGGAAGCTCTTAACAATCACTTGAGAATAAACATGCTTAAAACGTCAACAAAAATGTTGGTGAGTTATAGGTTTAACCTATATAATTATCAATCATAATAATAGACCACAAGATTTTTATTTTTATAAACACATCTCATAGCAGGCATTTCGCAAACTGCATAGAGATAAAAATCATTCATATGTTGAATACCTGGTAACCGACATTAACTTAATGCATAGAATATCCCCAAACAGAACCTCTCGTCTGTATAATAATCTCGAAGTACTAAAGCCATCCATAACCTGAATGGGGATTGTTAGGCCCAATAGATCTATCTTTAGTATTCGCGTCAATTAGTAGACTGGTTTACTAATTCTTAGGCTACCAAGCAAAAAGCTGCATATTCAGCTTCGATCATTCAACCATAGAAAGTAATTTCAAGTACTTGTGTCTATTTTGTAAAATATTTATAAAACTGCATGTATTCTCATCCCAAAAATATTAGATTTTAAAAGTGGGACTATAACTCACTTTCACAGATTTTTCATTCGTTGGGAAATAAGACTTGGCCACGGGTCGATTGACGAACCTATAACAAATATGTACATATATATGAAAGTATGATCGAAATATATTCACAACATTTTTTATTACGTTTTAATGATTTAAGTTTATTAAGTTAGCTGTCCAACGTTAGTAGCCTACAACTAGTTGTCCACAGTTAGCAGTACAGAAATAAATCAATATAAATTATCTTGGATCAATCTGCGACCCAGTGTATACAAGCCTCGGGCTAGATCACAACTCAAAGTATATATATTTTTGGAATCAACCTCAACCCTGTATAGCGAACTCGAGCATTACAGCATATAGAGTGTCTATGGTTGTTCCAAATAATATATATAGATGGGTCGATATGATATGTCAAAACATTGTATACGTGTCTATGGTATCTCAAGATTACATAATATATGTTAGAATACATGTATAATACAATATAAGTTAGCTAGGATATGATTAGTATAGATTTGTTACAATTTTCACGTAGCTAAAACTAGTAAAAATATCCAATTTTGTTTTACCCATAACTTCTTCGTTTTAAATCCGTTTTGAGTGATTCAAATTTCTATGGTTTCAAAATGAATTGAAATTTATGAAATTAAACAGAAAAAGTATAAGTTTATAGTCGGAAATACAGGTTACAAGTCAGTCTTGAAAGAGATAGTGATGTTTTGCGAGGTGTATATAAAATAGCTTATATTTTTTCAGGAAAAAATATTAAATACGATACAATTTTACACAAGATATTTATTTATTTATAGAATGGATATACTTAAACCTTGCTACAACACTTATAGGCAGTGTACCTAATCGTACAGTAGTGTAGTTTTTAGTAAGTCCGGTTCGTTCCACAGGGAATCTTTTAACAAAGCTTAATGCTATATTAGTTTTATTTTATAAAAAAATATATATATATATATATATATATATATATATATATATATATATATATATATATATATATATATATATATATATATATATATATATATAAGTAATATTATTATTATAAAGGGGGGTTTTTACCGTTTAATGACCGGTTTGTCAATTTTTAAAACTTTAGTCGCAGTTAAAACCTAATGTAAAATATTAAAAATAAATACAAGACTTAATTTAAAGCGTAAAGTAAATAACGATAAAATAAAATTGAGATAATTAAAAAGTACGATAATTAAAAGTGCAATTAAATACAATAACAATAAATAAAAGTACGATAATTAGAAGTGCAATTAAATATAAAATAAAGGAATTAAATATGAAATAAAAGAATTATGCTTATTTAAACTTCCGTAATCATGATGTTTGACGCGTTGATTTTAGTTTTATGCCCATGGGTTAGTTGTTCTTTGTCCTGGATTATTTAATATGTCCATACGGATTTGTCCATAATAGTCCATCAGTCATAAATATAAAGAGCGAAAGCCTTCGTCAAATTATTCTTATTCTCGAAGTCAAATATTCCAACTAATTGGGGATTCGAATTGTAACAAGGTTTTAATACTTTGTTTAATGAATACACCAGGTTATCGACTACGTGAAAACCAAGGTTTTACTACTTTGTTAACAATTACACCAATTACCCTTGAATGTAATTCACCCCTGTTTCAACAAGTCTATTAACTATTAATCCAGTTCCGTGTCCGGTAAAATGAATAATTATTGGTATTTATAGATATCCCGCCAACCGTACCTAGTCAAGCGTATGTGGTTATATATAAATATGTCAAATTATAAGTTTGTATATTAAATTAACAAGGTATTGTTTAGTTAATATAAAACCCATTAATAGCCCATAGTCTAATTTCTACAAGTGTCGTTCTTTTATCCAAACCCCAATTATGGTACAAAGCCCAATTACCCAATTTTAATAATTAGCCCAACATCATGATTACTTCATTTTAAATAAGCATAATAATAACTTAGCTACGAGACATTAATGAAAATAATATAAACATAACTTACAATGATTAAAAATAGTGTAGCGTTACACGGACATAATTTCGACTTACACCCTTACAACATTCACTAGCATACCCTTATTATTAGGATTTAAAATTAAAATTAAAATTAAAATTAAAATTATATATATATATTTACGTATATATTAAGAGAGAGAGATAGATTATGTATATATTTTTACGATCAGAATGCGCGAGCTTTATAGGCAGTTTTAGTTTTTGGGGCTCCGCGACTCGCGGCCCTTTTCTTCTTCAAACTCCGCAACTCGCGGAGTTCGTTTTTACAGCTCACTCCAATTTGGATCCTTTCTTGCCGACGGTTTATTATATAAATATAATATATATATATATATAATTTATATAATTAATTATATATTATATTATATTTATATACATAGTTAACTTGTAATTTTTAGTCTGTTGCGTCGAGCGTTGAGAGTTGACTCTGGTCCCGGTTCTGGATTTTTGAACGTCCTTGTGTACAATTTAATATCTTGTACTTTGCGTTTTGAATCTTGTACTCTTGTAATTTCGAGACGTTTCTTATCAATAATTGGAACCTCTTTGATTGTATTTTGTACTTTTGAGCTTTTTGGTCGTTTGCGTCTTCAATTCATCGAATCTGTCTTTTGTCTTCACCTTTTATTATTTAAACGAAAATCACTTGTAAATAGAACAACTGCAACTAAAAGCTTGTCTTTCTTGAGGAATAATGCTATGAAATATATATTCGTTTTTAGCATTATCAAATATTCCCACACTTAAGCGTTGCTTGTCCTCAAGCAATATAGTCTTGAAATACTAGAATCACTTCTTTATTCTTCACACTTTGTACATCAGTGAATTCTTTACGGCGGTATAAACAATGGTAGTAACGATGTGGTTTACAGTCCCACATGACTATAAAATTTAGATCCATTAAGGAAATTGGATCTTTATGAAAACATTTGATCTTTTTGAAAATTAAATCTAGCTTTTACCCTAGATAAGTTTTCCGGAATAACCCTTCACCGGTGTTTGCAAAATATTTTTGTGGGTTTGGTGGGTTTCAGATTTGAAAACTTTAGCTCAAAACTTGTGGTTTTGTGACACCCACTTGCTAACCTTGTATTGGGAAAGCAACACGTCCAGTATACTTGCTCCGTATATTACCTATCGGTAAACTACCGTTCGATTGTAAAGGAAAGCGTTGAACAAGCAACTGTTAAGGATATGTCCCCTGACATGCTTTTAATTATGGTCTATAACGTGTCGGACGCAATTACTATCCTTGGTAGGAGCAATAGTAAAGCTCACCCTTATAATTTTTCGGTCTGGCATAAGGTCCTGTCTTCGACCATGCTATGCAACCACCGTTCTTACGGTTGACACCCGATTTGGTTCAGATGACCTAATGAATTCCAGGTGAATTCCTAGGATTTTACGTTCAATGGTAATGAACGCATTGAAAATGGGTTTTTAGAAAACAAATCAGTTTATAATTTTGATCAAAATATTTTCTCGTTCAAGCTCGAGTTTAGATATCATTGAATTCCATGAGTTTGAATTCTCAATCTTTAAGGTCAATCTCAAGGATTGAGTAATATCAGTCTTAAAAGCTGATTTTTGATCTTTAAGGAGATTATCCTTTCTGGGGATCTGATTTATTAGTCTTATCCAGCTAATTTGCACGGCGCCCTCCCCATTGTACGAGACAAATCCTCTCATGGTTAGGATAAGTCTGATCACTTGGTGACCCTGTTTGATGCTGAGGTCCGTGGATTTCCTGCTGATTTTAGTGATGACTTTTCTAGATTTTTCGTCAACCTACAGCTGGTCTGGACGACAACTTCATGACCTAAATCAAGAAGCGCGTTTCTTTTTCGGAAGACTTTACTTCCTTTAAATGATGGAATTGATTCATCGTGTAGATCCATCTTTCTTACAGTAAATCGGGTAAAACTTTTTAGTTTAGTCCAAAACAAAAGTATTTTCAATTATTTGTACAAAAATATGTGATATATGTTTTAAATAACTTGGTGAATTTTCCCACACTTGGCTTTTATTTTTCCTTTTTGTTCTCCTCTATTCCATTTTAAATGAATTCTAACATTTTGGTTTGTTTCTCAATTTATGTCCTTTCCGAGGTAACAATAATTTCGGTGTTAACACCTAGTTTTATTGTTCATAAATATGTATAAACATAATTTTGAGTTCATTTAATTGAAATTTTTTTAAAATTTTACTAGAATTGGGTAGTCAGTATATAAGACTAGGGCTGTTCTTTGTTATCAGAGAGCACTAGATTCTAATACAACTACTGCTTTACTAGTATTTTTAAAATCCGAAAGAATTTAACCCCTTCCCACACTTAAGATCTTGCAATGCCCTCATTTGCAAGAAATCAGTAACAATTTAAATTATTGAGGGTGATTAGCGTAGAAAAATGATTAAATTTTACCAAAGTTTCCAAACATATTGTTGTTTGTGTTGAATGATAAATGGTGCACATCATTTGTTCATTCCGTCTTGTCGTTATTTCACATATATTTTGCATCTTATCGTCAAAATTAGTTGCTTTTGCTGAACTTAATGCCAGTCTTTGAAAATGCGTTGTTTTACCCTGTTGTGTACATAAGATAAACTGAAAACATATATACATATTTTTGAAGTTTGGTATATTACCCCACATTCAAAAATTATTAAAATCTAAAAATAAAAGTTAGAAAATTATAAAAACTATTACAATATCAACATAAGTGTTAAATGTAGTAACATTACAAAAATAAAATAAATAAAACTAAATAAACTAGGGTTGTTACTGATACCAGTAGGGGTTCCATGCATAACCATATGTGTTATAAAATGCTTCAGCTGGGTTATAAGTAGGATACGGTGGTTGCATCTCTATAGACCAGGGAGGAAATATGGGCGTTGGAGTAGGAATATAGTTTCTACCTACATGTTGGCAATGAGCTATGATTTGGTTTTGATGAACTTGCCAATCTTCAAATGCTCGATGTCTAGCATTTTCATACTCTTGTGAAGCTATAAACCTTTGAATTTCTGTCATTTCATTTCCCCCTTCCACATTACCTGGCTGTTGATTTCTATCAACCTGTAGATGTCTTCCATTATAGGCTACTGCGGCGTTATTTCTCCTCTTCAAAACTTTAGCACCATGATATACATTTAAACCAATTGTATCGTGGGGTTCTGGTTCTTCGATTAATAATCCCCCCCGACTTATATCCACATTGAGATACTCAGCAATTAATGTAATAAATATACCACCTCCTATTATACTGTGCGGTCTCATCCCCCTAACCATAGCTGATAAATAATAACCCACACAATAAGGTATACTTACAGTGCTTTGTGGGTCTCGAATACACATGTGGTAAAACAAATTCTGTTCATTTATCTTTTCCTTATTCTTACCTCGTTGTGTAATCGAATTGGCTAAAAACCTGTGAATTACTCTTAATTCAGCTCTATCAATATCCAAATAAGAGTAATTTCCCCCTTTAAATCGGTGATGGCTAGTCATTTGACTCCATACACCATGCGTATCAAAACTTTCGTCTATCCTCCTACCATTTAATATCAACCCTCGACAATCGGCAGATGCTAGCTCCTCAGGCGTATATATACGTAAGGCCTGAGCCATGTCTAGTAGAGACATATGGTGCATCGAACCTCCTAACAAAAATCTAATAAAACTTCGATCGGTTAAACTAGCTACCCGATCATTTATTTCTATACTACACAATAATTCTTCACACCATACTTTATATACAGGTCTACGCATGTTGAATAATCGTACCCAATCGTTAAAAGTAGAATTACCATACCTCTATGTAAGTAATTCTCTAATTGGCTCGGCCAATTCTACAGCTTCTAATGGTCCCCATTCTATTACCCTAGGTACTTCAACAGCTTTAGAATGAAGAGTATGCAAGCCCCTTTGGTATTTTGGATAATCTATCCAACGTCTGTCAAATCTCAAGTTCGGGTGCAAATTTTCCACGTGCATATCTGAGAATGTCATAACTGAATGATGTATATCTTGTTTATAATAGCTATCAACATCCTGTTGTTCCGCATTCTCAGGAGGAACAATGCAAGCTTGGGATGAAGATTCACCCCTTTCAGTCTGCAAAACACATCAAACACAATTTTTGTGCATCCAAATATGCATTAGTGTCAGCAAAATCATCAATCAAAATAATTACAATGACATGTTCAATTTATATCAAACTTATGCTCATTTTCATATTTTTATCAAATCTACACTTTTTCAAATAAGCATATACGAAAATGTTCGCCAAGTTCATAAGCATTCAACTCATATAACATGTCAAAATAATCATTATTAGCAATTAAACAAGTTTCAAATGGCATTCAAAAATCAAGTTCATGAATTTTAGACTTGAAAAAGTCCACTTTAATTCTCAAAAACCATGTTTAGGCTCAAAGTTTGGATCATTTAACTACCTAAACATGTTACACTACTTAATTTAGCAACAATTCATGACAAAAATCGGCCATAACCTGTTTATATCAAAAAGCCCCAAATTTGCTCAAGAACACAAACCGTAGATTACTCAAAAATTGAAGTTTAAGGCTTCTAATCATGTTAAATAGCATCAATCTAGGTTATACAAGCATAATACATAAACAATTTAAGTATAATTACACTAAAAAGCATTAAAATCGAATTGGGTATAAAATTGCTCAAGAACACTAATTTTCGGATTAAATGGTGTTTAGGTGTAGAAATTTACCATTTTTCTTGAGTAATTCCTTGATAGCATCCTTCTCAACATGATTTTAGTAAAAAATGTGATGATTTTTGGTGAAAAAATTCGATTTTGGGAGTGTTTTTTCGAGATTTTTCGCATTATATTTTGGTGTGGGTGGTGTGGACTGATCAGTTCCAGCGTTTTTATTTTTTTCTGTATTTTTGGTCCTCCGCGAGTTGCGGCATTCTACCTTTACAAACTCCGCAATTCGCGGCTTTTTTTTTTTTATAAAAATCTTAACTTATAAAACAATTAATTAATTAATTTTAAAATTTTGTTTCCCTTGTTGTTTAGGACGAGGTCGTTTCGGAATGATGTCCTAGTCCGTCCCTCGACAAAATTTTAAAATTTGTCTTTTTCAAGCGATTGTTTTAAAAGCTTAGGTTTTTTTGGTTTTTTAATGTTTTTGGCATACTTTAATTCAATAAGATTAAAAAATAATGATAATAAAAGTTCTCGTCCCTCCCTCGGGTAAAGCAATTTCGGTTCAACGACCTAGTCTTCAACTTACGACGAATTTTAAAAATCATATTTTTAACTTAGCGACATAAAGTAAATTTTTGTTTTTAAATTCACACAACTTAAATTTAAAAATGCATAAAATTAAAAATTCACACCGAACTTAATTAAAAATGCATAATATTAAAAATTCACACCAAACTTATATTATATTTTTGTTTTTATACATACAAACTTATATTAAAAATATTAATTTTTCAAATATTGACAAACTTAAATATATTAATTTTACAAAGTTCACAATATTAATTTAAGATTTATATATTAATTTTAAAAACATTGTAAAAATAAAATTAAAAATCTTTTTGGCTTTTATCCCACTTTAATCAATCAAATATTATCAAAAATATGCGCCCCTCTTTTCGGTAAAGTAATTTCGGTTCCATGACCTAATTTAACTCATGACAAATTTTTGAAATATTTTGTGTTGATTGATTAAAGATATTTATACCTTAAGAATAAACGTTAAATTTCGCAGTGATGTAATAAATTTTTGTATGATATCAACAATTTCGGTCGCCAAACCTAATTTTATTCAATACCAATTTAATACTTTATAGCGAACAAATTAGCGTTTATTATCAAAAGGTTAAAAATAAAAATAAAAATAAAAACGGTACAGACTTACCTGTGAAATATATTTCTTAGTGATATGCTCTAGCCCACTCATAAGATAGTCGGACTAATTGATTTTCCATGGCTACATAGGCGTAACCTCGAGCATTTAATGTTTTTTCTTCTAAACATATGAACGGTCCATCTCTGCATAAAGTAACAAATTCGGTGTTTGAATAGGTTTGATTATTTGAACATTTACCTTCGTGTGACCATTTTCCGCATTTGTGACATTTTTCAAGGTGTCATGGTCTTCTTTTCACTGCGGATTTTGATTTTCCTTTACCAAATTGTGACTTATTATCTTCGCATCTGGATTCTTTTCTTCCTCCGTCCAAATTACCTCTGATTAATGATACTATTTCACTCAGAAGTGTGTCATTATTACGTTTAGTGATCAAAGCGTGTAGCATTAGACCATGGTTTAGTTCACGGGAAGTCTTCATTTTGTAAAAACCTAAAAAAAATAAAAATTCAGAATGGGGGGAGAAGACTAGTTATTTAGGGTCTGCTAGGGAAAGACCATTCGGGTTCCATTTTCGAGAACTACACGAAAACAGAAAATCTAACTCTAACAGAAATACATAAACCTTTAAAGACTTGATTCTCCCCACACTTAGTTAGCTGTGGTATCGAAATTGTGATTAACTTCGTTGTCAACTTCCATCAGACCATGTATGTAATGTTTAACTCTGTGACCATTAACCTTAAATTCAATCCCATTTGAATTTATTAATTCTATTGTTCCGTATGGGAAAACTCTTTTGACTGTGAATGGTCCAGACCATCTTGATTTCAATTTTCCAGGAAATAGCTTGAATCGTGAATTGAAAAGAAGAACTCTATCTCCTTCTTTAAATTCTTTTGAACTTCTGATTCTTTTATCATGCCATTTCTTCATTCTTTCCTTATAGATTAACGAATTTTCGTATGCTTCATGTCTTAATTCTTCTAATTCGTTTAGTTGACTTAATCGTAGACGTCCGGCTTCATGTAAATCAAGATTACATGTCTTCAAAGCCCAAAATGCTTTGTGTTCAATTTCTACTGGAAGATGACATGCTTTTCCATAAACGATTCTAAAAGGTGTGGTTCCAATTGGAGTTTTGTAGGCTGTTCTAAAAGCCCAGAGTGCATCCTCCAATTTAATGGACCATTCCTTCGGATTTGATCCTACGGTTTTTTCTAGAATACGTTTTAAAGCTCGGTTGGTATTTTCAACTTGTCCACTTGTTTGTGGATGATAAGCAGTGGAGATTTGATGAGTTACTCCATATCTTTTGAGAACTTTCTCAAGTTGATTATTACAGAAATGAGTACCCCGATCACTTATTAAAGCTTTCGGTGTTCCAAACCTTGCAAAAAGACGTTTTAAGAAGTTGACTACAACTCGTGCATCGTTAGTTGGGAGAGCTTGTGCTTCCGCCCATTTAGATACATAATCAATGGCTACGAGAATATATAGATTATTATGAGATTTTGGAAATGGACCCAAAAAGTCAATACCCCAAATGTCAAATACTTCACATACTTGAATGACATTTTGTAGCATTTCATCACGTTGACTTATTTTTCCGGCTCTTTGACAAGCATCACAGGATTTGCAAAGAAGGTGTGCATCTTTGTAAATTGTAGGCCAATAGAATCCAGCATCGTAAACTTTTCTTGCTGTTAGTTGAGGCCCATAATGCCCTCCTGTTGGTCCTGTGTGACAATGGTTTAAGATTTTACTAGCTTCATCTCCGAATACACATCAGCGTATTATTCCATCTGGACAACTTTTAAACAGATGTGGATCTTCCCAGAAATAGTGTTTTATATCACTAAAGAATTTCTTTCGTTTTTGGTACGATAATCCTTTTTCAAGGAATCCACATACTAAGTAGTTTACATAGTCTGCAAACCATGGAATTTCATTATAATCTATCTTCAATAGATATTCATCAGAAAAGTTGTCTTGTATGGCCGATTCATTTAGAACTTCTAAGTCGGGATTTTCAAGACGATAAAGATGATCAGCGGCAAGATTTTCTGCTCCTCTTTTATCTCGGATTTCAATATCGAACTCTTGTAAGAGTAAGATCCAACAGATTAATCTTGGTTTGGCATCTTGTTTCGAAAATAGGTATCTAAGAGCAGAATGGTCAGTATAGACCACCGTTTTAGCTAGAACGAGATATGAACGAAATTTGTCAAAAGCAAAGACAATAGCAAGGAGTTCTTTTTCAGTAGTTGTATAATTTGTTTGTGTTCCTTGTAACGTCTTACTAGCATAATATATAGGTTGAAATCTTTTTTCAATCCTTTGTCCTAAAACGGCTCCCATTGCAAAATCACTTGCATCGCACATTAGTTCAAACGGTAGATTCCAATTTGGTGTTATCATGATCGGCGCATTAGTGAGTTTCTCTTTAAGAATATTAAAAGATTTGATACATTCATCTGAAAAGATGAATGGAGCATCCTTTTCTAGGAGTTTATTCATAGGAGTGGCAATTTTAGAAAAATCTTTTATGAAACGTCGGTAAAAACTGGCATGTCCTAGAAAACTCCTAACTCCTCTAACATTGGTGGGATGTGGAAGTTTAGCAATTACATCTACTTTAGCTCTATCCACTTCAATTCCTTCTTTTGAAATTTTATGTCCAAGAACGATGCCTTCTTTAAGCATGAAATGGCATTTCTCCCAATTAAGTACTAGATTTGATTGTTCGCATCTAATAAGCATTCGTTCCAGATTAACTAGACATGATTCAAAAGTATCACCAAAGACTGAAAAGTCGTCCATGAAAACTTCCATGCATTCTTCTATCATGTCGTGAAAAATCGCCATCATGCACCTTTGAAAGGTTGCAGGGGCGTTGCAAATCCAAATGGCATGCGTTTGTAATCAAAAGTACCATAAGGGCACGTGAATGTGGTTTTCTCTTGATCTTCGGGTGCTATTGGAATTTGAAAATATCCGGAAAATCCATCAAGAAAACAATAATAACTATTTCCGGCTAATCTTTCCAACATTTGATCAATGAAAGGTAAGGGAAAGTGATCTTTTCTGGTGGCGTCATTTAATTTTCTATAATCAATACACACACGCCATCCTGTTACAGTCCTAGTAGGAATAAGCTCATTTTTCTCATTTGTGATGACAGTCATGCCACCCTTCTTAGGCACGCATTGAACTGGGCTTACCCATGGACTATCAGAAATCGGATAAATTAAACCTGCATCTAGCAGTTTAATAATTTCTTTTTTAACAACATCTTGCATATTAGGATATAGTCTTCGTTGGCGTTGCACATACGTTTTATGACCTTCTTCCATAAGGATTTTATGTGTGCAATACGAAGGACTTATTCCTTTGATATCATGAATCTTCCATGCAATGGCTGGTTTATGAGCTTTTAACACAGAAATGAGTTGAGATTTCTCATTTTCAGTAAGAGAAGACGATATTATTACAGGTAATTCAGATTCACCATGTAAATAAGCATATTCCAAATGGTTTGGAAGTGGCTTTAACTCTAATGTTGGAGGTTCTTCTATCGATGATTTATATCGATATCTATCTTCTTCTTTTAGCATTTGAATTTCTTCTGTTGTTGGTTCATATCCATTAGCCATTAGTGTAGCTAACATTTCAGTTTCATCAATTTGTTCAGTTCCTTCTCCTAAAGAACATTCTCATGTTCCTTGTAATTCTGGAAATTCTTCTAACAATTCTGCATGTGAATCTATAGTTTGAATATAGTAGCATGTATCATCTGCAGATTGCGGTTGTTGCATAGCTCTATTAACTGAAAAGGTAACACTCTCGTCCTCTATACTTAGGGTCAGTTTCTTACAAAACACGTCTATCATTGCTTTAGCCGTATTTAAGAATGGTCTTCCTAATATGAGAGGAACTTGAGAATCTTCTTCCATGTCCAGAACAACAAAATCTACTGGAAATACTAAAGTACCAACTTTAACTAGCATGTTCTCCATTATCCCTCTAGGATATTTTATTGATCGATTGGCTAGTTGTATGCTTATTCTTGTTGGTTTCAATTCTCCAAGGTCTAGTTTAGCGTATAGTGAATACGACATTAAATTTATACTAGCACCTAAATCTGTCAATGCTTCTATTGAACTAAGACTTCCCAGAAAACATGGAATTGTGAAACTTCCTGGATCAGATAGTTTTTCTGGTATCTTATTCAACAGCACTGCTGAACAATTAGCATTCATAGTAACAGCCGAGAGTTCTTCCATTTTCTTTCTATTCGATATTAGATCTTTCAAGAATTTAGCATATCTAGGCATTCCTGAAATCACATCAATGAAAGGAAGTGGTGGTTGGTATGGTTTAACATAAGGTTTAGCCTTAACTGTGTTATCTTCAATAACCTTTTCAACTACCAGTTCTTTTTCCTTATCTTGATTAAGTTGTGGTTCTTGTGGAGTAGGAATAGCTTCATCAGAAATTACAGGTATTTCAGGTGGTTTAAGTGTTGTACCACTTCTTGTGGTAATAGCTTTAGCTGTTTCATTCCAGGGGTTTGCATTTGTATCACTAGGTAAACTTCCCGGTTTTCTTTCACCTATTAACCTTGCTAGGTTACTTACTTCTTGTTCCAGATTTTGAATAGAAGCTTGTTGATTTCTAAATGCTTGAGCATTTTGTTCAATAGTTTGTTTCTGAGATGTGAAAAACTGCGTTTGAGTTTCAACTAGCTTCGTCATCATATCTTCTAAATTTGGCTTTTTATCATCGGGTTGTGGTTTGTTTTGAAAGTTAGGTCTTTGCTGATTGTAAGTATTATTAGATACTTGTTGATTGCTAGGACCTTGTTGGTTGTTGTATGGAACATTTCGGTTATAATTCTGGTTTTGATTGTAAATCGGTCTTGGCGGTTGATAATTATTCTGATAATTATTTCCAGGCCTTTGGTTTAGATATGAAATATTCTCTCTTTGTTCCATTGTTAGTTTAATACTGAGACAATCTTTTGTCAAATGTGGTCCTCCACACTGCTCACAACTAATTCGTATTGAGTGGATATCTTTAGTCATCTTTTCCATTCGTCTCTCGACAGCATCTATCTTTGCTGAAATGGAATCTAAGTCATGGCTAGAATCGGCTCTAGCTGCTTTAGATGATCTAACGATATCTTTTTTCTTGGTGCCACTCATGTGAGTGGGAAGCAGTGTTATCAATAATTTTGTAAGCATCAGTTTCGGTTTTCTTCATAATAGAACCACCAGCTGCTATATCTATGTCTTTTCTTGTAGTGATGTCGCATCCTTGGTAGAATATTTGTACTATTTGACAGGTGTCTAAACCATGTTGCGGACATCCTCTTAATAACTTTCCAAATCTAGTCCACGCTGAATATAGAGTTTCATTCAGTTTCTGTGTGAACGTAACAATTTCTCCTTGAAGTCTTACGGCTTTAGATGCCGGAAAGAATTGTTTAAGAAATTTTTCAACTAAAACATCCCATGTATCAATCGCCCCTTCAGGTAACGATTCCAACCAATCTTTGGCTTCTCCCTTTAAAGTCCAGGGAAAAAACATGAGATATATCTGTTCATCTTAAACTTCTCGGATTTTAAATAGTATGCAGATCCTATTAAAGGTACGAAGATGTTCATTTGGATCTTCCTTCGGCGCACCACTAAATTGGCATTGATTAGTCACCATATGTAAAATTTGTCCTTTGATTTCATAATCTGGCGCATTAATATCTGGATGAGTAATTGCGTGAACTTGGCCAGTGCGTTTAGCTCTCATTCGGTCTTCCATACTTAAAGGTTGCAGATTCTCCATAATTGAATTTGTTGAATCTGAATCACTAGAGGATTCTGATTTAATGGTTCATTCCTCAACAATCTCTGTTTGAATGATTGGTGGATCCGGAGGAAAAATTAATGATTCGGGATCTATGAATTGTCCATGAATATTCTCCGGATTCTCAATTGTGAGGTCGGGTTCAAAAAATGGATTATCGGAAATTTGAATTGGAGTACTTGGTCGACTGGATGACGATTCTAAAGAAAAATCAACGGCGGTAATATTTGCTAAATGTCTTGATCTAGTTACAGGTGGTGAACGTACAAAAGGTGGTTAACGTCTTGCTCGGTGCATTCACTGAATATCCTATTAGTTTTTAAAAGGAAAGAAAAATTATATAAGTTATCCAATTAATAGACTTTTCTGATTTTGCCCACGTTTCGAATAGCCAAAAGATGCAGCAGAGGGGCAGGATTCATTTGGTCTCAATATAATTGAGGACTGTGTGGCTCCAATAACCCGGTCCACGTACAAATCCAACTATTACTACGAACCAGAAAATTTTGATGTCTATCAATTTAACCACTTAAAATAAATTTTCGTAATTTTAAGAAATTTAGATAAGAAGTAGAATAAAAATCTATGTCCTAAAACTAGAATTGCGAGAAATAAGAAAGAAAAAGAGCGCGTCGAAAAAGGTCGAAAAAGAAAAGGGTTGAAAAAAACATTAAAGGGGTCGAAAAATAAGAAATAAAAAAAATGACTTAAGAAACTTTAAAACACTCGACTAACCCAACCTTATTACTATCACTAACTTAAAATTAAAATTGCAAATTGAGATTACTAACTGGAGTGATGATTGATACATAGGTAAAAGGGCGTCGAAAAATGAAAGTAAGAAAGTAGCGCGTCTAAACTTAAAAAGGAACTAAAAATTAAAAATTAAAAGTTGCGTCCAAAAATATTAAAGCTTACAAATAAAACTATATCCCAAATGGCAATAACTTAAAAAGGTACTAAAACTTAAAAAGATGTCGCAAAATTCTAAAGCACTTAGATCTTAGTCTAAAGAGAAAGCACTTAATAGATTTTACGGCAAAGCCTAAAAATCTAGAAATAAAAATAACTATGGCAAAAACTATATTTAAAACTAAATATGAGCGAAAAATACAAAAGTTACGCTAAAACAAATAAAAAGGGACAAAATATAAAAATATACTAAAAAGTACAATTTTTATAAAAATATTATTTTTATAATATTTATTTTATAAAACTATTAATTTTATAAACTAATTACACTAATTTAACTAAAAATACAAAATAAAAATAAAAACTAAATTATATAATAAAAATACCCTAATTAGGGTTTAATTTAAATAATAATAATAAAAACCCGTAATTAATGCAGGATTAGGGTTCTGTGTAGCCTGTCAGAGAGAACTCCGCGAGTCGCGGTACTCCCAGCTGGAAAACTCCGCAAGTCGCGGGGTTTGATAATACTGGGCTCCGATTGGGCTGAAACAGTTCGGCCCATTTTCGTTTTATAATTAAAATATGCTTTGGGCTTCGATTTTAATCTGGCCCAGTTCGTTTTTTTATAATAATTTGATAAAATAATAGATATATAATTTATATAATATATATTTCAAAAACTTAAAATAAAAATACTTATTAAAAATAAAAATCTTAAAAATAAGTTAATATTTTTTTTTCGGTTTTAAAATTTTTTATGTTTTTAAATAAACACAAAATATTTAAATAAAACTTATATTTTTATAAAATAAAAATAAAGAAACTTTATAAAACTTAAATATTTAACAAACTCTTAAAAATATTTATATTTTTGTTTTTCTTTTTATATTTTCGAATATTTAAAACGTATTTTTACAAAAGCGTATTTTTTATATTAGTAAACTAAAAATAATTTTTTTTTATATTAGGTTTGCGCTTCCGGCTTTTAAGCTAGATGTTCCCCGGCAGCGGTGCCAAAAATACTTGATGTTATGCGAGGTGTATATAAAATAGCTTATATTTTTACAGGAAAAAATTTTAAATACGATACAATTTTACACAAGATATTTATTCATTTATAGAATGGATATACTTAAACCTTGCTACAACACTTATAGGCAGTGTACCTAATCGTACAGTAGTGTAGTTTTTAGTAAGTCCGGTTCGTTCCACAGGGAATCTTTTAACAAAGCTTAACGCTATATTAGTTTTATTTTATAAAAATACAAATATATATATAAGTAATATTATTATTATAAAGGGGGGTTTTTACCGTTTAATGACCGGTTTGTCGATTTTTAAAACTTTAGTCGCAGTTAAAACCTAATGTAAAATATTAAAAATAAATACAAGACTTAATTTAAAGCGTAAAGTAAATAACGATAAAATAAAATTGCGATAATTAAAAAGTACGATAATTAAAAGTGCAATTAAATACAATAACAATAAATAAAAGTACGATAATTAGAAGTGCAATTAAATATATAATAAAGGAAATTAAATATGAAATAAAAGAATTATGCTTATTTAAACTTCCGTAATCATGATGTTTGACGTGTTGATTTTAGTTTTATGCCCATGGGTTAATTGTTCTTTGTCCTGGATTATTTAATATGTCCATACGGATTTGTCCATAATAGTCCATCAGTCATAAATATAAAGAGCGAAAGCCTTCGTCAAATTATTCTTATTCCCGAAGTCAAATATTCCAACTAATTGGGGATTCGAATTGTAACAAGGTTTTAATACTTTGTTTAATGAATACACCAGGTTATTGACTGCGTGTAAACCAAGGTTTTACTGCTTTGTTAACAATTACACCAATTACCCTTGAATGTAATTCACCCCTATTTCAACAAGTCTATTAACTATTAATCCAGTTCCGTGTCCGGTAAAATGAATAATTATTGGTATTTATAGATATCCCGCCCACCGTACCCAGTCAAGCGTATGTGGTTATATATAAATACGTCAAATTATAAGTTTGTATATTAAATTAACAAGGTATTGTTTAGTTAATATAAAACCATTAATAGCCCATAGTCTAATTTTCACAAGTGTCGTTCTTTTATCCAAACCCCAATTATGGTACAAAGCCCAATTACCCAATTTTAATAATTAGCCCAACATCATGATTACTTCGTTTTAAATAAGCATAATAATAACTTAGCTACGAGACATTAATGAAAATAATATAAACATAACTTACAATGATTAAAAATAGCGTAGCGTTACACGGACAGAATTTCGACTTACACCCTTACAACATTCGCTAACATACCCTTATTATTAGGATTTAAAATTAAAATTAAAATTAAAATTAAAATTAAAATATAAATTATATATTTATATTTACGTATATATTGATAGAGAGATAGATTATGGATATATTTTTACGATCAGAATGCGCGAGCTTTATAGGCAGTTTCAGTTTTTGGGGCTCCGCGACTCGCGGCCCTTTTCTTCTTCAAACTCCGCAACTCGCGAAGTTCGTTTTTACAGCTCACTCCAATTTGGAGCCTTTCTTGCCGACGGTTTATTATATAAATATAATATATATATAATTTATATAATTAATTATATATTATATTATATTTATATACATAGTTAACTTGTAATTTTTAGTCCGTTGCATCGAGCGTTGAGAGTTGACTCTGGTCCCGGTTCCGGATTTTCGAACGTCGTTGCGTACAATTTAATATCTTGTACTTTGTGTTTTGAATCTTGTACTCTTGTAATTTCGAGACGTTTCTTATCAATAATTGGAACCTCTTTGATTGTATTTTGTACTTTTGAGCTTTTTGGTCGTTTGCGTCTTCAATTCGTCGAATCTGTCTTTTTTCTTCACCTTTTATTATTTAAACGAAAATCACTTGTAAATAGAACAACTGCAACTAAAAGCTTGTCTTTCTTGAGGAATAATGCTATGAAATATATGTTCATTTTTAACATTATCAGATAGTCATTTCGATCGAAAGAACGACATCTGATGACCATTTTGAAAAACATACTTCCACTTTGAGTTTAACCATGATTTTTGGATATAGTTTCATGTTCATAAGAAAAATCATTTTTCCAGAAGAACAACTTTTAAATCAAAGTTTATCATAGTTTCTAATTATCTAACCCAAAACAGCCCGCGGTGTTACTACGACGGCGTATTTCCGGTTTTACGGTGTTTTTCATGTTTTCAGGTTTTAAATTATTAAGTTAGAATATCATATAGATATATAACATGTGTTTAGTTGATTTTAAAATTCAAGTTAGAAGGATTAACTTTATTTACGAACAAGTTTAGAATCTAAACTGAACTAAACTATGTTTTAGTGATTACATGTTCAAATCTTCGAATAAGATAGTTATATATATATATATGAATAGAATGATGTTATGAACATCATTACTAACTCAAGTAAAGTAGGTAAACCTACTAGAAATGATGAAAAAATAACTTGAGCTTCAAAGGATCTTTGATGGCTTGGAAGTTCTTGAAGTAGAATCATGACACGAAAAACAAGTTCAAGTAAGATTACTAGTCGAATTAAGATTGTCATAGTTATAGAAATTGAATCAAAGCTTGAATATGAATATTACCTTGATTTAGAAAGATAACCTACTGTAAATAACAAAGGTTTCTTGAGGTTGGGTGATCACTTGAAATGGATTTGCAAGATTGAAAGTAAACTAGCAAACTTGAAAGGATTTTCGAAGTGTTCTTGAAGTGTTCTTCCTATGATAATTATAGCTTGATACTTGAAGTAATTTTTGATGAAGATGATGATTAGTTTACTGGAAAATTCTTTATTGAGATTGTGTGTGTTTAGAGAGAATTTGAAAGAGAATTGGAAGTGAAATGGAGTGGGTGGTGAGTGGAAATGGTGAGTGGGGTAAAAAGGAGTTCTTGTTTTTACTTCCTTACTCATAAGTCATGCTAGTTGTCTAATGATGGTTTCCACATGTCTTGATGACTCACAAGGGCTACTAAGGAGCTGATGATTGAATGTATATACCAATAGTATATACATCTAGAAGCTGTGTATTATATGAGTACGAATACAGTTGCATACGAGTAGAATTGTTGATGAAAATGAACGAGAAAGTAATTGTAAGCATTTTTGATAAGTAGAAGTACTTTGATATGTGTCTTGAAGTCTTTCAAAAGTGTATGAATACATCTTAAAATACTACATGTATATACATTTTAACTGAATCGTTAAGTCATCGTTAGTCGTTACATGTAAGTGTTGTTTTTAAAACCTTTAAGTTAACGATCTCATTTAATGTTGTTAACCCATTGTTTATTATATCTAATGAGATGTTAAATTATTACATTATCATGATATTATGATGTATGAATATATCTTAATATGATATATATACATTAAAATGTCGTTACAACGATAATCGTTAAATATATGTCTCGTTTCGAAATCCTTAAGTTAGTAGTCTTGTTTTTACATATGTAGTTCATTGTTAATACACTTAATGATATGTTTAATTATCATTTTATCATGTTAAGCATAGTGTATCAATATCTTAATATGATTCATATGTATTTAGTAAGACGTTGTTATAACGATAATCGTTATATATATCGTTTCAAGTTTCTTAACTCAATAAACTCATTTTTATGTATATCACTCATTGTTAATATACTTAGTGAGATAATTACTTATCATAATCTCATGTTAGCCATATATGTAGAGACCCGTCCTAATCCATCCGGACGAAGTCCGTATCGATTATAAACAATTCACAATAGTTGATTTCATCGCGAGGTACTTGACCTCAATATGATACATTTTACAAACATTGCATTCATTTTTAAAAAGACAATATTTCATTACATCGAAAGTTGACGGAATGCATACCATTTCATAATATATCTAACTATAATTGACTTAATATTAATCTTGATGAACTCAACAACTCGAATGCAACGTCTTTTGAAATATGTCATGAATGACTCCAAGTAATATCTTTAAAATGAGCAATTGCACAGCGGAAGACTTCTTTCATACCTGAGAATAAACATGCTTTAAAGTGTCAACCAAAAAGGTTGGTGAGTTCATTAGTTTATCATAAAGAATCATTTCATAATTTTAATAGACCACAAGATTTCATATTTCCAATTCTCATAAACATACGTCCCATGCATACAGATAAAAATCATTCATATGGATTGAACAACTGGTAACCGACATTCACAATATGCGTATAAGAATATCCCCATCATTCCGGGATCCTCCTTCGGACATGATATAAATTTCGAAGTACTAAAGCATCCGGTACTTTGGATGGGGCTTGTTGGGCCCGATAGATCTATCTTTAGGATTCGCGTCAATTAGGGTGTCTGTTCCCTAATTCTTAGATTACCAGACTTAATAAAAAGGGCATATTCGATTTCGATAATTCAACCATATAATGTAGTTTCAATTACTTGTGTCTATTTCGTAAAACATTTATAAAAATTGTGCATGTATTCTCAGCCCAAAAATATAAAGGGTGAAAAGGCAAATGAAACTCACCAAATGTATTTTGTAGTAAAAATACATATAACATCATTGAACAAGTGTAAGATTGGCCTCGGATTCACGAACCTATATCATTTGTGAACTTATTAATATACTTAATTGTAATCGAACCTGTTTATATATATATATATATATTAGTAGTTCACTTGTTATATTATATATTATCTAGATAAATTTATTATGTTTAATTTATATATCTTATATATCTATTATTTATCATTCATCATAACAAACATTTATATCAAGATTTATGTATGATAAAATATATGTTTATATATTAGTTTATATATCTTACATATGACTTATTTATAACCATTTTAATAATAAAGATATAATGATATGTATTATTAATTAATGATAAGAATGATAATATTAATGATAGTAATAATATTAATAATAATAATAGTAGTGTTAATTTTAATAATAATAAAGATAATAACTTTACTAATAATGATACTTCATTTTAACCATAAAATGATAATAATAATAACATTGTTAATACTAATAAGTTTTATCATAAATTTCGAGTTGAACTTCAAACCTTATAACTACAGTTTCTATAACTTAATTTCATAATCATATTTATAATTGTATAGTTATTCATATAATGTATAACTAGTTTTCCAAGTTTTTCCTTAACAGCTTTTATTGCTAATCTCATAATATAGTTGTTTTTAATATGTTCGTAACCATAATAATTAATAATAACAATAGTAATACAAAAATAATAATACTCATAATAATGAAGTTAATAATGTTTATGCTAATAATAATAATAATGATAATAATAATTTAGACTAGATTAATGATAATAATTTTAATTATACTACTAATAATAACAATAATCATAATAATCATAATAATAATAATAAAGGATAACTAATAATAATAACAATAATTATAATACATATTAATAATAGCTATAATATTAATAATAATTTTGGTTTGAAAAACTACCTTCCAAGCCTTCTAAAAAAGAACGTCCTGAACCAGACTCGAACTAGTGACCTCTCGAATACCCGTCAACGCGTCAAACCAGCTGGGCTGGCTTCCTTTTCTGTATTAATGCCCGACTCTTTTATTTATAACCCGTATTTTATTGTTTTTATTTCTTCTTCTTCCTCACAGAAATTAGTCGACCAGAGGACTCCATTCATAATCAAAATAACGAATCAATTTTTATATTAAGACTTGAAACTTATTTATAACTGACCTGTAATGAATTCTTTTGTTCAATTACCAAAAATAATTTAAGTAAAATGCTGCTGTAACTTGACGAATTCAAGAACAACCCAAAACTCCACTTTTGAATTTGAGATAGTTTAAGACAAAGTTTACAACATGAAATAGGTTCCAATTGGTTCGTGTAAACTTTCTGTATCAACAATTTAGTTTAAAACATCAAGAAAATTCCGAATTTAATCATGATCAGATTGTTTGACTTTTCCATATAAAAGTTTGACTCTCAAATTAAGATTCGTTAAAATGAATTGAGAGTTCAAATTTTGCAGAAAGATCTTTCATAGGATTCTTAACAAAACTGCATTGTTACATTTCGTAATAAATTTTGAAATAAAGCTTTTTAGAAAAATGAAACACAACAGAGTACTAGCGACGTTCTTCGGCTTTTCTGTTTTAATTTTAATTAAAAAACAGTTGTAACAGATAATTGTAAGTGATAATTGATAATCATGGTGAGGTAATGAATGGGTTCTGTCAAAAAAAAAGTAAATGAGCTGATTGTTTTATATCTTGCACTCGACAGAAAAAAAAAATAATTAAGAAAAATATAAAAAGGAGATTACGACCCGTAACAGATTTTTTGTTGTATTAGCTGGTTGAAATCGACTGGAGATAATTTTAGAGACAGAATCCAATTTTTACTACAGGTGATAGAAACATGAAACGGATTAAGATTCTAATTCCTTAATATCTAATCTTATATAATATTAATAATTAATATCTATTATTATATTAATAATAATAAGAATTTTTTTGATAAAGATAATAATAATAATAATAATATTAGTAAGGATAATGATAAAAGAAAATAAGATAATAATAATTTTAAATAACAATGATGATTTTTAGTAATAATAATAATAATAATAATAATAATAATAATAATAATAATAATAATAATAATAATAATAATAATAATAATAATAATAATAATAATAATAATAATAATAATAATATTATTATTATTATTATTATTATTAATCATAATAATCTTAATAATAATAACAACATTAGTGATAATAATAAATTGTATCTTAATACAAATAACAATATTTATAATAATTTGATAACTTCTATAATAATAATAATGATGTTAATACTTATAATAATCATAATAATAATATTGATAATAATAATATAATTACTTATACTTATCAACATTTATATATTTTATGTAATATTATTAATAATACAAATATTAACATTAACATTTACAATATCTATCATATTACTTATGTATAGCATCCATATATATATATATATATATATATATATATATATATATATATATATATATATATATATATATATATATATATATATATATATATATATATAGATTTATAATAATATCATATCTTTATATATTCATTCCAATATTAATTTAATTTTTATTTTCATTCTTAAAGTGTAGTTTATTAGTTTATAATTATATATGCACTTATATTTATTTCTATATATTTATTTTTATATTTACTTACACACATTTGTTCGTGAATCGTCGAGCACAGTCGAAGGTCAATTGAACATATGAAACAGTTTAAAATTCTTGAGATTTAACTTAACAACTTTTGCTTAGCGTGTCAGAAATATATAAAGATTTAAGTTTAAATTTGATCGGAAATTTCCAGGTCATCACAGTACCTACCCGTTAAAGAAATTTTGTCCCAAAATTTGATCGAGGTTGTCATGGCTAACTATAAAAAATGTTTTCATGACGAATATGAGTTGCTAATAGAGTTTTATCATCATTGAGTAATATAGATAAAACAATTTGATTATACGAAGAGTATAAGTGAAGCTATCGCAAGAGAGTGAGATGAGTAAATGTAGAATCGTTTTAACTTGATGACGTAGTTATGATTGATTTCCGGAATTTAAGGGATTTAAAGAAAATCTTCGTAATAAGATTTGATTATTCGGCGAATAAGGAAGTTAGGATCTCTCTAATTAAATGCGGAGATCTGCATTGATTTCTTTATCAGATATTTCACTATAAATTAACTTCTTCCATTCCTTTATTTTCACCATTCCTATACTCAGTTCCTAAATTCAAAAGATTGTGGAAATGCTTAATCCAGTTATGATCCTTGTCCGTATCCTTACTATCGCAACAACCATTCTCTTTTTTTTTTCAACTTCCACCAGAGGAATCTACTTTCTTCTACTTCGCCCTTGGAGTTATAGTGTTTTTAATTCTCCCGTGTCTTTATGTTGCGATAAACATTGATATACACGGTTTGTAATTTATATGTTGTTATCGGGCTTTTTATATTTTCTTTTATATTCAAGAGTTCTATACTTTTGTCTCCTCTTCCCGACTTCGAGTCAAGCGAATAATGATCTGGAATTCGTTGGTATAAATTTCAGAATGAACATAGTAAATGTTCTAAGAAAGAAATCATAATGGTACGATTTTGATTTGTCAAATTACCAGAATATCCGGAAAATAGAACTATCAAGAAGATATGTTCTTAATATGTTTGGAGATGGAGTAGAATGTAAGAGTCGTGTAAATTAGACATGATGATGGTACTGAGAATCATCACGTTTCATTAGAAACTCAGCATGACTTACTGTAATATAATCACGTTGATCAAGTGTCATTATATTATACTAACTCATGCATCAGTTTCCAACACTACTTCAAAAACATTAATAATTTAAACTCGAAAGTTTACAGAATATAGAAACTAACAGTTTCTATATGATGTAACACTGATAGCACGAAGAGATTAATGATTTCAGATAAGAATAGTTATGAAAATATCTTCAGAAATATGGAGGATATTTATAATGAAAGATACGATGATATCTTGGAATTTCTAATATTGAAGGATGGTGAAGTAAATTTATCCGCAAGAGTTTGGAGTCAAAAGCAAGGTAGTTGTTAATGACTTCAGCAGGTACTGAATCATTTAGATTCTTTGAAGTCAAACTTATTCTTTGTGATTTGTCCACGGCTTCCTTCATAGTTTGATCAATCATTTTTTTAGTTTCAAACTTTTTCTGAGCTTTGCCAACCTACAATTATTTATCATCAACTTCCGATGATTAAGGTCGTTTACGGTTGTCTACGGTTTCTGCTGCTTCATTCAGCTTTTTCAACATTTAGAGTATTTGATTTGTAGACTGAGTGCTTTTCAGGATTTCAGATGAAAGATCATAATTCTAAGAGATAAATGTTATATGTTTACATATAACTATTGATGTGGAAACGTTACGAGGCTTACAATACAGATTTGCTGATTCCCGGTAATTGGTATGGCAATTCTCGTTACCAGATGCAGATGGTGAGACTTCAAGAGATAAATGTAGTGATTTGTCAGAGGGATTTAAGCCCAAAGAGCAACGAGGTTGCTGGTACGTCTGCTGGTAATAAAATGAAATATAAAAGGTTCCCCGGTAACAATAAGAGAGCACGCATATATATCAAGGTTATAATAAGGTTGTTTAGAACGAAAAGTCGAAGTTGACTTGTTGAAGCTGTGACAAAATTGGCTACTTTGAAAAGAATTGAAATGTTATTTTCGGTAATAACAATGCCAAAGGAGCTAGCACTGATATGTGTTAAATGTTTACTCAGTTTTCGAGAGTTTTTCAGGTGCATAACTATACGCATCAATCTTTTCTTCCGTAGATGAAGTACAGTTAGTTCATCCTCTCGATTAAGGTGTTTTCAAGAATTATGAAAGGTGTGAACACAGATTGTAACTGTCAAGATATAAATGAGGTTTAAGTTGAGATCAAGTGGCAAACTTGAAGAATTGTTTAGTTTCATATGTTATAATCAATATTTTAATTCATTTTAATTGTCCAATGTTTTTAGTCCACATTTGATTGTCCTCAATTGGCAGTCCAATAATTCATATATAGTATAATATATAATATCCGAATTAATTAATATGTATCGTGACCCGTATACGTCTCAGACTCGATCACAACTCAAACTATATATATTATTATAGAATCAACCTCAACCATGTATAGATAACTCCCGCATTACTGCATATAGAGTGTCTATGGTTATTTCAAATAATATATATAGATGCGTCGATATGATATGTCAAAACCTTGAATACGTGTCCCGATATTTAAAGTGCGTAAAATAAATAACAGAAAATAAATGACGATAAATAAAGTGCGTAAAGTAAATAACAGAAATTAAATGACGATAAATAAAATTGAGAGAATTAAAATTGCGATAAATAAAATGCGATAAATAAATTGCGATAAATAAAAGGTAATACGGAATTAACAGTTAGCTAGGATCAGTTAGCTAGGAACAGTTAGCGTGAATTCTTAACAAAATTTCTCATAGTTAACTTGTCTGTTTCTAACAAATTTTATTTTGTCATATGTTTTCTTCATTATGCCACTTGTTGGATTCTGATAGGTCAAAATCCAAATATGAAATTGAATGAAAAATGATTATTCTGCGGCGAAAGGATACGTATATCGGTGGTTGTAAGTAAGATAGTAGATGACTGTTGAGTCAGATTTGAAGAATGTACAGTGTAATTTATTAATGTGAAATTTAAATATTCCTCGGGTATTACCTACCCGTGAAAATTTTTTCACCATTAACAGTCTGTACAAAAGAATTTTTAATTACAATCTTTATGGAAATATATATACATATATATTTTCTTCAGATGTAATCATGGATTTAATGAGTCAATATGATATTAAACTCATTTGATTTACCATTTAGAATAAGAATATATAATCTCTAAAATATTAGAGATTACATAATCGCCATATCGAACGAAGATAAATGATGTAGTACGATTCACAGATGGATGATTATGCTCGAGGTACAAAATGAGATGTTGAGGTATGGATTGTTGATGGTACTGGTGCTATTACTGATGGTACTGTTGGTGCTGATGATGTTGCTGAAGCTGGTAAATTTTGCACCATATTCTCCAAATTAATTACACGAGCGCGAAATTCGTTGACTTCTTCTATTATTCCGGTTGGATTGTCGGTCGGAACGAGCGAATGAATAAGGTTTAGAATTTTAGATAGAATATAATGGTGTCGAGATACACTGGAAATGAGGGTGAAAATGGTGTTTCGAATAGATTCGCCGGTAAGTGCTTCAGGTTCTTCGCCAAGAGGGAAATTTGGTTGGTGGAAAGGAATTGCCTTCTTCTCGTTTCCGTTGATTAAGTCGACTACGATCTCATCAGATGAATTGGGGATGGCTGATTGATTGATTCATTCTAGTGACACCGCTTTCGGAGCTTAGGTGCATATCCATATCAGAATAGCTATCGGAATCCGAGGAATTTGAACTGGTTGTGGGATTCATCTCATACGATCAGATGAAGGATTTTTCGATAAAAAATAGATTATAGGATCTAGATTATTACCCTGCAATACATAATTTACATATGCATATATATAATACTAAAATCCTATAAGTTACGGAGGAATCTACGGAAGCTGTCAGACAAAGTCTACAGTAACAGATATGCTAAGATATGAATTAGTAGATACGCCAAGATACGAATCTTGTCTATACACTATTCATGCAATCATTGCAGTAAGATGTGTCTAGACTAAGAATGATAAGCAGGTAATTTCCTAAGGATGATAAGCAGATGATTTCTGACAAAAATGATAAGCAAAACTTTTGACATGCAGACACGGTCGAAGTCCAGACTCACTAATGCATCCTAACGACTTATCAGTTAGACTCACTAATGCAAGACCTGGTTCGCTAAGACCACCGCTCTGATACTAACTGTAGATATAGTGGGGACAACCACCATCCCACCCAGTGCCTTCCCAGCTAACCGCCTGGTGACCACTGAGTGTACCCCAGATACTGATTTTAGGGCCTGCCTCTCGAAAATTGCCAACCCTCGTAAGGGATCGCAAGGAGTAAGAGCCAATGCTTCGTCACAGGTAACACTGTGAGAACCTCCTTTACGACTAACCCGCCACACATGGTCGGCGTTATACCAGCTCTGATGCAAACTGTAGAGACCCATCCTAATCCATCCGGACGAAGTCCGTATCGATTATAAATGATTCACAATAGTTGATTTCATCGCATGGTACTTGACCTCTATATGATACATTTTACAAACATTGCATTCGTTTTTGAAAAGACAATAGTTCATTACATCGAAAGTTGACGGCATGCATACCATTTCATAATATATCTAACTATAATTGACTTAATATTAATCTTGATGAACTCAACGACTCGAATGCAACGTCTTTTGAAATATGTCATGAATGACTCCAAGTAATATCTTTAAAATGAGCAATTGCACAGCGGAAGACTTCTTTCATACCTGAGAATAAACATGCTTTAAAGTGTCAACCAAAAAGGTTGGTGAGTTCATTAGTTTATCATAAAGAATCATTTCATAATTTTAATAGACCACAAGATTTCATATTTCCAATTCTCATAAACATACGTCCCATGCATAGAGATAAAAATCATTCATATGGATTGAACAACTGGTAACCGACATTCACAATATGCATATAAGAATATCCCCATCATTCCGGGATCCTCCTTCGGACATGATATAAATTTCGAAGTACTAAAGCATCCGGTACTTTGGATGGGGCTTGTTGGGCCCGATAGATCTATCTTTAGGATTCGCGTCAATTAGGGTGTCTGTTCCCTAATTCTTAGATTACCAGACTTAATAAAAAGGGCATATTCGATTTCGATAATTCAACCATATAATGTAGTTTCAATTACTTGTGTCTATTTCGTAAAACATTTATAAAAATTGCGCATGTATTCTCAGCCAAAAAATATAAAAGGTGAAAAGGCAAATGAAACTCACCTAATATATTTTGTAGTAAAAATACATATAACATCATTGATCAAGTGTAAGGTTGGCCTCGGATTCACGAACCTATATCATTTGTGTACTTATTAATATACTTAATTGTAATCGAACCTGTTTATATATATATTAGTAGTTCACTTGTTATATTATATATTATCTAGATAAATTAATTATTTTTAATTTATATATCTTATATATCTATTATTTATCATTCATCATAACAAACATTTATATCAAGATTTATGTATGATAAAATATACGTTTATATATTAGTTTATATATCTTACATATGACTTATTTATAACCATTTTAATAATAAAGATATAATGATATGTATTATTAATTAATGATAAGAATGATAATATTAATGATAGTAATAATAATAGTAGTGTTAATTTTAATAATAATAAAGATAATAACTTTACTAATTTTGATATATAAAAAAATGATAGTTTTACTAAAAATATAATAACATTGAAATTTTTTAATTATAATGATACTTCATTTTAACCATAAAATGATAATAATAATAATAATAACATGGTTAATACTAATAAGTTTTATCATAAATTTCGAGTTGAACTTCAAACCTTATAACTACAGTTTCTATAACTTAATTTCATAATCATATTTATAATTGTATAGTTATTCATATAATGTATAACTAGTTTTCCAAGTTTTTCCTTAACAGCTTTTATTGCTAATCTCATAATATAGTTGTTTTTAATATGTTCGTAACCATAATAATTAATAATAACAATAGTAATACAAAAATAATAATAGTCATAATAATGAAGTTAATAATGTTTATGCTAATAATAATAATAATGATAATAATAATTTAGACTAGATTAATGATAATAATTTTAATTATACTACTAATAATAACAATAATCATAATAATCATAATAATAATAATAAATGATAACTAATAATAATAACAATAATTATAATACATATTAATAATAGCAATAATATTAATAATAATTTTGGTTCGAAAAACTACCTTCCAAGCCTTCTAAAAAAAACAACGTCCTGAACCAGACTCGAACTAGTGACCTCTCGAATACCCGACTCTTTTATTTATAACCCGTATTTTATTGTTTTTATTTCCTCTTCTTCCTCACAGAAATTAGTCGACCAGAGGACTCCATTCATAATCAAAATAACGAATCAATTTTTATATTAAGACTTGAAACTTATTTATAACTGACCTGTAATGAATTCTTTTGTTCAATTACCAAAAATAATTTAAGTAAAATGCTGCTGTAACTTGACGAATTCAAGAACAACCCAAAACTCCACTTTTGAATTTGAGATAGTTTAAGACAAAGTTTACAACATGAAATAGGTTCCAATTGGTTCGTGTAAACTTTCTGTATCAACAATTTAGTTTAAAACATCAAGAAAATTCCGAATTTAATCATGATCAGATTGTTTGACTTTTTCATATAAAAGTTTGACTCTCAAATTAAGATTCTTTAAAATGAATTGAGAGTTCAAATTTTGCAGAAAGATCTTTCATAGGATTCTTAACAAAACTGCATTGTTACATTTTGTAATTAGTATCGAAATAAAGCTTTTTAGAAAAATGAAACACAACAGAGTACTAGCGACGTTCTTTAGCTTTTCTGTTTTAATTTTAATTAAAAACCAGTTATAACAGATAATTGTAAGTGATAATTGATAATCATGGTGAGGTAATGAATGGGTTCTGTAAAAAAAACGTAAATGAGCTGATTGTTTTATATCTTGCACTCGACAGAAAAAAAATAATTAAGAAAAATATAAAAAGGAGATTACTACCCGTAACAGATTTTTGGTTGTATTAGCTGGTTGAAATCGACTGGAGATAATTTTAGAGACATAATCCAATTTTTACTACAGGTGATAGAAACATGAAACGGATTAAGATTCTAATTCCTTAATATCTAATCTTATATAATATTAATAATTAATATCTATAATTATATTAATAATAATAAGAATTTTTTTTGATAAAGATAATAATAATAATAATAATATTAGTAAGGATAATGATAAAAGAAAATAAGATAATAATAAATTTAAATAACAATGATGATTTTTAGTAATAATAATAATAATAATAATAATAATAATAATAATAATAATAATAATAATAATAATAATAATAATAATAATAATAATAATCATAATAATCATAATAATAATAATCATAATAATTTTAATAATAATCTTAATAATAATAACAACATTAGTGATAATAATAAATTGTATCTTAATAAAAATAACAATATTTATAATAATTTGATAACTTCTATAATAATAATAATAATGTTAATACTTATAATAATCATAATAATAATATTGATAATAATAATATAATGACTTATACTTATCAACATTTATATATTTTATGTAATATTATTAATAATACAAATATTAACATTAACATTTATAATGAAATTAAGGTTAGTAATATAACCTTAATATTTTAACTTATACTTAGTTTTTATTATTAATATGATATAATAATATATACTTAATATTTAATATTTACCTAATTTATACATTTTACAATATCTATCATATTACTTATGTATAGCATCCATATATATATATATATATACTTAATATTTAATATTTACCTAATTTATACATTTTACAATATATATTCATATCTTTATATATTCATTCCAATATTAATTTAGTTTTTATTTTCATTCTTAAAGTGTAATTTATTAGTTTATAATTATATATGCACTTATATTTATTTCTATATATTTATTTTTATATTTACTTACACACATTTGTTCGTGAATCGTCGAGCACAGTCAAAGGTCAATTGAACATATGAAACAGTTTAAAATTCTTGAGATTTAACTTAACAATTTTTGCTTATCGTGTCGAAAATATATAAAGATTTAAGTTTAAATTTGATCAGAAATTTCCGGGTCATCACAATATATATCCATATATATATCATCATGTAGCTTTTATAAATTTTTAACGTTCGTGAATCGCCGGTCAACTTGGGTAGTCAATTGTCTATATGAAACTCATTTCAAATAATCAAGTCTTAACAAGTTTGATTGCTTAACATGTTGGAAACATTTAATCATGAAAATATAGTTTTCATTTAATATATAATCATGGAAATGTTCGGGTCACTACAGCACCTACCCGTTAAATAAATTTCGTCCTGAAATTTTAAGCTGTTGAAGAAATTTTAAGCTGTTCATCTGATCTTCACGCTCTCAGGTGAACTCGGGTCCTCTACGAGCATTCCATCGAACCTTAACAATTGGTATCTTGTTTTACTTAAGTCTTTTAACCTCACGATCCATTATTTTAACGGGTTCTTCGATGAATTGAAGTTTTTCGTTGATTTGGATTTCGTCTAAAGGAATAGTGAGATCTTCTTTAGCAAAATATTTCTTCAAATTCGAGACTTGGAAAGTGTAATGTACCCCGGCGAGTTGTGGAGGTAAGTCAAGTCGGTAAGCTACTGGTCTGACACGATCTATATTCTTGAATGGTCCAATGTACCTTGGATGTAGTTTCCCCCGTTTACCAAATCGAACAACGCCCTTCCAAGGTGAAACCTTAAGCATGACTATCTCTCCAATCTCAAATTCTGTATCTTTTCTTTTAATGTCCACGTAGCTCTTTAGTCGACTTTGGGCGGTTTTCAACCGTTATTGGATTTGGATGATCTTCTCGGTAGTTTCTTGAATTATCTCCGGACCCGTAATCTGTCTATCCCCCACTTCACTCCAACAAATCGGAGACCTGCACTTTCTACCATAAAGTGCTTCAAACGGTGCCATCCCAATACTCGAATGGTAACTGTTGTTGTAGGAAAATTCTGCTAACGGTAGGTGTCGATCCCAACTGTTTTCGAAATCAATAACACATGATCGTAGCATGTCTTTAAGCGTTTGTATCGTCCTTTCGCTCTGCCCATCAGTTTGTGGATGATAGGCAGTACTCATGTCTAGACGAGTCCTCAATGCTTGTTGTAACGTCTGCCAGAATCTTGGAACAAATCTGCCATCCCTATCAGAGATAATAGAGACTGGTATTCCATGTCTGGAGACAACTTCCTTCAAGTATAGTCGTGCTATGTAACGACCCATCCATATTACTATAAACGTAGTACATTATTCATTGGTCCCATAGCGAGGTATTTGACCTCTATATGATATGTTTTAGAAAAATATTGCATTCGTTTCATAAAAAGCACACCATTATTATACATAATTCATGTTTTAAACAAGTGGGTGATTATTTAAGAAATAATCCCCATGATACATTGGTTACCAAATACTATACACATGACATAACTGTCGAATATAATACATGACAAAGGTTTTATTAAATGCAACACTTCATTTAAACAAAAGCATGAGACTCCATGCACAGCTTGCTCAGATAATGCAACAGCGGAAGACTTTCTTAAGGACCTGAGAATAAACATGCTTAAACAATCAACACAAAGGTTGGTGAGATATATAGGTTTAGTATCGATATAAATATAGACCACAAGATTTCATAGTTATAAATATATGTACACTCGCAAGTGTATAAAAGTATTCTATAAGTTGTTGAGCGCTTCGGTAACCATACTGAACCATAAATGTAGCATATTCCCTTTATTATGAAATCTCCCTACACTGTAACAAGTGTAGTAAAAACAAAGTACTATGCAACCGTTTACGATACTAGAGCGACTAGCCCGGTTGGGGTTGTCAAACCCGATAGATCTATCAATAGGATTCGCGCTTACATGTTATTACAACATGTAAATATTAGTTACCAAGCTATTAGGGAAGATATGCCAGGTGGTACAACTCAACGTAGAATATATTTTAAGTACTTGTGTCCATGGGGTAAAACATAAAATGCATGTATTCTCATCCCAAAATATTTGTAGAGTTTAAAACTGGGACTATATACTCACAGTAGTAAAAGTATATTAATAATAAGTTTTCAACTTATTAAAAATATGACCGTCGTCCTTGGATTCACGAACCTATAACAATAATAACGATTCAGATAATAATACGACATATGAATAAAATAAAGCAAGTTCATAGAATACTTATATAATAATTTTTAACATTTTATGTTAGTACTCCATTGTTAGTAGTCCTTTGTTAGTAGTCCAAAATAGTCCGAAAAGTCAAACAGTCCAATAATCGGTATATATATATATATATATATATATATATATATATATATATATATATATATATAATCTTAGAATTACCCCCACGACGTATTGTATACGTATTGTCTTTGCATCAACCCAGAGACATAGTGTATACGTATTATCTTAGAATTAACTAAGACGTATTGTGTACGTATTATCTTAGGATTTATCAAAATGTATTGTATACTTATTGTGTTAGGACGTACCAAGAATATTATTATACATATATACAATCACAGAATTAACCAAGATTATAATATTTTGTTATACTACTGATAACATGTCAAAATATATATATAGGATATAGGAAAAGTTAACAAGGATATGGTTAATATAGTTTTTATAATATAAATTTCGTCCATACAACATTAAGAAGTAAATCTTGCAAAACCAATTCGAAAAGTTCCTCCCAAGTAGTAAATTTTAGAGCTTTACTCTCTTTTTGTGTTGGTGGACAGATTTAGAAAAATCCCGGCATCCACCCAATATATGATTTTTGATAAAATACTTCCACTTTGTCTAAAATCATGAAAAAAATACTGGAAGTCTTATTTACATATATTAACATATTTCCAAAGTCTTAGCCTCGAACTCAAAGTCTAAGATAGTTTTTAATTCCCAACCCAAAATAGCCCGCTTTTTACCGAATGGAGATTAAAGGATATATGTTAAGTTTCAAGGTGTTCTTCATATGTACAAGTTATAAGTTCTTATATTAACTTAATATAACATCATAATACATATAAATAAGTGTTATTAGAGTTAAGTTAGAAAGATTAGATAAGTTTTTCAAACAAGCTTGGTGTTCACCAAAACAAGTTCTAGTTTTTACAAGTTTTATAAGTATAATAAGATAGCAACTATACAAGGAATCGAACAAGGATTTTAAGAAGTATATTACCTTGATTATGAAGACGAATGTTGCTGAAATTAAAGTATGATATGAGAGCATTCAAGGGTGTGTTTTTAGTTTAAGAAAATGTGGAGTAAAAATGAGTTAAAATGGTCCTTATTTATAAGCTTATAATTTTGGCTTTTAGTGAAAATATATAAGATAAGTTTAATTGTATTAAGTCATGCATGACATATTAAATTGATTAGGTCATGGATGACATATTACACAAATAATTTCAGATTTCTATTGGTATATTCCAATAGTAAATACTTCTAGAAGCTGTGTATAATACGGGTAAAAATACCGTATGAATGCGAGTAGAATTCTATGAGGAAATTGAACGGAAATATGAGTATAGCTATCCTTTATATGTATTGGTATATTATAAAGTGTATTCAATACTTGTAAGGATGTATTTACACTGGTAATACATTATATGCAAATACATTTTAACATAAGTTAATTACGTCGTTTAAATAATAATATATATATTGTTTGAAAACTCTTTAAATTAGTAGTATGAAAAAATATATATAATACTTTGTTAATATACTTAATGAGATATTTAATTATCATATTTTCAAGTTAAATATATATAAATCCATATATATATATATATATACAATAATTAAACAATTAAATCAAGTTATGACGTTCGTGAATCGTCGGAATAAAAGGGTGACCAAAAGCTTGTGTAAAACTCTTTTTGGAGGTTCAAGATTTATTAAAATTCATTGCTTATCAAGTCAGAATTATATAAAGATTAAGTTTAAATTTGGTCGGAAATTTCCGGGTCGTCACTGTACCTACCCGTTAAAGAAATTTCGTCCCGAAATTTGATCGAGGTCGTCATGGCTAACAATAAGAATGTTATTATGACGAATATAAGTTGATTCATAGGGTTTTATCATGATTGAGAAATATGGATAAAATAATTCGATTACTCGAAACGTATGAGTGAAGCTATCATAAAAGAGTGAAATGAGAAAATAGGGATTCGTCTAATCTTTTGACGTCATCACGGTTGATCTCCGGATTAAAGAAAATATTTTTAATCTATATAAGATTTGATTCTTCGGCGATTAAGGAAATTATGATCCTCTTCGATTTAATGCAATAATCTATCTCTATTTCTCTGTCGGATATTTTACTATAAATCAACCTCCTATGTTTCCTTATTTCCACATCTCCCATCTTTTATACTTTCTTCCTTTCTTCGTACTTCCAAAACATTCGTCAATATGCTCCATCCAGTTTTAATTCTTGATATATTCTTGACTATCACATCTGTCATTCTTCTTTTTCATCATCCACCGGAGGAATCCGTTAATTTCTAGTATGCTCTTGGGTTTATAGTGTTCTTAGTTTTCCCGTGTCTTTATATTGCTATACGCATCGATATACACGGTTTGTAATTTCTGCGTTGTCTTCGTGCTTATATTTTTCATTATATTTTGGAGTTTCATGCTTCCGTCTTCTTTTTCCGACTTCAAGTCAAGCGAATAATGGTCTAGAATTCATAGATATGAAATTCAAAATGAACATAGCTAATGCTCTAAGAGAGAAATTTTAATAGCACAATTTGACTTGTGAAATTACCAGAATCCAAAGGAAAAGATAGAACTATCAATAGAATATTTTCTTGATATGTTTAGAGATTAGATTGAATGTAAGAGTCATGTAACATGGCACATGATGACGTTATGGTCTGTGAATCATTACGTTCTATTTAGAAACTCAGCATGACTTACTGTAATATAATCACGTTAATCAAGTGTCATTATATTATACTAACTCATGCTTCAGTTCCCAACATTACTTCAAAAACATTCATACTTTACACTCAGAGGTTTCAGATATTTAGAAACTAAAACAGTTTTCTTTATGATGTGATACAGATAACGCGAAGGAATAAATGATTTCAGATAAGAATGGTTATGAAAATATCTTCAGAAATATGAAGGATATTTATAATGGAAGATACGATGATATCTTAGAATATTTAAGATAAGAGGATGATGAAGAATATTGTCCGCAAGGGTTTTAGAGTAAGGAGCAAGTTATTTGCTAAGGATTTTAGCAGACATCGAATTATTTGGATTCTTTGAAGGTAGATTTCGTCCTTGTGATTTGTCTACAGCCTCCTTCAGGGTTTGCTCAATCCGTTTTCTAGTTCCAAACCTTCTCTTTTTCTGTGCTTTGCTAACACAATATTCTTTATCATCAACTTTTTACTGTTACGGTTGTCTACAGTTTCTGCTGCTTCATTCAGCTTTTTTAAAACTTCATAGTACTGATTCGTAGGCTGAAGTGCTATTCCGGATTTCAGAATTATAATTTTAGGAAATAACATTATATGTATATGAAGAAATGATGTGAGATTCAAGAATAATTATTGATGCTTCCTGGGGTTTGGTATGACAATTATTGTTACAAGATGTAGATGGGTACATGACAAGGTTTTATAGTAATCTTTCAGAGAGATTTAAATCAAAGAGCAATAAAGTTGCTGGTAAGCTTACTACTAATGTGGTGGAATATAAAAGGTTCCCCAGTAACGATGGCGAAAAGACAACGTATATATCAAGGTTATAATAAGGCTACTCCGGATGAAAAGTCGAAGTTGTCTTTTTAGAGCTGTGATAAAATTTGCTATTTTGAAAAGGAATTGTAAAGTTATTTTGGGTAATAATAATGCTAAAGGATCTGACACGGATACGTGTTGAACCTTTGCTTAGGTTCAAGTGTCCTCCGAATGCATATCTATATGCATATATTCTTCGTATGTATCGTGTGATTGGTTCATTCTCTCGATTGTTCCTTAGTTGAGATGTTTTCAAGAATTTTGAAGGGTTTAGACGCAGGTGGTCATCGTCAATATCCGTATAATGAATTCGTCGTAAATCTTGAATGATACGAATATCTTTATAAGTTCTGTGAATGAAAGTGATGTTCTAGTATAGTTTGAATTTAAAGTATGATTTTGAAGGATGTAGGAATTTAAGATTGATGGCACTTCTTAAATCTTGGCTTGGATTTTGATCTGTCAAAATCAGAATATGTAATTGAATTGGTATGGAAAATGGTTGTCTTGAATTTTGTGAAATGATGTATATTGCTATGAAAGGAGAGAGTATAATTAACGATTGTCGAAACATCATTGAAAATGTACAGTGTAACATATTAATGTGAAGTTAAGTATTTCTTGGGTATTACCTACCCGTTAAAGTAAAATTTCACAAGTAATATTTTGTACAAAAGAATTTTTATTACAGTCTTTATGAAAATATATGTATGTATATTTTCTTCAGATGTAATATGGATTTAATGAGTTAATATTATATTAATCTCATTTGGTTTACGGTTGGAACTAGAAATAAATAATCCCTAAAACTTTAGAGATTACATAATCGCCGCGGAATATTTCTTCAACGTAAATGAAATAATGAATTAATACTTCATCACTCATTATTGTTGGTATCCCTCAGTGCCTGCGGTGCGTATGATGTTGATGCTCGTAATGCGGATTGCGATGTTGAGGCTTGTGATGTTGTTGGTAATGCTGATGCTGGTGCTGGTAGTGGTTTGATGTGAGTATAGATGATGAGAATTTGTTTTGTTTTGTATTGTGAAAGAAGATGTTTAAAGTTTCTTGAATAAAAAGAGAGGTCAAGAGCTTTATAAAGGGAATGAAATGATGTAGGATGCATTTGCTAATGAAGTTTTGCTTTTCATGACAGTAATTTTTTTTTTACTAAATAATTCACCATGCAAGATACGGAGTAAAGGTCGGATAGCCTCAATAATATTAGTAATATTATACTCGTTGCGGCATATCCTGGAAAGGAGAGAGAAAATGGTGTTACGAACGGGTTCGCCAGTAAGTGCCTCATGTTCTTCACTAAGAGGGCAATGTGGTAGATGGAAGGGATCACCTTCTTCTTGTCTCCAATGATTAAGTAGACTACGAACCCATCCCCAATTTATCCAAAATAGATGATGGCTAATTGGTTGATCCATTCCGGTCACACTGCTTTCGGAGCTCGAGCTAAATTCTATATCGGAATTCGAGGAACTTGAACAAGTGGAGAGTTCCATTTCGTACGATTGAATAAAGAATTTTTTGATATGAAATGATTTCCGGCTACCGGATGGTATTCTAATTACATAGAATATCTATATATATATATATATATATATATATATATATATATATATATATATATATATATATATATATATATATAGAGCAAAAGATTTTATAGATTACGGAAGAATTTATGGAATATGCTAGGCAAAGTTTACAGTAACAGATACGCTAAGATATGAATTAGCATATACGCTAAAATATGAACTTTGTCTATACACTATTTATGCAATCAATGCAGTAAGATGTGTCTAGACTAAGAATGATAAGCATGTAATTTTCTAAAGGTGATAAGCAGATGATTTTCGACTAGAAATGATAAGCAAAACTTTTGACATGCAGTTAAGGTCGAAGTCCAGACTCACTAATGCATCTTAATAACTATCCGTTAGACACACTAATGCAAGACATGGTTCACTAAGACCACTGCTCTGATACCAACTGAAATGACCCGTCCATATTACTATAAATGCAGTACGTTATTCATTGGTCCCATAGCGAGGTATTTGACCTCTATATGATACGTTTTAGAAAAATATTGCATTCGTTTCATAAAAAGGACACCATTATTATACATAATGCATGTTTTAAACAAGTGGACGATTATTTAAGAAATAATCCCCATGATACATCGGTTACCAAATACTATACACATGACATAACTGTCAAATATAATACATGACAAAGGTTTTATTAAATGCAACACTTCATTTAAACAAAAACATGAGACTCCATGCACATCTTGCTCAGGTAATGCAACAGCGGAAGACTTTCTTAAGGACCTGAAAATAAACATGCTTAAACAATCAACACAAAGGTTGGTGAGATATATAGGTTTAGCATCGATATAAATATAGACCACAACATTTCATAGTTATAAATATATGTACACTCGCAATTGTATAAAAGTATTCTATAAGTTGTTGAGCGCTTCGGTAACCATACTTAACCATAAATGTAGCATATTCCCTTTATTATGAAATCTCCCTACACTGTACCAAGTGTCGTAAAAATGAAGTACTATGCAACCGTTTACGATACTAGAGCGACTAGCCCGGTTGGGGTTGTCAAACCCGATAGATCTATCAATAGGATTCGCGCTTACATGTTCTTACAACATGTAAATATTAGTTACCAAGCTATTAGGGAAGATATGCAAGGTGGTACAATTCAACGTAGAATATATTTTAAGTACTTGTGTCCATGGCGTAAAATATAAAATGCATGTATTCTCATCCCAAAATATTTGTAGAGTTTAAAAATGGGACTATATACTCACAGTAGTAAAAGTATATTAATAATAAGTTTTCAACTTATTAAAAATATGACCGTCGTCCTTGGATTCACGAACCTATAACAATAATAACGATTCAGATAATAATACGACATATGAATAAAATAAAGGAAGTTCAGAGAATACTTATATAATAATTTTTAACATTTTATGTTAGTACTCCATTGTTAGTAGTCCTTTGTTAGTAGTCCAAAATAGTCCGAAAAGTGCAACAGTCCAATAATCGGTATATATATATAATCTTAGAATTACCCCATGACGTATTGTATATGTATTGTCTTTGCATCAACCCAGAGACGTATTGTATACATATTATCTTAGAATTAACTAAGACGTATTGTGTACGTATTGTCTTAGGATTTATCAAAACGTATTGTATACTTATTGTGTTAGGACGTACCAAGAATATTATTATACATATATCCAGTCACAGAATTAACCAAGATTATAATATTTTGTTATACTACTGATAACATGTCCAAATATATATATATAGGATATAGGAAAAGTTAACAACGATATGGTTAATATAGTTTTTATAATATAAATTTCGTCCATACAACGTTAATTTTAGCAGATTTTGTTTTGCTCGCCAAATATTCATTACAACTCCGTTTAAAGTGAATCAAATTGATATGGATTCATTAAGAAGTAAATTTTACAAAACCAATTCGAAAAGTTCATCCCATGTGGTAATTTTTAGAGCTTTACCCTCTTATTGTGTCGGTGGACAGATTTGGAAAAATCCCGGCATCCACCCAATATATGATTTTTGATAAAATACTTCCACTTTGTCTAAAATCATGAAAAAATACTGGAAGTCTTATTTACATATATTAACATATTTCCAAAGTCTTAGCCTCAAACTCAAAGTCTAAGATAGGTTTTTAATTCCCAACCCAAAACAGCCCGCTTCTTACCGAACGGAGATTAAAGGATATATGTTAAGTTTCAAGGTGTTCTTCATATGTACAAGTTATAAGTTCTTATATTAACTTAATATAACATCATAATACATATAAATAAGTGTTATTAGAGTTAAGTTAGAAAGATTAGATTAGTTTTTCAAACAAGCTTGGTGTTCACTAAAACAAGTTCTAGTTTTTACAAGTTTTATAAGTGTAATAAGATAGCAACTATACAAGGAATCGAACAAGGATTTGGAGAAGTATTTTACCTTGATTATGAAGAGAAAAGTTGCTGAGATTAAAGTATGATATGAGAGCATTCAAGTGTTTGTTTTTAGTTTAAGAAAATGTGGAGTAAAAATGAGTTAAAATGGTCCTTATTTATAAGCTTATAATTTTGGCTTTTAGTGAAAATATCTAAGATAAGTTAAATTGTATTAAGTCATGCATGACATATTAAATTTATTAGGTCATGGATGACATATTACACAAATAATTGCAGATTTCTATTGGTATATACCAATAGTAAATACTTCTAGAAGCTGTGTATAATACGGGTAAAAATACCGTATGAATGCGAGTAGAATTCTTTGAGGAAATTGAATGGAAATACGAGTATAGCTATCCTTTATATGTATTGGTATATTATAAAGTGTATTCAATACTTGTAAGGATGTATTTACACTCGTAATACATTATATGTAAATACATTTTAATATAAGTTAATTACGTCGTTTAAATAGTAATATATATATTTTTTGAAAACTCTTTAAATTAGTAGTATGAAAAAATATATATAATACTTTGTTAATATACTTAATGAGATATTTAATTATCATATTTTCAAGTGAAATATATATAAATCCATATATATATACAATAATTAAACAATTAAACAATTAAATCAAGTTATGAAGTTCGTGAATTGTCGGAATAAAAGGGTGACCCAAAGCTTGTGTAAAACTCTTTTTGGAGGTTCAAGATTTATTAAAATTCATTGCTTATCAAGTCAGAATTATATAAAGATTAAGTTTAAAGTTGGTCGGAAATTTTCGGGTCGTCACATGCTAACTTCTCCATTTTGTCATCTTCTCTCATTGGCATAAAATGTGCTGACTTGGTGAGACGATCGACTATTACCCAGATAGTATCATAACCACTTGCAGTCCTATGAAATTCATGGTAATGTTTTCCCATTTCCATTCGGGGATTTCGGGTTATTGAAGTAGACGTGATGGTTTCTGATGCTCAGCTTTGACCTTGGAACACGTCAAATATTCTCCTACGTATGTAGCAATGTCAGCTTTAATACCCAGCCACCAAAAGTGTTTCTTGAGATCTTTGTACATCTTCTCCGCTCTGGGATGTATTAAATATCTGGTTTTATGTGCTTCCTTAAGTACCTTTTCTCTCACATCTCCAAACTTTGGTACCCAAATTCTTTTAGCCCTATACCGGGTTCCGTCTTCCCAAATATTAATAAGTTTCTCCGATCCTTTGGGTATTTCATTTTTCAACTTTCCTTCTTTTACAACTCCCTGCTGCGTCTCCTTTATTTGAGTAGTAAGGTTAGTACAAATAATTATATTCATAGCTTTTACCCGTATAGGTTCTCTGTTCTTTCTACTCAAAGTGTCGGCTACCACATTCGCCTTCCCCGAGTGGTAACGAATCTCAAAGTCGTAATCATTCAACAATTCAATCCACCTACGCTGCCTCATGTTCAGTTGTTTCTGATTAAATATATGTTGAAGACTTTTATGGTCGGTATATATAATACTTTTGACCCCATATAAGTAGTGCCTCCAAGTCTTTAATGCAAAAACAATAGCGCCCAATTCCAAATCGTCAGTCGTATAATTTTGCTCGTAAATCTTCAATTGTCTAGACGCATAAGCAATTACCTTCGTTCGTTGCATTAATACACAACTGAGACCTTGCTTTGAGGCATCACAATATATCACAAAATTATCATTCCCTTCAGGTAATGACAATATTGGTGCCGTAGTTAACTTTTTCTTTAACAATTGACACGATTTCTTCTGCTCATCCTTCCATTCAAATTTCTTCCCTTTATGCGTTAATGCAGTCAAGGGTTTCACTATTTTTGAAAAATCTTGGATGAACCTTCTGTAGTAACCAGCCAGTTCTAAAAATTGGCGTATATGTTTCGGAGTTTTCGAGGTTTCCCATTTTTTAACGGTTTCAATCTTTGCCGGATCCACCTGAATACCTTCTTTGTTCACTATGTGACCGAGGAATTGAACTTCTTCCAACCAAAATGCACACTTTGAAAACTTAGCGTACAGTTTTTATTTCCTCAACAACTCAAGCACTTTTCTTAAATGTTCTTCGTGCTCTTGATCATTCTTTGAGTAAATAAGTATGTCATCGATGAAAACAATGACAAACTTGTCAAGGTATGGTCCACACACTCGGTTCATGAGGTCCATGAACATAGCTGGTGTGTTAGTCAACCCAAACGGCATAACCATAAACTCGTAATGACCGTAACGCGTCCTGAAAGCAGTCTTCGGAATATCATCCTTCTTCACCCGCATTTGATGATACCCGGAACGTAAATCGATCTTCGAATAAATCGACGAGCCTTATAGTAGATCAAATATGTCATCGATTCTCAGTAGTGGGTAACGGTTCTTGATGGTAACTTTGTTCAACTCTCGGTAGTCAATACATAACCTGAATGTACCATCCTTCTTTTTGACAAACAAAACAGGAGCTCCCCCATGGTGATGTACTTGGTCGTATAAAACCACGCTCTAAAAGTTCTTGTAATTGGCTTTGAAGTTCCTTCATTTCACTGGGTATGAGTCTGCATGGAGCACGAGCGATTGGTGCAGCTCCCGGTACAAGATCTATTTCAAATTCAACGGATCGGTGTGGAGGTAGTCCCGGTAATTCTTTCGGAAATACATCGGGAAATTCTTTTGCAACGGGAACATCATTGATGCTCTTTTCTTCAGTTTGTACTTTCTCGACGTGTGCTAGAATAGCATAGCAACCTTTTCTTATTAGCTTTTGCGCCTTCAAATTACTAATAAGATGTAACTTCGCATTGATCTTTTCTCCATACACCATTAAGGGTTTTCCTTCTTCTCGTACAATGCGAATTGCATTTTTGTAACATACGATCTCTGCCCTCTCCTTTTTAACCATTCCATGTCGATTATCACATCAAAACTCCCTAACTCTACTAGTATCAAATCAATCTTAAACGTTTTGCTAACCAGTTTAATTTCTTGATTCCGACATATATTATCTGCTGTAATTAATTTACCGTTTGCTAATTTGAGTAAAAATTTATTATCCAAAGGCGACAGTGAACAACTTATTTTAGCACAAAAATCTCTACTCATATAGCTTCTATCTGCACCCGAATCAAATAAAACAAAAGCAGATTTATTGCCAATAAGAAACGTACCCGTAACAAGCTCCGGGTCTTCCTGCGCTTCTGACGTATTGATATTGAAAATTCTTCCGCAGCCCTGCCCATTAGTATTCCCTTGATTCGGGCAATTTCTACTAAAGTGGCCCGGTTTTCCACATCCAAAACAAACTATGGCGGCGTTATTTGTTCCGACATTATTTGTTCTTTTAATTCTGTTATTCACTGGGCCGTAGACCTCACACTTTGCCGCACTATGGCCATTTCTTTTACACTTGGTGTAAAATGTTGTGCAGAACCCATTCTGGTGGGATTCCTCACACCTTTGGCATGGCTGATTCTGATTCTTGTTGTTATAGGAATTGTTGTTGCGGTTGTTATTGTTGTTGGGATGATTGTTGTAGTGGTTATTGTTGTTATTGGGGCGTTTGTTGTTGCGATAAATGGTGCGATTGAATTTGTGATTATTGTTGTGATGACTGTTGAGGTGATTGGTACTGTTGTGTTGGTGACTCTTGTCACTGTTTTCTTCCCACTTTCTCTTGACTTGTTTTGTGTTGGCTTCTTCAGTCACCTGTTCTTTAATCCTTCCCTCAATCTAATTTATGAGTTTGTGAGCCATTCAACTTGCCTTTTGTATGGAGGCGGGCTCGTGTGAACTCACATCTTCTTGAATCCTTTCTAGTAACCCTTTTACAAATGCGATAATCTTATCCTCTTCATCTTCGAACGCTCTTAGACACAATAGGCACAACTCTGTGAATCATAGTTCGTACGTGGTGATGTCGAAACCTTGTGTTCGTAATCCTCTAAGCTCTACCTTGAGCTTATTGACCTCGTTTCTGGGACGGTACTGCTCATTCATCAAGTGCTTCAATGCTGACCACGGTAATGCGTAAGCAGCCTCTTGTCCCACCTGCTCGAGATAGGTGTTCCACCATGTTAATGCAGTACATGTAAAGGTATGCGTAGCGTACTTTACTTTGCCTTCTTCAGAACATTTACTTATGGCAAACACCGATTCAACCTTTTCGGTCCATCGTTTTAATCTGATTGGACCCTCGGTTCCATCGAATTCCAAAGGTTTACAGGCAGTGAATTCTTTGTAGGAGCATCCTACACGATTTCTTGTAGAATTAGTTCCACTGCTAGAACCAGAGTTATTGTTGTTATTTTGCATTGCGGCCTGCACTGCGGCTACGTTCGCAGCAAGGAAAACACGGAAGTCTTCTTCACTCATTTTCAAGTTCTGACGAGTCGTCGATGCCATTTCCTTCAAAAATAGCCAAAAGAATTGAGTTAATCATATAGAATTTAAGAGTAGTCAATAGTATTTCGTAGCATAATATGAACTTATTTATAAAAGCTTTTTCTTCATATTAGCATTTTATAGTTTTAATTAGGGTAGTACCTACCCGTTAAGTTCATACTTAGTAGCTACTATACAATTCAACTACTACGATTCTATATGAAAAACTAAATACAAATAATATTTCGCGTTCAAATTTTTATATACAATATTTTCCAAACTTACAATACAGTTGTTGTTAGAACCCCGAAGTTGTATAGTGTTAATGTGAATTAAGCTTTAAATGAAGGTTCCTTAGAAGAGGGCTATATAAGAAACCTAAGTAGTCCTAATTAGATAGCCATTGCATTGTAACCGAGTTCTAGAAGCTGTGGAATGTAATTTTACCGATTCTCTCTCATACCGAGTCTTCTTCCTATATACCGAATCTCACTATATCTTATCTTTTCTCTCAATCTCAACATGATCTGACCTATCATTTGGTATCAGAGCTTCCAGGAAGTGATTCTACATCACTATATCGATCCAGAGATTGTAGATTACAGAATCTAAATACTCTCGGTAAAATGAATCAGATTCGGTATTATCGAATTTGATAATCTGACGTTCAGATTCTTGTGATAAGTTCAGCGAAGGTGTATTAGGTCTATTAGAAAGAGTTTCGATCATCATTACAGCTTTTTAACTTCAATTATGGAGAATCAAGTTGATTTTTAGAGTTTGTGGCTAAAACTCTCGGTATTGCTTAATTCAAGCTTGATTCTGGTGTTTTGTGAAGATTTAAAGATTCAGTTGTGTTCGTGAGATGTTAAATCACATTTCTATCGGTTCAATTTCTTCAATTCTTCAAGTTTTGAAGATTTGATCAACACTCGGTATCGTAACTGTCATACCGAATCTGCTTCATTACTGGAATTTCATCTTAAGTGTTGCAGATTGTGGTGTGTTTGTGATTCTATCACATTCGGTTTGTTCATACGCAGCTAATTGGTGTGGTTTGTGAAAGGATTCTGTTATATTTCTAAGTTTTAGACTTAGACTCGGTATTGTCAACTGCTACAGTTGACATTCGGTATCCTGAATCTTTGGTATCATTGATATTCTGTTTGTTACTAACTTGTTTTCTTGTGCAGCAAGGTTACCGAATCTAATTTAAGGGAATTGGATTGAGTTTACACATATTATTTTACAGAATTTGACTACTGAGTCATTTACCGAATCAGAATCTCGGTTTTACTTAATTCTTTGGTTTTAAGTGTACTGAAGCTTCAAGTTGTGTGGTTACCGAATCCATACCGAATTTGAGTGTGTTACTTGTGATTCTTATCAGTTTCTGATACAGAATCTGGTTTATCAAATCTGCTACAGTACCGAACCACTTACCGAATCTGCTACTGTACCGAATCTTTTACCGAATCTAACATTCTTGTTAGATTTTATACTGAACCCTGATCATAGATTGTGTTTAATACCGAATCTATACCGAATCTACCTCAATTTAAGATGTCTACTCAAGATACTCTTATCATTGGATCAGACTCCCGTCCTCCAGTGTTGTTTGATGGCAAATACACTCAGTGGCTTCATCGTATTACTCAGTACATAGACTATAAAGGTGAGAATGCTAAACATATTTGGGCTTCTCTGAGAGATGGTCCAGTTGTTGATTTTCATCTGGATACTGGTATGCCAATTCCAGTCTATGAACTTTCTGGTGATAAACGTGAAAGAGCTCAGGGTGACATAGAGGCTAAGAATATTGTCATGCAAGCTATCCCATATGAGCTATTTGAAAATGTTGATAGCAACACTACTGCAAAAGATATATGGGATGAGATCAAACAACAACAAGAAGTTTATGACATGTCAGACGTTACTAAATTGAATAAGGCTCTGGGATTGTATGAAGATTTCAAGCAGGAACCAGAAGAACAACTCAAGGATACCTACCGTCGTTTCAATGGTGTTCTCAATGAGTTGAAAAGGTGTAAGATTGTAAAGGTACATGCTGAAATCAACATGAAATTCCTCAAAAAGCTCAATGCTGATTGGCTTCCTTATGGAACCATTGTTCGATCTACCAAAGAGATTGATAAGTTGACTATTCATGAGCTTGTTGGAGTTCTTATGCATTACCAACCTGAGGTGTCTAAACATCAAGAAGGAAGGAAAGAGTCTTCTCCGGACGATCCTCTTGCTCTAATTGCCAAAAAGAAGAGCAAATCATTTTCCAAAAGCTTGTCCAAGAAAGTGCTTGTTGAAGAATCAACTTATTCTGAAGAGTTGAATCTTTCTGATGTTGATGATTCACACCTTGAATTACTCAAGATGGCAGCCATGTTCACAAATGCCTTGAACAAACACAAGTTTAAAGGCAAATCAAGCAATCAACGCAAACACTCATCATCTTCCTCGTACTACAAGAAAGCTGATCAATCCAAACAACAACGTGCTAATGATTCCAAAAAGGAAGATTCAATCTGTTTCAATTGTGGCAAAGCTGGTCATTACTCTCGTGAGTGCAAGATGCCTAAGAAGAAGGACGCAGCTTACTACAAGAAGAAAATGTTGATGGCTAAGATTGTGGAAACTGGGGGAGAGCTGAAACCGGTTGATGATACTTGGTTTAACTGGACTGATGATTCAGACTTAGAGGTGGAACATGTAAATGTTTGCAAGGTGACTAAGCTCATCAAAGCTAAGGAAGCATTGGAGAATTCTGACTCAACATTTGACGATGATGAGGTACAATCAACTGAAATCTCACCTGATTTTATAAAAATGCAAAATGACTTGATGAAGAATCTGGTCTCAATGTCAAAAGAAGTCAAAGGCTTAAAATCTGAAAACAAGGTTTTAAAAGAAAAAATCAAACTTTCTGAGACCAAACCATCTTCATCCAAATTACAATCGGAATTGCAAAAGTCGACTGTCTAACTCAGCTCCTCGGAATCTGAGTTGGAAGATCTTAAAAAGACAATTCATCCGATTAAAGTCGAATGAACTGATTATCGTTTAAAATCTGAACGACTTGCAGAAAAAGTTCAATTCTTAGAAAAAGATCTTTCTGATTTAAAAAACCAACATGAACCCACACTTTCAAAGCTAAACAAGAAAATTATTCATTTGGAAAACGCAATAATTGAAAAAGACACTGAAATCTCTTCGTTGTCAAAAGAGTCTGTTCTAATGAAAGCTCAACTTGCTCGATATGAGAAAAAACTCTATCGAACAGAGCAATCCAAAGCTATCATGGATATGGAACTTTCAAAATAAACGATTTTCATGAATAGACCAAAAATGATTCATGGTGAAAAGTGGGGGTTAGGTTTTGAAGATCCTAAGATCTTAGATGGAGCTTCTAAAAAGATTCCAGGATTATATCATTCTGATTACTTTCAAGCTGGTTTACCACCGCATTTTGTGCATTCTTCTGATGCTGATTTTGATGATATTATTGTTAATCGTAAATCTAAAAAATACCATCAAATTAGCTTAATGTATGAGAAAATTAATGCAAAAATGGGTAAATCAAATCCTGCTTTCTTGAAGGAACTTGTTGAAACTGAAAAGAATGTGCAATGTGCTAATTATGTGCCGACACATAGATTGGTTTACATTCCTACACTCATGCTAGAGAAATACATTTTAATGCTTGAGAATGACATGTTTAACAAACCTAGTTCTAGCATTGTTAACATAGATGAGGTGTTTGATGAACCAACTTTTGATGTGAAACCAATTCTACCTGCTTTACCTGCATGTTCTGATAATGTTTTCCGTGAAGACCTAGCCCATGAACTAACTGTTTTCTTTGAGACAGAATCTCTAGGTCAAAATTCTTTAGATGAAAAAGTAGAACCTCATACTGAACAGATCATTGAACCTTTGATAGATTTTGAAAATCAACTTGATCCTTTGTAAGATTATTATTTGCATTTACCTGTTGTACGTAATTTGAATCGTATAGTAGCTCAACTAGAAAAGGAGAATATTGACTTGCAACTTAAGTGCCAATCATTAGAATAAATGCTTACTCTGTGTGATAAATTGCCTTCACTGCCTAAGAAAGAATGTTCCTATGTTTTTAAGGAGGATGAAGTGATAGTTTCTGCTGAAGAATTATGTCTTGAGATTAAAAGCTTAAAACAAAAGATAATTCAACTGAAATAGGCTAACACACTTAAGCAATCGTCTAATGTTAAAACCAATGTGCTTGAATGTATTGGTGGGATTAATAATAAGGGGAAGGGAACAACAACATCTAAGGATGTAAAACCCATTACTATTCTTAAAAATCCTCTACGTTCTCAATTTGGCAATCGTGGTTCAAAAGTTGTTTCTACAACTCAATTTGTTGTCAAAAAGGTTCATTCTCCTGATGGTTATGTGTCAACTGAAAAGATTCCTATGATTCCAATGACAAAAACTTCAAAAGCGAGTCTTTTAACGACATTAGTTAAGTCCACACAACACACAAGTCCTAAACCTGATTTAAGTGTGTATGATGCAAAAGAACGTAAAATCAAATTGGAAATTTTGCAAAATCAATCATCTCATGTGTCAACTGAAAAGTTTGGACGTCTAACTAACAAAGGTGTTTTTTGTGTCACAGGTCATAATTCAAACTTGAATTACAAATCTGTATGGATTCCTAAGTCCACGACTAAGAAAGTAGCAACCAAACCAACGCAATCTGCTAGTCGGCCTTGGAAATCATCTCATATTTTTTAATTTTCGTCTGTGAATAAAACATCTACTTGGAATAAGTTGTGTGTTAAGACTTCTGGTAACGATGTAAAACTTGATATTGCGTATGATGCTTCATTTAATGTGGTTTTAAATGATGCTTTATTGTCTAAACTGCATGATGCTTTATGTGATTATCTTGTCGTTAATCCAAAGTTTGTTGTTGGTACTAACCGTAGAGGACCCAAGAAACTTTGGGTACCTAAACTCTAGGAAATTCACATTTACAGGGTTTCGATGTCTGTGTTTGGTATATCGATTCCGGTTGTTCTCGACACATGACGAGCAATAAATCCTTGCTTGTCAACTTCATTGCAAATTCCTAGGAACGGTTACTTTTGGAAATGATGAAATTGCAGCGATAACGGGTTACGGAGATTTTGTGCAAAATGGCATAACAATCAAATGGGTTTCATATCTTGAAGGTTTGGGGTACAGTTTATTTAGTGTGAGTCAATTCTGCGATGGAGATCTTAAAGTTCTGTTTGAACGTCGACAATGCTCGGTGCAATCCACCGAAGGAAATGATCTTCTTGTTGGTAAACGTTGTGCTTCACTATACACTATTGACCTCAATGATGCACCTTCACATACAACCATGTGTTTGGCCACTCGTTCTACCAAAGAAAATTCATGGTTATGGTATCATCGGATGTCACACCTGAATCACAAGGGTATCAATTGACTAGTCTCTAAAGACTTAGATGATGGTATTCCAACCTTTCACTATGATAAGCATCATGTATATCCATCATGTGCGATGGGTAAGCTGAAACGGACTAATCATCCGCTTAAGAAAAACCCCAGTACTTCATCGTCTTTGCAATTATTGCATATGGACTTATGTGGACCAATGCGTATTTCTAGCCTCGGTGGCAAGAAACATGTGCTTGACATTGTCGATGACTATACCCGTTTTACATGGATTTTTCTTTTGCGAACTAAGTCAGAGACCCCCGCCATTATCATTGAGTTCATTAAAAATACTCAACGCTCTTTTAACAAACATGTTAAGAGCATTCGAACTGATAATGGGACGGAATTTAAGAATGACCTGCTTGATAGTTATTTGAAAGACCAAGGCATTGAACATAAATTCTCTGCTGCTCGGACCTCCCAACAAAATGGAGTAGTCGAACGACGTAATCGTACGTTGTGCGAAGCAGCTCGAACGATGCTTGTTTACTCCAAACTACCTCCAAAAATGTAGGGGGAGACCATTTCAACTGCATGCTATACCCAAAATCGTTGTATTGTTAATAAACGTTTTGATAAAACTCCATATGAGTTATTATATGGTAGACGCCCGAATGTCAAATATTTCCGTGTCTTTGGTTGTATATGCTATGTGCTTAATGATTTTGACAGCCTCGGAAAGTTTGATCCAAATGGCGATCAAGCCATATTTCTCGGTTATTCTTCGAACAAAGTTGCTTATCGGGTTTATCACAAACGGACAAAAACGATTAAAGAGAGCATCAATGTCAAGTTCGATGAATTTTCGGGAATGGCTTTTGAACAACTCAGTTCAAAACCCGATCCTAACCTGGCTACTTCTTCTTCCGCGCAAAACTCAATTTTCTCGACGAAGGGTGTTCCTACGGTTACATCAGAGGAACTGGATATCTTGTTTGATAGTCTTTATGCTCCTCAATGGATTTTAAATGTTCAAGCCGTACCGGTTACACCGTCACAGTCAACTACTGTGGAGACTCAACAGAGTCTTTTTGATAAAAATACAATACCAACTGATTCACCTGTTGCTTCTTCATCCTCCCTACCATCTCCTGTTACTGATAATCTTGAACCTATTCAAGATTCATCAGTTGATACAACTCCAGCTGTTTCTCCAGATACTCTATTGAATCCATTAGATAATGTTACATCAGATCAAGCGGATCAAGGCTCAACGTCAACAATGGTTGATGTTTCAATGGATAACACTGATGTACAACCTCTTCCACATAATCGATGGACTAAAAGTCATCCAATCGATCTTATTATTGGTGATGCATCTGCTCCAGTCTCAACTCGAAGGGCTACTTGGAATATGTGCCTATACACTGCCTTTCTTAGTAAGATTGAACCAACAACGGTTGCTCAAGCTTTACTAGATCCGAACTGGGTGGTTGCAATGCAAGAAGAGATCAATCAATTTGAACGGTTGAAAGTATGGCGATTGGTTCCAAGACCAACTGGTCAACGACCAATAGGGGTTAAGTGGATTTTTAAGAACAAGAAGGATTCTGATGGAATTGTGGTTTGGAATAAGGCACGTCTTGTGGCCAAGGGATATCGACAACAAGAGGGTATTGATTATGACGAAACTTTTGCTCCGGTTGCTAGGATTGAGGCTATTCGTCTTTTCCTTGCATTTGCTTCTCATATGAAGTTCACGGTGTTTCAAATGGATGTCAAAACTGCTTTTCTGAACGGTTATCTTCAAGAGGAAGTCTATGTTGATCAACAAGAAGGCTTTGTTGATCCCATTCATCCAAATCACGTATACTACTTGGAAAAAGCTTTGTATGGTCTGAAGCAAGCACCGTGTGCATGGTACGAGACCTTAACAAAGTATTTGCTGGACAACGACTTCTCTCGTGGAATGATTGATACAATGCTATTCATCCGTAAAAACCACGGTCACATTCTCTTGGTTCAAATTTACGTTGATGACATTATTTTTGGTTCCACGTCCCCGGCCTTATGCAAAGAATTTGGTGACCTTATGGCCAACAAATTCGAAATGAGCATGCTTGACCAGTTAAATTTCTTTTTGTGGTTACAAGTAAAACAATTACCAAACGGGATTTTTCTCAGTCAAACAAAGTATATCAATGATATGCTAAAACGTTTTAAATTGACTGCTTTAAAACCAATTACAACCCAATGAGGACTTTACTGGATGCTGATACTAATGGGGAACCCTTTGATGTTACACTTTATCGAAGCATGGTTGGTTCTTTAATGTATCTGACTGCAAGTCGACCTGACATTACACTTGCTGTAACTGTCTGTGCCCACTTTCAGTCAAACCCTAAGAAATCTCATTCCAAAGCGGTTGTTAGGATTTTTCAGTACCTTAAAGGTACATCTAACCTTGGGATCTGGTATCCTCATGGATCCGATTTCAATCTCACTGCTTACACTGATGCGGATCATGGCGGTTGCAATGTTGATAGAAAAAGCAAATCTGGATCAATTCAGATGTTGGGAAATAGGCTAGTTGGTTGGTCATCCAAAAAGCAGAACTGTGTGTCTTTATCAACAGCTGAGTCTGAGTACATTGCTGCAGCTCATTGTTGTTCACAAGTTTTGTGAATGCAAATTCAACATTCAGACTATGGCTTTAAGTTTTCTAAGACCCCAATTTATTGTGATTCACAAAGTGCTATTGCAATAACAAGCAACCCGGTCCAGCATTCTAAGACTAAACACATAGATATTCGCTATCATTTCATTAAGGACCATGTAGAGAAAGGGGATGTAGAGTTGTACTTTGTGCCTACCAAAGTGCACTTAGCTGACATGTTCACTAAGCCCTTAGATGAACTTAGGCTAAAGTTCTTGATCAAAGAGATTGGCATGGTAGAGTATAGTGCTTGATATTCCTTAGATCTGTTGGGACTTATTCTTGGGATCTTGTGTTTAGGGGGAGTAGATATTTTCTAAGGGGAGCACCTACTTTCATATGCTTTGGATATCATCTTTTAAGGGGGAGCCTTTAGATTTATGTTAACTTCCTGGATATAATTGTTCAATGGTTACGTAAGGGGGAGGTAACTCATTGATATCATATTTCAAGGGAGAGTTAATTCATTTTCTAGGGTAATTTATCAAAATGCTGATTTACGTTCTTGTATATCACATTTTGAGGGGGAGAAAAAGGGAGAAAATGAGAAAATTACTCATAAATATTGTTTTTCAAAAGTGAATTCATAAATTCTTTGTTTTATATCTGAAATAATTCACTAAGGCTTGTATACATCACAGTATGCAACCCGTTTTAACAATTGGTATCACTGAAGATTTGTACTTTGTTCACAAATTCAAAGTTCTTTTAAGTATAAATCTTATTTTGAAAAATTCATAAAAATTGGAAAAGATAAAATCCAAAAATATTTGATTTTTAATGAATAAATGCTATTTTTAGCATTATACCGAATCTGACATCCAACAGTACAGATTCGGTAAGTTTAAAGTTTTCAAAAATTGTCTCAGAATAGATTTTCATGAATAGATTGAAATGAATGTTAAGAGGAAAAATCAATTTGTCAAGATTTTGAAGTTAAATTGATAAAGTTTTGAAAAGTGGAATGTATTCAGTAAAATAGGCCCATTCGGTAAAGCCCATTCGGCATTTTATCTTCGGTATCTATAAAAGGAGGGTCAAAGTCAAACTACTCTCTTACTATGCTTAATTACCTACCGAGTCTTACTGATCATACCGAATCTGCCTAATCTACCGAATCCGTTCTTCTATCTTCAAATCTTTGGTATAATTTCATTTTAATCATTGCTTTAGTTACATTCGTGTAGATCTGAGATAATTAAATGTTTTTCAACCAGAAAAGATCAAAATAACTGGATTATGTCTCACAATTTTGAAATTTTGTTGATTATACCGAGTCTGAGTCGTATTCTTTTAATCTTTGATTAAACTCAATTGATTTGGTTAATTAACATGAATTCTTGTCTAGTTTGAGTTATATTGATTGATCTATCATTTAACCGAGCTTGATTACATGTTTAATTGATTGTTTGATGGATTCTATATCTACCGAATATGTTCTGTCTACTGTAACGAGTCTGTTTATACGATTAACATGTTGATATGCTTCTAATTGAGTGGTTAATTGATTATGGTTCTGATTTTACATGATAGAATATGCATGTTTGAGTGACTTTATGTTAATTTTGGAGATACCAAATATGTTCTTCTCTTGATACCGAATCTGACTTTTGGTACCTTGAAACTTTCTGATTTTTATCTTCAAACACTTAACATGTTTATTCTATATCTTTCTGATCTGAAAACTCAAGCTTATTTGGTTACAGAATCTCAAATTTTCATGACTACCGAATCTGCTTGAATTGTGTTTAAAAAAAAATTGACTAAGTGTTGTTCTGATTCTTTGTGTTATATAATTGATTTTGCATGATGAATTTATATTGTGATGAATATCATTTGAATGTCATGATTGTCAATTACTTGTTCATATTTGAGAATAAAGGATTTTTATATCTTAGAAAAACCATAAAAATCATAAAAATATAAAAGATAAAACATATACAAAGGATTTCAAAGGCAAATAAGAATAGAGATATATGCTTAATGTTAAATATCTTGTGGTCTTCTATTTCTTATTTATACAGCTAAATGACGAACAATCACTTCATCAACTCTGAATACAACATTCCCTGCAACTACTGGGCTGCAATTCTAGAGAGGCACACTCTGTGGCCTGCTCTAAACTCTACAGTCAGTGTACCTGTAACAGATCTGGAACTACTTAACAGAACAATTAGGTTTGTGGAAGCTACACAACCTACTGCTGAAAATCCAGAGGGAACACAAGCTCGTTTTGAATTTCAACTGAGAGGAGTTCAAGGGAGGAGGAGTATCACTAAGGCTGATTTTAGGAGGATAATCAGACTTCCTGTTGTGCAGTATGCTCCTGCTTTTCCTGCTACTCAACAGATGATGTCATCTGTCTTCGATCTTGGTTATGTTGGAGCCCGCAATGTTCCTCCGGCTAAGTTTCAGAAGAAATATCTGCATTCAAGGTGGTACGTGATCTTCTCAATCATCAACCAATGCTTGCTGATGACAAGGAGTGGATCCGACAGTCTGACTATGCCTATGCTGAAGTTGTTCTACTCTTTCATAAGAGTAGAAACTCCTGACTATGCAGAACTAATATGGGACTTCGTTTAAGCTCAAGTTGATAAACCAAGGGGCTCATACATCCCTTATGAAAGGTTTTTCTGTATCTTTATCCATGATGCTATAAATGCTTGTAAAAATGCAAATATATTTGTACCAGGTACACATGGATTACAGATGAAACGATTTGGGGAGCTGAAGATGAATACTGATGTTATGCGAGGTGTATATAAAATAGTTATTAATTTTAGCAGGAAACACTATTAAATACGATACAATTTTACACAAGATATTTATTTATTTATAGAATGGATATACTTAAACCTTGCTACAACACTTATAGGCAGTGTACCTAATCGTACAGTAGTGTAGTTTTTAGTAAGTCCGGTTCGTTCCACAGGGAAATCTTTAAACAAAGCTCAACGCTATATTAGTTTACTTTTATAAAAATACAAACATATATATAAGTAATATTATTATTATAAAGGGGGGTTTTTACCGTTTAATGACCGGTTTGTCGATTTTAAAACTTTAGTCGCAGTTAAAACCTAATGTAAAATATTAAATAAATAAAAGACTTAAATTAAAACTTAAAGTAAATAACGATAATGAAATTGCGAATAATAAAAGTGCGATAAAATAAACTTGCGATAATTAAAAAGTACGATAATTAAAAGTGCGATTAAACAACAATAAATAAAAGTGCGATAATTAGAAGTGCAATTAAATATAAAATAAAGGAAATTAAATATGAAATAAAAGAATTATGCTTATTTAAACTTCCGTAATCATGATGTTTGACATGTTGATTTTAGTTTTATGCCCATGGGTTAATTGTCCTTTGTCCTGGATTATTTAATATGTCTGTCTGGTTTTTGTCCATAACAGTCCATCAGTCATAAATATAAAGTGCGAGTGTCCTCATCAAATTATTCTTATACCCGAAGTTAAATATTCCAACTAATTGGGGATTCGAATTGTAACAAGGTTTTAATACTTTGTTTAATGAATACACCAGGTTATCGACTGCGTGTAAACCAAGGTTTTACTACTTTGTTAACAATTACACCAATTACCCTTGAATGTAATTTCACCCCTGTTTTAATTATTCTAGTGGCTATTAATCCATTCCCGTGTCTGGTTAAATGAACGATTATTCGTACATATAAATACCCCGCCCATCGTGTCCGATCGAGTGTATATGGTAATTTATAGGGACGCCCAATTGTAAATCTTTATATTAACATTAACAAACTTTCATTTAGTTAAACAAATATAAAGCCCATTAATAGCCCATAGTCTAATTTCCACAAGTGTCGTTCTTTTGTCCAAACCCCAATTATGGTACAAAGCCCAATTACCCAATTTTAGTAATTAGCCCAACATCATGATTACTTCATTTTAAATAAGCATAATAATAACTTAGCTACGAGACATTAATGTAAAAAGGTTGAACATAACTTACAATGATTAAAAATAGCGTAGCGTTACACGGACAGAATTTCGACTTATACACTCAAAACACTCCTTAACATAACCTTATTATTATTATTAATTAAAATTAAAATTATAATTTATTTATTTATTACAAATGGAGAAAGATAGATAATATGGTGTACCTAAAACTGAACAAAACACGCGAGATTTATAGACCTGGCCTGGAAAAGTAAGCCATGCGACTCGCATGACTTTGGCCTTCCTGCCATGCGAGTCGCATGGTAGGAAATTACAGCTCATGTTGTTTTGTCAGATTGCTTGTCGACATAATAAATAAATAATATAAATATATAAATAATTTTAATAATTATTTATATATTATATTATATTTATATGCATAGTTGAGTAGATCTTTTTAGTCCGTTGCGTCGCGCGTTTCTTCTAGGCTCAGGTCCCGGTTCCGGATTTTCGGACGTCCTCGCGTATTATTTTAAATCGCGTACTTTGCGTCTTGTAACTTGTACTCTTGTCATTTTGAGACGTTCCTCATCAATATTTTGAACCTTTTTGATTGAATCTTGTACTTTTTAGCTCTTTGGACCTTTTTGTCTTCAATTTGTCGAATCTGCCTTTTATCTTCTCTTTTTAATATTTAAACGAATATCGCTTGTAAATCGAACAATACCAACTAAAATCTTGTCTTTCTTGGAGAATAATGCTATAAAATATGTGTTCATTTTTGGCATTATCAATATTCCCACACTTAAGCGTTGCTTGTCGTCAAGCAATATCGTCTTGAAATACTAGAATCACTTCTTTATTCTTCACACTTTGTACATCAGTGATTTCTATACGGCGGTATAAACAATGGTAGTAACGATATGGTTTACAGTCCCACATGACTATAAAAATTTAGATCCATTAAGGAAATTGGATCTTTATGAAAACATTTGATCTTTTGAAAATTAAATCTAGTTTTTACCCTAGATAAGTTTTCCGGGATAACCCTTTACCGGTGTTTGCAAAATATTTTTGTGGGTTTGGTGGGTTTCAGATTTGAAAATTTTAGCTCAAAACTTATGGTTTTGTGTCACCCACTTGCTAACCTTGTATTAGGAAAGCAACACGTCCAGTTTACTTGTTCCGTATATTACCTTTCAGCAAACTACCGTCCGGTTGTAAAGGAAAGCGTTGAACAAGCAACTGTTAAGGCAATGTCCTGTGACATGCTTTTGATTATGGTCTATAACGTGTCGGACGCAATTACTATCCTTGGTAGGAGCAATAGTAAAGCTCACCCTTATAATTTTTCGATCTGGCACAAGGTCCTGTCTTTGACCACTATGCAACCACCGTTCTTACGGTTGACACCCGATTTAGTTCAGGTGACCTAATGAATTCCAGGTGAATTCCTAGGATTTTACGTTCAATGGTAATGAACGCATTGAAAATGGGTTTTCAGAAAACAAATCGGTTTGTATTTTTGATCAAAATATTTTCTCGTTCAAGCTCGAGTTTAGATATCATTGAATTCCATGAGTTTGTAATTCTCAATCTTTAAGGTCAATCTCTAGGATTAAATAATATCAGTCTTAAAAGCTGATTTTTAATCTTTAAGGAGATTATCCTTTCTGGGGATCTGATTCATTAGTCTTATCCAGCTAATTTGCACGGTGCCTCCCCATTGTACGAGATAAATCCTTCTCATGGTTAGGATAAATCTGACCACTTGGCGACCCTGTTTGATGCTGAGGTCCGTGGATTTCCAGCTGATTTTAGTGATGACTTTTCTAGATTTTTCGTCAACCTACAGCTGGTCTGGACGACAACTTCATGACCTAAATCAAGAAGCGCGTGTCTATTTCGGAAGACTTTACTTCCTTTTAATGATGGAATTGATTCATCATGTAGATCCATCTCTTCTTTTCTTTCATCGGGTAAAAACAGTTTAGTTTAGTCCAAAGCAAAAGTATTTTCAGTTATTTGTTACAGATATATGTGACATATGTTAAGATAACTTGGTAAATTTTTCCCACACTTGGCTTTTATTTTCCTTTTTATCGTCCTCTATTCCATTTTAAATGAATTTTAACATTTTAGTTTGTTTCTCAATTTATGTCGTTTCCGAGGTAACAATAATTTCGGTGTTAAAACCTAGTTTTATCGTTCATAAATATGTATAAACATGATTTTGAATTCATTTAATTGAAAATTTTGAAAAATTTTACTAGAATTGGGTAGTCAGTATATAAGACTAGGGCTGTTCTTTTTTATCAGAGAGCACTAGATTCTAATACAACTACTGCTTTACTAGTATTTTTAATGGTAACCAAGTGTTTAAGATAAAAATTTTAAAATCCGAAAGAATTTAACCCCTTCCCACACTTAAGATCTTGCAATGCCCTCATTTGCAAGAAATCAGTAACAATTTAAGCCTAATTACACTAAAAAGCATCAAAATCAAATTGGGGAAAAATTTACTCAAGAACACCAAATTTCGGATTAAATGGTGTTTAGGTGTAGAAATTTACCGTTTTTCTTGAGTAATTCTTAGATAGCATCCTTCTCAACATGATTTTAGCAAAAAATTTGGTGATTAACGGTTAAAAATTGGGATTTTTGGGGGGTTTTTTTTGGGGTTTTTTCGTGCAGAATTCGCAGTATGTTTTTGGTTTGGGTTGGGGACTGATCTGTTCTGCGGGTATATTTTTTTTTCTGATTTTTAGACCCTCCGCGAGTCGCGGTGAAATACTCTTCAAACTCCGCGACTCGCGGAGTTTTTTTTTTTTTTTTTTTTTTTTATATAATCATTAACTTTTGAAAAAAATTAAGAAATTAATTTTAAAATTTTGTTTCCCTTGTTATTTAGGACGAGGTCGTTTCGGATCGATGTCCTAGTCCGTCTCTCGACAAAATTTTAAAATTTGTCTTTTTGTAGCGATTGTTTTAAAAGCTAAGATTTTTGGGTTTTTTAATGTTTTTGGCATAATTTAAATCAAAAAGATTAAAAATAATGATAATAAAAGTTCTCGTCCCTCCCTTGGGTAAAGCAATTTCGGTTCAAAGACCTAGTCTTCAACTTACGACGAATTTTAAAAATCATATTCTTAACTTAATGAGATAAAGTAAGTTTTTGTTTTTAAATTCACACAACTTAAATATGAAATTCAAAATTTATATTAAAAATTCACACCAAACTTAAAATTTAAAATGCATAAAATTAAGAATTTATATTTTAAAAATTAAAAGTTCACACCAAACTTAATTTAAAAAATCAAATAATTATAATTTTAAAAATATTGTTTTTACAAAGTTTACAATATTAATTTAAGATTTAAATATTAATTTTAAAAATATGGTAAAAATAAATTTAAAAATCTTTTTGTCTTTTTATCCCACTTTAATCAATCAAATATTATCAAAAATATGCGCCCCTCTTTTCGGTAAAGTAATTTCGGTTCCAAGACCTAATTTAACTCATGACGAATTTTTGAAATATTTTGGGTTGATTGATTAAAGATATTTATACCTTAAGAATAAACGTTAAATTTCGCAGTGATGTAATAAATTTTTGAATGATATCAATAATTTCGGTCGCCAAACCTAATTTTATTCAATACCAATTTAATACTTTTTAGCGAACAAATTAGCGTTTATTATCAAAAGGTTAAAAATAAAAATAAAAATAAAAACTGTACAGACATACCTGTGAAATAGATTTCTTAGTTATATGATCTATCTCATTCATAAGATAGTCGGTCTAATTGATTTTCCATGGCTACATAGGCGTAACCTCGAGCATTCAGTGTCTTTTCTTCTAAACATATGAACGGTCCGTCTCTGCATAAAGTAACAAATTCGGTATTTGAATAGGTTTGATTATTTGAACATTTACCTCCATGTGACCATTTTCCGCATTTGTGACATCGTTCTAAGTGTCGTGCTCTTCTTTTCGCTGCGGATTTTGATTTTCCTTTACCAAATTGTAACTTATTATCTTCGCATCTGGATTCTTTTCTACCTCCGTCCATTCTTTCTCTGATTACTGATACTATTTCACTCGGGAGTATGTCATTATTACGTTTAGTGATCAAAGCGTGTAGCATTAGACCATGGTTTAGTTCACAGGCAGTCTTCATTTCGTAAAAACCTAAAAAAAAATAAAAATTCAGAATGGGGGGAGAAGACTAGTTCTTTAGGGTCTGCTAGGGAAAGACCATTCGGGTTCCATTTTCGAGAACTACACGAAAACAGACAATCTAACTCTAACAGAAATACATATTATCCTTTAAAGACTTGATTCTCCCCACACATAGTTAGCTGTGGTGTCGAAATTGTGATTAACTTCGTTGTCGACTTCCATCGGACCATGTATGTAATGTTTAACTCTGTGACCATTAACTTTAAATTCAATCCCATTTGAATTTATTAATTCTATCGTTCCGTATGGGAAAACTCTTTTGACTATGAATGGTCCAGACCATCTTGATTTCAATTTTCCAGGAAATAGCTTGAATCGTGAATTGAAAAGAAGAACTCTGTCTCCTTCTTTAAATTCTTTTGAACTTCTGATTCTTTTATCATGCCATTTCTTCGTTCTTTCTTTATAGATTAACGAATTTTCGTATGCTTCATGTCTTAATTCTTCTAATTCGTTTAGTTGACTTAATCGTAGACGTCCGGCTTCATGTAAATCAAGATTACATGTCTTCAAAGCCCAAAATGCTTTGTGTTCAATTTCTACTGGAAGATGACATGCTTTTCCATAAACAAGTCTAAAAGGTGTGGTTCCAATTGGAGTTTTGTAGGCTGTTCTAAAAGCCCAGAGTGCATCCTCCAATTTAATGGACCATTCCTTCGGATTTGATCCTACGGTTTTCTCTAGAATACGTTTTAAAGCTCGGTTGGTATTTTCAACTTGTCCACTTGTTTGTGGATGATATGCGGTGGAGATTTTATGAGTTACTCCATATCTTTTAAGAACTTTCTCAAGTTGATTATTACAGAAATGAGTACCCCGATCACTTATTAAAGCTTTCGGTGTTCCAAACCTTGCAAAAAGACGTTTTAAAAAGTTGACTACAACTCGTGCATCGTTAGTTGGGAGAGCTTGTGCTTCCGCCCATTTAGATACATAATCAATGGCTACGAGTATATATAGATTATTATGAGATTTTGGAAATGGACCCATAAAGTCAATACCCCAAATGTCAAATACTTCACATACTTGGATGACATTTTGTGGCATTTCATCACGTTGACTTATTTTTCCGGCCCTTTGACATGCATCACAGGATTTGCAAAGAAGGTGTGCGTCTTTGTAAATTGTAGGCCAATAGAATCCAGCTTCATAAACTTTTCTTGCTGTTAGTTGAGGCCCATAATGCCCTCCTGTTGGTCCTGTGTGACAATGGTTTAAAATTTTACTAGCTTCATCTCCAAATACACATCGGCGTATTATTCCATCGGGACAACTTTTAAACAGATGTGGATCTTCCCAAAAATAGTGTTTTATATCACTGAAGAATTTCTTTCGTCTTTGGTACGATAATCCTTTTTCAAGGAATCCACAAACTAAGTAGTTTGCATAGTCTGCAAACCATGGGATTTCTTTATAATCTATCTTCAATAGATATTCATCAGGAAAGTTGTCTTGTATGGCCGATTCATTTAGAACTTCTAACTCAGGATTTTCAAGACGAGAAAGATGATCTGCGGCTAGATTTTCTGCTCCTCTTTTATCTCGGATTTCAATATCAAACTCTTGTAAGAGTAAGATCCAACGGATTAATCTTGGTTTAGCATCTTGTTTTGAAAATAGGTATCTAAGAGCAGAATGGTCGGTATAGACCACCGTTTTTGCTAGAACGAGATATGATCGAAATTTGTCAAAAGCAAAGACAATAGCAAGGAGTTCTTTTTCAGTAGTTGTATAGTTTGTTTGTGCTCCTTGTAATGTCTTACTAGCATAATATATAGGTTGAAATCGTTTTTCAATCCTTTGTCCTAAAACGGCTCCCATTGCAAAATCACTTGCATCGCACATTAGTTCAAATGGTAGATTCCAATTTGGTGTTATCATGATCGGTGCATTAGTGAGTTTTTCTTTAAAAATATTAAAAGATTTGATACATTCATCTGAAAAGATGAATGGCACATCCTTTTCTAGGAGTTTATTCATAGGAGTGGCAATTTTAGAAAAATCTTTTATGAAACGTCGGTAAAAACCGGCATGCCCTAGAAAACTCCTAACTCCTCTAACATTGGTGGGATGTGGAAGTTTAGCAATTACATCTACTTTAGCTCTATCCACTTCAATTCCTTCTTTTGAAATTTTATGTCCAAGAACGATGCCTTCTTTAACCATGAAATGGCATTTCTCCCAATTAAGTACTAGATTTGATTTTTCGCATCTAATTAGCATTCGTTCCAGATTAACTAGACATGATTTAAATGTATCACCGAAGACTGAAAAGTCATCCATGAATACTTCCATGCATTCTTCTATCATGTCGTGAAAAATCGCCATCATACACCTTTGAAAGGTTGCAGGGGCGTTACAAAGTCCAAATGGCATGCGTTTGTAAGCAAAAGTACCATAAGGGCACGTGAATGTAGTTTTCTCTTGGTCTTCGGGTGCTATTGGAATTTGAAAATATCCGGAAAATCCATCTAGAAAACAATAGTAACTATTTCCGGCTAATCTTTCCAACATTTGATCTATGAAAGGTAAGGGAAAGTGATCTTTTCTGGTGGCGTCATTTAATTTTCTATAATCAATACATACACGCCATCCTATTACAGTCCTAGTAGGAATAAGCTCATTTTTCTCATTTGTAATGACAGTCATGCCACCCTTCTTAGGTACGCATTGAACTGGGCTTACCCATGGACTATCAGAAATTGGATATATCAAACCTGCATCTAGCAGTTTAATAATCTCTTTCTTAACTACATCTTGCATATTAGGATTTAGTCTTCGTTGGTGTTGCACATACGTTTTATGACCTTCTTCCATAAGGATTTTATGTGTGCAATACGAAGGACTTATTCCTTTAATATCATGAATCTTCCATGCAATGGCTGGTTTATGAGCTTTCAACACAGAAATGAGTTGAGATTTTTCATCATTTGTGAGAGAAGACGATATTATTACAGGTAATTCAGATTCACCATGTAAATAAGCGTATTTCAAATGGTTTGGAAGTGGCTTTAACTCTAATTTCGGAGGTTCTTCTATCGATGATTTATATCGATATCGGTCTTCCTCTTTTAACATTTGAAGTTCTTCTGTTGTTGGTTCATATCCATTAGCTATAAGTGTAGCTAACATTTCAGCTTCAACAATTGGTTCATAGTGTTCTCCTAAAGAATATTCTACTGTTCCTTGTAATTCTGGAAATTCTTCTAATAATTCTGCATGTGCATCTATAGTTTGAATATAATAACATGTATCATCTGCAGATTGTGGTTGTTACATTGCTCTATCAACTGAAAAGGTAACACTCTCATCCTCTATACTTAGGGTCAGTTTCTTACCGAACACGTCTATCATTGCTTTAGCCGTGTTTAAGAATGGTCTTCCTAATATGAGAGGAACTTGAGAATCTTCTTCCATGTCCAAAACAACAAAATCTACTGGAAATACTAAATTACCAACTTTAACTAGCATGTTCTCCATTATCCCTCTAGGATATTTTATTGATCTATCGGCTAGTTGTATGCTTATTCTGGTTGGTTTCAATTCTCCAAGGTCTAGTTTAGCGTATAGTGAATACGGCATTAGATTTATACTAGCACCTAAGTCTGCCAATGCTTCTATTGAACTAAGACTACCCAGAAAACATGGAATTGTGAAACTTCCTGGATCAGATAGTTTTTCTGGTATCTTATTCTACAGCACTGCTGAACAATTAGCATTCATAGTAACAGCTGAGAGTTCTTCCATTTTCTTTCTATTTGAGATTAGATCTTTCAAGAATTTAGCATATCTTGGCATTCCTGAAATCACATCAATGAAAGGAAGATTTACATTTATCTGTTTAAACATATCCAAGAATTTGGATTGCTCGGCTTCAAGTTTCTCTTTCTTCATTTTACTCGGGTAAGGAAGTGGTGGTTGGTATGGTTTAACATAAGGTTTATCCTTAACTGTGTTATTTTCATTAACCTTTTCAACTACCGGTTCTTTTTCCTTTTCTTGCTCGGATTGTGGTTCTTGTGGATTAGGAATAGAATCATCTGAATTTACAGGTATTTCAGGTGGTTTAAGTGTAATACCACTTCTTGTGGTAATGGCTTTAGCTGTTTCATTCCGGGGGTTAGCATTTGTATCGCTCGGTAAACTTCCCGGTTTTCTTTCACCTATCAACCTTGCTAGGTTGCTCACTTCTTGTTCCAAATTTTGAATCGAAGCTTGTTGATTCCTAAATGCTTGAGCATTTTGTTCATTGGTTTGTTTCTGTGATGTGAAAAACTGAGTTTGAGACTCAACTAGCTTTGATATCATATCTTCTAAATTTGGCTTTTTCTCGTCGGTTTGTGGTGGTTTAATCGGAAAAATAGGTCTTTGCTGATTGTAAGTATTGTTAGATACTTGTTGATTGCTAGGACCTTGTTGGTTGTTGTATGGAACATTTCGGTTATAGTTCTGGTTTTGATTGTAGTTAGGTCTTGGCGGTTGATAATTATTTAGATAATTATTTCCAAGCCTTTGGTTCATGTACGAAACATTCTCTCTTTGTTCCATTGTTTGTTCAATACTGAGACAATCTTTTGTCAAATGTGGTCCTCCACACTGCTCACAACTAATTCTTATAGCGTGAATATCTTTAGTCATCTTTTCCATTCGTCTCTCGAAAGCATCTATCTTTGCGGAAATGGAATCTAAGTCATGGCTAGAATCGGCTCTAGCTGCTTTAGATGATCTAACAATATCTTTTTCTTGGTGCCACTCATGTGAGTGGGAAGCAGTATTATCAATAATTTTGTAAGCATCAGTTTCGGTTTTCTTCATAATAGAACCACCAGCTGCTATATCTATGTCTTTCCTTGTAGTGATGTCGCATCCTTGGTAGAATATTTGTACTATTTGACAGGTGTCTAAACCATGTTGCGGACATCCTCTTAATAACTTTCCATATCTTGTCCACGCCTCATATAGAGTTTCATTTGGCTTCTGTGTGAACGTAACAATTTCTGCTTGAAGTCTTACGGCTTTAGATGCAGGAAAGAATTGTTTAAGAAATTTGTCAACTAAAACATCCCATGTATCAATCGCCCCTTCAGGTAACGATTCCAACCAATCTTTGGCTTCTCCCTTTAAAGTCCAGGGAAATAACATGAGATATATCTGTTCATCCTCCACTTCTCGGATTTTAAATAGTGTGCAGATCCTATTAAAGGTACGTAAATGTTCATTTGGATCTTCCTTCGGTGCACCACTAAATTGGCATTGATTAGTCACCATGTGTAGAATTTGTCCTTTGATTTCATAATCTGGCGCATTAATGTCTGGATGAGTAATTGCGTGACCTTGGCCAGTGCGTTTAGCTCTCATTCGGTCTTCCATACTTAAAGGTTCCAGATTCTCCATAATTGAATTTGTTGAATCGGTATCACTAGATGATTCTGATTTAATGGTTCGTTCCTCAACAATCTCTGTTTGAATGATTGGTGGCTCCGGAGGAAAGTTTAGTGGTTCAGGATCTACGAACCGTTCCTGAATATTTTTCGGATTCTCAATTGTGAGGTTGGGTTCAAACAATGGATTATCGGAAATTTGAACTGAAGTACTTGGTCGACTGGATGACGATTCTAAAGAAAAATCAACGGCGGTAATATTTGCTAAATGTCTTGATCTAGTTACAGGTGGTGAACGTACAAAAGGTGATGAACGTCTTGCTCGGTGCATTCACTGAATATCTTATTAGTTTTTAAAAGGAAAGAAAAATTATAATAAGTTATCCAATCAATAGACTTTTCTGATTTTGCCCACGTTTCGAATAGCCAAAAGATGCAGCAGAGGGGCAGGATTCGTTTGGTCTCAATATAATTGAGGACTGTTTGGCTCCAATAACCCGGTCCACGTACAAATCCAACTATTACTACGAACCAGAAAATTTTGATGTCTATTAATTTAACCACTCAAAATAAATTTTCGTAATTTTAAGAAATTTAGATAAGAAGTAGAATAAAAATCTATGTCCTAAAACTAGAATAGCGAGAAATAAGAAAGAAAAAGAGTTCGTCGAAAAAGGTCGAAAAAGAAAAAATGGTTGAAAAATAAAAGGTGACGGAAAAATAAAAGAAACTTATAAAAACTTAAAAATACTTGACTAACCTAACCTTATTACTACAACTAACTTAAAATTATAATCGCAAATTGAAATTACTAATTGGAATGATAATTGATACATAGTAAAAGGTGTCTAAAAATATTAAAGCTTACAGGAAAAACTAAATCCCAAATGGAAATAACTTAAAAAGAAACTAAAACTTAAAAAGGCGTCGCAAAATTCTAAAGCACCTAAATCTTAGTCTAAAGAAAAAGCACTTTAAGGAATTCTACGGCAAAGCCTAAAAATCTAGGAGTAAAAATAACTACAGCAAAAACTAAGTTTAAAATTAATTATGAGCTAAAAAAAATACAAATATTACGCTACAATGATTAAAAAGGGACAAAATATAAAAATATACAAAAAGTTGTAAAAAGTACAATTTTTATAAAAATATTATTTTTATATTATTTATTTAATAAAACTATTAATTTTACAATTTAATTAAACTAATTTAACTAAATAAACAAATTAAATAAAAAGTAAATCTTAAAATAAAACTAATAATAATAATAATAATTAGGGTTAAATAATAATAATAATTAATTAACACCCGTAATTAATGCTGAATTAGGGTTCGTATGTGGCCTGGTCAACCCCTTCATGCGAGTCGCATGGAATAAGGGGGTGGGTCATGCGAGTCGCATGGCCATTCTGAACTGGTTCAATTGGACTGGTTCAAATGACAGGTCACGTAATTATTTAATATTTATTTTTAATTTCTGTTTTATATATAATATAAGATATAAATATATAATTTAAATAAAAACTTAATAAAATACTAAAATAAAATACAAATACTTTAATATTTTGTAAATAATAAAGAAAAACTTAAAATACACTTTAAAATATATTTTTTTTTTCGATTTTAAAAGATTTTTATTTTTTATTTTTTATATTTTTAATTTTTAAACAAAAATATAAATTTTACAAAAACTAATTATAACTAAAAAAAAAAAATATGGCGTTTCGCTTCGGCGTTCCCCGGCAGTGGCGCCAAAAATACTTGATGTTATGCGAGGTGTATATAAAATAGTTATTAATTTTAGCAGGAAACACTATTAAATACGATACAATTTTACACAAGATATTTATTTATTTATAGAATGGATATACTTAAACCTTGCTACAACACTTATAGGCAGTGTACCTAATCGTACAGTAGTGTAGTTTTTAGTAAGTCCGGTTCGTTCCACAGGGAAATCTTTAAACAAAGCTCAACGCTATATTAGTTTACTTTTATAAAAATACAAACATATATATAAGTAATATTATTATTATAAAGGGGGGTTTTTACCGTTTAATGACCGGTTTGTCGATTTTAAAACTTTAGTCGCAGTTAAAACCTAATGTAAAATATTAAATAAATAAAAGACTTAAATTAAAACTTAAAGTAAATAACGATAATGAAATTGCGAATAATAAAAGTGCGATAAAATAAACTTGCGATAATTAAAAAGTACGATAATTAAAAGTGCGATTAAACAACAATAAATAAAAGTGCGATAATTAGAAGTGCAATTAAATATAAAATAAAGGAAATTAAATATGAAATAAAAGAATTATGCTTATTTAAACTTCCGTAATCATGATGTTTGACGTGTTGATTTTAGTTTTATGCCCATGGGTTAATTGTCCTTTGTCCTGGATTATTTAATATGTCCGTCTGGTTTTTGTCCATAACAGTCCATCAGTCATAAATATAAAGTGCGAGTGTCCTCATCAAATTATTCTTATACCCGAAGTTAAATATTCCAACTAATTGGGGATTCGAATTGTAACAAGGTTTTAATACTTTGTTTAATGAATACACTAGGTTATCGACTGCGTGTAAACCAAGGTTTTACTACTTTGTTAACAATTACACCAATTACCCTTGAATGTAATTTCACCCCTGTTTTAATTATTCTAGTGGCTATTAATCCATTCCCGTGTCCGGTTAAATGAACGATTATTCGTACATATAAATACCCCGCCCATCGTGTCCGATCGAGTGTATATGGTAATTTATAGGGACGCCCAATTGTAAATCTTTATATTAACATTAACAAACTTTCATTTAGTTAAACAAATATAAAGCCCATTAATAGCCCATAGTCTAAATTCCACAAGTGTCGTTCTTTTGTCCAAACCCCAATTATGGTACAAAGCCCAATTACCCAATTTTAGTAATTAGCCCAACATCATGATTACTTCGTTTTAAATAAGCATAATAATAACTTAGCTACGAGACATTAATGTAAAAAGGTTGAACATAACTTACAATGATTAAAAATAGCGTAGCGTTACACGGACAGAATTTCGACTTATACACTCAAAACACTCCTTAACATAACCTTATTATTATTATTAATTAAAATTATAATTATAATTTATTTATTTATTACAAATGGAGAAAGATAGATAATATGGTGTACCTAAAACTGAACAAAACACACGAGATTTATAGACCTGGCCTGGAAAAGTAAGCCATGCGACTCGCATGACTTTGGCCTTCCTGCCATGCGAGTCGCATGGTAGGAAATTACAGCTCATGTTGTTTTGTCAGATTGCTTGTCGACATAATAAATAAATAATATAAATATATAAATAATTTTAATAATTATTTATATATTATATTATATTTATATGCATAGTTGAGTAGATCTTTTTAGTCCGTTGCGTCGCGCGTTTCTTCTAGGCTCAGGTCCCGGTTCCGGATTTTCGGACGTCCTCGCGTATTATTTTAAATCGCGTACTTTGCGTCTTGTAACTTGTACTCTTGTCATTTTGAGACGTTCCTCATCAATATTTTGAACCTTTTTGATTGAATCTTGTACTTTTTAGCTCTTTGGACCTTTTTGTCTTCAATTTGTTGAATCTGCCTTTTATCTTCTCTTTTTAATATTTAAACGAATATCGCTTGTAAATCGAACAATACCAACTAAAATCTTGTCTTTCTTGGAGAATAATGCTATAAAATATGTGTTCATTTTTGGCATTATCAAATACCCCGATGGTATCTGATAATCAATTCACTGCGCCGATTCCAAATTGGCTAGTGAGGCTAGCTGAACCCCAAGACGCGCGTATGCATTCTTATTTTGAGGCTGTAGGAATACCTCTTCCGAACCCGGTACAACAAGAACAAGTTGAACCCGCCGCGGTTCCAGCCCCAGAGGTTGTAGTGGAACCTGTAGTCCAACCACTCGAGCCAGCTAATCCTCCACTTAGGGTGAACCTTAAACGATCTAGGGCAGCACACCAAGCTCAACCCGTGAGGATCAGGGAACCTAGTCCAACTAGGATTGAACCAACTCTTTCCACAATACCCAAAGTGAGCAGTGACACCGACACTTCAGCAACAGCATCTGAATCGTCTCCCGAACATTCTCCTAAGAGAACTCGATATGTGCCTGATGAGATGATTCATACTCCACCAACCCAACGAGTAACTAGATCTAGGACTTCGACATCTATCGTCCGCCAAACAGTTACTACTACCGTTGGTGATACGGACCAAGACTTAGAACCAATTAGGTCACCCTCACCCATCTCCGTATCACATCCAATAATAACAGTAAGCCCTACGCTAAATGAAGCGCAAGTTTCGGTAGGCGAGAGATTTAAACGCACGGATGGTAAAAAGACCACTAAGCCCATCTAATCTAAACAGGACTTAATAATAAATCCTACAAATCAAGGTGCTTTGGCATCTAAGGAAGTAAAGTATTCCTCTACAGTAAAGTCTGCGTAGACTCAATCGATTGAGGAAACTCACTCATTGAAGTCCAGAACGGCCGAAGGGGAGCCGAAAAGTCTTGAAAAGGTACCCTGCTTATCGGCTGGAAATCCTCCTGTGCCTCAACGAACAACAGGGTCTTGAGGTCCGGCTTATATTGATTAGGGAGATCTACCGCGTCCCATGGAAACAAGTCAACATGACAATCCTTCTGGATATTTATCAGACTTCCAGCAGACTGATCCCTTGATTCATGAAAGTGATTCATTGGATCAAACCACTTCTCTTCCAAATTCTGAATCTCAGGGTCTGGAGGAAGAGTCTTTAACTGAAAGAGATGTGCCACCTCATGGTATATCAATGATTTCAGGAGTCGGAGATAGCAATATCTCTGCGAGAGCTAAATCAACGGGTAGTTCTGCTACTCTGTCAGAGTCCCATGAGACTAAAGTCATGGAGGCGGATACTTCGAAAGAAACTTCGCCGATGACAACTCCGATTGTTACCTAACCTCCATCAGAAGGGGATATCACGAATCTGACTAGTAGTATGTACAGCCCTACATATAATAATAATACCGCACAATCATCCTTACCTGCCCTCACGGCAACTCACACACTTCCATCGACATCGCCTTCAACAGATGCTGCTAATGCTGCTTTTTTTTCATGGTTACACCGTTGTTTCACCAACTGGGTAACCTTCTTAGATTTCAAATAGATATGGATTACAGTATCTCTCTGACAATGAGGTGGAGGAGCTCTATCTTGTTGAGTTTGCTAAACGGACTGATCTTGATGAAGTTCGCGAGACTATGATGATTTATCTTGAGCAAGCAAGGATAGTGTATCCTTTCTCTCCATGAAAGTCACCTGGACCAATTCACATGCCTGATCATGATGATTTCGATCCCAATAATCTTCATGAGGGGGAGAATAGACAAAGTGGTCATCGGTCCAGTGGTTATAAAACTGGTACATCTAGTCAATAGAAGGATAAAGATGTTGTTGATATATCTGATTCTGGTAGTGATGAAATTGAGGAAATTCAGTGTGAAAGTTTTCTAGATGAATCAGAAAGTCAGAGAGAGGGTGACTCAAGGATGTTAATGATTATGGATACAGCTGATCAATCAGAGAATAAGTCATCTCAAGAGAACAATCAAAATTTTGACAACATTGAAGATATTTTGAAGGGGTCATCAAGTATCGCCAATGAATTCAATAATCATCAATTTGTTAACTTGACATCTCCAACTGATGAATTTGGAATACACTTCAAAAAGGAGATTTTCTCTAATAGCAAAAAAGATACTACGACTCCTCCTGATTTGAATGTTCCATTTCAAACTGCAGAGATTGTTCTTGAGCGTGATGCTGATTACCAACTAAGTGATGATGAAGAGAAAATGATTCTTCGTTCACCATTCATTGAACAACAAGCGTATAGAATCTATGGTGATTCTGATCTTGTCCATTCTGCATCAATGAGTGTTCTGGGTGCATGGAAATATCATAAGAAGCCAGAATATCTCAAAGCGTATCTGAGTGTTCGAAATAAATTCAAATTGAAGAATGAAGAGAAACTTCAAATTCAGCGGAATTCAGAGATCAAAAGCATAAATAAGATTTTGATGATTAATAAGGATGAAGTGAAGATGCCATTGTTTCAAATTACAAGGATGGATGATGAGGATTATCAGTTTTCAGAAGCGGATTTTGATAAACTGAAGATGGACAACATTATTTTCATTTACAATTATTTGATTAACTTGAATGAATCTACAACAACTTATCATGCTACTGCAATGAAGGCAGTCTACAGGTTTATTCTTGATTCGATGAGATGGATGTCTGTTCATGATTTTCAAATGGGATTGGAATCTGGCCACAAAAAGCTCGGAATCAAACCACCAAATCAAGTGATTGAAGAGCTAAGATACATGTCCTTACTTGAAGTGAGCGACTGTCCATATGGGTTTGCATTTGTCAATTCTCACTATACAAAGATCTTCATCAGAGTCTCAGATTTCAGAAGATATTTAGACGGAACGTTAATGTATGCTTTCAAATACATGAGATGGAGACTGATCAATAATTGCTATTCAACTGAAGATAATGAGATTGTCAAGTACATTCTCACAAGATTGAAAAGTCATCTCAAGACAAGAGTGAATATACGAAGATATGAGAATCTCAAGGGATTAAAATTTAAAGTTCACTTCAGAGGAACCAAGTTCCTTTAGATGTTTTCGATAGGATTATATTGTAAAGTTCACATTTAACACTAAGGGGGAGATTGTTGGGACCCCGAAGTTGTATAGTGTTAATGTGAATTAAGCTTTAAATGAAGGTTCCTTAGAAGAGGGCTATATTAGGAACCTAAGTAGTCCTAATTAGATAGCCATTGCATTGTAACCGAGTTCTAGAAGCTGTGGAATGTAATTTTACCGATTCTCTCTCATATCGAGTCTTCTTCCTATATACCGAAACTCACTCTATCTTATCTTTTCTCTCAATCTCAACATGATCTGACCTATCAGTTATTTTACATATAGCATGAAATATAGCACACAATAACTTTGATACAAGGTAGTTGTGAAGTCAATTCTAGTTAAACGCAAGTCGTTCAGCAAAGGTAATAAAGACACGTAATTCGTAGGTCCAGAAACAAGTCATGCAATCGGATTTTACTAGTATTATTTTCCATCCTTGGTCTTGTGAAAAATATCCGTTATGGTCGTTGGCAAGACAACATGTTGTAATGTCGTCAAAAGGATGAGGGTTACTTAATGCTCAACAGCCCCGTAACAATCTAAAAACCTTGTCTCTCACTCCAACTACTGAATCCGTCACTTGTGGGAATGTTTTGTTTAACAGTTGCAATCCGATATTCTTTTTCTCAATTTGGTGAGAAGCGAACATCACTAACCCGTATGCATAACATGCTTCTTTAAGTTGCATGTTGGAAGCTCTTTCTAAAGAACAAAGTCCTATGTTGGGATATGTGAAGTCAAAATAGGCTCTCAACCCGTAGCGTAAAATTTCATTTGAATTCCCCGTACTTAATGCCTTAAAGAAAACACGACGTAACTTAAGGTCTCCCCAATGTGATATACCTCATCTCTCAAAGGAAAGCCTTTTATAAACTAAGGCATGCCTTGAATGTTTTTCAAATGTTCAACACACTAATTTCGCCATAAATAATTGTGCCGATGAATTCTGACCGACTCTGGACAAGATTTCATCAATCATATCCCCTGGTAGGTCTTCTAAAATACTCGGTTGTCTATCCTTAACATCTATTTTATGTTTTTATACTGTAAAAATAGACGAGGATTAGATTCGTAAAAGATAATTAACAAATAATACAAGCAATTTTTACATATAACATAAAGATACAAGCACACTACAATACATATATTACACATCATGGTTACTACTCTTCATTCCGACTCACTTGTTTCTTCCTCTTCGGACTTGGTTCGTTTCGCTAATTTCCTAGGGATATATGGTGCTCCCTTAATACGAGCCGTTGTTTTCACAAATTGTTTAGAAAAACCTGGTGGCTTAGATGTCCCCGGGTTATAGTTAAAACTTAAGAAATACGGGTGTTTACGGTACATCCCATCAGGGTATTTCATGTTAACGTAGAGTTCATCGGGGTTGGAATTAGGTTTTTCTATTTTGATGCCTTTCCCTTATTATTTTCTTTTGCTTTTTCAAATTGGGTCGAGGTAATTTCTATAACATCATCGGAATCCTCATCGGGATCTGATTCATCAGAAAATTGGTAATTTTCCCAATATTTTGTTTTCTCAGCGGAAACACCATTGACCATTTTTAACTTTGGTCCATTGGTTGAGAATTTTCTTTTATTTATCTGTTTTTCTGTGGTTTCTAATATTTCCTCCTCCGGAACCTCTTCTTCTTTCGGTTCCTCTTCTACTGGTTCCTTTTCTTCGGGTTCCTCTTCGGGAATTTTTGATTCTTCCTAATATATATTCGACTCTTCATTATTATTAGGTGAGTCAATAGGATTTGTACTAGAGGTAGACATCTATCACACAATATCAAACACAATAAGAGATTAATATACCACATAATATTTACATGTTAATAATATATAGTTTTCAACAAAAAGTGTTAAGTAATCGTTTTTAAAGAAAAATATACGGTCGAAGTCCAGACTCATTAATGCATCCTACAAACTCGATAAGATACACTAATCTAAATTTTTGGTTCTCTAAGACCAACGCTCGGATACCAACTGAAATGTCCCGTTCATAATAACTATAAACTTTTCATATTAATTGATTTCGTTGCGAGGTTTTGACCTCTATATGAGACGTTTTTCAAAGACTGCATTCGTTTTTAAAACAAACCATAACCTTTATTTTATCGACAAAGGTTTAAAGGACATAACCTAGGTTATAAAGTAATGATAATCTAAAATATCACGCTTACACACGACCATTACATAATGGTTTACAATAAATATTATGTTACAACAAAGAAAACTTTCGAATGCAGTTTTTAAACAATATCATACACGCATGGACTCCAAATCTTGTCCTTAATTTAGTATGCAACAGCGGAAGCTCTTAACAATCACTTGAGAATAAACATGCTTAAAACGTCAACAAAAATGTAGGTGAGTTATAGGTTTAACCTATATAATTATCAATCATAATAATAGACCACAAGATTTTTATTTTTATAAACATCTCATATCAGGCATTTCGCAAACTGCATAGAGATAAAAATCATTCATATGTTGAAAACCTGGTAACCAACATTAACTTAATGTATAGAATATCCCCAAACAGAACCTCTCGTCTGTATAATAATCTCGAAGTACTAAAGCCATCCATAACCTGAATGGGGGTTGTTAGGCCCAATAGATCTATCTTTAGGATTCACATCAATTAGTAGACTAGTTTACTAATTCTTAGGCTACCAAGCAAAAAGGGGCATATTCGGCTTCGATCATTCAACCATAGAAAGTAGTTTCACGTACTTGTGTCTATTTTGTAAAACATTTATAAAACTACATGTATTCTCATCCCAAAAATATTAGATTTTAAAAGTGGGACTATAACTCACTTTCACAGATTTTTCCTTCGTCGGGAAATAAGACTTGGCCACGGTTCGATTCACGAACCTATAACAAATATGTACATATATATCAAAGTATGATTGAAATATATTCACAACAATTATTATTACGTTTTAATGATTTAAGTTTATTAAGTTAGCTGTCCAACGTTAGTAGCCTACAACTAGTTGTCCACAGTTAGCAGTACAAAAATAAATCAATATAAATTATCTTAGATCAATCCATGACCCAGTGTATACAAGCCTCAGGCAAGATCAGAACTCAAAGTATATATATTTTTGGAATCAACCTCAACCTTGTATAGCGAACTTGAGTATTACAGCATATAGAGTGTCTATGGTTGATACAAATAATATATATAGATGGGTCGATGTGATATGTCAAAACATTGTATACGTGTCTATGGTATCTCAAGATTACATAATATATGTTAGAATACATGTATAATACAATATAAGTTAGCTAGGATATGATTAGTATAGATTTGTTACAATTTTCACGTAGCTAAAACTGGTAAAAATATCCAATTTTGTTTTACCCATAACTTCTTCTTTTTAAATCCGTTTTGAGTGATTCAAATTGCTATGGTTTCATAATGAACTGAAATTTATGAAATTAAACAGAAAAAGTATAAGTTTATAGTCAGAAATACATGTTACAAGTCACTCTTGAAAGAGGTAGTCATTTTCGTCGAAAGAAGGACATCTTGATGACCATTTTGAAAAACATACTTCCACTTTGAGTTTAACCATAATATTGGATATAGTTTCAAGTTCATAAGAAAAATCATTTTCCCAGAAGAACAACTTTTAAATCAAAATTTATCATAGTTTTTAATTATCTAACCCAAAACAGCTCGCGGTGTTACTACGACGGCGTATGTCCGGTTTTACGGTGTTTTTCGTGTTTCCAGGTTTTAAATCATTAAGTTAGAATATCATATAGATATAGAACATGTGTTTAGTTGATTTTAAAAGTGAAGTTAGAAGGATTAAATTTGTTTGCGAACAAGTTTAGAATTAACTAAACTATGTTCTAGTGATTACATGTTCAAATCTTCGAATAAGATAGTTACATATATATATATATATATATATATATATATATATATATATATATATATATATATATATATATATATATATGAATCGAATGATGTTATGAATATCATTACTACCTCAAGTAAAGTATGTAAACCTACTGGAAATGATGAAAAAATAACTTGAGCTTCAAAGGATCTTTGATGGCTTGGAAGTTCTTGAAGTAGAATCATGACACGAAAAATAAGTTCAAGTAAGATTACTACTCGAATTAAGATAGTTATAGTTATAGAAATTGAATCAAAGCGTGAATATGAATATTACCTTGATTTAGAAAGATAACCTACTATAAATAACAAAGGTTTCTTGAGGTTAGGTGATCACTTGAAATGGATTTGCAAGATTGAAAGTAAACTAGCAAACTTGAAAGGATTTTCGAAGTATTCTTGAAGTGTTCTTCCTATGATGATTATAGCTTAATACTTGAAGTAATTTTTGATGAAGATGATGATTAGTTTACTGGAAAATTCATTCTTGAGAGTGTGTGTGTGTTTAGAGAGAATTAGAATGAGAATTGGAAGTGAAATGGAGTGGGTGGTGAGTGGAAATGGTGAGTGGGGTTAAAAGGAGTTCTTGTTTTTGTTTCCTTACTCATAAGTCATGCTAGTTGTCTAATGATGGTTTCCACATGTCTTGATGACTCACAAGGGCTACTAAGGAGCTGATGATTGAATGTATATACCAATAGTATATACATCTAGAAGTTGTGTATTGTACGGGTACAAATACGGTTGCATACGAGTAGAATTGTTGATGAAAATGAACGAGAATGTAATTGTAAGCATTTTTGATAAGTAGAAGTACTTTGATATGTGTCGTAAAGTCTTTCAAAAGTGTATGAATACATCTTAAAATACTACATGTATATACATTTTAACCGAATCGTTAAGTCATCATTAGTCGTTACATGTAAGTGTTGTTTTTGAAACATTTAAGATGATGATCTCATTTAATGTTGTTAACCCATTTTTTTATTATATCTAATGAGATGTTAAATTATTACATTATCATGATATTATAATATTATGATGTATGAATATATCTTAATATGATATATATACATTAAAATGTCGTTACAACGATAATGGTTACATATATGTCTCGTTTCGAAATCCTTAAGTTAGTAGTCTTGTTTTTACATATATAGTTCATTGTTAATACACTTAATGATATGTTTAATTATCATTTTATCATGTTAAGCATAGTGTATCAATATCTTAATATGATTCATATGTATTTAGTAAGACGTTGTTATAACGATAATCGTTATATATATCGTTTCGAGTTTCTTAACTCAATAAACTCATTTTTATGTATATCACTCATTGTTAATATACTTAGTGAGATACTTACTTATCATAATCTCATGTTAGCCATATATATATATATATCATGTAGTTTTTATAAATTTTTAACGATCGTGAATCGCAGGTCAACTTGGGTGGTCAATTGTCTATATGAAACTCATTTCAAATAATCAAGTCTTAACAAGTTTGATTGCTTAACATGTTGGAAACATTTAATTATGCAAATTAGTTTTCATTTAATATATAATCATGGAAAAGTTTGAGTCACTACACATATTGAAGATGATAATGCTCCAACAGATGATACGACAAATCCTACAGATCGTTCATCAAATTCTACACCTTCATTGAGTTCAAATCCAACTAATGCTAATGAAAGCTCAACTTCTGGTACATCTACATCAAGTGAAACAGTGAATTCTATATTCAAATACAACCACGGTATATTCTTTAAGAATCGGGAACAAAGATTGTTATTGGGAGTTGAACATGATTTCATAACGTTATGAAACACATTCATCGAGGAAAATGCATACAAGATCTTTCGCATTAATGAAACACCAAGGAGTAAGAGATTTACTTATATAGGTTCACGATTGCTTCCAGCAAGTGAAAGAAACTGGTATGAGTTTATGTGGAGGAAACATATCAACAAAAATGAAGATGATTTGTGGCTTCAAAGAAATTATCATATTTCAAAAGTGTTAAATATCACTCGAGTCGGAGTAGAAATAAGTGTGAAAAGAGACGTCATCAGTCAGTTCCACATTTATTAGAGAAGATGAGAAGGAATACAAGTTCACAGAAGCAGATTTTCAAAATGTAGATATGCTTGACATCATTCACATCTACAACTACCTCAGTATCATCACCATTCGACCTTTTGCTAAGGCTCAAGCTTTGGAAGCTGTTAAAAGATACATGATAGAGACAATTAAACTGATGAGACGTGAAGATTTTCAAATAGGTCTTGAAGCGAATAGGAAAAAGATTCGAATTACATGTCCGAATCAATTCACAGAGGGACTGAAGGATATGAGAATGTTTCAAATGCAATTCAAACCCGAAGGGTTTGTATTTGTAAATTCTCAGAAAGAGAAAGTGTTCATCCGCACTGAAGAGCTAAACAAATATTCAGATGGTACACTGAAGGCTACACTGGAGTATCTTAAGGTTCATCAAAGAAAGTTTGATGACATTGATATGAAAATGGGTCTTGGGGAGTTTATAAAGCATATCAGAGATCGTCTGAAGCTCCGAATCCGTACAAGACAGCTTGAGATTCTTCGTGGCCAAAGAAAGAGAAGGTATTTCAAAGAAATGGATGAATATCCATTACATGAGGGTGATCCAAGAAAAGCGTGGGGAGTCTGGAAACCTTCTAAGCAAATTTTAGAAAATCAAGTAGAAGTTTCAAAACCAGATGGCTCACGATAGAAACTAACGTTTGGACCTCTTAAGATTACTCAATAGGATTATATTGTAAAAATTCACATTTAAAACTAAGGGGGAGATTGTTAGGACCCCGAAGTTGTATAGTGTTAATGTGAAATATTCTTAAATGAAGGTTCCTTAGAAGAGGGTTATATAAGGAACCTAAGTAGTCCTAATTAGATAGCCATTGCATTGTAAATGAATTCTAGAAGCTCTGGAATGTAAATCTTGTTGATTCTCTCTCATACCGAATCTCCTTCACTCTTACCGAATCTCATTCTAACTTGTCTTTTCTTCTTATCTCAACATGATCTGACCTATCACACCTATTTTTCATCAATTCCAAATAATGGTCTTCAATTCCAAATGATAATAATCAATTCCAAGTTTATAGTTAAGGTGGGTGCGCCAAATCTAGGGGACTGGGTACCCCTATCTTTATTAGTCACCTCGGGCTCGGGATGACTGGCACTCATCAAGCTTTCTATCACAACTCTATGGTTTCTCTCATAGTAGGGCGAAAGCATTGATGGAGGTTCGTGGAATTAGGGCCCCACGTGGCTAAATAAGAGAGTCTGTCAATTCCAAGATTTGAAGCACTAGGAAGACTTTAACTTCCTTAAAAAGGATCGAGCTTGACTTGGGAGACTTTACTCCCAAGCTTGGAACACAAAAGAACTTGTAAGACTTTACTTCCAAGTTTGGAAGACTTAACTTCCAAAATGAGACAATGGGAGGACTGGATTCTCTCAGGAGTGTCAAAGCTTGAAGCTTTTATTCACTCATCTACTTCCCACATAACAAGCTTTTATGCTTATGTTGAGAAAAGGTAGGAAGTAGTTACTACCTTTCCGTTAATTGAATGAACACGTGTGCCATTGCTTTTGGCTATGGCGTGTGTTGTCTAGCAACACTAGCACGAAGTCATTGCTCTTCATCAAGAAGATAGCACACGGTGAAGCTCGGTGGCTCCTCTTCCTACGGTATGATACATCGGTTAAAACATCATGAAATGATGAGACAACCAATGTCAATATGAAATGGCATGGATTAGGAAGTCTCCCACACCAAGTAAAATGAAATTTGGGAGACTTGACTCCCTATAATGGATAGACTCAATTCATCCAGAAGTGTTAAAGCATAATGCTTTAAACACCTGCTTTTGGTGCCACATGCATGAAAGACTTCAACTTCCATGCATAAGTTTTGAAAATCAAGGAAAAGACTTTACTTTTCCCAAAATTTTTAAAATTTTACAAGTTTTAACCATTTTAGTGATTATGATATGAATTGATGTAATGGTTAAAAACTTGTTCCAAAAATATAATCAACATTGCAAACTTGAAGCTTTGAAGCGTATGTGATACGTTTACCCGGAAAACTTTAAAATGGCCCGATATTTTAACTCTCCCCCTACATTTAGTTTGATGCAATGACCTTATTGTATTGAAATGATAGAATAAGTGAAAATAAGGGGCATTTTGAAATAGAAAAGATGAGAGAAAAGAAAGTAAAAACCGGTTAAGATCAAACGATCTTTGTTGTCACCATTCGGATAATATGTTATCACCAAAGTCGGTTGCATGTCGTTGTACCATTTGTTGAGCCAAAAGAAGGAGCCAAGTGCATATGGCATTCCCTACAATTGAAGTATGCTCACAAGGTACAAAATGTGTGGGGTCATACTCGGGGGAGTATGCGCGCCCACAAAATAATCACAACGTTCCAAAATTATCAACAAAGTAATCTAAACGTCCATCAACATAATGAGATTCTCAACCAAACAACTCAATCAATAAGATCACATTCAAAAGATAGTCTCTATGCTTCAACAAACAAGCATAAGGTAATATGATCATCATCACACATGCATAATCCAACGAATCAATCAACATACAAATCAACATCATACGCCTAATAAGAATGAATATAAAAATCACGAACTAAGTTCAAGTTATTACAAACCAAATTCAAATTCATAATTGTTTTATCCGGGAATGACATACCCTCCGGATTCAAATACCTACCATCATTAGCCATAATCAAACACAAATGAAATTATTTTATCACCTAAAAAAATCCACATAACCATTATCAAATTGTTCAAATCCCCCAAACCATCCTCCCGCAATATTACATACCAAATGTTTCAGGATAAGTTTCACAAATCAACGATCAAAAGTTTTAACTAAACCAACAATAAAAGGAGCGAGAGCACAACAATTAGAGTTACCACCAATTATAACCTCCGTAGTACGAACTCCCGGATTGGTCCGAGTTTGGATAATTCTCATAGTTTGGCGTCCTACTCCACTCATCTTGCTGTTGTTGCTGTTGTCGCATCAACCGCTGGAAATGCTCGAATTCTTTGGCTCTCCTTAAAGCTTCATTGTGGTCGTAGTCAACAAGAGGTTGGCTTCTTAGGTGCTCATAATCATACGAGTTGTAGGTGGGAGCAAAAGGCATAGGCACATTTAGGTCCGCGCGGGTTAGTTGGTCACAATGGACTTGCCATTGTGATACCGCATGGAGGCCCGAAAAGTTATAACGTGCCTCGTATTCTTAGTTGCCTTGGTTGATATGAAGTTGGTTAAATTGGTTAGCAATCCAAGATTGGTCATACCCCCCCCCCCCCCGGCACACTACTTCCCGCACCCGGTGCTCCACTACTCGATCCAATATTACGCGTCTCATAACCATGCATCACCCTATCTTCTTCTTCTCCTTCATTCTCTTCCTCGACATTGATATTCTGAATATTGAACCATCGCTTCATGATGTTATTTTGGTCCCTCTTAAGAATCTTAACCCCCTTGTAGTCAACATACCCAAATCTACCCATTTCCTTAGCTGTGTACCCCTCTATATCAATCCCCAATTGATTAGCTATCCTGGTTACAAAAACGCCACCTACAGTGCCCTTCTTTTCCTTAATCCGATGCTTATCAAAAAGGTAATCGGCTTTAATGTGCGGGACATGGATGTGTTCATTGTGAAAGAGTCGATCAGTGAGCCAAATTTCTAAGTAAGACATTTTCTCATTGCTATGAAAACGGTAGTTAACTGTGTTAGCAATAAAACGGGCTATGATCCGGTGTGGAATGGTCCTTAAGGTGTTGGCTACGGTCTTTCCTGGACTAAAGGTTTCAGAGCTCATTTGGTGCCAAATGCTTGGATAGTCAAAATCCTTAGGGTTGGTGGTGGGGATTTGGCATGAACAAAGATAAGACCAAAGGATATCCTATTTGTTCTTAAACTCCTTGTATATTCCTAAAGCCTTGATAAATTGAAGCATGCTCATGCTTTGGGGTCTTCCAGCCAAGTAAAAGTGCATGTAATCTGGGTCCTCAATGTCATCTACTGAAAAGTTGACGGTTAAAGTGGAGGTAAACTCTAAGGTTGGGACAACGTATACAGGCTCATTTAAATTGAACAGAGGAATCCAAGGACTAAGCCTTAAGCTCTTGAACTCAACCTTAAACAGGTTCTCAACCTCTTTGCGCATTCCTACTTCATCTAGAGGAGACCAATCAATATATTTCCCTCGGTAGAATTTATCTTTAAGCCTAAGTTCTAGGCCTGCCCTATAGCGTTCGTTCATCAAGATTTGTTGCAAACAGGGATCCGCTGAAAGCCTTCGGATGTCTTTCGGAATCATTGGCACTTCTTCTTTTTCTTCTTGCTAAGGTGCAGGTCGCTTCCCTCTCCCCTTGGTTCCAATGCTCTTTTGTCGCTTAGCCTTCCGGTAGCACCATGTGATCTTTGGGTTTCGCTAGTCTACAAAACAAGAGAAACATTGTGGAGAGGTATATTTTAGCATATAAATAATTTTCCTTTTAACTTCAACCATTATCACCAAGTTGATTCCAAAAATTCACAACAAGTTTTTATCATGCAAATCATGTGAGAAGATAGCGTACATGAATAAAACAAGTTCAATTAATCACTGTAAAGCTTGAAATCAAACAAGGATTAACCCCATGGCACAATCTCAAATTCATTAAAAAGTTGCAAAATTTTTGCTCATGCAATGAAATATCGAATCATATGAAGCATCACAAGCTAAACATGCAATATCATCAATCATTAGGTTTCATTTGGTTAAACATGGTTAACATGAACCAATTGCAGAAAGTCAACCCTACTCAAAGTCTAATTCGTTCAAAATTTGGCTAAGACAAAGAGCATTCATCAAATTATAGCAATTCTTCATGTTATAACATAAATAGACTACAAACAAACATATTATCACTAATCACATGCTCAGATTGGTCAAACCAAGTCAAACCTCAAACTTATGAACCCTAATTTGCAAATTCAAATCATACAAGCATGAAAGACGGATTCAAAGCAAGATAATCATGACAACCTATCAATTAAGCATTAACAACATAAATTAACACTCCAATTTGGCTAAGAATTAAAAACCCCCAAATTGGATGAACCCTAGAATTTCAAAGTTGAAATCGACGTAACTAATCATGTAAATCATGTTAATAAACATCAATGTATTATAGATTCATCAACAATTTGACCATTAATATCATTAATGAAGCACAATCTACAAATTAAACATAAAGAGAAAAATAGTGAAAATCACAAGAATCGTGTTAAAGAATGAATATAAATCATGGATTCTTACTTTTCCCATGTTAAATGTTGAAGATTTGCAAGAAATTAGATGAAATTTGAAGTTTTGTGTTGATTAGGGTCGATTAGGGTTGAGAAAACGCCGCACTTAGAGAGAAAAAATTGAGTTGTGGGTGAAAAAGTGAGATTTTGGTCGGGCAGATTTCTTAAGTAACCAGGTACAGGAGCACCGCTTTTGGAACAAAAGCGTCGTTCTTGGTGAAGTGTAAGTACCGTTTTGAAAATAAAAGCGTCGCTGATAACTCCTAAATTATACAGTTTTTTGATAACATTTTGAGGAGTTATCTTAGTATTTTTGAGTCATTTTGATGCCAAAACACACAAAAATGGGTAAAAATGGGAAAAAAGTATTTCTAATGATTATGTCCAAGTTATGTATTAAACAGGATCAAAAATGAAGAAAATTGCAAATCGGCAAAATGAAGCCGCCGGCATGGTTCTAAGGAAGCCGCCGGCTTTGAGGTTGATTAAATGTCCCGTTCATATTATTATAAACGTTCCATATTAATTGATTTCGTTGCGAGGTTTTGACCTCTATATGAGACGTTTTTCAAAGACTGCATTCATTTTTAAAACAACCACAACCTTTATTTTATCAATAAAGGTTTTAAAAGCATTACGTAGATTATCAAATAATGATAATCTAAAATATACTGTTTACACATGACCATTACATAATGGTTTACAATAGAAATATATTACATCGACATATGTTTCTTGAATGCAGTTTTTACACAATATCATACAAACATGGACTCCAAATCTTGTCCTTATTTTAGTATGCAACAGCGGAAGCTCTTAGTATTCACCTGAGAATAAACATGCTTTAAACGTCAACAAAAATGTTGGTGAGTTATAGATTTAACCTATATATATCAAATCGTAACAATAGACCACAAGATTTCATATTTCAATACACATCCTATACATAGAGATAAAAATCATTCATATGGTGAACACCTGGGAATCGACATTAACAAGATGCATATATAAGAATTTCCCCATCATTCCAGGACACCCTTCGGATATGATATAAATTTTGAAGTACTAAAGCATCCGGTACTTTGAATGGGGTTTGTTAGGCCCAATAGATCTATCTTTAGGATTCGCGTCAATTAGGGTGTCTGTTCCCTAATTCTTAGATTACCAGAATTAATAAAAAGGGGCATATTCGATTTCAATAATTCAACCATAGAATGTAATTTCACGTACTTGTGTCTATTTTGTAAATCATTTATAAAACCTGCATGTATTCTCATCCCAAAAATATTAGATTTTAAAAGTGGGACTATAACTCACTTTCACAGATATTTCCTTCCTCGGAAATAAGACTTGGCTACGGATCGATTCACTAACCTATACAAATATGTACATATATATCAAAGTATGATCAAAATATAATTACAACCATTTTTATTATGTTTTAAAGATTTGAGTGTATTAAGTCAGCTGTCCTCGTTAATAACCTACAACTAGTTGTCCACAGTTAGATGTACAGAAATAAATCGATATATTATCTTGAATCAATCCATGACCCAGTGTATACACGTCTCAGGCTAGATCACAACTCAAAGTATATATATTTTTAAAATCAACCTCAACCCTGTATAGCTAACTCCAACATTACTGCATATAGAGTGTCTATGGTTGTTCCAAATAATATATATACATGGGTCGATATGATATGTCAAAATATTTGCATACGTGTCTATGCTATCCCAAGATTACATAATATATTAGAATACATGTGCTAGAACAGCATAGCAACCTTTTCTTATTAGTTTTTGTGCCTTCAAATTACTAATAAGATGTAGCTTCGTGTTGCCCTTTTCTCCGTACACCATTAAGGGTTCTCCTTCTTCTCGTACAATGCGAATTGCATTTTTGTAACATACGATCTCTGCTTTCATCTCCTTCAGCCAGTCAAATCAATCTTAAATATTTCGCTACCCAGTTTAATTTCTTGATTCTGGCATATATAATCTGCTGAAATTAATTTACCGTTTGCTAATTCGAGTAAACATTTACTATCTAACGGCGTCAATGGACAACTTAATTTAGCACAAAAATCTCTACTCATATAGCTTCTATCCGCACCCGAATTAAATAAAACGTAAGCAGATTTATTGTCAATAAGAAACGTACCCGTAACAAGCTCCGGGTCTTCCTGTGCCTCTGCTGCATTAATATTGAAAACTCTTCCGCGGCCTTGTCCATTCGTGTTCTCCTGGTTCGGGAAATTTCTAATAATGTGGCCCGATTTTCCAGATTTATAACAAACTACATTGGCATAACTTGCTCTGACACTACTTGCTCCGCCATTACTCATTCTGACACCATTTATTAATTTTGTTCTGTTAACCCCTGGTCTGTAGACCTCGCACTTCACCGCGCTATGACCATTTCTTTTACACTTGTTGCAAAATTTGGTGCAGAACCCTGAGTGATACTTTTCACACCTTTAGCATAGCTGCTTCTGATTGTTGTTGTTGTTGCGGTTGTTATTGTTGTTGGGATGATTGTTGTAGTTGTTGTTATTGTTGTTGTTGTTGTGCCGTTTGTTGTAGTTGCGTTTGATGTTGCGATTGTCGGGATAGTTGTTGTTGTTTTGGTGACTCTTATCACCGTATTTCTCCCACTTTCTTTTGACTAGCTTCACGTTGGCCTCTTCGGCCGCCTGTTCTTTAATTCTTCCCTCAATCTGGTTCACTAGTTTGTGAGCCATTCTACATGCCTTTTGTATGGAGGCAGGCTCGTGTGAACTTATATCTTCTTGGATTCTCTCCGGTAACCCTTTCACAAACGCGTCGATCTTCTCTTCCTCATCTTCGAACGCTCTCGGACACAATAGGCACAATTCTGTAAATCGTCTTTCGTACGAAGTAATATCAAATCCCTGAGTTCGTAACCCTCTAAGTTCTGACTTGAGCTTATTGACCTCAGTTCTGGGACGGTACTTCTCGTTCATTAAGTGCTTGAATGCTGACCACGGTAGCACGTAAGCTGCATCTTGTCCCACTTGCTCTAGATAGGTATTCCACCATGTTAACGCAATACCTGTGAAGGTATGCATAACGTACTTCACTTTGTCTCCTTCAGCACACTTACTTATGGCAAACACCGATTCAACTTTCTCGGTCCACCGTTTCAATCCGATTGGTCCTTCGGTCCCATCAAATTCTGAAGGTATGCAGGCAGTGAATTCCTTGTAGGAGCATCCTACACGATTTCTTGCGCCGTTAGCTGTATTGCTAGATTCAGAGTTATTGTTGGTATGTAGCGCGGCCTGTACTGCGACTATGTTTGAAGCAAGAAAGGCACGAAATTCCTCTTCGCTCATATTCAAGGTGTGTCGAGTAGTCGGTGCCATTTCCTTCAAAATAGTCAAATGAAACAAGTTAATCATACAGAATAGTAAGAGTAGTCAATAGTATCTCGTAGCATAATATGAACTCATTTATAAAAGCTTTTTCTTCATATTAGTGTTTTATAAGTTTAAATTTAGGTACTACCTACCCGTTAAGTTCATACTTAGTAGCTAATATACAATTCAACTACTACAATTCCATATAAAAAACTGATTATAATAATATATCACATACAAATATTCTTCAAACTTACAACTTTGCTATATTACATATAACATGAAATATAGTACACTATGATACAGGATAGTTTTGAAGATAAATCTAGTTAATACGCAAGTTGTTCAGCAAAGGAAATAAAGACACGTAATTCATAAGTCCAGAAACAAGTCATGCATTCTGGTTTTACTAAGACGACTTCCCATCCTTGGTCTTATGGAAAATAACCGTTATGACCATTGGCTAGGCAGCATGTTGTAATGTCGTCAAAAGGACGAGGGTTTCGTAATGTCCAACAGCCCCGTAATAATCTAAAAACCATGTTTCTCACCCCAACTACTGAATCCGTCACTTGTGGGAAAGTTTTATTTAAAAGCCGCAATCCGATGTTCTTTTTCTCACTTTGATAAGAAGCGAACATCACTAACCCGTAAGCATAACATGCTTCTTTATGTTGCATGTTAGAAGATCTTTCTAGTTCACGAAATCCTATGTTGGGATATGTTGAGTCAAAATAGGTTCTTAACCCGTAGCGTAAAATTGCATTTGGGTTCCCCGCATTTAACGCTTTAAAGAAAACACGGCGTAACTTAAAGTCTCCCCAATGTGATATACCCCACCTATCAAAGGAAAGCCTTTTATAAACTAAGGCATTTCTGAAAAGTCTTTCAAATGTTTGACAAGTTAATTTTGCCATAACTAAATGTGCTGATGAATTCTGACCAACTCTAGACAAGATTTCCTCAATCATATCCCCTGGTAGGTCTTCTAAAATATTCGGTTGTCTACCCTTAACGTCCATTTTGTTTTTTTTATACTGTAAAATAGTCAAGGATTAGATTCGTAAAAGATAATTAACAAACAATACAAGCAATTTTTAAATAGAACATAAAAGTACAAGCACAATACAATACATATAATACACAACATGATTACAACCCTCTAATCTGAATCACTGGTTTCTTCTTCTTCGGACTTGGTTCGTTTTCCTAATTTTCTAGGAATATATGGTGTTTCTCTAATACGAGCCGTCGTTTTCCATAATGGTTTAGAAAAACCTGGTGGTTTAGAGGTTCCCGGGTCATTGTTACATTTTAGGAAATACGGATGTTGCCGATACATATAAAGTTCATCGGGGTTGGAATCGGGTTTCTCTATTTTTATACCTTTTCCCTTATTATTTTCTTTCGCTTTATTAAATTGGGTCGAGGTAATTTCTATAACATCATCGGAATCCTCATCGGGATCTGATTCATCAGAAAATTGGTAATCTTCCCAATATTTTGCTTCCTCGGCGGAAACACCATTGACCATTATTAACTTTGGTCCGTTGGTTGAGGATTTTCTTTTATTTAATCGATTTACTATAGGTATCAATATTTCTTCCTCCGGAACCTCTTCTTCTTCTGGTTCCTCCTCTTCCGATTCCTCCTCTTCTGGTTCCTCTTCTTCCGGTTCCTTCTCTTCCGGTTCCTCCTCTTCCGGTTCCTCTTCGGGAATTTGTGAATCTTCCCAAAATATATTAGACTCTTCATTATTATTAGGTGAATCAATGGGATTTGTACTAGAGGTAGACATCTATCACACAATATCAAACACGTTAAGAGATTAATATATCACATAATATTTACATGTTAATAATATATAGTTTCCAACAAAAAAAAATGTTAAGCAATCGTTTTTGAAGAAAAACATGGTCAAAGTCCAGACTCACTAATGCATCCTAATAAACTCGGTAAGACACACTAATGCAATTTTCTGGTTCTCTAAGACCAACGCTCGGATACCAACTGAAATGTCCCGTTCATATTGATTATAAACGTTCCATATTAATTGATTTCGTTGCGAGGTTTTGACCTCTATATGAGACGTTTTTCAAAGACTGCATTCATTTTTAAAACTACCATAACCTTTATTTTATCAATAAAGGTTTTAAAAGCATTACGTAGATTATCAAATAATGATAATCTAAAATATACTGTTTACACATGACCATTACATAATGGTTTACAATAGAAATATATTACATCGACATATGTTTCTTGAATGCAGTTTTTACACAATATCATACAAACATGGACTCCAAATCTTGTCCTTATTTTAGTATGCAACAGCGGAAGCTCTTAGTATTCACCTGAGAATAAACATGCTTTAAACGTCTACAAAAATGTTGGTGAGTTATAGGTTTAACCTATATATATCAAATCGTAACAATAGACCACAAGATTTCATATTTCAATACACATCCCATACATAGAGATAAAAATCATTCATATGGTGAACACCTGGTAATCGACATTAACAAGATGCATATATAAGAATATCCCCATCATTTCGGGACACCCTTCGGATATGATATAAATTTCGAAGTACTAAAGCATCTGGTACTTTGGATGGGGTTTGTTAGGCCCAATAGATCTATCTTTCGGATTCGCGTCAATTAGGGTGTCTGTTCCCTAATTCTTAGACTACCAGACTTAATAAAAAGGGGCATATTCGATTTCGATAATTCAACCATAGAATATAATTTCACGTACTTGTGTCTATTTTGTAAATCATTTATAAAACCAGCATGTATTCTCATCCCAAAAATATTAGATTTTAAAAGTGGGACTATAACTCACTTTCACAGATATTTCCTTCCTCGAAAATAAGACTTGGCCACGGATCGATTCACGAACTTATACAAATATGTACATATATATCAAAGTATGATCAAAATATAATTACAACCATTTTTATTATGTTTTAAAGATTTGAGTGTATTAAGTCAGCTGTCCTCGTTAATAACCTACAACTAGTTATCCACAGTTAGATGTACAGAAATAAATCGATATATATTATCTTGAATCAATCCACGACCCAGTGTATACACGTCTCAGGCTAGATCACAACTCAAAGTATATATATTTTTGGAATCAACCTCAACCCTGTATAGTTAACTCCAACATTACTGCATATAGAGTGTCTATGGTTGTTCCAAATAATATATATACATGGGTCGATATGATATGTCAAAACATTTGCATACGTGTCTATGGTATCCCAAGATTACATAATATATTAGAATACATGTATAATACTGATAATGCTAAAAACGAACATATATTTCATAGCATTATTCCTCAAGAAAGACAAGCTTTTAGTTGCAATTGTTCTATTTACAAGTGATATTCGTTTAAATAATAAAAGGTAAAGACAAAAGACAGATTCGACGAATTGAAGACGCAAAGGTCCAAAAAGCTCAAAAGTACAAAATACAATCAAAGAGGTTCCAATTATTGATAAGAAACGTCTCGAAATCACAAGAGTACAAGATTCAAAACGCAAAGTACAAGATATTAAATTGTACGCAAGGACGTTCGAAAATCCAGAACCGGGACCAGAGTCAACTCTCAACGCTCGACGCAACGGACTAAAAATTACAAGTCAACTATGCATATGAATATAATATAATATATAATTAATTCTTAAAATTAATATATATATTATATTATATTTATAAAACGTCGGCACAAGGAAACAAGCAATATGTGAACTCTCCCAGCTGGCCATGCGATCGCATGGCTAGGAAGAAGAAAGTCCATGCGATCGCATGGCATGAAAAGTCAGGCCACATCCCCTATAAATTCGCAGTTTGGTGAACGCAAAAAATACATCTTTCTTCTCTTCATCATACGTAAAGTATATATATATATATATATATATATATATATATATATATATATATATATATATATATATATATATATATATATTAATTTTAATTTTAATTTTAATTTCTAATAATAAGGGTGTGTTAGCGAATGTTGTAAGGGTGTAAGTCGAAATTCTGTCCGTGTAACGCTACGCTATTTTTAATCATTGTAAGTTATGTTCAACCTTTTTAATTTAATGTCTCGTAGCTAAGTTATTATTATGCTTATTTAATCCGAAGTAATCATGATGTTGGGCTAATTACTAAAATTGGGTAATTGGGCTTTGTACCATAATTGGGGTTTGGACAAAAGAACGACACTTGTGGAAATTAGACTATGGGCTATTAATGGGCTTTATATTTGTTTAACTAAATGATAGTTTGTTAATGTTAATATTGTAAGAATCCGAAACTAATCATCCGGACGATGTCCATATTGATTACAAACGAGTTACAACAGTTGATAACATCGCGAGGTACTTGACCTCTATATGATACATTTTACAAACGTTGCATTTAAAAGGCAATCTATCATTACATCAAAAATTGATATGTTCGTCTAATATTTCACAATATCCAAATGACCTAATCTGTCGTTTACTTAATAATAGTCTTTAATGATCTTCAATGACTCGAATGCAACGTTCTTGTATCATGGCTTAAATGGTCCCAACTAGTATCCTTAATATGAGCTAATGCACAGCGGAAGACTTAATTCGTACCTGAGAATAACATGCTTTAAAATGTCAACATAAAGTTGGTGAGATATATAGGTTTGATGCTAGCAGCGTTATAACAATCCATGGACCACAAGATTTAAAGTTTATACATAATACACTCCTCGTGTATGAAAAGACGTTGAGCACTTGGTAACCATACTTAACTAAAAGCCACAGCAGCATACTCTTAAATAAACCCTACACCGTACCAAAGTGTAGTAACGAAATGAAGTACCGTGCAACCGTTAAATGCTGGTCATCCAGCCCGGTTGGGGATGTCAGCCCGATAGATCTATCAACAGGATTCGCGTTTACGCTCCTCACGTAATTAGCAGTTACCAAGTATAAAGAGATATGCCATGGTACAACTCAACGTAGAATTTATTTTTGATCACTTGTGTCCATAACGTAAATCATTTATAAAAACAGCGCATGTATTCTCAGCCCAAAAATATTTAGAGTTTAAAAGGGACTATATACTCACCTAATGTATTTTGTAGTAAAAATACATATAACACCATTTGTAACTTATAAGGTTGGCCTTCGATTCACGAACCTAATTAATTATATATATTTATATATTGGTTAACATCTATTTAACAAATAAAGTGAATTTACAGTGTACCTCAATCCTAATGCTCGAGACTAAAATGTAAAAGTTAATAAAAATCGGTTTAACTTAAAATGATTTTCAAAAATTTTATGCATGATTAAATATAGTTAAATATCGTCAAAATTCATTTAGTAAATAATATAACTTATTTATTGTTAAATAAACTTTATTTAAAAAATACCAAAATGATAAATTACTAAATAATAATTTCATTAAAATAATACTTCTAATAAATATATTAATAATAATAATTTAACAGTTTTATTGATCAAATATAATAATTTGATAATTTTTAATAAAAATATTATTTGTTTTAATAATGATAATCATAATCATAATAATAATAATATTAATATTTTCATTAAAAAAAATAATACTTTTGTTAAAAATTATAACTTTTATGTTAATAATAATAAGAATTATAAGTTGACAATAATAATGATCAAATGGTAATTTAATAGTTTTTGGATTAAAATATTAAATGTTTTTAGATAATAATAATCATAATAATATTTTGATAATAATAAATAATAATAATAATCAAATAATAATAACGATTTTAACGACGACGTAAAAATAAAAATATTCATTTTTAAAAATTTGTACAGAAGTTCAATTGGCTATAACTTTAAATCCGTCCGTCGAATCCATTTGACATCTAAATGAAAAGTTTATAGTTTTTCGCCACCTTTCCAAAAACATATAATTCATATATCTTATCTTAACCGCAGGAGTAGCTAATTCGGATTCTATCCTAATGTATATTTTGACAAAAATAAGTAAATAAACATGCTTGATCCTAAATTCTCGAGCACTAGTCAGGGACACACTAAAAGTAAATAAAAATTAAGTTTAGAGTGCTCACGTATCAATATTGCGATTCAATATTGTAGGATAGATATATAAACACTCCGAAGGCGATAAATTTTAGTTTAGCTCACGAGCAAAACCCCCGATCCATATCCATAATCTCCTTAGCTACAACCCATAATTTCCTTAATTCTATCCATCTCTTGAAATTAGTTTTGGAACACTTGGACAGAGCCCCGTCATAGTAATTTTTTGTGTAATAATACTAATAATATTACTTTTAATCCCACTATTAGGATAATAATAATCATATTGATTTTGATAATAGAAATCATAATATAATTATGAATATGATTAATAATAGAAATAAATAATATGGAGTAATGTTATCTGTTCTCTGATTGCCTACGGAGTAATATATTTAAATTGTTTAAGGATAAACCGAGTGCACAAAACGTTGGGCTTTTATAGACTCATTCTGGACCCACTAATTTCAAAATTTCAAAGTGATAATAAAAAAAAATAAAAAAAAAATATATGAACCGCAATTTGCGGCAAACAACATGGACACGTAAAAAAGAAAACAACTTAACATTACATGTTTAGATTTTTATAATATATTTAATTTATTCAATTAATTAAATATTATATTATATTTACATTTATGGTAAAAATATAATTTTTACTAAAATGACACGGTCGTGGTCTCACGACTTATGTACCACTTTCGGTTTTTCGGGCGCACTTTCGTACGTTTAGAAAACTAGCCTTTTACGTTACGTGGCGTGTACCTTTATCAATAACTAGACTTAAATTAATTAAAAACTAATCCACTCAAAGTGTAACTTAATCTTTTGAGTGTTGTGGTCATTTACTTGTATAAATCAAAATCTAGTTATTTTCCAAAGTATGTTTTTAAATCGAAAACGTTTGAAATATATTTAGTCGTTTTGTAAAATACACAAATATATATTTAGTAAATACATTTTATTTAACTATTTATTTTTAGTAAAAACACGGACCGTTATCATTTGAAATTTGTCAAAAGGTTCTAGAAGAATTCCGACTTTTAAGAAAACATTAAAACTTTTATTTTATTAAAATGACTCGTTAATAGTTTGACAAAAACAGTTTCAAATATTTATAAAATCTTAATATCTTTTACTCTCGCCGATGAATATAGTATTCTTATATCGAAACCTAATATTGTATATCTAATACTTTGTTATCGTTTACTATAAATAAATATATAACACATATACACATAAATGTTCGTGAATCGTCAGGCTTGGTCAAAGGGTAACTGATTATCCAAATATAGATTTCAGACTTTCTAGACTCAACTTTAGGGTTTTTGCTTATCGTGTCGGAAACATATAGGGTTTAAGGTTTAAATTTGGTCGGAAATTTCCGGGTCGTTACAGTACCCACCCGTTAAAGAAATTTCGTCCCCGAAATTTGGTAGAGGTTGTCATAAATAACAATAGGAATGTTTTCATGACGAATATGAGGTAATAATAGAGTTTTATCATTATTGGAAGATATGGATAAAACGATTCGATCATGTAAAGCGTACGAGTGAAGCTATCACAAAAGAGTGAAATGGGTAAATATGAAATTGTTTTAACCGATGATGTAGTTATGATTGATTTCTGGAATTTACGGAAAGAAAGTCTTCGTAATAGAATCTAGTTCTGCGGTGATTTAGGAAATCAAAATCTTCTTTGATTAATGCAATAATCTGTTCTGATTTCTCTGTCAGATATATTGCTATAAATCCACCCCCTTCGTTTTCCTTATTCTCCACACCTTTTATTCTTTCTTCCTCTACTCATTCTTAATATGCTCCATCCAATCCTGATTATTATTATACTTCTAACCTTCATATCTTTCATTCTTCTTTTTCATTTGCCGCCAGAAGAATCTATTCACTTTTATGATTTCCTTGGAATTATAATGTTTCTTATTCTCCCGTGTCTTTACGTCGCAATACGTATTGATATACACGGTTTGTAGTTTCTGAGTGATTATTGGGTTTTATATCTTCCCTTATACTTCGATGTCCTTGCTTTTGTTTTCTATAATCATTATCATCCACAGTTAATACTCTCTTCCATTTGCTGCGATTTATACTCCAATTTCTATTTCGGAGCTTCATTCTTTTTCTTTTCCTCCTTTTCAACTAAGCATCTTTTGTAATGGTCCGGAATTCGTAGGTATGAAATTTGGAATGAACATAGCTAATGCTCTCAGAAAGGAATGGTAATGACACGATTTTGGTTTGTCAAATTACCAGAATATTCTAGAAAAGATTGAATTATCAAGAAATATTTTCTTGATATTTTTAGAATTTATATAGAATGTAAGAGCCGTGTAACATGTCACATGATGATAGTACTGTGAATCATCACATTCCATTAGAAACTTAACATGACTTACTGTAATATAATGAAGTTGATCAAGTTTCATTATATTATACTAATTCATGCATCAGTTCGCAACACTGCTTCTGAACATTCCTATTTTAAACTCGGGGGTTTCAGAATTTAGAAACTAACACAGTTTCTTTTATATTGTAATGCAGATGTTACGGAGTGATAAATGATTTCAGATAAAGATAGTTGTGAAAATGTCTCCAACAATATGGAGAATATGTATAACGGAAGATATGAAGATATCTTAAAATATCTAAGATAAGATGTTGATGAAGAATATCATCTGAAAAAGGTTTAGAATAAGGAGTAGGGTTCTTACTAACGATTTCAGCAGGCACTGAATCGTTTGGATTCTTTGAAGTCGGGTTTAGTTTTCATGATTTGCCCACGGTCTCCTTCATACTTTGCTCAATCCGTTTTTCAGTTTCAACACTTCTCTTTTTTTTTCTGGGTTTTTCCAACATGCTGTACTTCATCGTAAACTTTTGACTATTAAGGTCGTTTACGGTTTTTGCTGCTTCATCAGCATTTCAAGAACTACTTCATAGTCCAGGATGTTTTTCAGAAACTTCACATTCGAAATATATAATTCTTAGGGATAGACGTTTTCGGTATAACTGGGAGAATTTCTACAAGATTTTCAAAATACTAATTGCGGATTTCGCCAAAGAGATAACGAGTTGCTGGTACGTCTGCTGATGATGTTGTGAAATATAAAAGGTTCTCCGGTAACGACGGCGAAAGGACAAGGTATAAATATTGAGATTATAATAGGAGTAGTCTCACTGAGAAGTCGAAGTGGAGCTGTGACATAATTAGCTTCCTGAAAAGAAATTGTAGGGTTGTTTTTGCTAATAAATGGCAAAGGATTCAACACGATATGTGTTAAACTATAAATTTGGATTCGAAAGTTTTTCAGGTGCATAAATCTTTCTTCCGTAGACGAGGTGCGGCTGGTTCAACTTCTCGATCGAGGTGTTTTCAAGAATCATGAAAAGATTTGAACGAAGATTATGATTGTCGAGGTACAATGAGGTTTAGAATGAAATCAAGTGGCAAACTTGAAGAATTGTTTAGTTTCATATGTTATAATCAACATTTTAATTCATTTAATTGTCCAAAGTTAGCAGTCCAATAGTCCGATTGTCCAATGGTCCAATAATTTCATATATAAATTAAATATATAATATTCGAATTAATTAACACGTATCGTTACCCGTGTACCGGTCTCAGTGTCGATCACAACTCAAAGTATATATATATTTTGGAATCAACTCTGACCCTGTATAGCCAACTCCCACCTTCACATATAGAGTGTCTATGGTTGTTCCGAAATATATATATAGATGGGTCAATATGATAAGTCGAAACCTTGTATACGTGTCCCGTTATATAAAGTGCGTAAAATAAATAAATATATATCATGACCCATTATACAACGTGTTGTCTCAGAATTAATCTGACGTATTGTTGCACATGTGTCCCGACAGTATGTACAGTGCAGAAATTAAAATTGCGAGAATGTAAATTGCGATAAATTAAATGTTAATCAGTTAGCTGGGAACAGTTAGCCGGAACAGTTAGCGTGTAATCCTATCACAATTTCAATTAATTAATTCGTTTGTTTCTAACACTTTTTATTTTTGTCCAATGTTTTCTTCGTTATGCCACTTGTTGGATTCTGATAGGTCAAAATCCAAATATGAAATTTGAATGAAAATGGTTATTCTGTGGTGAACGAATACGTATATCGGTAGTTGTAAGTAGGATAGTAAATGACCGTTGAATCAGATTCGAAGGATGTTCAGTGTAACTTATTAATGTGAAATCTAAATATTCCTCGGGTACTACCTACCCGTTAAAATATTTTCATCATTAGTAAATTGTACGAAAGAATTTTTAATTACAATCTTTAAGAAAATATACCTGCATATATATTTTCTTCGGATGTAATTATGAATTTAATGAGTCAATAAGATATTAAACTCATTTGATTTATCGTTAATACTAGATTACATGATCTCTAAAACATTAGAGATTACATAATCGTCATGTCGAACGAAAATAAATGAGGTAAAATGATACGTAGAGCGGAGATAATTGATGTAGAACGATATGTAGAATGAAGATAAGGTAGATAGAACGATACGTAGAACGATGATTAGGCTCGAGGTACAGAATGAGATGTTGAGGCAGGCGATGTTGAAACTTGGGTTGTTGGTGGTACTGTTTGTGCCGGTGATGTTGCTGAAACTGGTAAGTTTTTCACCATATTCTCCAAAGCTATTACTCGAGCACGAAGTTCGTTAACTTCTTATATTATGTCGGGATGATTGACGATTGAAACAAGCGGGTGAGTAAGATTAGAAATATGGGATAGTATATAATTGTGACGAGATACTCAGAAAAGAAAAGAGAAAATGGTTTCTCGAACAGGTTTGTCGGTAAGCGTTTCGGGTTCATTGCCAAAAGGACAATTTGATGAATGGAAAGAATCTTCGATATGAAATGATTTTTGGATGTCGGATAATATTCTAACTATATAGAATATCTATATATATGATACTAAAGATTTCGTAGACTTCATGGGAATTTACAGCATATGTCAGGCAAGTCTAAGATACGCTAAGATATGAATTTATCAGATATGCTAAGATATGAATTTCGTCTATACACTATCGATGCACTAAATGCAGTAAGACGTGTCTAGACTTAAGAATGATAAGCAGGAAATTTTCCTAAGGATGATAAGCAGATAGTTTCTGACTAGAAATGATAAGCAAAACTTTTTGACATGCAGGCACGGTCGAAGTCCAGACTCACTAATGTATCCTAACAACTTACCAGTTAGACACACTAATGCAGACCTGGTTCGCTAAGACCAACGCTCTGATACCAACTGTAAGAATCCGAAACTAATCATCCGGACGATGTCCATATTGATTACAAACGAGTTACAACAGTTGATAACATCGCGAGGTACTTGACCTCTATATGATACATTTTACAAACGTTGCATTTAAAAGGCAATCTATCATTACATCAAAAATTGATATGTTCGTCTAATATTTCACAATATCCAAATGACCTAATCTGTCGTTTACTTAATAATAGTCTTTAATGATCTTCAATGACTCGAATGCAACGTTCTTGTATCATGGCTTAAATGGTCCCAACTAGTATCCTTAATATGAGCTAATGCACAGCGGAAGACTTAATTCGTACCTGAGAATAACATGCTTTAAAATGTCAACATAAAGTTGGTGAGATATATAGGTTTGATGCTAGCAGCGTTATAACAATCCATGGACCACAAGATTTAAAGTTTATACATAATACACTCCTCGTGTATGAAAAGACGTTGAACACTTGGTAACCATACTTAACTAAAAGCCACAGCAGCATACTCTTAAATAAACCCTACACCGTACCAAAGTGTAGTAACGAAACGAAGTACTGTGCAACCGTTAAATGCTGGTCATCCAGCCCGGTTGGGGATGTCAGCCCGATAGATATATCAACAGGATTCGCATTTACGCTCCTCACGTAATTAGCAGTTACCAAGTATAAAGAGATATGCCATGGTACAACTCAACGTAGAATTTATTTTTGATCACTTGTGCCCATAACGTAAATCATTTATAAAAACAGCGCATGTATTCTCAGCCCAAAAATATTTATAGTTTAAAAGGGACTATATACTCACCTAATGTATTTTATAGTAAAAATACATATAACACCATTTGTAACTTATAAGGTTGGCCTTCGATTCACGAACCTAATTAATTATATATATTTATATATTGGTTAACATCTATTTAACAAATAAAGTCAATTTACAGTGTACCTCAATCCTAATGCTCGAGACTAAAATGTAAAAGTTAATAAAAATCGGTTTAACTTAAAATGATTTTCAAAAATTTTATGCATGATTAAATATAGGTAAATATCGTCAAAATTCATTTAGTAAATAATATAACTTATTTATTGTTAAATAAACTTTATTTAAAAAATACCAAAATGATAAATTACTAAATAATAATTTCATTAAAATAATACTTCTAATAAATATATTAATAATAATAATTTAACAGTTTTATTGATCAAATATAATAATTTGATAATTTTTAATAAAAATATTATTTGTTTTAATAATGATAATCATAATCATAATAATAATAATATTAATATTTTCATTAAAAAAAATAATACTTTTTGTTAAAAATTATAACTTTTATGTTAATAATAATAAGAATTATAAGTTGACAATAATAATGATCAAATGGTAATTTAATAGTTTTTGGATTAAAATATTAAATGTTTTTAGATAATAATAATCATAATAATATTTTGATAATAATAAATAATAATAATAATCAAATAATAATAACGATTTTAACGACGACGTAAAAATAAAAATATTCATTTTTAAAAATTTGTACAGAAGTTCAATTGGCTATAACTTTAAATCCGTCCGTCGAATCCATTTGACATCTAAATGAAAAGTTTATAGTTTTTCGCCACCTTTCCAAAAACATATAATTCATATATCTTATCTTAACCGCAGGAGTAGCTAATTCGGATTCTATCCTAATGTATATTTTGACAAAAATAAGTAAATAAACATGCTTGATCCTAAATTCTCGAGCACTAGTCAGGGACACACTAAAAGTAAATAAAAATTAAGTTTAGAGTGCTCACGTATCAATATTGCGATTCAATATTGTAGGATAGATATATAAACACTCCGAAGGCGATAAATTTTAGTTTAGCTCACGAGCAAAACCCCCGATCCATATCCATAATCTCCTTAGCTACAACCCATAATTTCCTTAATTCTATCCATCTCTTGAAATTAGTTTTGGAACACTTGGACAGAGCCCCGTCATAGTAATTTTTTGTGTAATAATACTAATAATATTACTTTTAATCCCACTATTAGGATAATAATAATCATATTGATTTTGATAATAGAAATCATAATATAATTATGAATATGATTAATAATAGAAATAAATAATATGGAGTAATGTTATCTGTTCTCTGATTGCCTACGGAGTAATATATTTAAATTGTTTAAGGATAAACCGAGTGCACAAAACGTTGGGCTTTTATAGACTCATTCTGGACCCACTAATTTCAAAATTTCAAAGTGATAATAAATAAAAAATAAAAAAAAATATATGAACCGCAATTTGCGGCAAACAACATGGACACGTAAAAAAGAAAACAACTTAACATTACATGTTTAGATTTTTATAATATATTTAATTTATTAAATTAATTAAATATTATATTATATTTACATTTATGGTAAAAATATAATTTTTACTAAAATGACACGGTCGTGGTCTCACGACTTATGTACCACTTTCGGTTTTTCGGGCGCACTTTCGTACGTTTAGAAAACTAGCCTTTTACGTTACGTGACGTGTACCTTTATCAATAACTAGACTTAAATTAATTAAAAACTAACCCACTCAAAGTGTAACTTAATCTTTTGAGTGTTGTGGTCATTTACTTGTATAAATCAAAATCTAGTTATTTTCCAAAGTATGTTTTTAAATCGAAAACGTTTGAAATATATTTAGTCATTTTGTAAAATACACAAATATATATTTAGTAAATACATTTTATTTAACTATTTATTTTTAGTAAAAACACGGACCGTTATCATTTGAAATTTGTCAAAAGGTTCTAGAAGAATTCCGACTTTTAAGAAAACATTAAAACTTTTATTTTATTAAAATGACTCGTTAATAATTTGACAAAAACAGTTTCAAATATTTATAAAATCTTAATATCTTTTACTCTCGCCGATGAATATAGTATTCTTATATCGAAACCTAATATTGTATATCTAATACTTTGTTATCGTTTACTATAAATAAATATATAACACATATACACATAAATGTTCGTGAATCGTCAGGCTTGGTCAAAGGGTAACTGATTATCCAAATATAGATTTCAGACTTTCTAGACTCAACATTAGGGTTTTTGCTTATCGTGTCGGAAACATATAGGGTTTAAGGTTTAAATTTGGTCAGAAATTTCCGGGTCGTTACAAATATAAAGATTTACAATTGGACGTCCCTATAAATAACCATTTACACTCGATCGGACACGATGGGCGGGGTATTTATATGTACAAATAATCGTTCATTTAACTGGACACGGGAATGGATTAATAGCCACTAGAATTATTAAAACAGGGGTGAAATTATGTACAAGGACACTTGGCATAATTGTTAACAAAGTATTAAAACCTTGGGTTACACTCAGTCGACATCCTGGTGTAATTATTAAACAAAGTAATAAAACCTTGTTACAGTTTAAGTCCCCAATTAGTTGGAATATTTTACTTCGGGTATAAGGATAATTTGACGAGGACACTCGCACTTTATATTTATGACTGATGGACTGTTATGGACAAAAACCAGACGGACATATTAAATAATCCAGGACAAAGGACAATTAACCCATGGGCATAAAACTAAAATCAACACGTCAAACATCATGATTACGGAAGTTTAAATAAGCATAATTCTTTTATTTCATATTTAATTTCCTTTATTTTATATTTAATTGCACTTCTAATTATCGCATTTTTATTTATTGTTATTGTATTTAATTTCACTTTTAATTATCGTACTTTTTAATTATCGCAAGTTTATTTTATCGCACTTTTATTATTCGCAATTTCATTATCGTTATTTACTTTACGCTTTAAATTAAGTCTTTTATTTATTTAATATTTTACATTTGGTTTTAACTGCGACTGAAGAATTAAAATCGACAAACCGGTCATTAAACGGAAAAAACCCCCCCTTTATAATAATAATATTACTTATATATACATTTGTATTTTTATAAAAGTAAACTAATATAGCGTTAAGCTTTGTTTAAAGATTTTCCCTGTGGAACGAACCGGACTTACTAAAAACTACACTACTGTACGATTAGGTACACTGCCTATAAGTGTTGTAGCAAGGTTTAAGTATATCCATTCTATAAATAAATAAATATCTTGTGTAAAATTGTATCGTATTTAATAGTATTTCCTTCTAAAATTTAAAAGCTATTTTATATACACCTCGCATAACATCAAGTTATTTTTGGCGCCGCTGCCGGGGAACGAACCCTCAATATTTTGGTAAAATTTAATCATTTTTACGCTAATCACCCTCAATAATTTAAATTGTTACTGATTTCTTGCAAATGAGGGCATTGCAAGATCTTAAGTGTGGGAAGGGTTAAATTCTTTTGGATTTTTTAAAATTTTTATCTTAAACACTTGGTTACCATTAAAAATACTAGTAACGTAGTAGTTGTATTAGAATCTAGTGCTCTCTGATGATAAAGAACAGCCCTAGTCTTATATACTGACTACCCAATTCTAGTAAAACCCATTTTCAAAATTTTCAATTAAATGAACTCAAAATCATGTTTATACATATTTATGAACGATAAAACTAGGTGTTAACACCGAAATTATTGTTACCTCAGAAAGGACATAAATTGAGAAACAAACCAAAATGTTAAAATTCATTTAAAATGGAATAGAGGACAATAAAAAGGACAATAAAAGCCAAGTGTGGGAAAAATTACCAAGTTATCTTAAACATATGTCACATATTTCTGTAACAAATAACTGAAAATACTTTTGCTTTGGACTAAACTAAACTATTTTACCCGATGAAAGAAAAGAAGAAATGGATCTACACGATGAATTAATTCTATCATTAAAAGGAAGTAAAGTCTTCCGAAAAAGAAACGCGGTTCTTGATTTAGGTCATGAAGTTGTCGTCCAGACCAGTTGTAGGTTGACGAAAAACCTAGAAAAGTCATCACTAAAATCAGCAGGAAATCCACGGACCTCAGCATCAAACAGGGTCGCCAAGTGGTCAGACTTATCCTAACCATGAGAGGATCTGTCTTGTAAAATGGGGAGGGCACCGTGCAAATTAGCTGGATAAGACTAATGAATCAGATCCCCAGAAAGGATAATTTCCTTAAAGATTAAAAATCAGCTTTTAAGCCTGATATTACTCAATCCTAGAGATTGACCTTAAAGATTGAGCCTGATATTACTCAATCCTAGAGATTGACCTTAAAGATTGAGAATTCAAACTCATGGAATTCAATGATATCTAAACTCGAGCTTGAACGAGAAAATATTTTGATCAAATTATAAACCAATTTGTTTTCTGAAAACCCATTTTCAATGCGTTCATTACCATTGAACGTAAAATCCTAGGAATTCACCGGGAATTCATTAGGTCATCTGAACCAAATCGGGTGTCAACCGTAAGAACGGTGGTTGCATAGCATGGTCAAAGACAGGACCTTGTGCCAGACCGACAAATTATAAGGGTGAGCTTTACTATTGCTCCTACAAAGGATAGTAATTGCGTCCGACACGTTATAGACCATAATTAAAAGCATGTCAGGGGACATTGCCTTAACAGTTGCTTGTTCAACGCTTTCCTTTACAACCGGACGGTAGTTTACTGAAAGGTAATATACAGGACAAGTAAACTAGACGTGTTGCTTTCCTAATATAAGGTTAGCAAGTGGGTGACACAAAACCGCAAGTTTTGAGCTAAAATTTTCAAATCTGAAACCCACCAAGCCCACAAAAATATTTTGCAAACACCGGTGAAGGGTTATTCCGGAAAACTTATCTAGGGTAAAAGCTAGATTGAATTTTCAAAGATCAAATGTTTTCATAAAGATCCAATTTCCTTAATGGATCTAAATTTTTATATAGTCATATGGGACTGTAAACCACATCGTTACTACCATTGTTTATACCGCCGTATAGAAATCACTAATGTACAAAGTGTGAAGAATAAAGAAGTGATTCTAGTATTTCAAGACTATATTGCTTGAGGACAAGCAACGCTCAAGTGTGGGAATATTTGATAATGCTAAAAGCGAACATATATTTCATAGCATTATTCCTCAAGAAAGACAAGCTTTTAGTTGCAATTGTTCTATTTACAAGTGATATTCGTTTAAATAATAAAAGGTAAAGACAAAAGACAGATTCGACGAATTGAAGACGCAAAGGTCCAAAAAGCTCAAAAGTACAAAATACAATCAAAGAGGTTCCAATTATTGATAAGAAACGTCTCGAAATCACAAGAGTACAAGATTCAAAATGCAAAGTACAAGATATTAAATTGTACGCAAGGACGTTCGAAAATCCGGAACCGGGACCAGAGTCAACTCTCAACGCTCGACGCAACGGACTAAAAATTACAAGTCAACTATGCATATGAATATAATATAATATATAATTAATTCTTAAAATTAATATATATATTATATTATATTTATAAAACATCGGCACAAGGAAACAAGCAACATGTGAACTCTCCCAGCTGGCCATGCGATCGCATGGCCAGGAAGAAGAAAGTCCATGCGATCGTATGGCATGAAAAGTCAGGCCACATCCCCTATAAATTCGCAGTTTGGTGAACGCAAAAAATACATCTTTCTTCTCTTCATCATACGTAAACTATATATATATATATATATATTTTAATTTTAATTTTAATTTTAATTTCTAATAATAAGGGTGTGTTAGCGAATGTTGTAAGGGTGTAAGTCGAAATTCTGTCCGTGTAACGCTACGCTATTTTTAATCATTGTAAGTTATGTTCAACCTTTTTAATTTAATGTCTCGTAGCTAAGTTATTATTATGCTTATTTAATCCGAAGTAATCATGATGTTGGGCTAATTACTAAAATTGGGTAATTGGGCTTTGTACCATAATTGGGGTTTGGACAAAAGAACGACACTTGTAGAAATTAGACTATGGGCTATTAATGGGCTTTATATTTGTTTAACTAAATGATAGTTTGTTAATGTTAATATAAAGATTTACAATTGGGCGTCCCTATAAATAACCATTTACACTCGATCGGACACGATGGGCGGGGTATTTATATGTACAAATAATCGTTCATTTAACCGGACACGGGAATGGATTAATAGCCACTAGAATTATTAAAACATGGGTGAAATTATGTACAAGGACACTTGGCATAATTGTTAACAAAGTATTAAAACCTTGGGTTACACTCAGTCGACATCCTGGTGTAATTATTAAACAAAGTAATAAAACCTTGTTACAGTTTAAGTCCCCAATTAGTTGGAATATTTAACTTCAGGTATAAGGATAATTTGACGAGGACACTCACACTTTATATTTATGACTGATGGACTGTTATGGACAAAAACCAGACGGACATATTAAATAATCCAGGACAAAGGACAATTAACCCATGGGCATAAAACTAAAATCAACACGTCAAATATCATGATTACGGAAGTTTAAATAAGCATAATTCTTTTATTTCAAATTTAATTTCCTTTATTTTATATTTAATTGCACTTCTAATTATAGCACTTTTATTTATTGTTATTCTATTTAACTGCACTTTTAATTATCATACTTTTTAATTATCGCAAGTTTATTTTATCGCACTTTTATTATTCGTAATTTCATTATCGTTATTTACTTTACGCTTTAAATTATGTCTTTTATTTAATATTTTATATTTGGTTTTAACTGCGACTGAAGAATTAAAATCGACAAACCGGTCATTAAACGGTAAAAACCCCCCTTTATAATAATAATATTACTTATATATACATTTGTATTTTTATAAAAGTAAACTAATATAGCATTAAGCTTTGTTTAAAGATTTTCCCTGTAGAACGAACCGGACTTACTAAAAACTAAACTACTGTACGATTAGGTACACTGCCTATAAGTGTTGTAGCAAGGTTTAAGTATATCCATTCTATAAATAAATAAATATCTTGTGTAAAATTATATCGTATTTAATAGTATTTCCTTCTAAAATTTAAAAGCTATTTTATATACACCTCGCATAACATCAAATACAATATAAGTTAGCTAGGATATGATTTGTATAGATTTGTTAAACATTTCCCGTAGCTAAAAAGATCAAAAATATCCAATCTTGTTTTACCCATAACTTCTTCATTTTAAATCCGTTTTGAGTGAATCAAATTGCTATGGTTTCATATTGAACTCTAATTTAAGAATTCAAACAGAAAAAGTATAGGTTTAATGTTGGAAATTTAAGTTACATGTCAATTACTAAAGAGGTAGTCATTTTCATCGAAAGAACGACATCTTGATGACCATTTTGAAAAATATACTTTCACTTTGAGTTTAACCAAGAGTTTTGTATATAGTTTCATGTTCATATGAAAAATCATTTTCCTAGAAGAACAACTTTTAAATCAAAGTTTATCATAGTTTTTAATTATCCAAACCAAAACAGCCCCCGGTTTCACTACGACGGCGTATATCCGATTTTATGGTGTTCATCGTGTTTCCAGGTTTTAAATCATTAAGTTAGCATATCATATAGATATAGAATATGTGTTTAGTTGATTTTAAAAGTCAAGTTATAAGGATTAACTTTTGTTTGCGAACAAGTTTAGAATTAACTAAACTATGTTCTAGTGATTACAAGTTTAAACCTTCGAATAAGATAGCTTTATATGTATGAATCGAATGATGTTATGAACATCATTACTACCTCAAGTTTTCTGGATAAAACTACTGGAAATGAGAAAAATGGATCTACCTTCAAAGGATCCTTGGATGGCTTGAAAGTTCTTGAAGTAGAATCATGACACGAAAACAGTTCAAGTAAAAATTTCACTCAAAATAAGATTGTTATAGTTGTAGAAATTAATTCAAAGTTTGAATATGAATATTACCTTGAATTATAAAGATAACCTACTATAAATAATAAAGGTTCCTTGATCTTAGATGATTACTTGGAATGAATTAGAAAGCTTGGAAGTAGACTTGCAAACTTGGAAGTATTCTTGATTTTTATGAAACTATACTTATGGAATTTATGAAGAACACTTAGAACTTGAAGATGGAACTTGAGAGAGATCAATTAGATGAAGAAAATTGAAGAATGAAAGTGTTTGTAGGTGTTTTTGGTCGTTAGTATATGGATTGGATATAAAGGATATGTAATTTTGTTTTCATGTAAATAAGTCATGAATGATTACACATATATTTGTAATTTTATGAGATATTTCATGCTAGTTGTCAAATGATGGTTCCCACATGTGTTAGGTGACTCACATGGGCTTCTAAGAGCTGATAATTGGATTGTATATACCAATAGTACATACATCTAAAAGCTGTGTATTGTACGAGTACGAATACGGGTGCATACGAGTAGAATTGTTGATGAAACTGAACGAGGATGTAATTGTAAGCATTTTTGTTAAGTAGAAGTACTTTGATATGTGTCTTGAAGTCTTTCAAAAGTGTAAGAATACATATCAAAACACAACATGTATATACATTCTAATGGAGTCGTTAAGTCTTCGTTAGTTGTTACATGTAAGTGTTGTTTTGAAACCTTTAAGTTAACGATCTCAATTAATGTTGTTAACCCAATGTTTATTATATTAAATGAGATGTTAAATTATTATATTATCATGATATTATGATGTATGAATATCTCTTAATATGATATATACATTAAAATATCGTTACAACGATAATCGTTACATATAAGTCTCGTTTCGTAATTCTTGAGTTAGTAGTCTTGTTTTTACATATGTAGTTCATTGTTAACATACTTAATGATATATTTAAATATCATTTTCTCATGTTAAATATAGTGTATCAATATCTTAATATGATACATATATATTTAGTAGATGTTATCGTAACGATAATCGTTATATATATCATTTCGAGTTTCTTAACTTAGTAATCTCATTTCTTATGTATATCACACATTGTTAATATACTTAGTGAGATACTTACTCATCATAATCTCATGTCAACCATATATATATATATATGTCTATATATACCACAACATGTAGTTTTTACAATTTTGTAACGTTCGTGAATCGCCGGTCAACTTGGGTGATCAATTGTCTATATAAAACTTATTTCATTTAATCAAGTCTTAACAAGTTTGATTGCTTAACACGTTGGAAACATTTAGTCATGTAAATATCAATCTCAATTAATATATATAAACATGGAAAAGTTCGGGTCACTACAGTTGAAAAGTACCAGAATGTTCCAGAATCGATAGAAATTGAAAGAACTTGTTGATCAAGAAAAAGGCAAAGGAACCCACCGGCTGCCCAATGAATTCGCTGACCTGGTTGACACGTTTTCTCAACTTCTTGATCAAGTTCAAGTAAAAATGGAAATAAAATCAAGATAAAATCAGAAAGATCCGGTGAATCAATTGAAGCCGCCGGCATGGCAATGAAGCCGCCGGCTTCAGTATGACGGTTACAAGAATGGCTTGCTGATTAAGTTTAACTTGCACGAGGATTCACCGACTCAAGGCAAGCCGCCGGCTTCCCACTGAAGCCGCCGGCTGGGCCACCGCCCAAGAATCCTATAAATTGAAGCCCCTGGTCTCAGTTTTCATATGTTCAAAAGTTTAGAAGTAGATATGTCATTTTTAGGGGTTTTCTCTAAACCCTTAGGTTAGATTTACTATTTTGTAATCAAGATTCAAGCTTTTATTCAAGTAATTTTACTTCTACCTTATTTTGAAGGTATGATTCTATCTTTAATTTATTGTTTTGTCTATTTTATTTTTTGTATTCGTTTCTCTTCGTCTTTTACTATGAACTAAACGTTCATAGTGATTACGTGGACGAAAGTTAGACTTCATCTGGGATTCAGATGAAGCCGCCGACTTCACACCCAAGCCGCCGGCTTGGTGTGAAGGAAGCCGCCGGCTTCGTGCTTCATTCTGTGCAGTTTTTGGTTCTTTTTCAGGTCTGTATGGTTGAGTTTCTGTAATGATATTTAAACTATTTCAAATCTGTTTTGCTTGATTACACTTGTTTTCCATGCTTAATGATTAAATAACATGATTTTAAGGTTGATTAGTCATTGATCTGATAAATCTATTATTTGATTCATGATACTTGTTTAGATCTAGTCCATCAAAATTGTTAAATTGAATTGCATGCAACTAAGTTAAAGAGTTTATTAGTGGTAAACTTATTTGACTTGAATTACGCTTATATAATAGAAGTTGATAATGTTAGGTTTAATCGAAGATCCCTCGTTTGGATTTGTTTGATTAATGATTGCATGAAAACTTAGTAGTAATTGACTTTCAGCTAGAAACTTAAGTTGATCAACTTGGTGTTTAATAGCTTATATAATTTGTCAGTCTATTTTCATATTGATCCTCATCACAAGATTGGTATGTATCATGTAATTGAATTGAACATGAAGAATTAAGATGTCAGCTATGCACATCACATATCTAGCATATGCTTTAAATCCTACTTATTGATTACTATGCAACACTTAGTTTAACCTATTAAGGGATAATAATTGGTCTATGATTGTTATTCTACTTTTTGTTAATATAAGTTATGAAACTTATCTAATATGAATTCTGTATGAACTGATTGTCCATGTAATCACTTGTATCTTTACTTGTATCTTTATTTGTATCTTATTTTGAATCTTCAATTCCTTATTTTATTTATCTTTAAAAAGCAAAATCTTTCCTAAGAGAAATCTATCCCATAAAAGACATAAAAATATATCTTTAATTCTTTTATAAGAATTAAATAATAAAGCAACTCTTATCGTTACCACACTTCTCTTGGGACGATAACGTTACATACTCCCTCTGATCGGGTTTTGTTGCTCGTTAGGTTGTTAAAGTGTATTAAATAAAGGTTTTATAAATTTAAAAGTTGAAGAATAAGCTAAGCAGTACTGCAAACACTTTCAAAACATCAACTTTTTGGCGCCACTGCCGGGGAAGTGAAGCACCTTCCTTTAGGGGAAGTGTAGCGCGGTAAATACGGAAATTAGATATACTTTGGTTATTGATATTTCTTGAAAACGAGTGATGACTGTCTTCCTTTAGGAGAGGGTTGCTGGGGTTCCGATTTAAAGGCTCCTACCTGAGTCTAGACGCTGACGGGTTACTTAAGTACCGAAAGATTCAATAGGCTGTGTATGTTTGATTATTCATTGTTATGCGATAAAAGTTGTTATTTAATATTTATATTATTAATTACGTCTTTAATAGTTAATATATTTATTAATTTAAAATTTACTTATATCCTAAGATATTTCTTAAATAGAAAACTTAAATATATAAATCCTTTAAGGCTTAAAAGATTTTCTCCTAAAACATTTCTTTTCATGATTTTAGATCACATGATTACTCGGTCCAAGAAACCAGTCTTACAAAGAACGTTGTCAAATCCTGATATATTATTTAAACTTTCTAAGGAGTCGAAAATTGTTAAGAAATTAGATGTCCAAGAAGGAACTACTTTTAGTGATGATTCATTAACTAGCCCTCCGTCTAGTCCTGATTCTAATTTGGGATCTCTTTTTGGTTCAGAAATTAAAATGACTGATTCAATAGAAGCGTTAATGAAAGCTGGTCGGGAAGGATTAGGTCATGCTATTACTCAGCCCGAAATAAAAGAAAATTTTGATATTAAGGGTCCTATTTTTCATTTGCTAAAAGATAATCAATTTAGGGGTATGGAGAAGGAAGATGCTAATGCCCACATTCGGAATTTTAAAGATATTTGTAATCTGTTTAACATTAATAATGTGGAGAGTAATATTATTTATCTTCGTCTCTTCCCATGGTCACTAAAAGATGAAGCTAGGGAATGGTTAAACTCATTACCTGAAGGAGATATTACTAGTTGGGATACGATGGTTGAGAAGTTTCTCACTCGATTCTTTCCTGCGTCTAAAACTGTCACTCTTCAAACTGAAATTGTTAATTTTCGTCAGAAAACTAGCGAGTCTCTTTATTCTGCTTGGGTTCGATTTGGTCAAATGCTTAGAGGTTGTCCGCAACATGGTTTGAATAAGTTTAAAAAGGTAACTACTTTCTATAAGGGTTGTGATATTGCTACAAGAAGAGAGATTGATACATCTGCTGGAGGAAACATTATGAGCAAAACTACCGAAGAAGCTGAAACTCTTATTAATAAGTTGGCTACTCATTCCAATGAATGGCACCAAGACTTAAATATTTCTCGTTCGGTAAAATCTGTTATTTTTGATTCTGAAGATATGGTTAAAGCTATGAATGTGCAATTGGGTAATTTAGGAAGGCAAATTGAAAAGCTTACTAAGGAAATGCATATGATTAAGGTAGGTTGTGAAAAATGACAAGGTCCTCATGCTACTAAAGATTGTGTTGCTAGTCTTACCATGGAGCAATTTGAGAAAGTTTCGTATGTTAATCAATTTCAAGGAAACCCGAACTACCGTAATAATTATAATACGCCTTATCCTGCTAATAATAAAAACCCACCTAGTTTCTTTCCAGTTAGAGCACCCTTCATTCCAAATTCTTCTAATGATAAGAAATCTAATCTTGAAGAAAGCATCCTCACTTTCATCAAAAATCAAAATGAAGCTAATGATAACATAAAGGCTCAACTTTCCCAAGTACAAAACAATCATCAAGCATCAATTCAAAACCTAGAGTGCAATGTTACTAAGTTATTTAAACTTGTCGAGGGTAAAGTTCCGGTTGAATCTGAAGTTTCTAAGGAATTTCGTTTTGAAAAGGTAAATGCGGTTACTTTTAATAATATAGATGATAATGATGACAGTGATGGTTCTGATGATTCTGAATATGATTTTGATAAGGGGCCTAGAGAAAATGATCCTGAATATAATAGGTTTTGGGAAACTGCTAAGGTGTAATGACCCGGAAATTTCCGACCAAATTTAAACCTTAAACCCTATATGTTTCCGACACGATAAGCAAAAACCCTAATGTTGAGTCTAGAAAGTCTGAAATCTATATTTGGATAATCAGTTACCCTTTGACCAAGCCTGACGATTCACGAACATTTATGTGTATATGTGTTATATATTTATTTATAGTAAACGATAACAAAGTATTAGATATACAATATTAGGTTTCGATATAAGAATACTATATTCATCGGCGAGAGTAAAAGATATTAAGATTTTATAAATATTTGAAACTGTTTTTGTCAAACTATTAACGAGTCATTTTAATAAAATAAAAGTTTTAATGTTTTCTTAAAAGTCGGAATTCTTCTAGAACCTTTTGACAAATTTCAAATGATAACGGTCCGTGTTTTTACTAAAAATAAATAGTTAAATAAAATGTATTTACTAAATATATATTTGTGTATTTTACAAAACGACTAAATATATTTCAAACGTTTTCGATTTAAAAACATACTTTGGAAAATAACTAGATTTTGATTTATACAAGTAAATGACCACAACACTCAAAAGATTAAGTTACACTTTGAGTGGGTTAGTTTTTAATTAATTTAAGTCTAGTTATTGATAAAGGTACACGTCACGTAACGTAAAAGGCTAGTTTTCTAAACGTACGAAAGTGCGCCCGAAAAACCGAAAGTGGTACATAAGTCGTGAGACCACGACCGTGTCATTTTAGTAAAAATTATATTTTTACCATAAATGTAAATATAATATAATATTTAATTAATTGAATAAATTAAATATATTATAAAAATCTAAACATGTAATGTTAAGTTGTTTTCTTTTTTACGTGTCCATGTTGTTTGCCGCAAATTGCGGTTCATATATTTTTTTTTAATTTTTTTTTATTATCACTTTGAAATTTTGAAATTAGTGGGTCCAGAATGAGTCTATAAAAGCCCAACGTTTTGTGCACTCGGTTTATCCTTAAACAATTTAAATATATTACTCCGTAGGCAATCAGAGAACAGATAACATTACTCCATATTATTTATTTCTATTATTAATCATATTCATAATTATATTATGATTTCTATTATCAAAATCAATATGATTATTATTATCCTAATAGTGGGATTAAAAGTAATATTATTAGTATTATTACACAAAAAATTACTATGACGGGGCTCTGTCCAAGTGTTCCAAAACTAATTTCAGGAGATGGATAGAATTAAGGAAATTATGGGTTGTAGCTAAGGAGATTATGGATATGGATCGGGGGTTTTGCTCGTGAGCTAAACTAAAATTTATCGCCATCGGAGTGTTTATATATCTATCCTACAATATTGAATCGCAATATTGATACGTGGGCACTCTAAACTTAATTTTTATTTACTTTTAGTGTGTCCCTGACTAGTGCTCGAGAATTTAGGATCAAGCATGTTTATTTACTTATTTTTGTCAAAATATACATTAGGATAGAATCCGAATTAGCTACTCCTGCGGTTAAGATAAGATATATGAATTATATGTTTTTGGAAAGGTGGCGAAAAACTATAAACTTTTCATTTAGATGTCAAATGGATTCGACGGACGGATTTAAAGTTATAGCCAATTGAACTTCTGTACAAATTTTTAAAAATGAATATTTTTATTTTTACGTCGTCGTTAAAATCGTTATTATTATTTGATTATTATTATTATTTATTATTATCAAAATATTATTATGATTATTATTATCTAAAAACATTTAATATTTTAATCCAAAAACTATTAAATTACCATTTGATCATTATTATTGTCAACTTATAATTCTTATTATTATTAACATAAAAGTTATAATTTTTAACAAAAGTATTATTTTTTTAATGAAAATATTAATATTATTATTATTATGATTATCATTATCATTATTAAAACAAATAATATTTTTATTAAAAATTATCAAATTATTATATTTGATCAATAAAACTATTAAATTATTATTATTAATATATTTATTAGAAGTATTATTTTAATGAAATTATTATTTAGTAATTTATCATTTTGGTATTTTTTAAATAAAGTTTATTTAACAATAAATAAGTTATATTATTTACTAAATGAATTTTGACGATATTTAACTATATTTAATCATGCATAAAATTTTTGAAAATCATTTTAAGTTAAACCGATTTTTATTAACTTTTACATTTTAGTCTCGAGCATTAGGATTGAGGTACACTGTAAATTGACTTTATTTGTTAAATAGATGTTAACCAATATATAAATATATATAATTAATTAGGTTCGTGAATCGAAGGCCAACCTTATAAGTTACAAATGGTGTTATATGTATTTTTACTACAAAATACATTAGGTGAGTATATAGTCCCTTTTAAACTCTAAATATTTTTGGGCTGAGAATACATGCGCTATTTTTATAAATGATTTACGTTATGGACACAAGTGATCAAAAATAAATTATACGTTGAGTTGTACCATGGCATATCTCTTTATACTTGGTAACTGCTAATTACGTGAGGAGCGTAAACGCGAATCCTGTTGATAGATCTATTGGGCCTGACAACCCCAACCGGGCTGGACGACCAGCATTTAACGGTTGCACAGTACTTCGTTTCGTTACTACACTTTGGTACGGTGTAGGGTTTATTTAAGAGTATGCTGCTGTGGCTTTTAGTTAAGTATGGTTACCAAGTGCTCAACGTCTTTTCATACACGAGGAGTGTATTATGTATAAACTTTAAATCTTGTGGTCCATGGATTGTTATAACGCTGCTAGCATCAAACCTATATATCTCACCAACTTTATGTTGACATTTTAAAGCATGTTATTCTCAGGTACGAATTAAGTCTTCCGCTGTGCATTAGCTCATATTAAGGATACTAGTTGGGACCATTTAAGCCATGATACAAGAACGTTGCATTCGAGTCATTGAAGATCATTAAAGACTATTATTAAGTAAACGACAGATTAGGTCATTTGGATATTGTGAAATATTAGACGAACATATCAATTTTTGATGTAATGATAGATTGCCTTTTAAATGCAACGTTTGTAAAATGTATCATATAGAGGTCAAGTACCTCGCGATGTTATCAACTGTTGTAACTCGTTTGTAATCAATATGGACATCGTCCGGATGATTAGTTTCGGATTCTTACAGTTGGTATCAGAGCGTTGGTCTTAGCGAACCAGGTCTGCATTAGTGTGTCTAACTGGTAAGTTGTTAGGATACATTAGTGAGTCTGGACTTCGACCGTGCCTGCATGTCAAAAAGTTTTGCTTATCATTTCTAGTCGGAAACTATCTGCTTATCATCCTTAGGAAAATTTCCTGCTTATCATTCTTAAGTCTAGACACGTCTTACTGCATTTAGTGCATCGATAGTGTATAGACGAAATTCATATCTTAGCATATCTGATAAATTCATATCTTAGCGTATCTTAGACTTGCCTGACATATGCTGTAAATTCCCATGAAGTCTACGAAATCTTTAGTATCATATATATAGATATTCTATATAGTTAGAATATTATCCGACATCCAAAAATCATTTCATATCGAAGATTCTTTCCATTCATCAAATTGTCCTTTTGGCAATGAACCCGAAACGCTTACCGACAAACCTGTTCGAGAAACCATTTTCTCTTTTCTTTTCTGAGTATCTCGTCACAATTATATACTATCCCATATTTCTAATCTTACTCACCCGCTCGTTTCAATCGTCAATCATCCCGACATAATATAAGAAGTTAACGAACTTCGTGCTCGAGTAGTAGCTTTGGAGAATATGGTGAAAAACTTACCAGTTTCAGCAACATCACCGGCACAAACAGTACCACCAACAACCCAAGTTTCAACATCGCCTGCCTCAACATCTCATTCTGTACCTCGAGCCTAATCATCGTTCTACGTATCGTTCTATCTACCTTATCTTCGTTCTACATATCGTTCTACATCAATTATCTCCGCTCTACGTATCATTTTACCTCATTTATTTTCGTTCGACATGACGATTATGTAATCTCTAATGTTTTAGAGATCATGTAATCTAGTATTAATGATAAATCAAATGAGTTTAATATCTTATTAACTCATTAAATTCATAATTACATCCGAAGAAAATATATATGCAGGTATATTTTCATAAAGATTGTAATTAAAAATTCTTTCGTACAATTTATTAATGATGAAAATATTTTAACGGGTAGGTAATACCCGAGGAATATTTAGATTTCACATTAATAAGTTACACTGAACATCCTTCGAATCTGATTCAACGGTCATTTACTATCCTACTTACAACTACCGATATATGTATTCGTTCACCATAGAATAACCATTTTCATTCAAATTTCATATTTGGATTTTGACCTATCAGAATCCAACAAGTGGCATAACGAAGAAAACATTGGACAAAAATAAAAAGTGTTAGAAATAAACGAATTAATTAATTGAAATTGTGATAGGATTACACGCTAACTGTTCTGGCTAACTGTTCCCAGCTAACTGATTAACATTTAATTTATCGCAATTTACATTCTCGCAATTTTAATTTCTGCACTGTACATACTGTCGGGACACATGTGCAACAATACGTCGGATTAATTCTGAGACAACACGTTGTATAATGGGTCATGATATATATTTATTTATTTTACGCACTTTATATAACGGGACACGTATACAAGGTTTCGACTTATCATATTGACCCATCTATATATATATTTCGGAACAACCATAGACACTCTATATGTGAAGGTGGGAGTTGGCTATACAGGGTCGGAGTTGATTCCAAAATATATATATACTTTGAGTTGTGATCGACACTGAGACCGGTACACGGGTAACGATACGTATTAATTAATTCGAATATTATATATTTAATTTATATATGAAATTATTGGACCATTGGACAATCGGACTATTGGACTGCTAACTTTGGACAATTAAATGAATTAAAATGTTGATTATAACATATGAAACTAAACAATTCTTCAAGTTTGCCACTTGATTTCATTCTAAACCTCATTGTACCTCGACAATCATAATCTTCGTTCAAATCTTTTCATGATTCTTGAAAACACCTCGATCGAGAAGTTGAACCAGCCGCACCTCGTCTACGGAAGAAAGATTTATGCACCTGAAAAACTTTCGAATCCAAATTTATAGTTTAACACATATCGTGTTGAATCCTTTGCCATTTATTAGCAAAAACAACCCTACAATTTCTTTTCAGGAAGCTAATTATGTCACAGCTCCACTTCGACTTCTCAGTGAGACTACTCCTATTATAATCTCAATATTTATACCTTGTCCTTTCGCCGTCGTTACCGGAGAACCTTTTATATTTCACAACATCATCAGCAGACGTACCAGCAACTCGTTATCTCTTTGGCGAAATCCGCAATCAGTATTTTGAAAATCTTGTAGAAATTCTCCCAGTTATACCGAAAATGTCTATCCCTAAGAATTATATATTTCGAATGTGAAGTTTCTGAAAAACATCCTGGACTATGAAGTAGTTCTTGAAATGCTGATGAAGCAGCAAAAATCGTAAACGACCTTAATAGTCAAAAGTTTACGATGAAGTACAGCATGTTGGAAAAACCCAGAAAAAAAAAGAGAAGTGTTGAAACTGAAAAACGGATTGAGCAAAGTATGAAGGAGACCGTGGACAAATCATGAAAACTAAACCCGACTTCAAAGAATCCAAACGATTCAGTGCCTGCTGAAATCGTTAGTAAGAACCCTACTCCTTATTCTAAACCTTTTTCAGATGATATTCTTCATCAACATCTTATCTTAGATATTATAAGATATCTTCATATCTTCCGTTATACATATTCTCCATATTGTTGGAGACATTTTCACAACTATCTTTATCTGAAATCATTTATCACTCCGTAACATCTGCGTTACAATATAAAAGAAACTGTGTTAGTTTCTAAATTCTGAAACCCCCGAGTTTAAAATAGGAATGTTCAGAAGCAGTGTTGCGAACTGATGCATGAATTAGTATAATATAATGAAACTTGATCAACTTCATTATATTACAGTAAGTCATGTTAAGTTTCTAATGGAATGTGATGATTCACAGTACTATCATCATGTGATATGTTACACGGCTCTTACATTCTATATAAATTCTAAAAATATCAAGAAAATATTTCTTGATAATTCGATCTTTTCCAGAATATTCTGGTAATTTGACAAACCAAAATCGTGTCATTACCATTCCTTTCTGAGAGCATTAGCTATGTTCATTCTAAATTTCATACCTACGAATTCCGGACCATTACAAAAGATGCTTAGTTGAAAAGGAGGAAAAGAAAAAGAATGAAGCTCCGAAATAGAAATTGGAGTATAAATCGCAGCAAATGGAAGAGAGTATTAACTGTGGATGATAATGATTATAGAAAACAAAAGCAAGGACATCGAAGTATAAGGGAAGATATAAAACCCAATAATCACTCAGAAACTACAAACCGTGTATATCAATACGTATTGCGACGTAAAGACACGGGAGAATAAGAAACATTATAATTCCAAGGAAATCATAAAAGTGAATAGATTCTTCTGGCGGCAAATGAAAAAGAAGAATGAAAGATATGAAGGTTAGAAGTATAATAATAATCAGGATTAGATGGAGCATATTAAGAATGAGTAGAGGAAGAAAGAATAAAAGGTGTGGAGAATAAGGAAAACGAAGGGGGTGGATTTATAGCAATATATCTGACAGAGAAATCAGAACAGATTATTGCATTAATCAAAGAAGATTTTGATTTCCTAAATCACCGCAGAACTAGATTCTATTACGAAGACTTTCTTTCCGTAAATTCCAGAAATCAATCATAACTACATCATCGGTTAAAACAATTTCATATTTACCCATTTCACTCTTTTGTGATAGCTTCACTCGTACGCTTCACATGATCGAATCGTTTTATCCATATCTTCCAATAATGATAAAACTCTATTATTACCTCATATTCGTCATGAAAAAATTCCTATTGTTATTTATGACAACCTCTACCAAATTTCGGGGACGAAATTTCTTTAACGGGTGGGTACTGTAACGACCCGGAAATTTCCGACCAAATTTAAACCGTAAAACCCTATATGTTTCTGACACGATAAGCAAAAACCCTAATGTTGAGTCTAGAAAGTCTGAAATCTATATTTAGATAATCAGTTACCCTTTGACCAAGCCTGACGATTCACGAACATTTATGTGTATATGTGTTATATATTTATTTATAGTAAACGATAACAAAGTATTAGATATACAATATTAGGTTTCGATATAAGAATACTATATTCATCGGCGAGAGTAAAAGATATTAAGAATTTATAAATATTTGAAACTGTTTTTGTCAAACTATTAACGAGTCATTTTAATAAAATAAAAGTTTTAATGTTTTCTTAAAAGTCAGAATTCTTCTAGAACCTTTTGACAAATTTCAAATGATAACGGTCCGTGTTTTTACTAAAAATAAATAGTTAAATAAAATGTATTTACTAAATATATATTTGTGTATTTTACAAAACGACTAAATATATTTCAAACGTTTTCGATTTAAAAACATACTTTGGAAAATAACTAGATTTTGACTTATACAAGTAAATGACCACAACACTCAAAAGATTAAGTTACACTTTGAGTGGGTTAGTTTTTAATTAATTTAAGTCTAGTTATTGATAAAGGTACACGTCACGTAACGTAAAAGGCTAGTTTTCTAAACGTACGAAAGTGCGCCCGAAAAACCGAAAGTGGTACATAAGTCGTGAGACCACGACCGTGTCATTTTAGTAAAAATTATATTTTTACCATAAATGTAAATATAATATAATATTTAATTAATTGAATAAATTAAATATATTATAAAAATCTAAACATGTAATGTTAAGTTGTTTTCTTTTTTACGTGTCCATGTTGTTTGCCGCAAATTGCGGTTCATATATTTTTTTTATTTTTTTTTTTAATTATCACTTTGAAATTTTGAAATTAGTGGGTCCAGAATGAGTCTATAAAAGCCCAACGTTTTGTGCACTCGGTTTATCCTTAAACAATTTAAATATATTACTCCGTAGGCAATCAGAGAACAGATAACATTACTCCATATTATTTATTTCTATTATTAATCATATTCATAATTATATTATGATTTCTATTATCAAAATCAATATGATTATTATTATCCTAATAGTGGGATTAAAAGTAATATTATTAGTATTATTACACAAAAAATTACTATGACGGGGCTCTGTCCAAGTGTTCCAAAACTAATTTCAAGAGATGGATAGAATTAAGGAAATTATGGGTTGTAGCTAAGGAGATTATGGATATGGATCGGAGGTTTTGCTCGTGAGCTAAACTAAAATTTATCGCCTTCGGAGTGTTTATATATCTATCCTACAATATTGAATCGCAATATTGATACGTGAGCACTCTAAACTTAATTTTTTTTTACTTTTAGTGTGTCCCTGACTAGTGCTCGAGAATTTAGGATCAAGCATGTTTATTTACTTATTTTTGTCAAAATATACATTAGGATAGAATCTGAATTAGCTACTCCTGCGGTTAAGATAAGATATATGAATTATATGTTTTTGGAAAGGTGGCGAAAAACTATAAACTTTTCATTTAGATGTCAAATGGATTCGACGGACGAATTTAAAGTTATAGCCAATTGAACTTCTGTACAAATTTTTAAAAATGAATATTTTTATTTTTACGTCGTCGTTAAAATCGTTATTATTATTTGATTATTATTATTATTTATTATTATCAAAATATTATTATGATTATTATTATCTAAAAACATTTAATATTTTAATCCAAAAACTATTAAATTACCATTTGATCATTATTATTGTCAACTTATAATTCTTATTATTATTAACATAAAAGTTATAATTTTTAACAAAAGTATTATTTTTTTTAATGAAAATATTAATATTATTATTATTATGATTATCATTATCATTATTAAAACAAATAATATTTTTATTAAAAATTATCAAATTATTATATTTGATCAATAAAACTGTTAAATTATTATTATTAATATATTTATTAGAAGTATTATTTTAATGAAATTATTATTTAGTAATTTATCATTTTGGTATTTTTTAAATAAAGTTTATTTAACAATAAATAAGTTATATTATTTACTAAATGAATTTTGACGATATTTAACTATATTTAATCATGCATAAAATTTTTGAAAATCATTTTAAGTTAAACCGATTTTTATTAACTTTTACATTTTAGTCTCGAGCATTAGGATTGAGGTACACTGTAAATTCACTTTATTTGTTAAATAGATGTTAACCAATATATAAATATATATAATTAATTAGGTTCGTGAATCGAAGGCCAACCTTATAAGTTACAAATGGTGTTATATGTATTTTTACTACAAAATATATTAGGTGAGTATATAGTCCCTTTTAAACTCTAAATATTTTTGGGCTGAGAATACATGCGCTGTTTTTATAAATGATTTACGTTATGGACACAAGTGATCAAAAATAAATTCTATGTTGAGTTGTACCATGGCATATCTCTTTATACTTGGTAACTGCTAATTACGTGAGGAGCGTAAACGCGAATCCTGTTGATAGATCTATTGGGCCTGACCACCCCAACCGGGCTGGACGACCAGCATTTAACGGTTGCACAGTACTTCGTTTCGTTACTACACTTTGGTACGGTGTAGGGTTTATTTAAGAGTATGCTGCTGTGGCTTTTAGTTAAGTATGGTTACCAAGTGCTCAACGTCTTTTCATACACGAGGAGTGTATTATGTATAAACTTTAAATCTTGTGGTCCATGGATTGTTATAACGCTGCTAGCATCAAACCTATATATCTCACCAACTTTATGTTGACATTTTAAAGCATGTTATTCTCAGGTACGAATTAAGTCTTCCGCTGTGCATTAGCTCATATTAAGGATACTAGTTGGGACCATTTAAGCCATGATACAAGAACGTTGCATTCGAGTCATTGAAGATCATTAAAGACTATTATTAAGTAAACGACAGATTAGGTCATTTGGATATTGTGAAATATTAGACGAACATATCAATTTTTGATGTAATGATAGATTGCCTTTTAAATGCAACGTTTGTAAAATGTATCATATAGAGGTCAAGTACCTCGCGATGTTATCAACTGTTGTAACTCGTTTGTAATCAATATGGACATCGTCCGGATAATTAGTTTCGGATTCTTACATAAGGGGATATCTGAAAGAGAACATCTTGGAAGAAAAGCAGTCCGTGAATATGTAGCTTCTTGAGGAGCTGATATAATGTGGGAATATGAATTAACTAAGGAAGAATTGTCCAAAGAAGTAGAAGAAATGAATGGTGGATATCCTGAGTCGGAAGAAGAAGATGTTGCTACTAAATCCAAATCTATTAAGGAAGAGGACGCTGATTTAGATGAATATATGGACAAAGTAGTTGAAGAAACAACTCGCAAGATAGATGATGAATCCGAAGAAGTCACAAAGTTCGCTGAATCGTTGAAAGGAAATAAGCGTTGGGTATTCATTCCGCCACGTGATGAAATTCAAGAAGATAATTTGGTTAAGGAAAAGGAATTTGTTAGTGAAGTGCCATTAAAGCCAATAGAAATTTCAATTTTCGACTTCCCGATAGTTCGTGCTAATTCTGGAGAATTTCATATCCCTTGTGAAATTAATGGTTCCACATCTGTTCGTGCGTTAGCTGATAGTGTGTCTAGTGTGAATATTATGCCTTTTAGCACGTTTGAGCAATTGGAGTTAAATACGCTAGAACCTATTGATGGGATTGTTTATTTTGGTAATCAAAGCTTAAGTCGTCCGAGGGGTATAGTGAAATATGTTATGGTTAAAATAGGGTCAACTAAATTTCTTATTCATTTTCTTGTTATGGACATGGTGGAAAATAAGATCACACCTATTCATCTAGGAACACCATTTCTGTCCATATCCAAAGCCATCATCAATTATGTCAGTAATACTATTATTATTCATCAAGGACACCATAGTGAAACCCTGCCTATAACTGCAAAATCAAGTTTGAAAAGGAAGTTAAATAAGTATGAAAAAAATAAGTGTGAAGAGAATAAGCCTAAGGAGTAATTCCTTAAGAAGAAAAGAGACGCTCAAACGACTCTATAATCAAAACTACCTATCCCTTTATATATGTTTATTAGGACTATATTATGTCCGAGTGTTTTTATTTTATTACTTTATTATGAATGTAAGAGCAATATAGCTCCTAAGTGTTTAAATGTTTAAGTGATGAAGAATTATTAATAAAATATTATGTTCATATTATGCTTGTGTTATTTAATATTTTGTCAAGTTACTTATTAAATTCAAAAGAAGTCCGCAAAAGTGCTCGCAAATCATTCTATGATCCTACAAATCGAGTAACATCACTATTTCCCTTATTTTTAATAATGTTCTTTATTTAATTATTTCATTTCTTTTATTATAAATGCAATGAGGACATTACATAATCTAAGTGTGGAGGGAAGTGATTAATCACTTAAAAAAGTATAAAAAATACTGTCAAATTTTCCCGAAAAGGTTGAAAAATGGGTATAATTTTAAAAAATTTTGATTTTTCGAAAGTATAAATTCTTAGTCAAATTTATGTCTTTCTACTAACTTAACCTTAATGATAATAAATAGAATTACCCTTAATTTTGAGATCGAATTACTTGTTTAAGATAAGAAATTAAAATCCAAAAATTATGAAACGAGTGCAAGCTAATAGCCACTATCATATGGCATAAGAAGCATGGACCACTGAGGCAGCAAAAGAGTCCAAATTTGGACCAAGAAAAAGACATTGCTAAAAGCAATTGTTGAAAAGGAAAAAGAGCCCAATGAAGGCCAACGAAAGAAAAGAGTTCCAATGAGAACCATACACTTTTTAAAGTTAGAAAACAAAAGAATCCAATGATGACCAAACTGTATAAATCTTACTTAATAACATTTAGGACTACTTGTAATAGTTGGTCTGGTTCAGACTAGTTCTTATGAATAATAAATACTAACTTATTATTAAGACATACTTTTAACTTTGCAATTTTACTTTAATACCCATGATATAATTTATAAGGTTTACTTGAGGACAAGTAAAGGTTTAAGTGTGGGGAATTTGATAACTCCTAAATTATACAGTTTTTTGATAACATTTTGAGGAGTTATCTTAGTATTTTTGAGTCATTTTGATGTCAAAACACACTAAAATAGGTAAAAATGGGAAAAAGGTATTTCTAATGATTATGTCCAAGTTATGTATTAAACAGGATCAAAAATGAAGAAAAATGAGAATCGGCTAAATGAAGCCGCCGGCATGGTTCTAAGGAAGCCACCGGCTTTGAGGTTGAAAAGTACCAGAATGTTCCAGAATCAATAGAAATTGAAAGAACTTGTTGATCAAGAAAAAGAGAAAGGAAGTCGCCGGCTTCCCAATGAAGCTCCCGGCCTGGTTGACACGTTTTCTCAACTTATTGATCAAGTTCAAGTAAAAATGTAAACAAAATAAAGATAAAATCAGAAAGATCCAGCGAATCAAGTGAAGCCACCGGCATGGTAATGAAGCCACCGGCATGGTAATGAAGCCGCCGGCTTCAGTATGACGGTTACAAGAATGGCTTGCTGATTAAGTTTAACTTGCACGAGGAGTCACCGACTCAAGGCAAGCCGCCGGCTTCCCACTGAAGCCGCCGGCTTGGCCACCGCCCAAGAATCCTATAAATTGAAGCCCCTGGTCTCAGTTTTCATATGTTTAAAAGTTTAGAAGTAGATAGGTCGTTTTTTAGGGGTTTTCTCTAAACCCTTAGGTTAGATTTACTATTTTGTAATCAAGATTCAAGATTTTATTCAAGTAATTTTACATCTACCTTCTTTTCAAAGTATGATTCTATCTTTAATTTATTGTTTTGTCTATTTTATTTTCTGTATTCGTTTATGTTCGTCTTTTACTATGAACTAAACGTTCATAGTGATTATGTGGACGAAAGTTAGACTTCATCTGGGATTCAGATGAAGCCGCCGGCTTTACACCCAAGCCGTCGGCTTGGTGTGAAGGAAGCCGCTGGCTTCGTGCTTCATTCTGTGCAGTTTCTGTTTCTTTTCCAGGTCTGTATGGTTAAGTTCCTGTAATGATATTTAAACTATTTCGAATTTGTTTTGCTTGATTACACTTGTTTGCCATGTTTAATGATTAAGTAACATGATTTTAAGGTTGATTAGTCATTGATCTGATAAATCTATTATTTGATTCATGATACTTGTTTAGATCTAGTCCCTCAAACTTGTTAAATTGAATTGCATGCAACTAAGTTAAAGAGTTTAATCATTATAAACTTATTTGATTTGAATTACGCTTATATAATAGAAGTTGATATTGTTAGGTTTAATCGAAGATCCTTCGTTTGGATTTGTTTGATTAATGATTGCATGAATACTTAGTAGTAATTGACTTTCAGCTAGTAACTTGAGTTGATCTACTTGGTGTTTAATAGCTTATATAATTTGTCAGTCTATTTGCATATTGATCCTCATCACAAGATTGGTATGTATCATGTAATTGAATTGAAGATGAAGAATTAAGATGTTAGCTATGCACATCACATATCTAGCATATGCTTTAAATCCTACTTATTGATTACTATGCAACACTTAGTTTAACCTATTAAGGGATAATAATTGGTCTATGATTGTTATTCTACTTTGTGTTAATATAAGTTATGAAACTTATCTAATATGAATTCTGTATGAACTGATTGTCCATGTAATCACTTGTATCTTTACTTGTATCTTTATTTGTATCTTATTTTGAATCTTCAGTTCCTTATTTTATTTATCTTTAAAAAGCAAACTCTTTCCTAAGAGAAATCTATCCCATAAAAGACATAAAAATATATCTTTAATTCTTTAATAAGAATTAAATAATAAAGCAACTCTTATCGTTACCACACTTCTCTTGGGACGATAACCTTACATACTACCTCTGATCGGGTTTTGTTGCTCGTTAGGGTGTCAAAGTGTATTAAATAAAGGTTTTATAAATTTAAAAGTTGAAGAATAAGCTAAGCACTACTGCACACACTTTCAACACATCAAATTTTTGGCGCTGCTGTCGGGGAAGTGTAGCACCTTTCTTTAGGGGAAGTGTAATGCGTTAAATACGGAGATTGGATATACTTTGGTTATTGATATTTCTTGAAAACGGATGATGACTGTCTTCCTTTAGGAGAGGGTTTCTGGGGTTCCGATTTAAGGCTCCTGCTCGAATCTAGATGCTGACGGGTCACTTAAGTATTGAAAGATTCAATAGGCCGTGTATGTTTGATTATTCATTGTTATGCGATAAAAGTTGTTATTTAATATTTATATTATTAATTACGTCTTTAATAGTTAATATATTTATTAATTTAAATTTTACTTATATCCTAAGATATTTCTTAAATAGAAAACTTAAATATATAAATCCTTTAAGGCTTAAAAGATTTTCTCCTAAAACATTTCTTTTCATGATTTTAGATCACATGATTACTCGGTCCAAGAAACCGGTCTTATAAAGAACATTGTCAAATCTTGATATATTATTTAAACTTTCTAAGGATTCAAAAATTGTTAAGAAATTAGATTTCCAAGAAGGAACTACTTCTAGTGATGATTCATTATCTAGCCCTCCGTCTAGTCCGGATTCTAATTTGGGATCTCTTTTTGGTTCAGAAATTAAAATGACTGATTCAATGGAAGCGTTAATGAAAGCTGGTTGGGAAGGATTACGTCATGCTATTACTCAGCCCGAAATAAAAGAAAATTTTGATATTAAGGGTCCTATTTTTCATTTGCTAAAAGATAATCAATTTAGGGGTACGGAGAAGGAAGATGCTAATGCCCACATTCGGAATTTTAAAGATATTTGTAATCTGTTTAACATTAATAATGTGGAGAGTAATATTATTCATCTTCGTCTCTTCCCATGGTCACTAAAAGATGAAGCTAGGGAATGGTTAAACTCGTTACCTGAAGGAGATATTACTAGTTGGGATACGATGGTTGAGAAGTTTCTCACTCGATTCTTTCCTGCGTCTAAAACTGTCACCCTTCAAACTAAAATTGCTAATTTTTGGCAGAAAACTAACGAGTCTCTTTATTCTGCTTGGGTTCGATTTGGTCAAATGCTTAGAGGTTGTCCGTAACATGGTTTGGAAAAGTTTAAAAAGGTAACTACTTTCTATAAGGGTTGTAATATTGCTACGAGAAGAGAGATTGAGACATCTGCTGGAGGAAACATTATGAGCAAAACTGCCGAAGAAGCTAAAACTCTTATTAATAAGTTGGCTGCTCATTCCCATGAATGGCACCAAGACTTAGATATTTCTCGTTCGGTAAAATATGTTAGTTTTGATTTTGAAGATATGGTTAAAGCTATGAATGTGCAATTGGGTAATTTCGGAAGGCAAATTGAAAAGCTTACTAAGGAAATGCATATGATTAAGGTAGGTTGTAAAAAATGCCAAGGTCCTCATGCTACTAAAGATTGTGTTGCTAGTCTTACCATGGAGCAAGTTGAGAATGTTTCGTATGTTAATCAATTTCAAGGAAACCCGAACTACCGTAATAATTATAATACGCCTTATCCTGCTAATAATAAAAACCCACCTGGTTTCTTTCCTGTTAGAGCACCCTTCATTCCAAATTCTTCTAATGATAAGAAATCTAATATTGAAGAAAGCATCCTCACTTTCATCAAAAATCAAAATGAAGTTAATGATAACATAAAGGCTCAACTTTCCCAAGTACAAAATAATCATCAAGCGTCAATTCAAAACCTAGAGCGCAATGTTACTAAGTTATTTAAACTTGTCGAGGGTAAAGTTTTGGTTGAATCTGAAGTTTCTAAGGAAGTTCATTTTGAAAAGGTAAATGTGGTTACTTTTATTAATATAGATGATAATGATGACAGTGATGGTTCTGATGGTTCTGATGATTCTGAATATGATTTTGATAAGGGGCCTAGAGAAAATGATCCTGAATATAATAGGTTTTGGGAGACTGCTATGGGGATATCTGAAAGAGAACATCTTGGAAGAAAAGCAGTCCGTGAATATGTACCTTCTAGAGGAGCTGGTATAATGTGGGAATATGAATTAACTGAGGAAGAATTGTCCAAAGAAGTAGAAGAAATGAATGGTGGATATCCTGATTCTGAAGAAGAAGATGTTGCTACTAAATCCAAATCTATTATGGAAGAGGACGCTGATTTAGATGAATATGTGGACAAAGTAGTTGAAGAAACAACTCGCAAGATAGATGATGAATCCGAAGAAGACACAAAGTTTGCAGAATCGTTGAAAGGAAATAAGCGTTGGGTATTCATTCCGCCACATGATGAAATTCAAGATGATAATTTGGTTAAGGAAAAGGAATTTGTTAGTGAAGTGCCATTAAAGCCAATAGAAATTTCAATTTCCGACTTTCTGATAGTTCGTGCTAATTCTGGAGAATTTCATATCCCTTGTGAAATTAATGGTTCCACATCTGCTCATGCGTTAGCTGATAGTGGGTCTAGTGTGAATATTATGCCTTTTAGCATGTTTGAGCGACTGAAGTTAAACACGCTAGAACCTATTGATGGGATTGTTTATTTTGGTAATCAAAGCTTAAGTCGTCTGAGGGGTATTGTGAAATATGTTATGGTTAAAATAGGGTCAACTAAATTTCTTATTCATTTACTTGTAGTGGGCGAAAGGTCACCTAAGCCTAACCTTTTGTAGAAGGAGTAGGGCATGAAGTTGATACTTGCCCCAGAGTCGGCTAAAGATGTAAGCATCTCTCACCCGTTCACATTACATGGGATAAGGAAAGGTCCGGGATCACCCATTTGTGGTGGTAGGTTACATTTTTTTAAAATCCCATCACATTCCTTTTTCAAGAAAGCGGTGGATGCTTGCTCAACATCTCCCTTTTTGGCCATAAGTGTGTTCAAAAATTTCTCATAGTTGGGCATATTCTCAAGCACCTCCGCCAAAGGGAGTTTAAAATAAATGTTTTCATTGTCGATTAAAGTTGACTTACAATCCACATCCTTTAGATGTGTATGAGGTAATTGTTGAGGATGTGAGACCGATGCCTAATTTTTCTCCTTGGTTGTTGTAGTAAGAACCTCGACCTCGTTCTTTTGTTCCTTTGCATTCAATAAAGTTTCGACTTTTAGCTCTTTCTCAACCTTTCCCAATTTAATTCGCTCAAATTCACCCTTTAGTTCCTTGCGTGTCGATTCGGTAGCCTCCATAGACATTACACTTTTAACTTAGTAGGGAATGAACATTGCATCGTCCGAATCCTCTGAAAGCTTGAACACCCCATAATCTATCATATCGATTTCCAATGCTTCATCGAAATTAACCTTGCTCCCTTCAACGTCGAACGTGAAAACTTGAGGATATTCGGGTTGATCCTCTTCGGTTGCATCTATCGAGTTCACATGAGCATAAGTATTGTTAAGATTTGATGAACTTGCTTAATTGTGGTTTGGATTGGTAGTGTTGCTCTTGGTAGGAATAACTCTCGTGTTATTGTGGTTTTGGTTTTGTTGGTTGTGTTGGGGTGTTGGTTGCTTCGGTTGTTGTTGTTGTTGATGTAGTTATTGTTTGGGTTAACTTGAGTGTTTGAAGGTAAAGTTCCTCGTGCTCTTTCGGTAACTTGATTTGAAAGTCTCCCAACAGTGCTCTCAAGGTTTTGGAATGATGCTTGTTGCTTTCGTATTTGTTGCTTCAAAAGTTCATTTTCTTTTGTTAGGAAAGCTTCGATCGATTCTACCTTCTTAATATAGTTTTGCATGATTTCTTCTAAACTCTTCGAAGGTTGGGATTGTTGAATGTTTTGTTGAGGTTGTTGATTGTAATCTTAGTTATTTTGTGGTTGACTATAACCTTGGTTGTTTTGATATTTCGAATTGGCTTGGTTGTTATAAGGTTGATTGTTGTAAGGTTGTTTGTTTTGGTATTGAAAGTTGTTGTTCCGATTTTGGTTATAGTTGTTGTTGTAACCTTGGTTTTGGTTTGCAAATCCGGGCAGTGTATTGGTTTGATTATTGAATGAAACTTGTTTTTGGTTAGGATTGTAGTAGTTTTGGTTTGATGTCCCTTCCCGTTGATAGTTTTGATTACTCACGTAATTTACATGAGCATCTGAATTCATGGGAATGTTATCTAGATCAATATGATTTCATTGAGTAATTTGAGGACAATTTTTCGTGAGATGTGGACCCTCGCATCGTTGACAACCTACTTGCATTGCGACTATCGTTTGTTGAAGCTTTTTCAACTCTTTCCCATACGTTTGAAATTGATTGTTCAAGCTTGCAAGCGTCACTTGCCCATTATCACTCTCAATTTGTGCTACACTTTTCCTTGTCAAATCTTGCGGTGAAGGTGCCCATTCGTATATGTTAACCGAGATGTCTTCTAATAAAATTTCGGCCGCATTTGGTGATTTATACATAAATACCCCACCGGATGAAGAATCAAGATATTGCTTCATCAAAGCATTAGTATCCGGTAGAATGTGTTGATGTACTCCTTCTTCGTCAAACCGTGCGGTGGGCAAGCTCTTAGCATTTTCTTGAATCGTACCCACGCATCATACAAAGACTCATCACCCCGTTGGGTGAAGCCATTAATCTCCATTCGAAGTCGTTCTATTTTTGACGGTGGGAAGAAGTGATTGATAAACTCATTGGTTAAATCTTGAAAAGTTCTTATGGAATTGGATGGTAAGCTCCTTAACCAAATTTTCGCTTCTCCTTGAAGTGTAAAGGGGAATGCCCTTAACTTAAAAGCGTCATCAGTGACATCCTTGCTTTTATAGATATCACAAAGATTGTTAAAATGTTGGATGTGTTCGAACGGATTCTCGTCTATTAACCCATGAAAGAACGTGTCTTTGATCAACGTGAAAAAGTTACCCTCAATCTTCCAATTATCCGCTTCAATTGTTGGTTTTGTAATAGCCGGTGCTATCATCGTTGGTGCTACTAATCTAGCGTTCCACATCGGCTTGTCGTTCGGATCATTCAATAACTCTTGATTAACTGGTGGACCTTGGTAGATTGGATTACCCTCTTCATTGTGAATCGGTTGACCATTTGGATCCATGTCTTCTAAACAAAATGGTAAAATCTTAAAAATTTTCCTTAATACCTGTTCTTCTCTAAGCTTATAAACCCCGTGCACGTGTCTTTCTGGATCGGAGAATGGATGTGTGAACTCTTGATCCTTGTGGGACCTTGTACTCATACACCAAAGGCACCTATTCTTCAATCACAACACAAACACAAGCGGTTTTCCAAATAAAAATATTATATAAAACACGAAAAGTGACTTTCGTAAGGGTAAACCCCTACGAAAGGATCGAACAATTAAAACTTTAAATCAAATATCCAACTAAGCTAACCGCTCCCCGGCAGCGGCGCCAAGAAAGTATATGATGATGTGCGTGATATGCATCTTTTACCCCCTAAATTTATATATGATTCAAACACTATAAATAAGCACACACAATTAACGAGCACTTAGAACCCGTTATTATAACACTTCAATGTAAGTATTCTTATCAAGTTCATCCCAAGAGAGCGGTGTAAGTCGAATATTTGAAACTATCAATTGTCCTAGGGTTTGTTTGATTGGGGGGTTTTGATTGATTTTGATTAACAACTAAAACTTGCAAAGTTAAACAAACTTAAACTTAACAAGTAAACTAGAAGCAAATAACAAGTAATGAAATATTAAGAACTTAAATCAAATTAACTAAGTAGTGTTCACTTATCTAATCCTCTCTATGCTTGGCTTGCCCCATTTTTCCTATTTTGCTATCTCATTAGTTGTTGAACTATTAAATATTTAGCAGTACTACTAAACCTTAAATCAAATAACACTCCGCGAATTCACATAAGCATTGTATTCTAAGATCAAGTTAAGCATGATAGGTTATTGAGATTATGCTTGGGTTGAAATCACTTAAAACCCTCCAACTATCGAAATCACTTAAGATAATCGGCACTACTATGTTGACGAAAGGCCAATTGAAAACCAACCTAGATCAAGTACACAATCACTTGAAATTCCTAAGCTAGTTGTCTAGATCACTCAAGGTGTTGAAGCACACACTGATTCACTTCTCAAATCACTAAGAGAGCTACTCAACATATGTAGTCAAAGTAAAGCCTAAAACAAACTCATACTAATGGTTCTTTAGCTAACACAATAACACATGATCATGTAATTCATTCAAACAACATCATTCAATTGATTTTGGGGCAAACACTAGCATTAGAGATTCATAGATAAGCAAACACAAGAGATTTATCCAATCATGGCTAAGATTAAACTAATAATAAGCCTAGAAACATAAACAATCATCTTCTTAAAGTTATTACAATCAAAATATTCAAAATATTTAAAGTAAAGTGGAGATTATAACCCAAAATGTAAAAAGATGAAGATCTAGAGCTAAACAATAATGGATCTTGAGCTAGCTTCCTTGAATCCACCTTCAAGCATCAATGGATGATGAAATTAGGGTTTTGTAGGTGAAATTCGGAGTTGGAATAGCTGCTCTTTAAAGACACATATTAAAAATAACCTAATCTTGTTCATTTTATAGTGCTGAAAATCTGGGCTAAAACAGCGACAGGAGCGCCGCTTTTGACTTAAGTGAGTAGCGGCGCTTTTAATTAGGAACGTCGCTTTTGGCTTCATTCAGGGGCGGCACTTTTGCTTTAGGAGCGCCGCTTTTGTCTGGATAGGAGCGACGCTTTTGGCTGTAGGAACAGTGCTTCTGTCCACTGGTAGAAAATGGAGCCAAAACATGCATAAGAATGTCGCTTTCGATGTAGGTGCGGCGCTTTTGCTCATAAGAGCGGCGCTCTTTGTTAAGGAGCGGCGCTTTTGATGCTGAATTCTGCACTAGTCACTTCCTTAGCCACTTTTGATCAAGATTTTGTCAATTTTACACCAAATCAAGTCCTCAGCCCTCAAATTACCATTTAGCTCAATAGCACACAAAATAGGCTCCAAGATCATCAAAAACCGAACAAAGTGAGGGAGATATCGTGAGATATAACATGTATAAATGGAGCGATATCACGTATGTAAGTAAGTGGGGGTGAATAGTTAATATGTTTTTAACACATTTTTGATTGATCACCAATTTTGATTAACTATGATCAATCAATTCAACTCAAACTTGATGTGTGTGGTGTATATGTTCAAAATGATAAGCAAAGTAATGTAAAGAATATAGATACAAGGATTTATAGTGAAATGACCCGTTCATAATAATTATAAACGTTTCATATTAATTGATTTCGTTGCGAGGTTTTAACCTCTATATGAGACGTTTTTCAAATACTGCATTCGATTTTTGAAACAAACCATAACCTTTATATTTGCGATAAAGGTTTAAAATATTACGATGATTATAAAATAATGATAATCTAAAATGTAGCATTTTCACACGACCATTACATAATAGTTTACAATAATATTACACAACAACTTAAATCTTCGAATGCAGTTTTTAAACAATATTGTACAAGCATGGAGACTCCAATCATGTCTTTATTTAGCATGCAACAGCGGAAGCTCTTAATAATCACCTGAGAATAAACATGCTTTAAACGTCAACAAAAATGTTGGTGAGTTATAGGTTTAACCTATATATATCAAATTATATTAATACACCACAAGATTTTATTTTTCATAATTAATTGCAGGAACACTCATCTGCAAAAAAATATAATGCAGGAACACTCATCTGTATAAAAATCATTCATATGAAGAACACCTGGTAACCGACATTAACAAATGCATATAGAATATCCCCAAATATACAGGTACACTCATCTGTATATAAAAATCGAAGTACTAAAGCATCCACAACCTGGATGGGGTTCGTTAGGCCCATAGATCTATCTTCAGGATTCGCGTCAATTAGTGGCGTTTACTAATTCTTAGGTTACCAAGCAAAAGGGTGATATTCAATAAGATAATTCAATCATAGAATGTAATTTTCAAGTACTTGTATTCGATAGTAAAAATGGCAGTATAACTCACTTTCACAGATTATCACTTCGTCAAAAAAATAACACTTGGCCACTGGTCGATTCACGAACCTATAACAAATATATACATATATATCAAAGTATGATCGAAATATATTCGCAATATGTTTTATTAGATTTTAACGATTTAAGTTTGTTAAGTTAACAGTCCAACATTCGTAGTCCACAATTAGTTGTCCACAGTTAGTAGTACAGAAATAAATCAATATTTATTATCTCGAATCAATCCACGACCCAGTGTATACAAGTCTCAGACTCGATCAAAACTCAAAGTATATATATTATTTTGGAATCAACCTCAACCCTGTATAGCTAACTCGAACATTATCGCATATAGAGTGTCTATGGTTATTCCAAATAATATATATAGATGACGTCGATATGATATGTCAAAACATAGTATACGTGTCTATGGTCTATCAAGATTACGTAATATATGTTAGAATACATGTAAAATACAATATAAGTTAGTTAGGATATTGTTAGTATAAATTTTTGTCAAATCATCAAGTAGTCAAATTAACCATTTTTAACCAATTTTGTTTTACCCATAACTTCTTCGTTTTAAATTAGTTTTGAGTGAATCAAATTGCTATGGTTTCATATTGAACTGTATTTTATGAAACTAAACAGAAAAAGTATAGGTTTATAGTCGTAAATACAGGTTACAAGTCGTTTTTGTAGAGGTAGTCATTTTAGTCGAAAAAACGACGTCTTGATGACCATTTTGAAAAACATATTTCCACTTTGAGTTTAACCATGATTTTTGGATATAGTTTCATGTTCATAAGAAAAATTATTTTCCCAGAAGAACAACTTTTAAATCAAAGTTTATCATAGTTTTTAATTATCTAACCCAAAACAGCCCCCGATTTCGCTACGACGGCGTATGTCCGGTTTTACGGTGTTCTTCGTATTTTCAGGTTTTAAATCATAAAGTTAGCATATCATATAGATATAGATCATGTGTTTAGTTGATTTTAAAAGTCAATTTAGAAGGATTAACTTTGTTTGCGAACAAGTTTAGAATTAACTAAACTATGTTCTAATTATTACAAGTTTAAATCTTCGAATAAGATAGTTATATATATATATATATGAATCGAATGATGTTATGAACATCATTAATACCTAAAGTTTAGTAGGTAAACCTACTGGAAGTGATAATAAATTATCTAGCTTCAAAGGATCTTGGATGGCTTGAAAGTTCTTGAAGTAGAATCATGACACGAAAACAAGTTTAAGTAAGATTTTTACTCGAATTAAGATAGTTTATAGTTATAGAAATCGAATCAAAGTTTGAATATGAATTATACCTTGAATTAGAATGATAACTTACTGTAAATAACAGAGGTTTCTTGATCTTAGATGATTACTTGGAATGGATTAGAAAGCTTGGAAGTAGACATGTAAACTTGAAAGTGTTCTTGAAGTTTTCTTGAGTAGTTGTTTTGTAAGTTGTTTTATGTTAGGATTTTTGAACTAGATTGAGCTAGATTTTGATGAAGATGATGAAGAACACTTAGAACATCAAGAGAGAGTTTGAGATAGATTAATTTGATGCATAAAAATTGAATGAGAATATGTTTGTGATGAGTACCATTCACGTGAACTTGCAAGTCTCCATATAGGCTCCATTGGTTTGTAATTTTGTGAGATATTTCATGCTAGTTGTCAAATGATGGTTCCCACATGTTTGATGACTCACTAAGGGCTGTTAAGAGCTGATAATTTAAGTGTATATACCAATAGTATGTACATCTAGGAGCTGTGTATTGTACGAGTACGAATACGGGTGCATACGAGTAGAATTGTTGATGAAAATGGATGAGATTGCAATTGTAAGCTTTTTTGTTAAGTAGAAGTACTTTGATATGTGTCTTGAAGTCTTTCAAAAGTATACTAATACATCTTAATATACTACATGTATATAAATTTTAACTGAGTCGTTAAGTCATCGTTAGTCGTTACATGTAATTGTTGTTTTGAAACCTTTAAGTTAACGATCCTGTTAAATGTAATTAATCCCTTGTTTATCATATGAAATGAGATGTTAAATTATTATATTATCATGATATTATGATGTATGGATATATCCTAATATGATATATATACATTACAATGTCGTTACAACGATAATCGTTACATATGTGCCTCGTTTCGAAATTCTTAAGTTAGTAGTCTTGTTTTACATATGTAGTTAATTGTTAACATACTTAATGATATATATAATTATCATTTTATCATGTTAAATATAGTATAACAATATCTTAATATAATTCATATGTATTTAGTAAGACGTTGTTATAACGATAATCGTTATGTATATCGTTTCGAGCTTCTTAATTCAATAATCTCATTTCTTATGTATATCACTCACTGTTAATATAATTAGTGAGATACTTACTTAACATAATCTCATATTAACCATATATATGTCCATATATAAATCATCATGTAGTTTTTACAAGTTTTTAACGTTCGTGAATCGCCGGTCAACTTGGGTGGTAAATTGTCTATATGAAACTCATTTCAAATAATCAAGTCTTAAAAAGTTTGATTGCTTAACATGTTGGAAACATTTAATCATGCAAATATAGTTTTCATTTAATATATATAATAATCATGGAAAAGTTCGGGTCACTATATATAGTGGTTCGGGTGGATGTTAACTAATCCACCTTAATCCACTCCCCGATTACACTAATCGGGATTTTTGCTTCACTAAGCACTTTTCTCCAAACCCGGTGGAGATCCGATTTACAAGTCTTCAACTTCTTTGATAGACAACAAACCTAATCTTTCTATCCCTTTGAAAGACCAACTCCAATCTAGCTCAACTTTTCTTCAACTTGGACAAGTATTAATCTTCAAATAAGATTAATCAACTTCCTAAGTCCCTTTAAGGAAGTAGATCACTAAGCTAGCATATACTTCTACTAATTGAAGTTATAAGACTCATACAATTTGCAATGATGATCCTAAGACAATACTAGGACATACATCACACTAAGTAAACTCACTAGATAAACAATTTTGATTAGTAAGTTTACAACAACCAAATTCTATATCTATAAGATCATAAAATCTTCACTTGCTTGATCACATTTGAGTAGTTATTAAAGCCCTTGTGATATCTGAAAATAAGCCTTTGAAATATGCAAGAGGGTCAGCTTCAAATACTCTTCAATGCTTGCTATTTATAGTGAGATTCAAAAACTAGTCGTTGTCACACAGTCACAAGCACGGTCGACTGTGGTTCGACCGTGCGTACCCTAATCTAAAATATGTATCCGTTGTATAGCCACCTGACTCAGATTTAAACACCACATTTTGGAATATTTACTCCATCTAGCACCTGCAAAAGAAACCCAATATCCTATACAAGTATTATATGCATTAAATATGTGAGATTTGGTCTTATTGAGTGAAAATGACATAACACTCCAAATGTGGTAAACCCAACATTCTAGGAGAAGTGTCTTGATTGACATTTTCCGTAATCTTAAAATAGGACCTTTAATATCAAAGTTTTCTTTTATAACGGGCTGAGTAATAGTGGACCTAATCATTCCCGACCCGCTTTCATTAACGCTTCCATTGAATCAGTAGTCATTTCAATTTCTGAACCAAAAAGAGATCCCAAATTAGAATCAGGACTAGACGGTGGACTAGATAATGAATCATCATTAGAAGTAGTTCCTTCATTGAAATTTAATTTCTTAACAATATTCGAATCCTTAGAAGGTTTAAATAATATAGCGGGATTTGGTAACATGTCTTGTAAGACAGGTTTCTTGGATCGAGTATTCATGTGATCTAAGATCTTTAGGAGAAAATTTTTTAGACCTAAAAGGATATATATAATTTAATTTTAAATTTAATCTAATTCTTTTTCTAATATTTAGAAAGTATGTTAGTATATTAAAAATTTTTAAATTGATAAATATAATAATAATGATTAATGACATAATTAATAATGTAAATATTAAATAAAAACTTTTATCACATAACAACGAATAATCAAACACACACGACCTATTGAATCTTTCAATACTTAAGTGACCCGTCAGCGTCTAGGTTCGAGTAGAAGCCTTTAAATCGAAACCCCAGAAACCCTCCCCCAAAGGAAAAAAGTCATCACCCGTTTTCCAAAAATATCAAAAACCAAAGTATATCCAATTTTCGTATTTAGCGCGCTCCCTAGCAGCGGCGCCAAAAAGTTGATGTGTCAAAAGTGTGTGCAGTAGTGCTTAACTTATCTTTCAACTTTTAAATTTATAAAACCTTTATTATTACACTTTAACACCCTAACGAGCAACAAAAACCCGATCAGATGTAGTATTTTAGGTTATCGTCCCAAGAGAGCGTAGATGTGGATAAGAGTTGTTTTATTTAAATAATTTAATTCTTATTAAAGAATTAAAGATAGATTTTTAAGTCTTTTATAGGATAGATTCTTATCTCTTAGTAAAGAGATGCTTTTAAGCAATAAAATAAAATAAGGAATTGAAGATTCAAAATAAACAGATAAAAATAAAAGCAATTACATGAACAACTAACTTATACGGGAATCATATTAAGCAAGTTTCATAACTTATATTAACACAAAACAGAATAATAATCATAGACCAACTATTATCCCTTAATAGGTTAAGCTAAGTGTTGCATATCATTCAACAAGAAGGAATTTAAAGCATATGTTAGACACATGATGTGCATGACTAACATCTCAATTCTTCATGTTCAATTCAATTACATGATACATATCAATCTTGTGATGAGGATCAACATGCAAATAGAGTGACAAATTATATAAGCTATTAAAAACCAAGTAGATCAACTCAAGTTACTAGCGGAAAGTCAATTACTACTAAGTTCTCATGCAATCATTAATTAAACAAATCCAAACGAAGGTTTTTCGATTAAGCCTAACAATATCAAACTCTATTATGTAAGCGTAATTCTAGTTAAACAAGTTTATCTCTATTAAGCTTTTTAACCTAGTTGGAGACTTTAAATTGGAGTTGGATAACACAACGCCAGGTGCCTCCTTATACCTGCTAGTGTAACTTTTGACTCCGATGGTATGATTACTTTGGATTTGGGTACCGGTGAGAAACCTAAAGTTACAACTGTGATATATTGTGGTGTTTAGCGGGTGTTAACACTTAACTGATTTGAAAGATCGAGGTTCAAATAGCTTATAGTGAGTCCTTGGAAGGACTATTGAGTATGACCAATGTCGGAAAACGTAATGGGCGTTGTAGAATGTCAGAATTTCGTGGGGCGTTATCATCTTGACGGTGAAAGTAGGGGGTTAAAACCCTAAATGGGGGAGTTAAGTACCGGAGAATGCGGAAAAAGTTCCTAACTAGTAGATGTGATGAGCGAACAGGTGTCGCTTATATAAGAAAGAAAGACTTTGGTGGTCTTCGAAAAAGTCCCAAGTTGAACTTGGGAATGAATTGTGAAGGTATTTGGTGACCGAGTCAAGTGGCGAGTTTTCCGATGATCCTTACGGGAGATCTTAGGAAGGTGTCGGGATGATTCCCGAGTATTCTATGGTGGGAAGGCGTGATGACGGAGGTCTTCAGGGGATTATTCCACCTTTGAATTTATTGTGAATATATGGTCCGAGTTAAATAGTAGGTGTAGGAGCGAGCGGTTGCGGTTGTTTTGTATCGAGGGATGATTACCCTTGATCGTTGTAACATGATGCATTAGTGTACGAAGTGAGAACCTCGATGGGTGGTTGCTACATGTGTGATTCCGTATTGGAGACAGAAATGTTCAAGGTAGAAGTGTTCAACTTCTAGTATTTGGTTCAGATCATGAGGACGTGATCCAATCTAAGTGGGGGAGAGTTGTAACATCCCGTTTTTCCCATACATATCTAAAGGTACCTAATTAATCATAGTACGCTTGTAACTCGTTCGTTTATGTGATTAAATAAATTGTTGTGTTAGTTGTTGTATAAACGTATATGTATAAATACTTGGGAATGTGTGCATGCATGAGTTTGTACATAAGTTTTAATGGCAATAAGTCACGTGAGACTTAATGCGAAGTTTAGACATATGTAGGAAAGCGAGAACAGGGCGTACAAGCCAAATTTTTAATCGTTAAATTTGTTGTCGAGAAAACGATCAGGCACAGGCCTTTGCCGCTCCGCGGAGGTCCTGGTCGCGCCGCGGTATCTAACTGAAATCAAGGTCAGGAGGCCTGTTAAATGTAACATCCCGCCTTTTTCCATTTTCTTTTCCGTTATACTAATTTAAACTCCGTTATATGTTTATAACATCTCCCGTTAATACGCGTTTTAACATATTCCGTTTAGGTAATTTTCGCACCCGACTACAAACTCGAGGGACTAAAATTGACACGGGGCAAACTAGTTGACTAGGTCACCTAGTCCACCCCAATCACCACCATTCAACCATCTCCATCTCTCTCTCTTTCTCTCTAGCAAGAACACACACACAAACCCATTCCATTCATTCATCATCTAAATTCAATCTTGGAAGCTCACAACAAATCTGACTACATATTCTTAATCCTCTCGTCATTCTCTACGATTTGATACTAACTTCATCGATTTTGGGTAACATTTCTAAAACTCTAGATTTCTCAAATTCGTGTTTTTGACTTGATATGTTGTTAGTTAGTGTCTATGGCTCGTGTATAACATGAATATATGATTTGTATGCTCGATCTTGATGTTTTGGTGTAACTAGCTTGAAAATGAAAAGTGTATGCTTAATCTTTGATTTTGGATGATGAAATGTGTTTAGATGTTAATGTTTGTGTGTTCAAAGTGTTAGTTACTTCAATAGCTTCGTTTTGGTGTGTTGATTGACATGAAAACCTTACATTAACATGATTAGTGATTTTGAGGTTTGGTTAGGGTTTGACAACTCTTAAAACGAACTTTTGATGCGTTGAATGCTTATTAATGTTATTGATAAGTGTTTAGTTGTATTACACGTTTCATTACCTTCAAAACGGCATATCATATGTATAAATTGGATTCCCGAAACTTAAATTGCAATTGATGAACTTGAAACTTGAAAATAAACCTTTGTTGGTCACTTGACGGGATTTTGGTTAGTGTATATGATGTTTTTGCTTGATGAAAAGTGCTTAGTTGAGTTCCTTGTCGAAAGAGCTTTCCGGTGATATAAGATACATGTTCTAATTGTTTGCGGATCATAAATTGTGATTGTTTGAAGTTTGGGTCGTGCACTTGTGTTTTCTGCAAACAGGACCTGAATGCCCATTGGGACGCCGTCCTGATTTTGGGACGCCGTCCCACTCTTCAATTTGGGACGCCGTCCTGATTTTGGGACGCCGTCCCACTCTTCAATTTGGGACGCCGTCCTGATTTTGGGACGCCGTCCCACTCTTCATATTGGGACACCGTCCTGATTTTGGGACACCGTCCTGATACACTAAAACTGGCTGTTTGCTTTGGTCATTTGACATAAAAATGTTTGCTATGCTACGGACCTCCGATTAACATGAAACTTGGCCAACATGCTCATATATGATTATATAACTTAGAAAAATTGTCGGATACCCAACCCGACCCCGTTGACTTTTCTGTTGACTTTGACCCGACCAAGTTGACTTTTAATCAAACTTAACCAAATAATTGTGCAATCGTTCTAACATGTTTTTATACTTGTACCTTGCATGAAACATGACAATTTGATTCACATGCTATTATGATCGAGTATTAACGAGCCATAGGACTAATTGAACATCTTTGACCTATCGTGTTTACCGTTATTGATACAACCTATTGTTTAGGTCAAGACTAGCATTGTTCTTTGCACACGTTTACTTGTTGAAGTACTTTACTACTCGTGCACTCAAGGTGAGATCATAGTCCCACTTTTACTCTTTTTGAACTTACTTTTGGGATGAGAAAACATAAACGTTCTTTTAAACTACGTGAACACAAGTACAGGGAAAACAAACATTCTACATACGAGTTTGAACACAAATCCTCAATTCGATTATCATTAGTTACATCAGATGGTGTAAGCGAGAACTTATGTTATATGGCCATATGGGTTTGACAAACCCTCACTTCGGACGGTTCGCTACCGTCTACGGGTGAAATATATTTTCGGGAAACAGTGTATGTTCTAACACTATTATTACGGGGTTCAACGGACGGAATGTTAAGCTTTGATAATTGAGTGCTCGTGAATATTAACTTTTAGAATGTACTATGACTTTATCGATGTTGCAAATCTTGTGGTTCAACTTACTTTTACTCACTTACTTATTTAAACCTATGATTTCACCAACGTTTTCGTTGACAGATTCTCTATGTTTTTCTCAGGTCCTTGAACTTAGGTGATACATGCTTCTGCTCATACTTTTTGATACTTGCATTGGATGTCGAGTACACTTGCATACGTGGAGCGTCTTTTTGACTACTTTTAATTGTGTCGCACGTGTTTCATACAAACTTTAAACATTGTTATGTACTTGTTATGGAAACTACTTTTGTAAACTTTGAAATATCCTTATTTATGAAATGAATGCGACATATTTTTCGGTCAAACTTTGTTATAAAGACTTACGACCATGTAATGGGACCATACGTAGATGACGCCGTCATTTGACGATTTGTCGGGGTCGCTACATTAAACAGGTCGAAATATCTTTGTATTGTCGCGCCGCGATGATCTTTGTCGCGCCGTGGCATCTCAAGCAAAACGAAGTCAGGAAGCATGCTAAGGAGAGTCAATTTTTCCTTTATGTGTCGCGTCGCGACAATTGGGGCCGCGCCGCGGCAGTTCTGCTGGACTGATTCTGGATTTAGCTCAATTTAAGTGATTTTAAGGGGTAAATTGGTAATTTGGCGTATAGATCTGATGGGAGCATTAAATCTCCACCACTTATCATTTTTCCTCATTTCTTTTCCATTTTCTTTCTCCATTTTACTCTCAAACATAAAAACCCAATTGAATTCAAGTGAGATTTGTGAGTGAAGAATTGAGAGTTGATCTTTGGAGCAAGAATTAAAGTTGTTCTCCTTGTTCTTAGCTACAAGTGGATAGTGTTGGTAAGTCTTAACTCCATGTTTTGAGTTTTAATTAGTTTATGCTAGGGTTTGGTTCATTTGGAACTTTTAAGACCCATTTGGGGGTAATATGGGTGGATTTGGGTTATGTTGATGAAAGGAAACCCTAAATAGCTATAATCTAGGGTTTGGTCTTATGATTTGAGATTTAAAGTGTTAAATGGCGTTTTTAGTCACTAATACACTTGTAATTGAAGGAAAAATTGTAAATGGGTTAAGTTGACCAAGTTTATAAGTTTAAGTGTTGAAATGGGTCAAAGTAGTAATGTTGTCCTAGTTTGGGTGAAATGGGTATGAATTACCCTAAGTTTGTGTTAGTTGAAGTTAGTAGACTTTAATTCACTAGCTATAGTGATTAAAGTTGAGTCATGGCCATTTATGGGCGGTTTTGGTGTAGTTGAGCCATTTAATGCAAATTGGGTCATTAAATACTCAAGAGTGAGTAGTGTGGTTAATTCCACTAGTTGTGTATTGAATGTGTACTTATGTATTAGGTACTTTGCTCGAAGCATACGGAAGCATTTAAATCACCGAAGTGTTAAGGTGAGTGGAATAATTATATGCGTGCATATATGACGTATTTATTTGTGTAGTATGAGTTGTGAAGTGTCGAAGTGTTAAGACACCGCTTCTCACGTGGCGAGTGAAGTGTCGATGTTTTAAGACACCACTCGGGAGTGAAGCATCGATTTGTTAAGATGCCACTTCGAGAGATGTAATGAGTGAAGTGTCGATGTGCTAAGACACCACTCGGGGTGAAGTGTCGAGGTGTTAAGGCACCACCCGTGGGGTGAAGTATCGAGGTGATAAGATGCCACCCGTGGGGTTAGTGTATGAGTTGTTAAGTGCACTAATGGTTATTATGAACTCTGACGGTCCTTGAAATACCATTCCCTCGTTCGATTGGTTAACCATGGTTATGTGCGTGTAGATTGTAGCATAGTATATTGTTTAATCTATATGCTATTGATATGCTAGCTCGTATGGTGGAAGGTTTAGTATTATACTTGTGATGGTATGTTTATTAATATTGCTAGCATGTATGTGGTAAATGCGTAAGTGATTGTAAGTAAGTAGGTTGTATATGTAATCGTATAATTGTTGCACTCACTAAGCATTAGCTTACCCCTCTCGTTGTTTATCTTTTTAGATGCAGGTGCGGATAAGGGGAAAGGGGTTGTTGGGCACTAGGTGTCCTTTGAGGATGTTTCGTTGGAGCTTTTGGAAGTTGACCTAGCGTTTTGGGTAGTTTAGCCCCAAACCGTGCTCGATGTGTTATTTGGATTAAAACTATCATTTTTGGTTAGGTCAAACTTGTATCACATTTGTTAATGGCCGTCGTGCCTATTATAAACACTAAACTTGTTGTATGTTTTAACGAAATGTGTGGAATGGTTTACATATTTGATTGGCGCATAAATGTGTATTATTTTAAAGAAAAAAATTTATCGTATGGAATACGGGTTGGGTTGTTTCAAGTGGTATCAGAGCATGGTCTAAGGGATTTAGGTGACTTGAGATAGGTGCCTAAACTTAGCCTTTATTGTGTGTACACTTTATGCGGGACTTGTAGGACTTCGGGTCGGATCGGGAATTGTTAGTGCATAGGTTTATGTGAACTAACCTTGCGCTATTTGTTTTGTGTAGTAGTTGAAATCATCAAGCGAGACAGACGTTGTACTAACGAGTTAATGCGACGTACTCGCGTGGCAATGACTAGCTACCATTGTTACAGGTGCAAATCGTGTCAAACAAGCGATGTACGACGATTATTGAGCAAGATGGGGTAGTGTGGTTTATATGTATATATACATACATGTTATGTCTTTTCGTTTCGTTGTTTAATCTATTTCATTTCTTAAGAATGAAGACAGAAAATGGGTATGGAACGGAAGAGCCTACTCATGAAAGGAGGAATGAGTTAACGGTAATGGTTGAAGCAGCGATTGAACAATGTGTCTCGGGTTTCTCCAATGGAGTTAGTCAAGTAGTCAAGGAGTCAATTGAAGGACGAGTAACCGAGATGGTTCGAGACCAAGTGACTAAGGTTGTAAGGGAAGAATTTGAGAAGAGGTTCTCCAAACCTCAAGGTAGTGGTAAAGAAGAAGTACTTGCAAGGCTAGAGCCACATGGTGCTCCGGGCAATAGGAAGAGAGGTACGTCTGAAGGCGTCGGGAATATGAAAAAGAAGAGTAAGGGAGGTTGCACATCTAAATGTTTCAATTGTGGTGTTAGGGGCCACAAGGTATGTGAAATGTCCCGTTCTTATTGATTAAAAACGTTCCATATTAATTGATTTCGTTGCGAGGTTTTGACCTCTATATGAGACGTTTTTCAAAGACTGCATTCATTTTAAAACAAACCATAACCTTTATTTCATCAATAAAGGTTTAAAAAGCTTTACGTAGATTATCAAATAATGATAATCTAAAATATCCTGTTTACACACGACCATTACATAATGGTTTACAATACAAATATGTTACAACAAAATAAGTTTCTTGAATGCAGTTTTTACACAATATCATACAAGCATGGACTCCAAATCTCGTCCTTATTTAAGTATGCGACAGCGGAAGCTCTTAATAATCACCTGAGAATAAACATGCTTAAAACGTCAACAAAAATGTTGGTGAGTTATAGGTTTAACCTATATATACCAAATCATAATAATAGACCACAAGATTTCATATTTCAATACACATCCCATACATAGAGATAAAAATCATTCATATGGTGAACACCTGGTAACCGACAATAACAAGATGCATATATAAGAATATCCCCATCATTCCGGGACACCCTTCGGATATGATATAATTTCGAAGTACTAAAGCATCCGGTACTTTGGATGGGGTTTGTTAGGCCCAATAGATCTATCTTTAGGATTCGCGTCAATTAGGGTGTCTGTTCCCTAATTCTTAGATTACCAGACTTAATAAAAAGGGGCATATTCGATTTCGATAATTCAACCATAGAATGTAGTTTCACGTACTTGTGTCTATTTTGTAAATCATTTATAAAACCTGCATGTATTCTCATCCCAAAAATATTAGATTTTAAAAGTGGGACTATAACTCACTTTCACAGATTTTTACTTCGTCGGGAAGTAAGACTTGGCCACTGGTTGATTCACGAACCTATAACAATATATACATATATATCAAAGTATGTTCAAAATATATTTACAACACTTTTAATATATTTTGATGTTTTAAGTTTATTAAGTCAGCTGTCCTCGTTAGTAACCTACAACTAGTTGTCCACAGTTAGATGTACAGAAATAAATCGATAAATATTATCTTGAATCAATCCACGACCCAGTGTATACATATCTCAGTATTGATCACAACTCAAACTATATATATTTTGGAATCAACCTCAACCCTGTATAGCTAACTCCAACATTCACATATAGAGTGTCTATGGTTGTTCCGAAATATATATAGATGTGTCGACATGATAGGTCGAAACATTGTATACGTGTCTATGGTATCTCAAGATTACATAATATATAATACAAGTTGATTAAGTTATGGTTGGAATAGATTTGTTACCAATTTTCACGTAGCTAAAATGAGAAAAATTATCCAATCTTGTTTTACCCATAACTTCTTCATTTTAAATCCGTTTTGAGTGAATCAAATTGCTATGATTTCATATTGAACTCTATTTTATGAATCTAAACAAAAAAAGTATAGGTTTCTAGTCGGAAAAATAAGTTACAAGTCGTTTTTGTAAAGGTAGTCATTTCAGTCGAAAGAACGACGTCTAGGTGACCATTTTAGAAAACATACTTCCACTTTGAGTTTAACCATAATTTTTGGATATAGTTTCATGTTCATAATAAAAATCATTTTCTCAGAATAACAACTTTTAAATCAAAGTTTATCATAGTTTTTAATTAACTAACCCAAAATAGCCCGCGGTGTTACTACGACGGCGTAAATCCGGTTTTACGGTGTTTTTCGTGTTTCCAGGTTTTAAATCATTAAGTTAGCATATCATATAGATATAGAACATGTGTTTAGTTAATTTTAAAAGTCAAGTTAGAAGGATTAACTTTTGTTTGCGAACAAGTTTAGAATTAACTAAACTATGTTCTTGTGATTACGAGTTTAAACCTTCGAATAAGATAGTTTTATATATATGAATCGAATGATGTTATGAACATCATTACTACCTCAAGTTTAGTAGGTAAACCTACTGGAAGTGACAAGAAATGATCTAGCTTCAAAGGATCTTAGATGGCTTGAAAGTTCTTGAAGTAGGATCATGACACAAAAACAAGTTCAAGTAAGATTTTTGCTCGAATTAAGATAGTTTATAGTTATAGAAATTGAATCAAAGTTTGAATATGAATATTACCTTGAATAAGAAAGATAACCTACTGTATATAACAAAGGTTTCTTGATCTTAGATGATTACTTGGAATGGATTAGAAAGCTTGGAAGTAAATTAGTAAACTTGAAGGGATTTTTGAAGTATTCTTGAAGTGTTCTTCCTATGATGATTATAGCTTGATTCTTGAAGTGATTTTTGATGAAGATGATGATTAACTACTGGAAAAATACGTTCATAATAGTGTGGGTGTGTTGAGAGAGAATTAGAAAGAGATTTGGAAGTGAAATGGAGTGAATGATGAGTGTTAATTGTTGAGTGGTGAGTGGGGTTAAAAGGAGTTCTAGTTAGTTGACTAGCTCATGGTAGAAGTTAAAATTGATTAGTCATACATGACATAATCAAGAGTGGAATCCCATGCTAGTTCCTATTGGTATATACCCATAGTAAGTACGTTTTGAAGCTGTGTATAATACGGGTAAGAATACGACTAGAATTCTTGATGAAAGAAAAGAATGGGAAAGTAACTGTAACCATTTTCGTTAAGTATGAGTGTTTCGATATATGTCTTGAAGTCTTCCAAAAGTATTTTAATACATCTAAATACACTACATGTATATACATTTTAACGGAGTCGTTAAGTCATCGTTAGTCGTTACATGTAAGTGTTGTTTTGAAACCTTTAAGTTAACGATCTCAATTAATGTTGTTAACCCATTGTTTATTATATCTAATGAGATGTTAAATTATTATATTATCATGATATTATGATATATTAATATATCTTAATATGATATATATACATTTAAATGTCGTTACAACGATAATCGTTACATATATGTCTCGTTTAAAAATCATTAAGTTAGTAGTCTTGTTTTTACATATGTAGTTCATTGTTAATATACTTAATGATATGTTTACTTATCATAATATCATGTTAACTATATATATAACCATATATATGTCATCATATAGTTTTTACAAGTTTTAACGTTCGTGAATCACCGGTCAACTTGGGTAGTCAATTGTCTATATGAAACCTATTTCAATTAATCAAGTCTTAACAAGTTTGATTGCTTAACATGTTGGAAACGTTTAATCATGTAAATATCAATCTCAATTAATATATATAAACATGGAAAAGTTCGGGTCACTACAGTACCTACCCGTTAAATAAATTTCGTCCCGAAATTTTAAGCTGTTGAAGGTGTGGACGAATCTTCTGGAAATAGATGCGGGTATTTCTTCTTCATCTGATCTTCACGCTCCCAGGTGAACTCGGGTCCTCTACGAGCATTCCATCGAACCTTAACAATTGGTATCTTGTTTTGCTTAAGTCTTTTAACCTCACGATCCATTATTTCGACGGGTTCTTCGATGAATTGAAGTTTTTCGTTGATTTGGATTTCATCTAACGGAATAGTGAGATCTTCTTTAGCAAAACATTTCTTCAAATTCGAGACGTGGAAAGTGTTATGTACAGCCGCGAGTTGTTGAGGTAACTCTAGTCGGTAAGCTACTGGTCCGACACGATCAATAATCTTGAATGGTCCAATATACCTTGGATTTAATTTCCCTCGTTTACCAAATCGAACAACTCCTTTCCAAGGTGCAACTTTAAGCATGACCATCTCTCCAATTTCAAATTCTATATCTTTTCTTTTAATGTCAGCGTAGCTCTTTTGTCGACTTTGGGCAGTTTTCAACCGTTGTTGAATTTGGATGATCTTCTCGGTAGTTTCTTGTATAATCTCCGGACCCGTAATCTGTCTATCCCCCACTTCACTCCAACAAATCGGAGACCTGCACTTTCTACCATAAAGTGCTTCAAACGGCGCCATCTCAATGCTTGAATGGTAGCTGTTGTTGTAGGAAAATTCTGCTAACGGTAGATGTCGATCCCAACTGTTTCCGAAATCAATAACACATGCTCGTAGCATGTCTTCAAGCGTTTGTATCGTCCTTTCGCTCTGTCCATCGGTTTGTGGATGATAGGCAGTACTCATGTCTAGACGAGTTCCTAATGCTTGCTGTAATGTCTGCCAGAATCTTGAAATAAATCTGCCATCCCTATCAGAGATAATAGAGATTGGTATTCCATGTCTGGAGACGACTTCCTTCAAATACAGTCGTGCTAACTTCTCCATTTTGTCATCTTCTCTTATTGGCAGGAAGTGTGCTGATTTGGTGAGACGATCAACTATTACCCAAATAGTATCAAAACCACTTGCAGTCCTTGGCAATTTAGTGATGAAATCCATGGTAATGTTTTCCCATTTCCATTCCGGGATTTCGGGTTGTTGAAGTAGACCTGATGGTTTCTGATGCTCAGCTTTGACCTTAGAACACGTCAAACATTCTCCTACATATTTAGCAACATCGGCTTTCATACCCGGCCACCAAAAATGTTTCTTGAGATCCTTGTACATCTTCCCCGTTCCAGGATGTATTGAGTATCTGGTTTTATGAGCTTCTCTAAGTACCATTTCTCGCATATCTCCAAATTTTGGTACCCAAATCCTTTCAGCCCTATACCGGGTTCCGTCTTCCCGAATATTAAGATGCTTCTCCGATCCTTTGGGTATTTCATCCTTTAAATTTCCTTCTTTTAAAACTCCTTGTTGCGCCTCCTTTATTTGAGTAGTAAGGTTATTATGAATCATTATATTCATAGATTTTACTCGAATGGGTTCTCTGTCCTTCCTGCTCAAGGCATCGGCTACCACATTTGCCTTTCCCGGGTGGTAACGAATCTCAAAGTCGTAATCATTCAATAATTCAATCCACCTACGCTGCCTCATATTCAGTTGTTTCTGATTAAATATGTGTTGAAGACTTTTGTGGTCGGTATATATAATACTTTTGACCCCATATAAGTAGTGCCTCCAAGTCTTTAATGCAAAAACAACCGCACCTAATTCCAAATCATGCGTCGTATAATTTTGTTCGTGAATCTTCAATTGTCTAGACGCATAAGCAATCACCTTCGTTCGTTGCATTAATACACAACCGAGACCTTGCTTTGATGCATCACAATAAATCACAAAATCATCATTCCCTTCAGGCAATGACAATATAGGTGCCGTAGTTAGCTTTTTCTTCAATAACTGAAACGCTTTCTCTTGTTCATCATTCCATTCAAATTTCTTCCCTTTATGCGTTAATGCAGTCAAGGGTTTTGCTATTCTGGAAAAGTCTTGGATGAACCTTCTGTAGTAACCAGCTAGTCCTAAAAACTGGCGTACGTGTTTCAGAGTTTTCGGTGTTTCCCACTTTTCAACAGTTTCTATCTTTGCTGGATCCACCTTAATACCTTCTTTGTTCACTATGTGACCGAGGAATTGAACTTCTTCCAACCAAAATGCACACTTTGAAAACTTAGCGTACAATTCTTCCTTCCTCAATACTTCTAACACCTTTCTCAAATGTTCACCGTGTTCTTGGTCATTCTTTGAGTAAATAAGTATGTCATCAATGAAAACGATGACAAACTTGTCAAGGTATGGTCCACACACTCGGTTCATAAGGTCCATGAACACAGCTGGTGCATTAGTTAAACCAAACGGCATGACCATAAACTCGTAATGACCGTAACGTGTTCTGAAAGCAGTCTTTGGAATATCATCTTCTTTCACCCGCATTTGATGATACCCGGAACGTAAGTCAATCTTTGAATAAACAGACGAGCCTTGTAGTTGATCAAATAAGTCGTCGATTCTCGGTAGTGGGTAGCGGTTCTTGATGGTAAGTTTGTTCAACTCTCGGTAGTCGATACACAACCTGAATGTACCATCTTTCTTCTTGACAAACAAAACAGGAGCTCCCCACGGTGATGTGCTTGGTCGAATGAAACCACGCTCTAAAAGTTCTTGTAATTGGCTTTGCAGTTCTTTCATCTCGCTGGGTGCGAGTCTGTAAGGAGCACGAGCTATTGGTGCAGCTCCTGGTACAAGATCTATTTGGAATTCAACGGATCGATGTGGGGGTAATCCCGGTAATTCTTTCGGAAATACATCGGGAAATTCTTTTGCAATGGGAACATCATTGATGCTCTTTTCTTCAGTTTGTACTTTCTCGACGTGTGCTAGAACAGCATAGCAACCTTTTCTTATTAGTTTTTGTGCCTTCAAATTACTAATAAGATGTAGCTTCGTGTTGCCCTTTTCTCCGTACACCATTAAGGGTTTTCCTTTTTCTCGTATAATGCGAATTGCATTTTTGTAACAAACGATCTCCGCTTTCACTTCTTTCAACCAGTCCATACCGATTATCACATCAAAACTCCCTAACTCTACTGGTATCAAATCAATCTTAAATGTTTCGCTAACCAGTTTAATTTCTCGATTCCGACATATATTATCTGCTGAAATTAATTTACCATTTGCTAATTCGAGTAAAAATTTACTATCCAAAGGCGTCAATGGACAACTTAATTTAGCACAAAAATCTCTACTCATATAGCTTCTATCCGCACCCGAATCAAATAAAACGTAAGCAGATTTATTGTCAATAAGAAACGTACCCGTAACAAGCTCCGGGTCTTCCTGTGCCTCTGCCGCATTAATATTGAAAACTCTTCCACGACCTTGTCCATTCGTGTTCTCCTGGTTCGGGCAATTTCTAATAATGTGGCCCGGTTTTCCACATTTATAACAAACTACATTGGCATAACTTGCTCCGACACTACTTGCTCCGCCATTACTCGTTCCGACACCATTTGTTCCTTTCGTTCTATTAACCCCTGGTCCGTAGACCTCACACTTCGCCGCGCTATGACCATTTCTTTTACACTTGTTGCAAAATTTGGTGCAGAACCCCGAGTGATTCTTTTCACACCTTTGGCATAGCTGCTTCTGATTGTTGTTGTTGTTGCGGTTATTATTGTTGTTGGGATGATTGTTGTAGTTGCTGTTGTTGTTGTTGTTGTTGTTGTTGGGCCGTTTGTTGTAGTTGCGATTGATGTTGCGATTGTTGGGATAATTGTTGCGATTATTGTTGTAATTGCTGTTGTTGTTGTATTGGTGATTCTTATCACCGTTTTCCTCCCACTTTCTTTTGACTTGCTTCACATTGGCCTCTTCAGCAGTCTGTTCTTTAATTCTTTCTTCAATCTGGTTCACGAGTTTGTGAGCCATTCTACATGCCTGTTGTATGGAGGCGGGCTCGTGTGAACTTATATCTTCTTGGATTCTTTCCGGTAATCCTTTCACAAACGCGTCGATCTTCTCTTCCTCATCTTCGAATGCTCCCGGACACAATAGGCACAATTCTGTGAATCGTCTTTCGTACGTGGTAATATCAAATCCTTGGGTTCGTAACCCTCTAAGTTCTGTCTTGAGCTTATTGACCTCGGTTCTGGGACGGTACTTCTCGTTCATCAAGTGCTTGAATGCTGACCACGGTAGTGCGTACGCATCATCTTGTCCCACTTGCTCTAGATAGGTATTCCACCATGTTAACGCAGAACCTGTGAAGGTATGCGTAGCGTACTTCACTTTGTCCTCTTCAGTACACTTACTTATGGCAAACACCGATTCAACCTTCTCGGTCCACCGTTTCAATCCGATCGGTCCTTCGGTTCCATCAAATTCCAAAGGTTTGCAGGCAGTGAATTCTTTGTAGGTGCATCCTACACGATTTCCTGTACTGCTAGATCCAAGGTTATTGTTGTTATATAGCGCAGCCTGTACTGCGGCTATGTTTGAAGCTAGAAAAGTACGGAATTCCTCTTCATTCATATTCACGGTGTGTCGAGTAGTCGGTGCCATTTCCTTCAAAATAGTCAAATGGAACAAGTTAATCATACAGAATATTAAGAGTAGTTAATAGTATTTCGTAGCATAATATGAACTCATTTATAAAAGCTTTTTCTTCATATTAGCGTTTTATAAGTTTAAATTCGGGTAGTACCTACCCGTTAAGTTCATACTTAGTAGCTAATATACAATTCAACTACTACAATTCTATATGAAAAACTGATTATAATAATATTTCGCGTTCAAACTTTTATACAATATTTTACAAACTTACAATACCGCTTATTTTACATAAAGCATGAAATATAGCACACAATAACTTTGATACAAGATAGTTGTGAAGATAATTCTAGCTAGTACACAAGTCGTTCAGCAAAGGCAATAAAGACACGTAATTCATACGTCCAGAAACAAGTCATGCATTCTGGTTTTACTAGGACTACTTCCCATCCTTGGTCTTGTGGAACATAACCGTTATGGCCGTTGATAAGACAGCGTGTTGTAACGTCGTCAAAGGGACGAGGGTTACGTAATGACCAACAGTCTCGTAATAACCTAAAAACCTCATTTCTTACCCCAATTACCGACTCCGTCACTTGAGGGAACGTTTTGTTTAATAGTTGTAGCCCGATGTTCTTGTTCTCACTTTGGTGAGAAGCGAACATTACTAACCCGTAAGCATAACATGCTTCTTTATGTTGCATGTTAGCCGCTTTTTCTAAATCACGAAGTCCTATATTTGGATATACTGAGTCAAAATAATTTCTTAACCCGTTGCGTAAAATAGCATTTGGGTTCCCCGCAATATATGCGTCAAAGTAAACACATCGTAACTTATGGATTTCCCAATGTGATATCCCCCATCTTTCAAACGAAAGTCTCTTATAAACCAAGACATTCTTGGAACGTTCTTCGAATGTCTTACAAACTGATCTCGCCTTAAATAGTTGTGCCGAAGAATTCTGGCCGACTCTAGACAAGATTTCATCAATCATGTCTCCGGGTAGGTCTCTTAAAATATTGGGTTGTCTATCCATTTTGTGTTTTTAAACTGTAAAATAGACAAGAGTTAGATTCATAAAAAAATACTTATTAATACAAGCAATTTTTACATATATCATAAAGCATAAGAACACTATATTCCATATATTACACCACAAGAATACAACTATCTTATTCCGACTCGCTCGTTTCTTCTTCTTCGGTTTTGGTTCGTTTTGCCAAGTTTCTAGGGATATATAATGTTCCCCTAATACGAGCCGTCGTTGTCCACATTGGTTTAGAAAAACCTGGTGGTTTAGAGGTTCCCGGGTCATTGTTACAACTTAAGGACTTCGGGGGTTGACGATACATATAAAGTTCATCGGGGTTGGAATTAGATTTCTCTATTTTTATGCCCTTTCCCTTATTATTTTCTTTTGCCTTTTTAAATTCAGTTCGGGTAATTTCTATAACATCATCGGAATTCTCGTCGGAATCCGATTCATCGGAGAATTGGTAATCCTCCCAATATTTTGCTTCCTTGGCGGAAACACCATTGACCATAATTAACCTTGGTCGGTTGGTTGAGGATTTTCTTTTACTTAACCGTTTTATTATTTCCCCCACCGGTTCTATTTCTTCATCCGGTTCCGATTCTTCTTCCGGTTCCGATTCTTCTTCCGGTTCCGACTCTTCTTCCGGTTCCTCTTCGGGAACTTGTGAATCAGTCAACAAATCATTCCAATTTACATTTGACTCTTCATTATTATTAGGTGAGTCAATGGGACTTGTTTTAGAGGTAGACATCTATCACATAATATCAAACACGTTAAGAGATTAATATATCACATAATATTCATATGTTAAAAATATATAGTTTCCAACAAAAATGTTAAGCAATCATTTTTAAAGAAAACACGGTCGAAGTCCAGACTCACTAATGCATCCTAACAAACTCGATAAGACACACTAATGCAAATTTTCTGGTTCTCTAAGACCAACGCTCGGATACCAACTGAAATGTCCCGTTCTTATTGATTAAAAACGTTCCATATTAATTGATTTCGTTGCGAGGTTTTGACCTCTATATGAGACGTTTTTCAAAGACTGCATTCATTTTAAAACAAACCATAACCTTTATTTCATCAATAAAGGTTTAAAAAGCTTTACGTAGATTATCAAATAATGATAATCTAAAATATCCTGTTTACACACGACCATTACATAATGGTTTACAATACAAATATGTTACAACAAAGTAAGTTTCTTGAATGCAGTTTTTACACAATATCATACAAGCATGGACTCCAAATCTCGTCCTTATTTAAGTATGCGACAGCGGAAGCTCTTAATAATCACCTGAGAATAAACATGCTTAAAACGTCAACAAAAATGTTGGTGAGTTATAGGTTTAACCTATATATACCAAATCATAATAATAGACCACAAGATTTCATATTTCAATACACATCCCATACATAGAGATAAAAATCATTCATATGGTGAACACCTGGTAACCGACAATAACAAGATGCATATATAAGAATATCCCCATCATTCCGGGACACCCTTCGGATATGATATAATTTCGAAGTACTAAAGCATCCGGTACTTTGGATGGGGTTTGTTAGGCCCAATAGATCTATCTTTAGGATTCGCGTCAATTAGGGTGTCTGTTCCCTAATTCTTAGATTACCAGACTTAATAAAAAGGGGCATATTCGATTTCGATAATTCAACCATAGAATGTAGTTTCACGTACTTGTGTCTATTTTGTAAATCATTTATAAAACCTGCATGTATTCTCATCCCAAAAATATTAGATTTTAAAAGTGGGACTATAACTCACTTTCACAGATTTTTACTTCGTCGGGAAGTAAGACTTGGCCACTGGTTGATTCACGAACCTATAACAATATATACATATATATCAAAGTATGTTCAAAATATATTTACAACACTTTTAATATATTTTGATGTTTTAAGTTTATTAAGTCAGCTGTCCTCGTTAGTAACCTACAACTAGTTGTCCACAGTTAGATGTACAGAAATAAATCGATAAATATTATCTTGAATCAATCCACGACCCAGTGTATACGTATCTCAGTATTGATCACAACTCAAACTATATATATTTTGGAATCAACCTCAACCCTGTATAGCTAACTCCAACATTCACATATAGAGTGTCTATGGTTGTTCCGAAATATATATAGATGTGTCGACATGATAGGTCGAAACATTGTATACGTGTCTATGGTATCTCAAGATTACATAATATATAATACAAGTTGATTAAGTTATGGTTGGAATAGATTTGTTACCAATTTTCACGTAGCTAAAATGAGAAAAATTATCCAATCTTGTTTTACCCATAACTTCTTCATTTTAAATCCGTTTTGAGTGAATCAAATTGCTATGATTTCATATTGAACTCTATTTTATGAATCTAAACAAAAAAAGTATAGGTTTCTAGTCGGAAAAATAAGTTACAAGTCGTTTTTGTAAAGGTAGTCATTTCAGTCGAAAGAACGACGTCTAGGTGACCATTTTAGAAAACATACTTCCACTTTGAGTTTAACCATAATTTTTGGATATAGTTTCATGTTCATAATAAAAATCATTTTCTCAGAATAACAACTTTTAAATCAAAGTTTATCATAGTTTTTAATTAACTAACCCAAAACAGCCCGCGGTGTTACTACGACGGCGTAAATCCGGTTTTACGGTGTTTTTCGTGTTTCCAGGTTTTAAATCATTAAGTCAGCATATCATATAGATATAGAACATGTGTTTAGTTAATTTTAAAAGTCAAGTTAGAAGGATTAACTTTTGTTTGCGAACAAGTTTAGAATTAACTAAACTATGTTCTTGTGATTACGAGTTTAAACCTTCGAATAAGATAGTTTTATATATATGAATCGAATGATGTTATGAACATCATTACTACCTCAAGTTTAGTAGGTAAACCTACTGGAAGTGACAAGAAATGATCTAGCTTCAAAGGATCTTAGATGGCTTGAAAGTTCTTGAAGTAGGATCATGACACAAAAACAAGTTCAAGTAAGATTTTTGCTCGAATTAAGATAGTTTATAGTTATAGAAATTGAATCAAAGTTTGAATATGAATATTACCTTGAATAAGAAAGATAACCTACTGTATATAACAAAGGTTTCTTGATCTTAGATGATTACTTGGAATGGATTAGAAAGCTTGGAAGTAAATTAGTAAACTTGAAGGGATTTTTGAAGTATTCTTGAAGTGTTCTTCCTATGATGATTATAGCTTGATTCTTGAAGTGATTTTTGATGAAGATGATGATTAACTACTGGAAAAATACGTTCATAATAGTGTGGGTGTGTTGAGAGAGAATTAGAAAGAGATTTGGAAGTGAAATGGAGTGAATGATGAGTGTTAATTGTTGAGTGGTGAGTGGGGTTAAAAGGAGTTCTAGTTAGTTGACTAGCTCATGGTAGAAGTTAAAATTGATTAGTCATACATGACATAATCAAGAGTGGAATCCCATGCTAGTTCCTATTGGTATATACCCATAGTAAGTACGTTTTGAAGCTGTGTATAATACGGGTAAGAATACGACTAGAATTCTTGATGAAAGAAAAGAATGGGAAAGTAACTGTAACCATTTTCGTTAAGTATGAGTGTTTCGATATATGTCTTGAAGTCTTCCAAAAGTATTTTAATACATCTAAATACACTACATGTATATACATTTTAACGGAGTCGTTAAGTCATCGTTAGTCGTTACATGTAAGTGTTGTTTTGAAACCTTTAAGTTAACGATCTCAATTAATGTTGTTAACCCATTGTTTATTATATCTAATGAGATGTTAAATTATTATATTATCATGATATTATGATATATTAATATATCTTAATATGATATATATACATTTAAATGTCGTTACAACGATAATCGTTACATATATGTCTCGTTTAAAAATCATTAAGTTAGTAGTCTTGTTTTTACATATGTAGTTCATTGTTAATATACTTAATGATATGTTTACTTATCATAATATCATGTTAACTATATATATAACCATATATATGTCATCATATAGTTTTTACAAGTTTTAACGTTCGTGAATCACCGGTCAACTTGGGTAGTCAATTGTCTATATGAAACCTATTTCAATTAATCAAGTCTTAACAAGTTTGATTGCTTAACATGTTGGAAACGTTTAATCATGTAAATATCAATCTCAATTAATATATATAAACATGGAAAAGTTCGGGTCACTACAGTATGTGAGTGCACGTTGCCGAGGAGTGATAACGGAATGTGCTACCATTGTCATAAAGAGGGGTTCCGAAGGTCGGAGTGCCCTGAATTGTTTATTGATCAAAGTAGAGGTGTAATTGAGGCAGCTAGTAGCATGAGGAAGGGAGCGTCAGGCTCCGGTGGGGTAAAGTGTTACAGTTGTGGGCAACGGGGACATAAGTCATGTGAATGTCCGTCGGGCAAAACTGTATGTTTTTATTATCGGAAGGAAGGGCACCAAAGGTCTGAGTGTCCCGATCGGGCTAGTAATCAGACTAAGAAGTTACGAGGTTTCGTGCCTACATGTTATAATTGTTTGCAGCGAGGCCATTTGGCACGGGATTGTACGGGTGTACCCGTTGTAGTGACCCGAACTTTTCCATGTTTATATATATTAATTGAGATTGATATTTACATGATTAAATGTTTCCAACATGTTAAGCAATTAAACTTGATAAGACTTGATTAATTGAAATATATTTCATATAGACAATTGACCACCCAAGTTGACCGGCGATTCACGAACGTTAAAACTTGTAAAAACGACATGACGATATATATATGGATATACATATGGTTAACATGAGATTATGATAAGTAAGTATCTCCATAATTATATTAACAATGAGTTACATACATATAAACAAGACTACTAACTTAAGGATTTCGAAACGAGACATATATGTAACGATTATCGTTGTAACGACATTTAAATGAATATATATCATATTAAGATATATTAATATATCATAATATCATGATAATATAATAATTTAAAATCTCATTTGATATTATAAACATTGGGTTAACAACATTTAACAAGATCGTTAACCTAAAGGTTTCAAAACAACACTTACATGTAACGACTAACGATGACTTAACGACTCAGTTAAAATGTATATACATGTAGTGTTTTAATATGTATTTATAAACTTTTGAAAGACTTCAATACACTTATCAAAATACTTCTACTTAACAAAAATGCTTACAATTACATCCTCGTTCAGTTTCATCAACAATTCTACTCGTATGCACCCGTATTCGTACTCGTACAATACACAGCTTTTAGATGTATGTACTATTGGTATATACACTCCAATGATCAGCTCTTAGCAGCCCATGTGAGTCACCTAACACATGTGGGAACCATCATTTGGCAACTAGTATGAAATATCTCATAAAATTACAAAAATATGAGTAATCATTCATGACTTATTTACATGAAAACAAAATTACATATCCTTTATATCTAATCCATACACCAACGACCAAAAACACCTACAAACACTTTCATTCTTCAATTTTCTTCATCTAATTAATCTCTCTCAAGTTCTATCTTCAAGTTCTAAGTGTTCTTCATATATTCTACAAGTTCTAGTTACATAAAATCAAGAATACTTTCAAGTTTGCTAGCTCACTTCCAATCTTGTAAGGTGATCATCCAACCTCAAGAAATCTTTATTTCTTACAGTAGGTTATCATTCTAATACGAGGTAATAATCATATTCAAACTTTGGTTCAATTTCTATAACTATAACAATCTTATTTCAAGTGATGATCTTACTTGAACTTGTTTTCGTGTCATGATTCTGCTTCAAGAACTTCGAGCCATCCAAGGATCCGTTGAAGCTAGATCCATTTTTCTCTTTTCCAGTAGGTTTATCCAAGGAACTTAAGGTAGTAATGATGTTCATAACATCATTCGATTCATATATATAAAGCTATCTTATTCGAAGGTTTAAACTTGTAATCACTAGAACATAGTTTAGTTAATTCTAAACTTGTTCGCAAACAAAAGTTAATCCTTCTAACTTGACTTTTAAAATCAACTAAACACATGTTCTATATCCATATTATATGCTAACTTAATGATTTAAAACCTGGAAACACGAAAAACACCGTAAAACCGGATTTACGCCGTCGTAGTAACACCGCGGGCTGTTTTGGGTTAGTTAATTAAAAACTATGATAAACTTTGATTTAAAAGTTGTTATTCTGAGAAAATGATTTTTATTATGAACATGAAACTATATCCAAAAATTATGGTTAAACTCAAAGTGGAAGTATGTTTTCTAAAATGGTCATCTAGACGTCGTTCTTTCGACTGAAATGACTATCTTTACAAAAACGACTTGTAACTTATTTTTCCGACTATAAACCTATACTTTTTCTGTTTAGATTCATAAAATAGAGTTCAATATGAAACCATAGCAATTTGATTCACTCAAAACGGATTTAAAATGAAGAAGTTATGGGTAAAACAAGATTGGATAATTTTTCTCATTTTAGCTACGTGAAAATTGGTAACAAATCTATTCCAACCATAACTTAATCAACTTGTATTGTATGTTATGTAATCTTGAGATACCATAGACACGTATACAATGTTTCGACCTATCATGTCGACACATCTATATATATTTCGGAACAACCATATACACTCTATATGTGAATGTTGGAGTTAGCTATACAGGGTTGAGGTTGATTCCAAAATATATATAGTTTGAGTTGTGATCAATACTGAGATACGTATATACTGGGTCGTGGATTGATTCAAGATAATATTTATCAATTTATTTCTGTACATCTAACTGTGGACAACTAGTTGTAGGTTACTAACGAGGACAGCTGACTTAATAAACTTAAAACATCAAAATATATTAAAAGTGTTGTAAATATATTTTGAACATACTTTGATATATATATATATATGTATATATTGTTATAGGTTCGTGAATCAACCAGTGGCCAAGTCTTACTTCCCGACGAAGTAAAAATCTGTGAAAGTGAGTTATAGTCCCACTTTTAAAATCTAATATTTTTGGGATGAGAATACATGCAGGTTTTATAAATGATTTACAAAATAGACACAAGTACGTGAAACTACATTCTATGGTTGAATTATCGAAATCGAATATGCCCCTTTTTATTAAGTCTGGTAATCTAAGAATTAGGGAACAGACACCCTAATTGACGCGAATCCTAAAGATAGATCTATTGGGCCTAACAAACCCCATCCAAAGTACCGGATGCTTTAGTACTTCGAAATTTATATCATATCCGAAGGGTGTCCCGGAATGATGGGGATATTCTTATATATGCATCTTGTTAATGTCGGTTACCAGGTGTTCACCATATGAATGATTTTTATCTCTATGTATGGGATGTGTATTGAAATATGAAATCTTGTGGTCTATTGTTACGATTTGATATATATAGGTTAAACCTATAACTCACCAACATTTTTGTTGACATTTAAAGCATGTTTATTCTCAGGTGAATATTAAGAGCTTCCGCTATTGCATACTAAAATAAGGACAAGATTTGGAGTCCATGTTTGTATGATATTGTGTAAAAACTGCATTCAAGAAACTGATTTCGATGTAACATATTTGTATTGTAAACCATTATGTAATGGTCGTGTGTAAACAGGATATTTTAGATTATCATTATTTGATAATCTACGTAAAGCTTTTTAAACCTTTATTTATGAAATAAAGGTTATGGTTTGTTTTAAAAATGAATGCAGTCTTTGAAAAACGTCTCATATAGAGGTCAAAACCTCGCAACGAAATCAATTAATATGGAACGTTTTTAATCAATAAGAACGGGACATTTCACCCGTGAGCACGATCAGGTGCTTTATATGCCAGGCGGAGGGACACAAAAGGTTAGAGTATTCCAAATCGTTTGCTGATCGGGTTAAGAGATTAGAGCGCGACTACTTGATGGGTAGTGAAGCACAGAACTCCAGCGATACTGCTTCAGGTACTTTCGTCTTCGATGCAAATATGCCTTATTAATTGTTGTGTGCCGATGTATTTGGTTATGAATTCGAGACTTAAGTCTCGTTACGAAACCTAATTAGTGTCGAGTGAACGCATATTTCAATAGTACCCATATAAGTGCGGGGTTAGTAATTACGATGACGGTGCACTAGGGTAGCGCTTGAGTCATTGACTCATGAGAATACGACTTGGGTGCGAATGCATTAGTGTAAATACGTGGTATTGTTACGGGTAGCATTCCTAATGGAATTACCCTACGTTGGGGTTGGATTGACGATTGCAGGGTGTAAGACTTGGTGCAACCAAGCATTCCTTAATGTTGGGAAAATATATCTACCAAGCCATAGAGACGGGCTTTGGTTTTTGGATGTTGAGCGTGTTCGCTTTCGTGTGAAAGTTGATGGAACCGTTAAGACAAAGTTTTCGATATAGACGAATGTTGGTAATGGAGTCTATGGGACCCAACGTTAGGTGTCTTTTTCATACCTACTAGCGTGGTATTCGACTCCGATAGTGTTATGGTTACATCGAACTTAGGGTTTCGATTAAGTGGTAAAGGATAATCCGAATTTCTTCGTATGCTCAAGGTGGAGCAAAGTTTGGTGATATGTGTGGTATGAGATGCAAGACGAGTGAACCTTGTCTCTCTTTTACGAGATGGTTGTGGTTTTGGGTCGTTAAGCTCTTTCGAGTGAGACCCGTAGGCTTTGTAGACTGTATGTGTATTGTTGCTCGTATGTGAGTTTAACAACTAATTAATTGTGTGCGCGTGTTATTGGGTTAGTATGCACCGGGTGTTATATCACCATGTGAGAGTACGTGACGTGTAATCGTTTTATCGAGAGTGTTATGTTTTGATTTGGGGTAGCCGCGAGAGCTTAACCGAGTGTATAGTGATGAGACCGTGTAGGGCATAGTCCCAATTGTTGTGTTGAACTTATGGTAAAACCAATTAGGCTGTAACCAGAGTGAGATAGTACGCTTGACGATAATAACATACTATGATGTATATACACATGTTAATTGGCGGTTCGATTTCGATGGCGGTTTTGTGACTGTGTGGCGAGTGTTGTACGCTCTTAACAGCCACTCTTTAGTTTTATGATTTGGGGGGGGGGGGGGGGGGGGGTACGCGGTATGCCGTTCGTCAGGCATTTCCGTTAACCACGTTCGTGTGCGGGTAGAGTCATGGCGGTTAACTATTCTTATGTATGTAGGTGACCAGATTAATGGTTATGACGAAGTTAGAAAGGTGTAAGCCTTGGTGTTCCAAGCGCCTCCTTAGTGTTGAGTTGAAAGATAAATATGCTAGCTATGTGGCCTAGGTGAGTAGTGACTAACGGGTGTCGCTAGGAAGTCATGGGCGTGGAGCCGTAAGGTTCGTTAGATTTGTGTGACCGCATGTAATCAGGTGACGTGTGATGCCGGGAGTAGACCCCGTAAGGGTCGAGTCTTTGGAGACTTTAAATTGGAGTTGGATAACACAACGTCAGGTGCCTCCTTATACCTGCTAGTGTAACTTTTGACTCCGATGGTATTATTACTTTGGATTTGGGTACCGGTGAGAAACCCGAAGTTACAACTGTGATATATTGTGGTGTTTAGCGGGCGTTAACACTTAACTGATTTGAAAGATCGAGGTTCGAATAGCTTATAGTGAGTCCTTGGAAGGACTATTGAGTATGACCAACGCCGGAAAACATAATGGGCGTTGTGGAATGTCAGAATTTCGCGGGACGTTATCATCTTGACGGTGAAAGTAGGGGGTTAAAACCGTAAATGGGGGAGTTAAGTACCGGAGAATGCGGAAAAAGTCCCTAACTAGTAGATGTGATGAGCGAACGGGTGTCGTTTATATAGGAAAGAAAGACTTTGGTGGTCTTCAAAAAAGTCCCAAGTTGAACTTGGGAATGAATTGTGAAGGTATTTGGTGACACGAGTCAAGTGGCGAGTTTTTCGATGATCCTTGCGGGAGATCTTAGGAAGGTGTCGGGATGATTCCCGAGTATTCTATGGTGGGAAGGCGTGATGACGGAGGTCGTCAGGGGATTATTCCACCTTTGAATTTATTGTGAATATATGGTCTGAGTTAAATACTAGGTGTAGGAGCGAGCGGTTGCGGTTGTTTTGTCTCGAGGGATGATTACCCTTGATCGTTGTAACATGATGCGTTAGTGTACGAAGTGAGAACCTGGATGGTGTAGTGACCCGAACTTTTCCATGTTTATATATATTAATTGAGATTGATATTTACATGATTAAATGTTTCCAACATGTTAAGCAATCAAACTTGTTAAGACTTGATTAATTGAAATATGTTTCATATAGACAATTGACCACCCAAGTTGATCGGTGATTCACGAACGTTAAAACTTGTAAAAACTATATGATGACATATATATGGATATATATATATAGTTAACATGATACTATGATAAGAAAACATATCATAAAGTATATTAACAATGAACTACATATGTAAAAACAAGACTACTAACTTAATGATTTTTAAACGAGACATATATGTAACGATTATCGTTGTAAAGACATTTAATGTATATATATCATATTAAGAGATATTCATACATGATAATATCATGATAATATAATAATTTAAAATCTCATTTGATATTATAAACATTGGGTTAACAACATTTAACAAGATCGTTAACCTAAAGGTTTCAAAACAACACTTACATGTAACGACTAACGATGACTTAACGACTCAGTTAAAATGTATATACATGTAGTGTTTTAATATGTATTTATACACTTTTGAAAGACTTCAATACACTTATCAAAATACTTCTACTTAACAAAAATGCTTACAATTACATCCTCGTTCAGTTTCATCAACAATTCTACTCGTATGCACCCGTATTCGTACTCGTACAATACACAGCTTTTAGATGTATGTACTATTGGTATATACACTCCAATGATCAGCTCTTAGCAGCCCATGTGAGTCATCTAACACATGTGGGAACCATCATTTGGCAACTAGCATGAAATATCTCATAAAATTACAAAAATATGAGTAATCATTCATGACTTATTTACATGAAAACAAAATTACATATCCTTTATATCTAATCCATACACCAACGACCAAAAACACCTACAAACACTTTCATTCTTCAATTTTCTTCATCTAATTGATCTCTCTCAAGTTCTATCTTCAAGTTCTAAGTGTTCTTCATAAATTCCAAAAGTTCTAGTTTCATAAAATCAAGAATACTTTCAAGTTTGCTAGCTCACTTCCAATCTTGTAAGGTGATCATCCAACCTCAAGAAATCTTTGTTTCTTACAGTAGGTTATCATTCTAATACAAGGTAATAATCATATTCAAACTTTGGTTCAATTTCTATAACTATAACAATCTTATTTCAAGTGATGATCTTACTTGAACTTGTTTTCGTGTCATGATTCTGCTTCAAGAACTTCGAGCCATCCAAGGATCCATTGAAGCTAGATCCATTTTTCTCTTTTCCAATAGGTTTATCCAAGGAAATTAAGGTAGTAATGATGTTCATAACATCATTCGATTCATACATATAAAGCTATCTTATTCGAAGGTTTAAACTTGTAATCACTAGAACATAGTTTAGTTAATTCTAAACTTGTTCGCAAACAAAAGTTAATCCTTCTAACTTGAATTTTAAAATAAACTAAACACATGTTCTATATCTATATGATATGCTAACTTAATTATTTAAAACATGGAGACACGAAAAACACCGTAAAACCGGATTTACGCCGTCGTAGTAACACCGCGGGCTGTTTTGGGTTAGTTAATTAAAAACTATGATAAACTTTGATTTAGAAGTTGTTATTCTGAGAAAATGATTTTTATTATGAACATGAAACTATATCCAAAAATTATGGTTAAACTCAAAGTGGAAGTATGTTTTCTAAAATGGTCATCTAGACGTCGTTCTTTCGACTGAAATGACTACCTTTACAAAAACGACTTGTAACTTATTTTTCCGACTATAAACCTATACTTTTTCTGTTTAGATTCATAAAATAGAGTTCAATATGAAACCATAGCAATTTGATTCACTCAAAACGGATTTAAAACGAAGAAGTTATGGGTAAAACAAGATTGGATAATTTTTCTCATTTTAGCTACGTGAAAATTGGTAACAAATCTATTCCAACCATAACTTAATCAACTTGTATTGTATATTATGTAATCTTGAGATACCATAGACACGTATACAATGTTTCGACCTATCATGTCGACACATCTATATATATTTCGGAACAACCATAGACACTCTATATGTGAATGTTGGAGTTAGCTATACAGGGTTGAGGTTGATTCCAAAATATATATAGTTTGAGTTGTGATCAATACTGAGATACGTATACACTGGGTCGTGGATTGATTCAAGATAATATTTATCGATTTATTTCTGTACATCTAACTGTGGACAACTAGTTGTAGGTTACTAACGAGGACAGCTGACTTAATAAACTTAAAACATCAAAATATATTAAAAGTGTTGTAAATATATTTTGAACATATTTTGATATATATGTATATATTGTTATAGGTTCGTGAATCAACCAGTGGCCAATTCTTACTTCCCGACGAAGTAAAAATCTGTGAAAGTGAGTTATAGTCCCACTTTTAAAATCTAATATTTTTGGGATAAGAATACATGCAGGTTTTATAAATGATTTACAAAATAGACACAAGTACGTGAAACTACATTCTATGGTTGAATTATCGAAATCGAATATGCCCCTTTTTATTAAGTCTGGTAATCTAAGAATTAGGGAACAGACACCCTAATTGACGCGAATCCTAAAGATAGATCTATTGGGCCTAACAAACCCCATCCAAAGTACCGGATGCTTTAGTACTTCGAAATTTATATCATATCCGAAGGGTGTCCCGGAATGATGGGGATATTCTTATATATGCATCTTGTTATTGTCGGTTACCAGGTGTTCACCATATGAATGATTTTTATCTCTATGTATGGGATGTGTATTGAAATATGAAATCTTGTGGTCTATTATTATGATTTGATATATATAGGTTAAACCTATAACTCACCAACATTTTTGTTGACGTTTTAAGCATGTTTATTCTCAGGTAATTATTAAGAGCTTCCGCTGTCGCATACTTAAATAAGGACGAGATTTGGAGTCCATGCTTGTATGATATTGTGTAAAAACTGCATTCAAGAAACTTATTTTGTTGTAACATATTTGTATTGTAAACCATTATGTAATGGTCGTGTGTAAACAGGATATTTTAGATTATCATTATTTGATAATCTACGTAAAGCTTTTTAAACCTTTATTGATGAAATAAAGGTTATGGTTTGTTTTAAAATGAATGCAGTCTTTGAAAAACGTCTCATATAGAGGTCAAAACCTCGCAACGAAATCAATTAATATGGAACGTTTTTAATCAATAAGAACGGGACATTTCAGTTGGTATCAGAGCGTTGGTCTTAGAGAACCAGAATTTTGCATTAGTGTGTCTTATCGAGTTTGTTAGGATGCATTAGTGAGTCTGGACTTCGACCGTGTTTACTTGAAAAATGATTGCTTAACAAATTTTGTTGGAAACTATATATTTTTAACATGTGAATATTATATGATATATTAATCTCTTAACGCGTTTGATATTATGTGATAGATGTCTACCTCTAGAACAAGTCCCATTGACTCACCTAATAATAATGAAGAGTCAAATGTAAATTGGAATGATTCGTGGACTGATTCACAAGTTCCCGAAGAGGAACCGGAAGAAGAGTCGGAACCGGAAGAAGAATCGGAACCGGAAGAAGAATCGGAACCGGATGAAGAAATAGAACCGGTGGGGGAAATAATAAAACGGTTAAGTAAAAGAAAATCCTCAACCAACCGACCAAGGTTAATTATGGTCAATGGTGTTTCCGCCAAGGAAGCAAAATATTGGGAGGATTACCAATTCTCCGATGAATCGGATTCCGACGAGAATTCCGATGATGTTATAGAAATTACCCCAACTGAATTTAAAAAGGCAAAAGAAAATAATAAGGGAAAGGGCATAAATATAGAGAAATCTAATTCCAACCCCGATGAACTTTATATGTATCGTCAACCCCCGAAGTCCTTAAGTTGTAACAATGACCCGGGAACCTCTAAACCACCAGGTTTTTCTAAACCAATGTGGATAACGACGGCTAGTATTAGGGGAACATCATATATCCCTAGAAACTTGGCAAAACGAACCAAAACCGAAGAAGAAGAAACAAGCGAGTCGGAATAAGATAGTTGTATTCGTGTGGTGTAATATAAGTAATATAGTGTGCTTATGCTTTATGATATATGTAAAAATTGCTTGTATTAATAAGTATTTTTTTATGAATCTAACTCTTGTCTATTTTACAGTATAAAAACACAAAATGGATAGATAACCCAATATTTTAAGAGACCTACCCGGAGACATGATTGATGAAATCTTGTCTAGAGTCGGTCAGAATTCTTCGGCACAACTATTTAAGGCGAGATCAGTTTGTAAGACATTCGAAGAACGTTCCAAGAATGCCTTGGTTTATAAAAGGCTTTCGTTCGAAAGATGGGGGATATCACATTGGGAAATCCATAAGTTACGATGTGTTTACTTTGACGCATATATTACGGGGAACCCAAATGCTATTTTACGCAATGGGTTAAGAAATTATTTTGACTCAATATATCCGAATATTGGACTTCATGATTTAGAAAAAGCGGCTAACATGCAACATAAAGAAGCATGTTATGCTTACGGATTAGTAATGTTCGCTTCTCACCAAAGTGAGAACAAGAACATCGGGCTACAACTATTAAACAAAACGTTCCCACAAGTGACGGAGTCGGTAATTGGGGTAAGAAATGAGGTTTTTAGATTGTTACGGGACTGTTGGACATTACGTAACCCTCGTCCCTTTGACGATGTTACAACACGCTGTCTTATCAACGGCCATAACGGTTATGTTCCACAAGACCAAGGATGGGAAGTAATCCTAGTAAAACCAGAATGCATGACTTGTTTCTGGACGTATGAATTACGTGTCTTTATTGCCTTTGCTGAACGACTTGTGTACTAGCTAGAATTATCTTCACAACCATCTTGTATCAAATTTATTGTGTGCTATATTTCATGCTATATGTAAAATAAGCGGTATTGTAAGTTTGTAAAATATTGTGTAAAAGTTTGAACGCGAAATATCATTATAATCAGTTTTTCATATAGAATTGTAGTAGTTGAATTGTATATTAGCTACTAAGTATGAACTTAACGGGTAGGTACTACCCGAATTTAAACTTATAAAACGCTAATATGAAGAAAAAGCTTTTATAAATGAGTTCATATTATGCTATGAAATACTATTAACTACTCTTAATATTCTGTATGATTAACTTGTTCCATTTGACTATTTTGAAGGAAATGGCACCGACTACTCGACACACCGTGAATATGAATGAAGAGGAATTCCGTACTTTTCTAGCTTCAAATATAGCCGCAGTACAGGCTGCGCTACATACCAACAATAACCTTGGATCTAGCAGTACAGGAAATCGTGTAGGATGCACCTACAAAGAATTCATAGTCTGCAAACCTTTGGAATTTGATGGAACCGAAGGACCGATCGGATTGAAACGGTGGACCGAGAAGGTCGAATCGGTGTTTTCCATAAGTAAGTGTACTGAAGAGGACAAAGTAAAGTACGCTACGCATACCTTCACAGGTTCTGCGTTAACATGGTGGAATACCTATCTAGAGCAAGTGGGACAAGACGATGCGTACGCACTACCGTGGTCAGCATTCAAGCACTTGATGAACGAGAAGTACCGTCCCAGAACCGAGGTCAATAAGCTCAAGACAGAACTTAGAGGGTTACGAACCCAAGGATTTGATATTACCACGTACGAAAGACGATTCACAGAATTGTGCCTATTGTGTCCGGGAGCATTCGAAGATGAGGAAGAGAAGATCGACGCGTTTGTGAAAGGATTACCGGAAAGAATCCAAGAAGATATAAGTTCACACGAGCCCGCCTCCATACAACAGGCATGTAGAATGGCTCACAAACTAGTGAACCAGATTGAAGAAAGGATTAAAGAACAGACTGCTGAAGAGGCCAATGTGAAGCAAGTCAAAAGAAAGTGGGAGGAAAACGGTGATAAGAATCACCAATACAACAACAACAGCAATTACAACAATATTCGCAACAATTATCCCAACAATCGCAACATCAATCGCAACTACAACAAACGGCCCAACAACAACAACAACAACAACAACAGCAGCAACTACAACAACCATCTCAACAACAATAATAACCGCAACAACAACAATAATCAGAAGCAGCTATGCCAAAGGTGTGAAAAGTATCACTCGGGGTTCTGCACCAAATTTTGCAACAAGTGTAAAAGAAATGGTCATAGCGCGGCGAAGTGTGAGGTCTACGGACCAGGGGTTAATAGAACGAAAGGAACAAATGGTGTCGGAACGAGTAATGGCGGAGCAAGTAGTGTCGGAGCAAGTTATGCAAATGTAGTTTGTTATAAATGTGGAAAACCGGGCCACATTATTAGAAATTGCCCGAACCAGGAGAACACGAATGGACAAGGCCGCGGAAGAGTTTTCAATATTAATGCGGCAGAGGCACAGGAAGACCCGGAGCTTGTTACGGGTACGTTTCTTATTGACAATAAATCTGCTTACGTTTTATTTGATTCGGGTGCGGATAGAAGCTATATGAGTAGAGATTTTTGTGCTAAATTAAGTTGTCCATTGACGCCTTTGGATAGTAAATTTTTACTCGAATTAGCAAATGGTAAATTAATTTCAGCAGATAATATATGTCGGAATCGAGAAATTAAACTGGTTAGCGAAACATTTAAGATTGATTTGATACCAGTAGAGTTAGGGAGTTTTGATGTGATAATCGGTATGGACTGGTTGAAAGAAGTGAAAGCAGAGATCGTTTGTTACAAAAATGCAATTCGCATTATACGAGAAAAAGGAAAACCCTTAATGGTGTACGGAGAAAAGGGCAACACGAAGCTACATCTTATTAGTAATTTGAAGGCACAAAAACTAATAAGAAAAGGTTGCTATGCTGTTCTAGCACACGTCGAGAAAGTACAAACTGAAGAAAAGAGCATCAATGATGTTCCCATTGCAAAAGAATTTCCCGATGTATTTCCGAAAGAATTACCGGGATTACCCCCACATCGATCCGTTGAATTTCAAATAGATCTTGTACCAGGAGCTGCACCAATAGCTCGTGCTCCTTACAGACTCGCACCCAGCGAGATGAAAGAACTTCAAAGCCAATTACAAGAACTTTTAGAGCGTGGTTTCATTCGACCAAGCACATCACCGTGGGGAGCTCCTGTTTTGTTTGTCAAGAAGAAAGATGGTACATTCAGGTTGTTTATCGACTACCGAGAGTTGAACAAACTTACCATCAAGAACCGCTACCCACTACCGAGAATCGACGACTTATTTGATCAACTACAAGGCTCGTCTGTTTATTCAAAGATTGACTTACGTTCCGGGTATCATCAAATGCGGGTGAAAGAAGATGATATTCCAAAGACTGCTTTCAGAACACGTTACGGTCATTACGAGTTTATGGTCATGCCGTTTGGTTTAACTAATGCACCAGCTGTGTTCATGGACCTTATGAACCGAGTGTGTGGACCATACCTTGACAAGTTTGTCATTGTTTTCATTGATGACATACTTATTTACTCAAAGAATGACCAATAACACGGTGAACATTTGAGAAAGGTGTTAGAAGTATTGAGGAAGGAAGAATTGTACGCTAAGTTTTCAAAGTGTGAATTTTGGTTAGAAGAAGTTCAATTCCTCGGTCACATAGTGAACAAAGAAGGTATTAAGGTGGATCCGGTAAAGATAGAAACTGTTGAAAAGTGGGAAACCCCGAAAACTCCGAAACACATACGCCAGTTTTTAGGACTAGCTGGTTACTACAGAAGGTTCATCCAAGACTTTTCCAGAATAGCAAAACCCTTGACTGCATTAACGCATAAAGGGAAGAAATTTGAATGGAATGATGAACAAGAGAAAGCGTTTCAGTTATTGAAGAAAAAGCTAACTACGGCACCTATATTGTCATTGCCTGAAGGGAATGATGATTTTGTGATTTATTGTGATGCATCAAAGCAAGGTCTCGGTTGTGTATTAATGCAACGAACGAAGGTGATTGCTTATGCGTCTAGACAATTGAAGATTCACGAACAAAATTATACGACGCATGATTTGGAATTAGGCGCGGTTGTTTTTGCGTTAAAGACTTGGAGGCACTACTTATATGGGGTCAAAAGTATTATATATACCGACCATAAAAGTCTTCAACACATATTTAATCAGAAACAACTGAATATGAGGCAGCGTAGGTGGATTGAATTATTGAATGATTACGACTTTGAGATTCGTTACCACCCGGGGAAGGCAAATGTGGTAGCCGATGCCTTGAGCAGGAAGGACAGAGAACCCATTCGAGTAAAATCTATGAATATAATGATTCATAATAACATTACTACTCAAATAAAGGAGGCGCAACAAGGAGTTTTAAAAGAGGGAAATTTAAAGGATGAAATGCCCAAAGGATCGGAGAAGCATCTTAATATTCGGGAAGACGGAACCCGGTATAGGGCTGAAAGGATTTGGGTACCAAAATTTGGAGATATGAGAGAAATGGTACTTAGAGAAGCTCATAAAACCAGATACTCAATACATCCTGGAACGGGGAAGATGTACAAGGATCTCAAGAAACATTTTTGGTGGCCGGGTATGAAAGCCGATGTTGCTAAATACGTAGGAGAATGTTTGACGTGTTCTAAGGTCAAAGCTGAGCATCAGAAACCATCAGGTCTACTTCAACAACCCGAAATCCCGGAATGGAAATGGGAAAACATTACCATGGATTTCATCACTAAATTGCCAAGGACTGCAAGTGGTTTTGATACTATTTGGGTAATAGTTGATCGTCTCACCAAATCAGCACACTTCCTACCAATAAGAGAAGATGACAAGATGGAGAAGTTAGCACGACTGTATTTGAAGGAAGTCGTCTCCAGACATGGAATACCAATCTCTATTATCTCTGATAGGGATGGCAGATTTATTTCAAGATTCTGGCAGACATTACAGCAAGCATTAGGAACTCGTCTAGACATGAGTACTGCCTATCATCCACAAACTGATGGGCAGAGCGAAAGGACGATACAAACGCTTTAAGACATGCTACGAGCATGTGTTATTGATTTCGGAAACAGTTGGGATCGACATCTACCGTTAGCAGAATTTTCCTACAACAACAGCTACCATTCAAGCATTGAGATGGCGCCGTTTGAAGCACTTTATGGTAGAAAGTGCAGGTCTCCGATTTGTTGGAGTGAAGTGGGGGATAGACAGATTACGGGTCCGGAGATTATACAAGAAACTACCGAGAAGATCATCCAAATTCAACAACGGTTGAAAACCGCCCAAAGTCGACAAAAGAGCTACGCTGACATTAAAAGAAAAGATATAGAATTTGAAATTGGAGAGATGGTCATGCTTAAAGTTGCACCTTGGAAAGGCGTTGTTCGATTTGGTAAACGAGGGAAATTAAATCCAAGGTATATTGGACCATTCAAGATTATTGATCGTGTCGGACCAGTAGCTTACCGACTAGAGTTACCTCAACAACTCGCAGCTGTACATAACACTTTCCACGTCTCGAATTTAAAGAAATGTTTTGCTAAAGAAGATCTCACTATTCCGTTAGATGAAATCCAAATCAACGAAAAACTTCAATTCATCGAAGAACCCGTCGAAATAATGGATCGTGAGGTTAAAAGACTTAAGCAAAACAAGATACCAATTGTTAAGGTTCGATGGAATGCTCGTAGAGGACCCGAGTTCACCTGGGAGCGTGAAGATCAGATGAAGAAGAAATACCCGCATCTATTTCCAGAAGATTCGTCAACACCTTCAACAGCTTAAAATTTCGGGACGAAATTTATTTAACGGGTAGGTACTGTAGTGACCCGAACTTTTCCATGTTTATATATATTAATTGAGATTGATATTTACATGATTAAATGTTTCCAACATGTTAAGCAATCAAACTTGTTAAGACTTGATTAACTGAAATATGTTTCATATAGACAATTGACCACCCAAGTTGATCGGTGATTCACGAACGTTAAAACTTGTAAAAACTATATGATGACATATATATGGATATATATATATATATAGTTAACATGATACTATGATAAGAAAACATATCATAAAGTATATTAACAATGAACTACATATGTAAAAACAAGACTACTAACTTAATAATTTTTAAACGAGACATATATGTAACGATTATCGTTGTAAAGACATTTAATGTATATATATCATATTAAGAGATATTCATACATGATAATATCATGATAATATAATAATTTAAAATCTCATTTGATATTATAAACATTGGGTTAACAACATTTAACAAGATCGTTAACCTAAAGGTTTCAAAACAACACTTACATGTAACGACTAACGATGACTTAACGACTCAGTTAAAATGTATATACATGTAGTGTTTTAATATGTATTTATACACTTTTGAAAGACTTCAATACACTTATCAAAATACTTCTACTTAACAAAAATGCTTACAATTACATCCTCGTTCAGTTTCATCAACAATTCTACTCGTATGCACCCGTATTCGTACTCGTACAATACACAGCTTTTAGATGTATGTACTATTGGTATATACACTCCAATGATCAGCTCTTAGCAGCCCATGTGAGTCACCTAACACATGTGGGAACCATCATTTGGCAACTAGCATGAAATATCTCATAAAATTACAAAAATATGAGTAATCATTCATGACTTATTTACATGAAAACAAAATTACATATCCTTTATATCTAATCCATACACCAACGACCAAAAACACCTACAAACACTTTCATTCTTCAATTTTCTTCATCTAATTGATCTCTCTCAAGTTCTATCTTCAAGTTCTAAGTGTTCTTCATAAATTCCAAAAGTTCTAGTTTCATAAAATCAAGAATACTTTCAAGTTTGCTAGCTCACTTCCAATCTTGTAAGGTGATCATCCAACCTCAAGAAATCTTTGTTTCTTACAGTAGGTTATCATTCTAATACAAGGTAATAATCATATTCAAACTTTGGTTCAATTTCTATAACTATAACAATCTTATTTCAAGTGATGATCTTACTTGAACTTGTTTTCGTGTCATGATTCTGCTTCAAGAACTTCGAGCCATCCAAGGATCCATTGAAGCTAGATCCATTTTTCTCTTTTCCAGTAGGTTTATCCAAGGAAATTAAGGTAGTAATGATGTTCATAACATCATTCGATTCATACATATAAAGCTATCTTATTCGAAGGTTTAAACTTGTAATCACTAGAACATAGTTTAGTTAATTCTAAACTTGTTCGCAAACAAAAGTTAATCCTTCTAACTTGACTTTTAAAATAAACTAAACACATGTTCTATATCTATATGATATGCTAACTTAATTATTTAAAACATGGAGACACGAAAAACACCGTAAAACCGGATTTACGCCGTCCTAGTAACACCGCAGGCTGTTTTGGGTTAGTTAATTAAAAACTATGATAAACTTTGATTTAGAAGTTGTTATTCTGAGAAAATGATTTTTATTATGAACATGAAACTATATCCAAAAATTATGGTTAAACTCAAAGTGGAAGTATGTTTTCTAAAATGGTCATCTAGACGTCGTTCTTTCGACTGAAATGACTACCTTTACAAAAACGACTTGTAACTTATTTTTCCGACAATAAACCTATACTTTTTCTATTTAGATTCATAAAATAGAGTTCAATATGAAACCATAGCAATTTGATTCACTCAAAACGGATTTAAAACGAAGAAGTTATGGGTAAAACAAGATTGGATAATTTTTCTCATTTTAGCTACGTGAAAATTGGTAACAAATCTATTCCAACCATAACTTAATCAACTTGTATTGTATATTATGTAATCTTGAGATACCATAGACACGTATACAATGTTTCGACCTATCATGTCGACACATCTATATATATTTCGGAACAACCATAGACACTCTATATGTGAATGTTGGAGTTAGCTATACAGGGTTGAGGTTGATTCCAAAATATATATAGTTTGAGTTGTGATCAATACTGAGATACGTATACACTGGGTCGTGGATTGATTCAAGATAATATTTATCGATTTATTTCTGTACATCTAACTGTGGACAACTAGTTGTAGGTTACTAACGAGGACAGCTGACTTAATAAACTTAAAACATCAAAATATATTAAAAGTGTTGTAAATATATTTTGAACATATTTTGATATATATGTGTATATTGTTATAGGTTCGTGAATCAACCAGTGGCCAATTCTTACTTCCCGACGAAGTAAAAATCTGTGAAAGTGAGTTATAGTCCCACTTTTAAAATCTAATATTTTTGGGATAAGAATACATGCAGGTTTTATAAATGATTTACAAAATAGACACAAGTACGTGAAACTACATTCTATGGTTGAATTATCGAAATCGAATATGCCCCTTTTTATTAAGTCTAGTAATCTAAGAATTAGGGAACAGACACCCTAATTGACGCGAATCCTAAAGATAGATCTATTGGGCCTAACAAACCCCATCCAAAGTACCGGATGCTTTAGTACTTCGAAATTTATATCATATCCGAAGGGTGTCCCGGAATGATGGGGATATTCTTATATATGCATCTTGTTATTGTCGGTTACCAGGTGTTCACCATATGAATGATTTTTATCTCTATGTATGGGATGTGTATTGAAATATGAAATCTTGTGGTCTATTATTATGATTTGATATATATAGGTTAAACCTATAACTCACCAACATTTTTGTTGACGTTTTAAGCATGTTTATTCTCAGGTAATTATTAAGAGCTTCCGCTATCGCATACTTAAATAAGGACGAGATTTGGAGTCCATGCTTGTATGATATTGTGTAAAAACTGCATTCAAGAAACTTATTTTGTTGTAACATATTTGTATTGTAAACCATTATGTAATGGTCGTGTGTAAACAGGATATTTTAGATTATCATTATTTGATAATCTACGTAAAGCTTTTTAAACCTTTATTGATGAAATAAAGGTTATGGTTTGTTTTAAAATGAATGCAGTCTTTGAAAAACGTCTCATATAGAGGTCAAAACCTCGCAACGAAATCAATTAATATGGAACTTTTTTAATCAATAAGAACGGGACATTTCAGATGGGTGGTTGCTACATGTGTGATTCCGTATTGGAGACGGAAATGTTCAAGGTAGAAGTGCTCAACTTCTAGTATTTGGTACGAATCACGAGGACGTGATCCAATCTAAGTGGGGGAGAGTTGTAACATCCCGTTTTTGCCGTACATTTCTAAAGGTACCTACTTAATAGTAGTACGCTTGTAACTCGTTCGTTTATGGGATTAAATAAATTGTTGTGTTAGTTGTTGTATAAACGTATATGTATAAATACTTGGGAATGTGTGCATGCATGAGTTTGTACATAAGTTTTAATGGCGATAAGTCACGTGAGACTTAATGTGAAGTTTAGACATATGTAGGAAGCGAGAATGGGGCGTACAAGCCAAATTTTTAATCGTTAAATTTGTTGTCGAGAAAACGATCAGGCACAGGCCTTTTCCGCACCGCGGAGGTACTAGTCGCGCCGCGGTATCTAACTGAAATCAAGGTCAGGAGGCCTGTTAAACAGGTCTAAATATCTTTGTATTGTCACGCCGCGATGATCTTTGCCGCGCCGCGGCACCTCAAGCAAAACGAAGTCAGGAAGCATGCTAAGGAGGGTCAGTTTTTCCTTTATGTGTCGCGCCGCGATAATTGGAGCCGCGCCGCGGCAGTTCTGCTGGAGTGATTCCGGATTTAGCTCAATTTAAGTGATTTTAAGGGGCAAATTGGTAATTTGGCGAATAGATCTGATGGGAGCATTAAAACTCCACCACTTATCCATTTTCCTCATTTCTTTTCCATTTTCTTTCTCCATTTTACTCTCAAACATAAAAACCCAATTGAATTCAAGTGAGATTTGTGAGTGAAGAATTGAGAGTTGATCTTTGGAGCAAGAATTAAAGTTGTTCTCCTTGTTCTTAGCTACAAGTGGATAGTGTTGGTAAGTCTTAACTCCATGTTTTGAGTTTTAATTAGTTTATGCTAGGGTTTGGTTCATTTGGAACTTGTAAGACCCATTTGGGGGTAATATGGGTGGATTTGGGTTATGTTGATGAAAGGAAACCCTAAATAGCTATAATCTAGGGTTTGGTCTTATGATTTGAGATTTAAAGTGTTAAATGGCGTTTTTAGTCACTAATACACTTGTAATTGAAGGAAAAATTGTAAATGGGTTAAGTTGACCAAGTTTGTAAGTTTAAGTGTTGAAATAGGTCAAAGTAGTAATGTTGTCCTAGTTTGGGTGAAATGGGTATGAATTACCCTAAGTTTGTGTTGGTTGAAGTTAGTAGACTTTAATTCACTAGCTATAGTGATTAAAGTTGAGTCATGGCCATTTATGGGCGGTTTTGGTGTAGTTGAGCCATTTAATGCAATTTGGGTCATTAAATGCTCAAGAGTGAGTAGTGTGGTTAATTCCACTAGTTGTGTATTGAATGTGTACTTATGTATTAGGTACTTTGCTCGAAGCATACGGAAGCATTTAAATCATCACCGAAGTGTTAAGGTGAGTGGAATAATTATATGCGTGCATATATGACGTATTTATTTGTGTAGTATGAGTTATGAAGTGTCTAAGTGTTAAGACACCGCTTCTCACGTGGCGAGTGAAGTGTCGATGTGTTAAGACACAACTCGGGAGTGAAGCATCGATGTGTTAAGATGCCACTTCGAGAGATGTAACGAGTAAAGTGTCGATGTGCTAAGACACCACTCGGGGTGAAGTGTCGAGGTGTTAAGGCACCACCCGTGGGGTGAAGTATCGAGGTGATAAGATGCCACCCGTGGGGTTAGTGTACGAGGTGTTAAGTGCACTAATAGTTGTTATGAACTCCGACGGTCCTTTAAATACCATTCCCTCGTTCGATTGGTTAACCATGGTTGTGTGCGTGTAGATTGTAGCATAGTATATTGTTTAATCTATATGCTATTGATATGCTAGCTCGTATAGTGGAAGGTTTAGTATTATACTTGTGATGGTATGATTATTAATATTGCTAGCATGTATGTGGTAAATGCGTAAGTGATTGCAAGTAAGTAGGTTGTATATGTAATCGTATAATTGTTGCACTCACTAAGCATTAGCTTACCCCTATAGTTGTTTATCTTTTTAGATGCAGGTGCGGATAAGGGGAAAGGGGTTGTTGGGCACTAGGTGTCCTTTGAGGATGTTTCGTTGGAGCTTTTGGAAGTTGGCCTAGAGTTTTGGATAGTTTAGCCCCAAACCGTGCTCAATGTGTTGTTTGGATTAAAACTATCATTTTTGGTTAGGTCAAACTTGTATCACATTTGTTAATGGCCATCGTGCCTATTGTAAACACTAAACTTGTTGTATGTATTAACGAAACTTGTGGAATGATTTACATATTAGATTGGCGCATAAATGTGTATTATTTTAAAGAAAAAAATTTTATTCGTATGGAATACGGGTTGGGTTGTTTCACATTAAGCATGGCAAACAAGTATATTTAAGCAAAATAGATTCAAAGCAGTTCAAATATCCTTAGAGAAACTCGACCATACAGATCTGAAAAAGAACCAGAAACTGTACAGATAAAGCACACGAAGCCAGCGGCTTTATTCTAGTCAAGCCGGCGGCTTGGACTGGTGAAGCCGGTGACTTCATCTAATTCCCAGATGAAGTTTAGTTTTCATCCATGTAACCACTATGAACATTTAGTTCATAGCAGAAGATGAACAGAAATGATTAAAGTAAATAAAATAGACTAAACAATAAATTAAAGATAGAAACATACCTTAAAAAGGTAGATGAAAAGAACTTGAATAATTAACTTGAATATTTTTGATTACAATGAAAAGTAAATCTAATCTAAGGGTTTTAGAGAAAACCCTAAAAGAAAAATGAAACCAAACTAAATCGTATTAAGTTGTACTAAATTGCAAACCTAAAACTGAGACTGGAGCCATGATAATGCTAAAAACGAACATATATTTCATAGCATTATTCCTCAAGAAAGACAAGCTTTTAGTTGCAATTGTTCTATTTACAAGTGATATTCGTTTAAATAATAAAAGGTGAAGACAAAAGACAGATTCGACGAATTGAAGACGCAAACGACCAAAAAGCTCAAAAGTATAAAAGACAATCAAAAAGGTTCCAATTATTGATAAGAAACGTCTCGAAATTACAAGAGTACAAGATTCAAAACGCAAAGTACAAGATATTAAATTGTACGCAAGGACGTTCGAAAATCCGGAACCGGGACCAGAGTCAACTCTTAACGCTCGACGCAACGGACTAAAAATTACAAGTTAACTATGTATATAAATATAATATAATATATAATTAATTATATTAATTATATATATATTATATTTATAAATAAAAACCGTCGGCAGAGAAAGACTCCAAAGTTGTGAGCTGTAATTTCAAACTCCGCGACTCGCGGAGTTTGAAGGCCAAAATGGCCGCGAGTCGCGGAGCCCCCAGTTTTGAAACTCCCTATAAAGCAAACCGAAATCTGATCATTTTCATCATCTTTTTTCTCCTCATTCATACGATATATTTATATTTATAATTTATATTTTAATTTTAATTTTAATTATAATTCTAATAATAAGGGTATGTTAGCGAATATTGTAAGGGTGTAAGTCGAAATTCTGTCCGTGTAACGCTACGCTATTTTTAATCATTGTAAGTTATGTTCAACCTTTTTACATTAATGTCTCGTAGCTAAGTTATTATTATGCTTATTTAAAACGAAGTAATCATGATGTTGGGCTAATTACTAAAATTGGGTAATTGGGCTTTGTACCATAATTGGGGTTTGGACAAAAGAACGACACTTGTAGAAATTAGACTATGGGCTATTAATGGGCTTTATATTTGTTTAACTAAATGATAGTTTGTTAATGTTAATATAAAGATTTACAATTGGGCGTCCCTATAAATTACCATATACACTCAATCGGACACGATGGGCGGGGTATTTATATGTACGAATAATCGTTCATTTAACCGGACACGGGAATGGATTAATAGCCACTAGAATAATTAAAACAGGGGTGAAATTATGTACAAGGACACTTGGTATAATTGATAACAAAATATTAAAACCTTGGGTTACACTCAGTCGACATCCTGGTGTAATTATTAAACAAAGTATTAAAATCTTGTTACAGTTTAAGTCCCCAATTAGTTGGAATATTTAACTTCGGGTATAAGGATAATTTGACGAGGACACTCGCACTTTATATTTATGACTGATGGACTGTTATGGACAAAAACAGACGGACATATTAAATAATCCAGGACAAAGTACAATTAACCCATGGGCATAAAACTAAAATCAACACGTCAAACATCATGATTACGGAAGTTTAAATAAGCATAATTCTTTTATTTCATATTTAATTTCCTTTATTTTATATTTAATTGCACTTCTAATTATCGCATTTTTATTGTTATTGTATTTAATCGCACTTTTAATTATCGTACTATTTAATTATCGTAAGTTTATTTTATCGCACTTTTATTATTCGCAATTTCATTTATCGTTATTTACTTCATGCTTTAATTTAAGTCTTGTATTTATTTTTAATATTTTACATTTGGTTTTAACTGCGACTAAAGTTTTAAAATCGACAAACCGGTCATTAAACGGTAAAAACCCCCCTTTATAATAATAATATTACTTATATATATATTTGTATTTTTATAAAAGTAAACTAATATAGCGTTGAGCTTTGTTTAAAAAAGATTCCCTGTGGAACGAACCGGACTTACTAAAAACTACACTACTGTACGATTAGGTACACTGCCTATAAGTGTTGTAGCAAGGTTTAAGTATATCCATTCTATAAATAAATAAATATCTTGTGTAAAATTGTATCGTATTTAATAGTGTTTCCTGCTAAAATTTAATAGTATTTTATACCACTCCGCTACCGCATCAAGTATTTTTGGCGCCGCTGCCGGGGAACTCTCTTAAAAGCCGGAAGCGCAACACTAATATAAAAAAAAAAAAAAATTTAGTTAACTTTTATTAAAATTCGTTTTTGTAAAAATACGTTTTAATTATTCGAAAATATAAAAAGAAAAACAAAAATTTATGTATTTTTAGGAGTTTGATAAATGTAAGTTTTATTTTGTAAAAATATGAGTTTTATTTAATTTATTTTATAAATATATTTTATAAATATAAAAAACCGAAAAAAAAGAAAAAAAATATATATATATAAATCTATTTTTTTTATTGTTATAAAGTATTTTATTTTTATCTTAGTTATTAAAGATAAGTTTTATTTAGATTACATAAATATTTTAATAAGATAATATAAACAGAAAATATAAAAACAAAACAAAAAAAAAACGTCGAGTTTTAAACTGTTCCAGGGTTGAATTTTGAAACCCCGCGACTCGCGGGGTTTGTTGTTTGAAATACCGCGACTCGCGGAGTAATTCTGACACCGACAGAAAGCCTACTGCAATTAATCACGGAGTAATTATTAATTAATTATTATTATAAACCCTAATTATTATTATTATAATTAGTTTTATTTTAATTTAAGTTTTATTTAATTTATATTTTAGTTTATTAAGTTTAATTAAATTGTAAAATTAATAGTTTAAAAAAATAAATAATATAAAAATAATATTTTTATAAAAATTGTACTTTTTACAACTTTTTGTATATTTTTATATTTTGTCCCTTTTTAATCGTTGTAGCATAATATTTGTATTTTTAGCTCATATTTAGTTTTAAACTTAGTTTTTGCTATAGTTATTTTTACTCCTAGATTTTTAGGCTTTGCCGTAGAATTCCTTAAGTGCTTTTTCTTAGATTAAGATTTAGGTGCTTTAGAATTTTGCAACGCCTTTTTAAGTTTTAGTTTCTTTTTAAGTTATTTCCATTTGGGATATAGTTTTTCCTGTAAGCTTTAATATTTTTAGACGACTTTTACCAATGTATCAATTATCATTCCAATTAGTAATTTCAATTTGCGATTATAATTTTAAGTTAGTTGTAGTAATAAGGTTAGGTTAGTCAAGTATTTTTAAGTTTTATAAGTTTCTTTTATTTTTTCGTCACCTTTTATTTTTCAACCATTTTTCTTTTTCGACCTTTTTCGACGAACTCTTTTTCTTTCTTATTTCTCGCTATTCTAGTTTTTAGGACATAGATTTTTATTCTACTTCTTATCTAAATTTCTTAAAATTACGAAAATTTATTTTGAGTGGTTAAATTGATAGACATCAAAATTTTCTGGTTCGTAGTAATAGTTGGATTTGTACGTGGACCGGGTTATTGGAGCCAAACAGTCCTCAATTATATTGAGACCAAACGAATCCTGCCCCTCTGCTGCATCTTTTGGCTATTCGAAACGTGGGCAAAATCAGAAAAGTCTATTGATTGGATAACTTATTATAATTTTTCTTTCCTTTTTAAAACTAATAGGATATTCAGTGAATGCACCGAGCAAGACGATCACCACCTTTTGTACGTTCACCACCTGTAACTAGATCAAGACATTTAGCAAATATTACCGCCGTTGATTTTTCTTTAGAATCGTCATCCATTCGACCAAGTACTTCAGTTCAAATTTCCGATAATCCATTTTTTGAACCCAACCTCACAATTGAGAATCCGGAGAATATTCAGGAACGGTTCGTAGATCCTGAACCATTAAACTTTCCTCCGGAACCACCAATCATTCAAACAGAGATTGTTGAGGAACGAACCATTAAATCAGAATCATCTAGTGATACCGATTCAACAAATTCAATTATGGAGAATCTGGAACCTTTAAGTATGGAAGACCGAATGAGAGCTAAACGCACTGGCCAAGGTCACGCAATTACTCATCCAGACATTAATGCGCCAGATTATGAAATCAAAGGACAAATTCTACACATGGTGACTAATCAATGCCGATTTAGTGGTGCGCCGAAGGAAGATCCAAATGAACATCTACGTACCTTTAATAGGATCTGCACACTATTTAAAATCCGAGAAGTGGAGGATGAACAGATATATCTCATGTTATTTCCTTGGACTTTAAAGGGAGAAGCCAAAGATTGGTTGGAATCGTTACCTGAAGGGGCGATTGATACATGGAATGTTTTAGTTGACAAATTTCTTAAACAATTCTTTCCTGCATCTAAAGCCGTAAGACTTCAAGCAGAAATTGTTACGTTCACACAGAAACCAAATGAAACTCTATATGAGGCATGGACTAGATATGGAAAGTTGTTAAGAGGATGTCCGCAACATGGTTTAGACACCTGTCAAATAGTACAAATATTCTACCAAGGATGCGACATCACTACAAGAAAAGACATAAATATAGCAGCTGGTGGTTCTATTATGAAGAAAACCGAAACTGATACTTACAAAATTATTGATAATACTGCTTCCCACTCACATGAGTGGCACCAAGAAAAAGACATCGTTAGATCATCTAAAGCAGCTAGAGCCGATTCTAGCCATGACTTAGATTCCATTTCCGCAAAGATAGATGCTGTGGAGAGACGAATGGAAAAGATGACTAAAGATATTCACTCAATACGAATTAGTTGTGAGCAGTGTGGAGGACCACATTTGACAAAAGATTGTCTCAGTATTGAATTAACAATGGAACAAAGAGAGAATATTTCATACATAAACCAAAGGCCTGGAAATAATTATCAGAATAATTATCAACCGCCAAGACCGATTTACAATCAAAACTAGAATTATAACAGAAATATTCCATACAACAACCAACAAGGTCCTAGCAATCAACAAGTATCCAATAATACTTACAACCAGCAAAGACCTAATTTTCAAAACAAACCACCACAACAAACCGATGATAAAAAGCCGAATTTAGAAGATATGATGACGAAGCTAGTTGAAACTCAAACGCAGTTTTTCACATCTCAAAAACAAACTAATGAACAAAATGCTCAAGCATTTAGAAATCAACAAGCTTCTATTCAAAATCTGGAACAAGAAGTAAGTAACCTAGCAAGGTTAATAGGTGAAAGAAAACCGGGAAGTCTACCTAGTGATACAAATGCTAACCCCAGGAATGAAACAGCTAAAGCCATTACCACAAGAAGTGGTACAGCACTTAAACTACCGGAAATACCTGTAACTTCTGATGAAACTATTCCTACTCCACAAGAACCACAACCTGATCAAGATAAGGAAAAAGAACCGGTAGTTGAAAAGGTTAATGAAGATAACACAGTTAAGGATAAACCTTATGTTAAACCGTATCAACCACCACTTCCTTACCCGAGTAAAATGAAGAAAGAGAAACTTGAAGCCGAGCAATCCAAATTCTTGGATATGTTTAAACAGATAAATGTAAATCTTCCTTTCATTGATGTGATTTCAGGAATGCCTAGATATGCTAAATTCTTGAAAGATCTAATTTCAAATAGAAAGAAAATGGAAGAACTCTCGGCTGTTACTATGAATGCTAATTGTTCAGCAGTGCTGTTGAATAAGATACCAGAAAAATTATCTGATCCAGGAAGTTTCACAATTCCATGTTTTCTGGGTAGTCTTAGCTCAATAGAAGCATTGGCAGACTTAGGTGCTAGTATAAATCTAATGCCGTATTCACTATACACTAAACTATACCTTGGAGAATTGAAACCAACCAGAATAAGCATACAACTAGCCGATAGATCAATAAAATATCCTAGAGGGATAATGGAGAACATGCTAGTTAAAGTTGGTACTTTAGTATTTCCAATAGATTTTGTTGTTTTGGACATGGAAGAAGATTCTCAAGTTCCTCTCATATTAGGAAGACCATTCTTAAACACGGCTAAAGCAATGATAGACGTGTTCGGTAAGAAACTGACCCTAAGTATAGAGGATGAGAGTGTTACCTTTTCAGTTGATAGAGCAATGCAACAACCACAATCTGCAGATGATACATGTTATTATATTCAAACTATAGATGCACATGCAGAATTATTAGAAGAATTTCCAGAATTACAAGGAACAGGAGAATGTTCTTTAGGAGAAGGTAATGAACCAATTGATGAAGCTGAAATGTTAGCTACACTTATAGCTAATGGATATGAACCAACAACAGAAGAAATTCAAATGCTAAAAGAAGAAGACAGATATCGATACAAATCATCGATAGAAGAACCTCCGAAATTAGAGTTAAAGCCACTTCCAAACCATTTGGAATACGCTTATTTACATGGTGAATCTAAATTACCTGTAATAATATCGTCTTCTCTTACTGAAAATGAGAAATCACAACTCATTTCTGTGTTGAAAGCTCATAAACCAGCCATTGCATGGAAGATTCATGATATTAAAGGAATAAGTCCTTCGTATTGCACACATAAAATCCTTATGGAAGAAGGTCATAAAACGTATGTGCAACTCCAACGAAGACTAAATCCTAATATGCAAGATGTAGTTAAAAAAGAGATTATTAAACTGCTAGATGCAGGTTTGATATATCCAATCTCTGATAGTCCATGGGTAAGCCCAGTTCAATGCGTACCTAAGAAGGGTGGCATGACTGTCATTACAAATGAAAAAAATGAGCTTATTCCTACTAGGACTGTAACAGGATGGCGTGTGTGTATTGATTATAGAAAATTAAATGAGGCCACCAGAAAAGATCACTTTCCCTTACCTTTCATAGATCAAATGTTGGAAAGATTAGCCGGAAATAGTTATTATTGTTTTCTAGATGGATTTTCCGGATATTTTCAAATTCCAATAGCACCCGAAGATCAAGAGAAAACCACATTCACGTGCCCTTATGGTACTTTTGCTTACAAACGCATGCCATTTGGACTTTGCAACGCCCCTGCAACCTTTCAAAGGTGTATGATGGCGATTTTTCACGACATGATAGAAGAATGCATGGAAGTATTCATGGATGACTTTTCAGTCTTCGGTGATACATTTAAATCATGTCTAGTTAATCTGGAACGAATGCTAATTAGATGTGAAAAATCAAATCTAGTTCTTAATTGGGAGAAATGCCATTTCATGGTTAAAGAAGGCATCGTTCTTGGACATAAAATTTCAAAAGAAGGAATTGAAGTGGCTAAAGTAGATGTAATTGCTAAACTTCCACATCCCACCAATGTTAGAGGAGTTACGAGTTTTCTAGGGCATGCCGGTTTTTACCGACGTTTCATAAAAGATTTTTCTAAAATTGTCACTCCTATGAATAAACTCCTAGAAAAGGATGCTCCATTCATCTTTTCAGATGAGTGTATCAAATCTTTTAATATTCTTAAAGAGAAACTCACTAATGCACCGATCATGATAACGCCAAATTGGAATCTACCATTTGAACTAATGTGCGATGCAAGTGATTTTGCAATGGGAGCCGTTTTAGGACAAAGGATTGAAAAATGATTTCAACCTATATATTATGCTAGTAAGACGTTACAAGGAGCACAAACGAACTATACAACTACTGAAAAAGAACTCCTTGCTATTGTCTTTGCTTTTGACAAATTTCGATCATATCTCGTTCTAGCAAAAACGGTGGTCTATACCGACCATTCTGCTCTTAGATACCTATTTTCAAAACAAGATGCTAAACCAAGATTAATCCGTTGGATCTTACTCTTACAAGAGTTTGCTATTGAAATCCGAGATAAAAGAGGAGCAGAAAATCTCGCCGCTGATCATCTTTCTCGTCTTGAAAATCCTGAGTTAGAAGTTCTAAATGAATCAGCCATACAAGACAACTTTCCTGATGAATATCTATTGAAGATAGATTATAATGAAATTTCATGGTTTGTAGACTATGCAAACTACTTAGTTTGTGGATTCCTTGAAAAAGGATTATCGTACCAAAGACGAAAGAAATTCTTCAGTGATATAAAACACTATTTCTGGGAAGATCCACATCTGTTTAAAAGTTTTCCCGATGGAATAATACGCCGATGTGTATTTGGAGATGAAGCTAGTAAAATTTTAAACCATTGTCACACAGGACCAACAGGAGGGCATTATGGGCCTCAACTAACAGCAAGAAAAGTTTATGAAGCTGGATTCTATTGGCCTACAATTTACAAAGACGCACACCTTCTTTGCAAATCCTGTGATGCATGTCAAAGGGCCGGAAAAATAAGTAAACGTGATGAAATGCCACAAAATGTCATCCAAGTATGTGAAGTATTTGACATTTGGGGTATTGACTTTATGGGTCCATTTCCAAAATCTCATAATAATCTCTATATTCTCGTAGCCATTGATTATGTATCTAAATGGGCGGAAGCACAAGCTCTCCCAACTAACGATGCACGAGTTGTAGTCAATTTTTTAAAACGTCTTTTTGCAAGGTTTGGAACACCGAAAGCTTTAATAAGTGATCGGGGTACTCATTTCTGTAATAATCAACTTGAGAAAGTTCTTAAAAGATATGGAGTAACTCATAAAATCTCCACCGCATATCATCCACAAACAAGTGGACAAGTTGAAAATACCAACCGAGCTTTAAAACGTATTCTAGAGAAAACTGTAGGATCAAATCAGAAGGAATGGTCCATTAAATTGGAGGATGCACTCTGGGCTTTTAGAACAGCCTACAAAACTCCAATTGGAACCACACCTTTTAGACTTGTTTATGGAAAAGCATATCATCTTCCAGTAGAAATTGAACACAAAGCATTTTGGGCTTTGAAGACATGTAATCTTGATTTACATGAAGCTGGACGTCTACGATTAAGTCAACTAAACGAATTAGAAGAATTAAGACATGAAGCATACGAAAATTCGTTAATCTATAAAGAAAGAACGAAGAAATGGCATGATAAAAGAATCAGAAGTTCAAAAAAATTTAAAGAAGGAGACAGAGTTCTTCTTTTCAATTCACGATTCAAGCTATTTCCTGGAAAATTGAAATCAAGATGGTCTGGACCATTCATAGTCAAAAGAGTTTTCCCATACAGAACGATAGAATTAATAAATTCAAATGGGATTGAATTTAAAGTTAATGGTCACAGAGTTAAACATTACATACATGGTCCGATGGAAGTCGACAACGAAGTTAATCACAATTTCGACACCACAGCTAACTAAGTGTGGGGAGAATCAAGTCTTTAAAGGATAATATGTATTTCTGTTAGAGTTAGATTGTCTGTTTTCGTGTAGTTCTCGAAAATGGAACCCGAATGGTCTTTCCCTAGCAGACCCTAAAGAACTAGTCTTCTCCCCCCATTCTGAATTTTTATTTTTTTAGGTTTTTACGAAATGAAGACTGCCTGTGAACTAAACCATGGTCTAATGCTACACGCTTTGATCACTAAACGTAATAATGACATACTATCGAGTGAATTAGTATCAGTAATCAGAGAAAGAATGGACGGAGTTAGAAAAGAATCCAGATGCGAAGATAATAAATTACAATTTGGTAAAGGAAAATCAAAATCCGCAGCGAAAAGAAGAGCACGACACCTAGAAAGATGTCACAAATGCGGAAAATGGTCACATGGAGGTAAATGTTCAAATAATCAAACCTATTCAAATACCGAATTTGTTACTTTATGCAGAGACGGACCGTTCATATGTTTAGAAGAAAAGACACTGAATGCTCGAGGTTACGCCTATGTAGCCATGGAAAACCAATTAAACCGACTATCTTATGAATAGGATAGATCATATAACTAAGAAATCTATTCCACAGGAATGTCTGTACAGTTTTTATTTTTATTTTTATTTTTAAACCTTTTGATAATAAACGCTAATTTGTTCGCTAAAAAGTATTAAATTGGTATTGAATAAAATTAGGTTTGGCGACCGAAATTATTGATATCATTCAAAAAATTTATTACATCACTGCGAAATTTAACGTTTATTCTTAAGGTATAAATATCTTTAAACAATCAACCCAAAATATTTCAAAAATTCGTCATGAGTTAAATTAGGTTTTGGAACCGAAATTACTTTACCGAAAAGAGGGGCGCATATTTTTGATAATATTTGATTGATTAAAGTGGTATAAAAAGACAAAAAGATTTTTAATTTTATTTTTACCATGTTTTTAAAATTAATATTTAAATCTTAAATTAATATTGTAAACTTTATAAAAACAATATATTTAAAATTGTAAATATTTGAACCATAATATAAGTTTGGTGTGAATTTATAATATGAATTTTTAAATTAAGTTTGGTGTGAATTTTTAAAATATAAATTTTTAATTTTATGCATTTCAAATTTTAAGTTTGGTGTGAATTTTTAATATTAATTTTGAATTTTATATTTAAGTTGTGTGAATTTAAAAACAAAAATTTACTTTATCTCATTAAGTTAAGAATATGATTTTTAAAATTAATCGTAAGTTGAAGACTAGGTCTTTGAACCGAAATTGCTTTACCCGAGGGAGGGACGAGAACTTTTATTATCATTATTTTTAATCTTATTGAATTAAAGTATGCCAAAAACATTGAAAAAACTCAAAAATCTTAGCTTTTAAAACAATCGCTACAAAAAGACAAATTTTAAAATTCTGTCGAGGGACGGACTAGGACATCGATCCGAAACGACCTCGTCCTAAATAACAAGGGAAACAAAATTTTAAAATTAAGTACTTAATTGTTTCATAAGTTAATGATTATAAAAAAAAAAAAAAAAAAAAATATAGCAAACTCCGCGACTCGCGGAGTTTGGAGGGTTAATCCCCGCGACTCGCGGGAGGACCGGATTACAGAAAAAAAATAAGAGTTGAACCAGCTCATTCCACACAAAACCCACAGAAAAAAAAACTGCGAACATACTGCCGCAAAAACACGAAAAACACCCCCAAAAATCACAATTTTTAACCGTTAATCACCAAATCTTTTACTAAAATCATGTTGAGAAGGATGCTATCTAGGAATTACTCAAGAAAAACGGTAAATTTCTACACCTAAACACCATTTAATCCGAAATTAGTGTTCTTGAGCCATTTTTTCCCCAATTTGATTTTGATGCTTTTTAGTATAATTATGCTTAAATTGTTTATGTATTATGCTTGTATAACCTAGATTGATGCTGTTTAACATGATTAGAAGCCTTAAACTTCAAATTTTGAGTAATCTAGGGTTTGTGTTCTTGAGCAAATTTGGGGCTTTTTGATATAAACAGGTTATGGCCGATTTTTGTCATGAATTGTTGCTAAATTGAGTAGTGTAACATGTCTAGGTAGTTAAATGATCCAAACTTTGAGCCTAAACATGATTTTGAGAATTAAAGTGGACTTTTTCAAGTCTAAAATTCATGAACTTGATTTTTGAAAGATAATGCCATTTGAGACTTGTTTAATTGCTAGTAATGATTATTTTGACATGTTGTTTGAGTTGAATGCTTATGAACTTGGCGAATATTTTCGTATATGCTTATTTGAAAAAGTGTAGATTTGATGAAAATATGAAAATAAGCTTAAGTTTGATATAAACTGATCATGTCATTGTAATTATTTTGATTGATGATTTTGCTGACACTAATGCATATTTGGATGCACAAAAAATTGTGTTTGATGTGTTTTGCAGACTGACAGGGGTGAATCTTCATCCCAAGCCCGTAATGCTCCTGCTGAGAATGCGGAACAACAGGAGGTGGATAACTACTACAAGCAGGATATACCTCATCCAGTCATGACCTTTTCCGATATGCACTTGGAAGAGTTGCACCCGAACCTGAGATTTGACAGACTTTGGATAGATTATCCAAAATATCAAAGGGGTTTGCATACTCTTCATTCTAAGGTTGTTGAGGTACCGAGGGTCATAGAATGGGGACCCTTAGAAGCTGTAGAATTGGCCGGGCCAATTAGGGAATTACTTGTACAGAGGTATGGTAATTCTACTTTTAATGACTGGGTATGTTTATTCACCATGCGTAGACCTGTATATAAAGTATGGTGTGAAGAATTGTTGTGTAGTATAGAGTTGAATGATCGGGTAGCTAGTTTAACCGATCGTTCTTTTATTAGATTTTTGTTAGGCGGTTCGATGCGCCACATGTCTTTACTAGACATGGCTCAGGCTTTACGTATATATACGCCTGAGGAGTTAGCATCTGCCGATTGTAGAGGGTTGATACTAAACGGTAGAAAGATAGATAAAAATTTTGATACACACGGTGTGTGGAGTCAAATGAGAAGCCATCACCGTTTCAAAGGGGGAAATTACTATTATTTGGATATAGATAGAGCCGAATTAAGAGTGATACATAGGTTTTTAGCTAATTCGATTACACAAAGGGGTAAGAACAAGGAAAAAGTAAATGAACAGGATTTGTTTTACCATATGTGTATTCGAGACCCACAAAGCGCTGTAAGTATACCGTATTGTGTGGGTTATTATTTATCAGCTATGGTTCGGGGGATGCGACCGCATAGCATAATAGGAGGTGGTATTTTTATTACTTTGATTGCTGAATATCTCGGTGTGGATATAAGTCGGGGGGAATTATTAGTAGAAGAACCAGAACCCCGCGATACTATAGGTTTAAATGTATACCATGGTGCGAAAGTTTTGAAGAGGCGAAATAACGCCGCAGTACGATACCATGGTAGACATCCACAGGTGGAGAGAAACCAACAGCAAGGTAATGTAGGAGGGGGGAATGAGATGCAAGAAATGCAAAGGTTTATAGCTTCTCATGAATACGAAAATGCTAGACAGAGAGCATTTGAAGATTGGCAAGTTCATCAGAACCAAATCATAGCTCATTGCCAACATATAGGTAGAAACTATATTCCTACACCGAAACACATCTTCCCTCCCTGGTCTATAGAGATGCAGCCACCATATCCTACGTATAACCCTGCCGAAGCATTCTATAGCACCTATGGTTATGCCTGGAACCCCTATTGGTACCAGTATCATCCCTAGTATACTTATTTTTTTTTAATTTGTAATGATTGATACGTTTAATACTTTTGTTAATATTGTAATAGTTTTTATAATTGTCTAACTTTTATTCTTAGATTTTAATAATTTTTGAATGTGGGGTAATATACCAAACTTCAAAAATATGTATATATGGTTGAAGTTTATCTTATGTACACAACAGGGTAAAACAACGCATTTTCAAAGACTGGCATTAAGTTCAGCAAAAGCAACTAATTTTGACGACAAGATGCAAAATATATGTGAAATAACAACAAGACAGAATGAACAAATGATGTGCACCATTTATCATTCAGCAAACAAACGCCAATATATTTGGAAACTTTGGTAAAAATTTAATCATTTTCACACAAATCACCCTCAATAATTTAAATTGTTACTGATTTGTTGCAAATGAGGGCATTGCAAGATCTTAAGTGTGGGAAGGGGTTAAATTCTTTCGGATTTTAAAATTTTTATCTTAAACACTTGGTTACCATTAAAAATACTAGTAAAGCAGTAGTTGTATTAGAATCTAGTGCTCTCTGATAAAAAAGAACAGCCCTAGTCTTATATACTGATTACCCAATTCTAGTAAAATTTTTCAAAATTTTCAATTAAATGAACTCAAAATCATGTTTATACATATTTATGAACGATAAAACTAGGTGTTAACACCGAAATTATTGTTACCTCGGAAAGGACATAAATTGAGAAACAAACTAAAATGTTAAAATTCATTTAAAATGGAATAGAGGACGATAAAAAGGAAAATAAAAGCCAAGTGTGGAAAAAACTTACCAAGTTATCTTAAACATATGTCACATATATCTGTAACAAATAACTGAAAATACTTTTGCTTTGGACTAAACTAAACTGTTTTACCCGATGAAAGAAAAGAAGAGATGGATCTACACGATGAATCAATTCCATCATTAAAAGGTAGTAAAGTCTTCCGAAAAAGACACGCGCTTCTTGATTTAGGTCATGAAGTTGTCGTCCAGACCAGCTGTAGGTTGACGAAAAATCTAGAAAAGTCATCACTAAAATCAGCAGGAAATCCACGGACCTCAGCATTAAACAGGGTCGCCAAGTGGTCAGATTTATCCTAACCATGAGAAGGATTTATCTCGTACAATGGGGGGGCACCATGCAAATTAGCTGGACAAGACTAATGAATCAGATCCCCAGAAAGGATAATCTCCTTAAAGATTAAAAATCAGCTTTTAAGACTGATATTACTCAATCCTTGAGATTGACCTTAAAGATTGAGAATTACAAACTCATGGAATTCAATGATATCTAAACTCGAGCTTGAACGAGAAAATATTTTGATCAAAATTACAAACCGATTTGTTTTCTGAAAACCCTATTTTCAATGCGTTCATTACCATTGAACGTAAAATCCTAGGAATTCACCTGGAATTCATTAGGTCACCTGAACCAAATCGGGTGTCAACCGTAAGAACGGTGGTTGCATAGCATGGTCAAAGACAGGACCTTGTGCCAGACCGAAAAATCATAAGGGTGAGCTTTACTATTGCTCCTACCAAGGATAGTAATTGCGTCCGACACGTTATAGACCATAATTAAAAGCATGTCAGGGGACATTGCCTTAACAGTTGCTTGTTCAACGCTTTCCTTTACAACCGGACGGTAGTTTACCGAAAGGTAATATACGGGACAAGTAAACTGGACGTGTTGCTTTCCAAATACAAGGTTAGCAAATGGGTGACACAAAACCATAAGTTTTGAGCTAAAATTTTCAAATCTGAAACCCACCAAATCCACAAAAATATTTTGCAAACACCGGTAAAGGGTTATTCCGGAAAACTTATCTAGGGTAAAAACTAGATTTAATTTTCAAAAGATCAAATGTTTTCATAAAGATCCAATTTCCTTAATGGATCTAAATTTTTATAGTCATGTGGGACTGTAAACCATATCGTTACTACCATTGTTTATACCGCCGTATAGAAAATCACTGATGTACAAAGTGTGAAGAATAAAGAAGTGATTCTAGTATTTCAAGACGATATTGCTTGAGGACAAGCAACGCTCAAGTGTGGGAATATTTGATAATGCTAAAAACGAACATATATTTCATAGCATTATTCCTCAAGAAAGACAAGCTTTTAGTTGCAATTGTTCTATTTACAAGTGATATTCGTTTAAATAATAAAAGGTGAAGACAAAAGACAGATTCGACGAATTGAAGACGCAAACGACCAAAAAGCTCAAAAGTACAAAAGACAATCAAAAAGGTTCCAATTATTGATAAGAAACGTCTCGAAATTACAAGAGTACAAGATTCAAAACGCAAAGTACAAGATATTAAATTGTACGCAAGGACGTTCGAAAATCCGGAACCGGGACCAGAGTCAACTCTTAACGCTCGACGCAACGGACTAAAAATTACAAGTTAACTATGTATATAAATATAATATAATATATAATTAATTATATTAATTATATATATATTATATTTATAAATAAAAACCGTCGGCAGAGAAAGACTCCAAAGTTGTGAGCTGTAATTTCAAACTCCGCGACTCGCGGAGTTTGAAGGCCAAAATGGCCGCGAGTCGCGGAGCCCCCAGTTTTGAAACTCCCTATAAAGAAAACCGAAATCTGATCATTTTCATCATCTTTTTTCTCCTCATTCATACGATATATTTATATTTATAATTTATATTTTAATTTTAATTTTAATTATAATTCTAATAATAAGGGTATGTTAGCGAATATTGTAAGGGTGTAAGTCGAAATTCTGTCCGTGTAACGCTACACTATTTTTAATCATTGTAAGTTATGTTCAACCTTTTTACATTAATGTCTCGTAGCTAAGTTATTATTATGCTTATTTAAAACGAAGTAATCATGATGTTGGGCTAATTACTAAAATTGGGTAATTGGGCTTTGTACCATAATTGGGGTTTGGACAAAAGAACGACACTTGTGGAAATTAGACTATGGGCTATTAATGGGCTTTATATTTGTTTAACTAAATGATAGTTTGTTAATGTTAATATAAAGATTTACAATTGGGCGTCCCTATAAATTACCATATACACTCAATCGGACACGATGGGCGGGGTATTTATATGTACGAATAATCGTTCATTTAACCGGACACGGGAATGGATTAATAGCCACTAGAATAATTAAAACAGGGGTGAAATTATGTACAAGGACACTTGGTATAATTGATAACAAAATATTAAAACCTTGGGTTACACTCAGTCGACATCCTGGTGTAATTATTAAACAAAGTATTAAAATCTTGTTACAGTTTAAGTCCCCAATTAGTTGGAATATTTAACTTCGGGTATAAGGATAATTTGACGAGGACACTCGCACTTTATATTTATGACTGATGGACTGTTATGGACAAAAACCAGACGGACATATTAAATAATCCAGGACAAAGGACAATTAACCCATGGGCATAAAACTAAAATCAACACGTCAAACATCATGATTACGGAAGTTTAAATAAGCATAATTCTTTTATTTCATATTTAATTTCCTTTATTTTATATTTAATTGCACTTCTAATTATCGCATTTTTATTGTTATTGTATTTAATCGTACTTTTAATTATCGTACTTTTTAATTATCGCAAGTTTATTTTATCGCACTTTTATTATTCGCAATTTCATTTATCGTTATTTACTTCATGCTTTAATTTAAGTCTTGTATTTATTTTTAATATTTTACATTTGGTTTTAACTGCGACTAAAGTTTTAAAATCGACAAACCGGTCATTAAACGGTAAAAACCCCCCTTTATAATAATAATATTACTTATATATATATTTGTATTTTTATAAAAGTAAACTAATATAGCGTTGAGCTTTGTTTAAAAAAGATTCCCTGTGGAACGAACCGGACTTACTAAAAACTACACTACTGTACGATTAGGTACACTGCCTATAAGTGTTGTAGCAAGGTTTAAGTATATCCATTCTATAAATAAATAAATATCTTGTGTAAAATTGTATCGTATTTAATAGTGTTTCCTGCTAAAATTAATAAGTATTTTATATACCCCTCGCGAAACATCAAGCCATGTATTTATAATATTCAGAAACGGTGGCCAAGCCGGCGGCTTCATTGGGAAGTCGGCGGCTTGCCTTGGGTCGGTGACTCCTTCTGCAAGTTTAACTTGATTCGCAAACACAAAACACGTAACTGTCAAAATTAAGTCGGCGGCTTGGTAGCAGGCCGGCGGCTTCAGTGATCTCGCAAATCTTTCTGATTTTATTTCCATTTTTACTTGAACTTGGTCGACAAGTCGAGAAGCCGTGTCCACTAGGCCGGCGGCTTCATCTTCTTTTTGCTTGGTCAACAAGTTCATTCAATTCTACAGCAATTCTAGAACATTCTTGTGTATTCAAGCTTAAGCCCGCGGCTTCCTTGACTCCACTCCATGCCGGCGGCTTCATAGCCTTTTGTGCAGTTTTCTTTGTTTTTGATCTTCTTTGATACATAACTTTGATAAAATCATTAGAATTACCTTTTTTCCCATTTTACCCATTTTAGTGTGTTTTAGGATTAAAATGACCTTAAAGTACTAAGACAACTCCTCAAAATGTTATCAAAAAACTGTATAATTTAGGAGTTATCACCGTTGTCACACGGTCACAGGCACGGTCGACCATGGTTCGACCGTGCGTACCCCAGTCCAAAATATATATCCGTTGTATAATCATTTGACTCAGATTTGAACACCACATTTTGAAATCTTTACTCCATCTAGCACCTGCAAAAGAAATCCAATATCCTATACAAGTATTATATGCATTAAGTGTGTGAGATTTGGTCTTATTGAGTTAAAATGACATAACACTCCAAATGTGGTAAACCTAACATTCTTGGAGAAGTGTCTTGATTGAAATTTTGGGTAATCTCAGTTTGGTCAAGACTTAGTTAGTTTCATTAATGCATTTGGTTCAATCCTAAAGACTAGCCAACATGTCATTAACTTCGTAGTTTCAATTAATCACAAGTCATATTCATTTTAAGAGTAAGTAGAGATTAATTGAATGATGTCTTTCTAAATCAAACATTAAGTGTGTAAAGACATCAATGTTAAGTCATACTTGGACATGTTACACAATGTGTTACTTAGACAAGACCAAATAAATTATTGACCATTATTCTTTTGTGAACCATTTTACACTTAATTCATTGAAGTAAACTAGTTACTTGAATTCTAGTATTCTAGCTAATAACACATAGTAAGCATGTTAATCAAGTTGGCAAATTAATGAGTATTAAACAAATTAGCAAGTAGCAAGTAATACTCACACATAGCAAGAGATAGTTATCCTAAAATCAATCATATGGATATTTGTACAACACTATGGTTTAAGCTTTAGCAAGCTTATTTACAATATAACATATTGTATGATTAATGTGTAAGCACACATTAATGTCCAACACATGCACAAGGGAAGAGAAATCTCTAGTTGTGACTTGGTGACCATCCTAAATGTATCTAAATGTATTTTAGGACTACAAGTCTTTACTAGTTATACTTAAAGATATTGTTCTTCATTTAGCCTTAATTTGTCACTAAGTAATCTTTAATTGTAATTAGTGTTCTAGTGGCATTAGCTTATGTGTGTTGGTACTTGGTGATCATCCTAAGAATGTCTAGACAAGTTTTAAGATCAAAAGTTATTGATTAACACTTATGTGTTATGCCTAATCATGGCTAATTTATCATTAAGATGTAATTAATCGTAATTAACCAAGATTAGTGTTTTTATGACCAAAACTCAATTGAGTATGGAGGGGGCATCTATTTTAAGAATGTTGAGAAAGGTTTCATGAATTATAGATGTCGGGAAGGGGTCAAACTAAATTTGATCAAAACTGGTGACAAAGAATTCTGCGATCGTACTACGGTTGACCGTGGTGGTGACCGTGCAACTTGTTTCCACAAAACTGTGTTTCAGATTCTGTCTGGGCTTCTACGGCTAAGTATACGATCGACCGTACTTTGACCGTGTACTTCAATGATCTTTGTTTTCATTCTTTAAGTTTTGTTTGACTTGGTCATTTGCAAGATCAAGTATGGATTAGTGAACTTGTGTATTTTATGTTAAGATGTCGATCATCACTTATGCATATGTATGTGTCATCATCAAAACATATTCTTTGGTTAAGCAAAGCATCATACTTAACTTTGTCGGTTAGTCCGTTAACCAACATTCAACTAACATTCTCCCCCTTTTTGATGATGACAAACATACAAGTGATGAGGGACATTTTGCTATAAATACGCAAGTGTTAACATCACTTGTATCCATATTTCTCTCCCTTTTGTCAAAGCAAAAAGGTTAGCTCCTGCTAGAGCTATGCTCGCCCTTAGAGCAAAGCTCCCCCTTAAATTGTGCACAATGGAAGATAATTATTAAAAACATAATAAGCACACATTTTATTCATAGCAATAATTAACCATAGATAATTCATGTAGTACATTTTTACATGAATGTCAAATAAATTCAGTCATCATGATGAAAGGAGTTACCCTTGTCCTTGTCTTCAAGCCGGGACAATCTTCAACCAATTTTTAGGATGTTTCCATGAATCACACTATTTTGTCCCTGTGTGGAGAGGGAACAAAAGTTGGGTGGGTTTTCAAGAGAAGGTTCATGGACCTATTTGGTCGATGCTTCACATATTGGGTATAAAGATACTTGAGTGGAATGGTGAAAAGGAGATGTCATCCCAACATATGCAAACAGTTTGGTTAGGTGGAGACCATACGGAAGAGACATATGAGAGTTTTGACATGCATGTTGCATTCCAGATGCCATGAAGTATGCAACATTTACTTTTGATGAGTTCAAGAGACACCATAGAAGCTTAATCTCATTGGCATCAAGTCGTTCAGGCAGTTCACCCTTTCCATAAACATTTGCAGTGATGATCTGTTACCAAAGATCATACGTTGAAGCAAGACGATGGCGAAGAAATCCATCTTTGTTGATGAACTCGGGTTGAAGTGTTCCATTGCACAATATGTCTATCTCTTTTTACCTGGGAATTCATCAAATGAATTTGGGTTTAGAAAGAATGTTCGTCCTTCATTTGAAACATCCATTATATTTCCAAACTCTTCAAGAGTCAAAGAATAATTCTTTCCATAAAGAGAAAATAAGATTTTCTCATCATTTTGTGAAAATTGAAGGCTTTCGTAGAATTCTTAGATATGAAGAGGATAAAGTGGTCCTCTTAGATTGAGAAAGGCATCTCATTTGATGTTCGAGAGATTTTCAAGAGAATAGATAGATAGATGATGTGTGAGTACCTCTCTCCCTTCAACAATGGATCTCATATTGGGATTGTGTTTGTCTTTTATAGGGATTCAATGAGTACGATAGCCCTTTATTAAACACTAGCAGGTTTGGTAAGGTAGGTAGAATAATTAATTCTAGTGAGTTCGTCAGACATTCTGCGGTCGATCCACGGTCGACCGTGATGACAGCCGTACAGGAGCTGAGTCATTCTTTTCATGCGTTTTTGACTTGTGCATGCAAGAATAATCAGTTGTGAGCACATAGTAAACATACATTATTGAGTTATTGAATTATTCTGCAAATGCATCATTGTTTTAGACTAACATTCATGCACAAACAATTCAAACATAAGCATTCAACCAATTTTTATTACACCATCCTAAACACACAAATTATATCCTCCTGCATGAGATTGTCTTCACAAAGTCCTTCAATGCCTTCTTGATCTTGGAGTGATTCTCACTAATTTCCTCTTCTCGCTTAAGAATTCTATCAACTTGGGTTTCAAAGTTTGAGTTCATGAATTCTTGATACTCCTGCAAGTTTGCTGCCTCATCTTCCATTTTGTCTTCATTCAATTCCTCATTTGGTTGATAGTTTTCAAGTTCATCTAGGTCTTCTTGAAGACTTGATCTTCTTCCATGAGAGGTTTCTGGTAGATGGACACTTCGAATGATGGTCAACTTGTCGATTGGTTCAAACGAAGGTTGTTGAACGACAGAGTGAAAAAGTTTGAGATAGGTGAACAAATTGTTCAGATGCATTCCATAAGGAAGAGACCTAGTTGATTTAGTCATTAAGTTGCTCATTCAAGATGCCATTAAAAAAGTCACATTGATTTCTTCATTGAGTTCAATAGCCCACATAACATAGATTTGAGTAACATGAATGTGAGAGTAATCTCCTAGCCTGCAGTAGATATTATGATCAATGATTTTGTTTAGGATATCAAGATCTGAACGAAGGTCCTTTCTTGTTAATCCCTTGGAAAGAATTTCAGAGTGATTGGCTTCCGGTTTGTAGAGTTGAGTTAATACATCAGTGGCTTGAATAAATTCAGGTAGGTGTTCTAGCTTGTGTCTTCTGCTATAGAACTCCCTTCCCCCGGTAGGTACACCTAGGATTTTAGCGAAGGCTTCGATAGGATATTCCCACCATTTTTTATTGAGATGGAACTTCACAACCTTTGTCTCTGAGTTGAAACTGAAGTTAGCATACAACTCTCTTATTAGTTCAGGATACACGGGTTCGTTGATTAGTACGAATGATGATAAATCTCTTTGAAATAGCTTGTCAACTATTTCATAAATGCTTCAGTGTTTACAACTCTTCCTTCTGTAATTGTTCTAGTTTTGAGCCACTTCTTGTAGTAAATTGTACGTTTTCTTGCATCAGCAGGTTATATCTTTCTACACCACCTCTTGATTGAGCATCCTTAGTTCTTGCCATTTTCTACACAATGATACTTCAAATTAATTCAAAGTGTATGTATAATTCAATTGTAGGAAACAAGTTTTGCAAACTTTAATTATCATCAATACTTAGATGTTTGATGTTAATATTCTTCACATTTTCACTCTTCATTAGTGTCAATGAGTTTGCAACTAGATTATGATTCTCACAAAGTTCATATGTGTTCCAGATTTTTAAGATCATCATTAACACATGTTTTGACATCTAACATTATCACACTCAAATTGCAACAATGTAGTTTATATCATATGAACGATGGTTCTATGAAAATCTAACCTAGATGTATAGTGAACCCTAGAATTTTCCTGAGTTAAATCAATGCATAGATAGGCATTACTACAATCGTTTCTAAGTTGTTCTCAAGAACATTTTTGATTGTTTGCACCAATTTTGGGTTTTGGGACATTCTAGTTAGGGTTTCTTCACAACATTAGTGAAGAGTTCATCATATAAACACAATTGAATGCTAGGAAAATAATGATTAATCATACCAAAAGAATGAATTGAGATGGAAGGAATGCGTGTTCTTCAATGTGCGGTCATCTCCTCAGCCGTGCAGAGAGTATTTGTTTGAATTGAGTTTGGGTGAAATGAATAGTAAGGGCTTTATTCAATTTAAAACAGTGTCAGGCCGAGCACAGTCTAAGTACGGTTGACCGTGGAAAAAAAAACTTCTAGAAGCTTGGAACAGATATCTACGGTCGTGTCTGCGGTCAGCCGTGCTTCATCCGTGGATCTCCTGATGAAGCATTTCTTCACTTCTTCTTCTTTTGAGCGCGTTTTGACGATTATTAGGTTCTATAGAATACTTGAGGACAAGTTTTCTTTTCCTAACATTGAATGATCACATCCTCCCGATGTTTCATCATCAATGACCACGTAATATACTACATTTATATATATATATATATATATATATATATATATATATATATATATATATATATATATATATATATATATATATAGTATACACAAAACGCATCAACTTGTATTTAGTATGCAATTCATAGTTTCATTCAAACACACAATCCTAATACAAGTAGACTTCCTTCAACATTCCTTTTGAAATCATTTTCAGAAACAATTTTGCATTTATATGAAAAACCTTTCATTAATTCAAAGTCTTTTGAGAAGGTTATTCGCATTAGCATTTTGATCATTGGTTTTGATTAATTTTAAAGTTACCCCAATCCTTGACTTATCCCTTTTATTAAATTGCTAGTTTGGCCAATTTTCCCCATGTTCTCAATTCTCCTAATAATAGACAATGGACTTTGATTACATGATTTGTATTTGCTAGAGTTGTGACACAAATTCATTTGAAGTTCATCTTTTGATGAATTACAAATAGTTGTCTTTTCAAGCTTTCTTTTCAAAGAGTTGTTTTCATCAATTAGAACTTTGTTAAGTTGCTTAACTTTGTGTAATTCTTTTTCTAAAAGTTTTACTTTATCACAACTACTGTCATATACAAATTTAATAGTTTTGTAATCATCTATCAATTCTTAATAATTAGAAGGATAAATTACATGTACCTCATTGAACTCCATGCTTGAGACATCATCTTCTTTGTAGGGAGATTCTACCTCTTCTTCACTTTGACTATCTTGATTTAAATGATTCCAAGAACCCATGAGGCAACACTCTTCATCTTCATCCAAAACTTTTTCTAGAGCATCTTCCCAATCTCTATCAAAATCCCCAAGTTTCTTCAATTTCTCTCTTATCCTTTTACCCTTTAAACTCCTAGAGTTTTCTTCTTCTTGACAGCAAAGTAAATCCCAACATTCCTTTGCATTTTTACATGAAATTATCTTCATTCTTTCTTCATTAGGAAGAACTTCACGGAGTAATAAAATAGCATCAAATTGTTTCAAAACTTCATTGTTTTGAAATGTTGACTTCACTAGTCTTGAACTAGCTTGTGGAACAAAGTCTCCTACTTTGATTATCATCCACAAGTAGTAATCCTTAGATTTGAGATAAACTTCAAATCTTAATTTCCACACATCAATATCTTCTTTATCAAATATTGGTGCTTCTTTCACCAATTCTTCTAAGTATCCCATAGTTTGAGTTGATCCGAGAATCGTTAACTCAAGTTTTTGCACAAAATGAATTTTAACACTTCTAAAAACATTTATAGAGCAATGATTTGAGCAACCGCTCTGATACCAATTGTAAGTAACTAGAGGGGGGTGTATAGTTACTTAATACATTTTTAACACTTTTTCGATTGATCACCAAATTTGATTAAGTATGGTCAATCAATTCAACTCAAACTTGATGTGTGTGGTGTATATGTTCAAAATGATAAGCAAAGTAATGTAAAGAACATAGACACAAGGATTTATAGTGGTTAGGGTGGATGTTAACTAATCCACTCCCCGATTACACTAATCGGGATTTCTTACTTCACTAAGCACTTTTCTACAAACCCGGTGGAGATCCGATTTACAAGTCTTCAACTTCTTTGGTAGACAACAAACCTAATCTTTGTATCGCTTTGAAAGACCAACTCCAACCTAGCTCAACTTGTCTTCAACTTGGACAAGTATTAATCTTCAAATAAGATTAATCAACTTCCTAAGTCCCTTTAAGGAAGTAGATCACTAAGCTAGCCTATGCTTCTACTAATTGAAGTTACAAGACTCATACAATTTGCAATGATGATCCTAAGACAATACTAGGACATACATCACACTAAGTAAACTCACAAGATAAACAATTTTTATTAGTAAGTTTACAACAACCAAATTCTATATCTATAAGATCATAGAATCTTTTCTTGCTTGATTACATTTGAGTAGTAATTAAAGCCCTTGTGATATCTGGAAATAAGCCTTTGAAATATGCAAGAGGGTCAGCTTCAAATGCTCTTCAATGCTTTCTATTTATAGTGAGATTCAAAAACTAGCCGGTGTCACACGGTCACAAGCACGGTCGACCGTGGTTCGACCGTGCGTACCCAGTCCAAAATATGTATCCGTTGTATAACCATTTAACTCAGATTTGAACACCACATTTTGGAATCTTTAATCCATCTAGAACCTACAAAAGAAACCCAATATCCTATACAAGTACTATATGCATTAAGTGTGTCAGATTTGGTCTTATTAAGTGAACATGACATAACACTCCAAATGTGGTAGACCAAACATTCTTGGAGAAGTGTCTTGATTGACAATTTGGGTAATCTCATTTTGGTCAAGACTTAGTTAGGTTCATTAATGCATTTGGTTCAATCCTAAAGACTAGTCAACATGTCATTAACTTCCTAGTTTCAATTAATCACAAGTCATATTCATTTTAAGACTAAGTAGAGATTAATTGGATGATGTCTTTCTAAATCAAACATTAAGTGTGTAAAGACATCAATGTTAAGTCATACTTGGACATGTTATACAATGTGTTACTTAGACAAGACCAAATAAATTATTGACCATTATTCTTTTGTGAACCATTTTACACTTAATTCATTGAAGTAAACTAGTTACTTGAATCCTAGTATTCTAGCTAATAACACATAGCAAGCATGTTAATCAAGTTTGCAAATTAATGAGTATTAAACATATTAGCAAGTAGCAAGTAATACTCACACATAGCAAGAGATAGTTATTCTAAAATCAATCATATGGATATTTGCACAACACTATGGTTTAAACTTTAGCAAGCTTATTTGCAAAATAACATATTGCATGATTAATGTGTAAGCACACATTAATGTCTAACACATGCACAAGGGAAGAGTAATCTCTAGTTGGGAGTTGGTGACCATCTTAAATGTATCTTAGTGTATTTTAGGATTACAAATCTTTACTATTTATACTTAAAGATATTGTTCTTCATTTAGCCTTAATTTGTTACTAAGTATTCTTTAATTGTAATTAGTGTTCTAGTGACATTAGCTTATGTGTGTTGGTACTTGGTGATCATCCTAAGAATGTCTAGACAAGCTTTAAGATCACAGGTTATTGATTAACACTTATGTGTTATGCCTAATCATGGTTAATTTGTCATTAAGATGTAATTAAGCGTAATTAACCAAGATTAGTGTTTTTATAACCAAAACTCAATTGAGTATGGAGGAGGCATCTATTCTAAGCGTGTTGAGAAAATTTTCATGAATTATAGATGTCGGGAAGTGGTCAAACTAAATTTGATAAAAAATGGTGACAGAGAATTTTGCAGTCGTACTACGGTTGACCGAGGTGGAGACCGTGCAATTTGTTTTCACAAAATTGCGTTGCAGATTCAGCCTGGGCTTCTACTACTAAGTATACGGTCGACCGTACTTTGACCGTGTACTTCAATGATCTTTATTTTCATTCTATAAGTTTTGTTTGACTTGGTTATTTGCAAGATCAAGTATGGATTAGTGAACTTGCGTGTTTTATCTTAAGATGTCGATCATTCCTTATGCATATGTATGTGTCATCATCAAAACATATTCTTTGGTTAAGCAAAGCATCATACTTAATTTTGTCGGTTAGTCCATTAACCAACATTCAACCAACAGCGTAGTCACTCTATGTATATGTATGTATATAGTATGTTTATATTCACTAAGCATTGCTTACCCTCTCGTTGTTTACATTTTTTATAGATTCGAGAAGCGGAGGAGGAAAGGGTGGTACGGGGACTAGAGGACTACCACATGTTGCTTAGAAGACTTTGCTTTTGAAATTCGACTTAGGATTGGGTAGTTCAATCCCAACCACCATGCTCGGTCTTTTGATTGTAACTAAACTAGGTTGGGTCAAAAATTGTCACGTTGTGGTATTAATGGGTCGTTAGAGTCCCAAGGGTCGAAATACTCGTTTTGTTACTTAAATATTATTTATTTAATGTTTGGAAAATGTTAAACTTGGCTTTAGTTGTTATCGGTGGAGCCGATATATAGTTTGAGGTGTCAAAATTGTTTTTACACCTCAGTATCTGTTTCTGCCTAATATCACGTTGCGACTTACCTTCGCCGCGTCGCGACTTGTGGTGTATTTTGAATGTCAAGCACATATTGCACTGAATGCTGGGAAGTGATGTTCAGGCAGTGGTTAAGCTCGACATTGAATCTACACTTGGGACCGCATCGCAATGGGATAAACCTCGTTGCGACCTTGCACTGTAAAAGAAAACTATCGTATTCGAAAACGGGTTCAAGTCGTTTCATTCAACGGTTGAATTTTAAGAAAATAATTCAATAATTAATAATAATAGAACATCTTTACAAATTTATCTATATATATACATACATATCACCATTTTTAACACAAATTTAACAACTTTTCTCTAGTTTTTATACAATTTCTCAAATTTTACCAACAATCTCTACTTTAGACTGTTTAACTATCGGATCTAATTGTTGTTTCAATTGACGTATATTGCGAGGGTGAATTTGCTCACTTTAAGCCATATGATTTTGGCGTGAAAAATTCGTTTGAAGATATTGATGTTCATGAGTACTATTTACCAAATCTGTTTTTCATAAAGAAACTATACTTTACGTCCATATGGACGTTTGTATTTCGATGAAGACAAGAATCACTTTGAGTATCCTAGGTATAACAAAGAATGGAATGATATGATACAAAGAACCAAGATACGGTCTCAAAGGATTAAGTTGTATCTTTTATACATCGATGAAAGTCCATAGCATGATTACGATACTGATGAGTTTTCAGAATTGAGCCAATATTCGTTTTATAAATTTTTCGAATACATTCTTCTAATTTTTAATATATGTCGTTTTAGGACTTTTTTAATTATTGTTATTTCTTATTTTGTATTTTAGGACTTTTAATACTGGCTTCATATAAATCAAAAAACACCGGTTTTCGCGAAGCTTCTTGTTCAAATCTCTCATCAAATGTCGCTATTCTATAATGTATGTCGTGCAAATTCCCCGCTAACCCGAGTGAATATTAAAATATTTGTTCTACATTCATTCGTGAAGGTACTATGTCATTTACAAGCTATTCTATAATGTATGTCGTGCAAATTCCCCGCTAACCCGAGTGAATATTAAAATATTTGTTCTACATTCATTCGTGAAGGTACTATGTCATTTACAAGCCCGACCCTCCTCTCGGTGATGTGGGTGAGAAACCCAAATCAAAAAAGCTCACTAAGCCAAAATTGTAATCATCTTTCAATTTTAATTAAGTTTGGTTTTATATATTTATTTGTGTAATAGTAATTAAATAAATTTAATTTAAAACATTAAACAAAGTTAAATAAAATTTAAATTGTACTAAAAGATGAAAAAGAAATTAAAAATACCTCACCCTAACCCCATCATGCCATCCCACTACTTTCTATTTTACCAATACATCCACCACATCACCGTCAACTACCTCACCTCCTAACATGCCAAAAAATCTCATCACCACTACAAGTGGTGTAAGGAGTATTCATAGATTAATAGTTGTTCACAACACTTTCCAACTACAGAATGTCCATTGTTAAAGTGTTTTAGTTATGTTTCTGTATATTCTTGAATGAAAGTAATTTCTTTTTCCTAAATGAAAATCTATTAAAGACAGTTAATCGTGAGAGGATATAAGGCCATGTTTATTTTTGACTTAATTGGCTTAATTATATAAAACTTGATTTAAAAAGTCATGGAGGGGTATTTGTTTTTAACTTATTAAATAAGACACACTTTAATAAAAAAAACTGAATTAAGTGTGAATTTCCATTTAAATTCTTACTTTTTAATAACTGCTTTTATAACTGTTACCATATAAGGTTTATTTAGTAATTTTGATTATTCAGACAATTTTTCAACATATAAAACAAACACTAATTATTTATTTATCACTTATTTCTTCCAGACATTATATATCCGTTCAGATTAAAGAATTAATAAGAAAAAAAAATCAAACGATCCCAAACTAAAGGTTACAAACCTTGTTTTTTGGCGGGAAAGCCTGTTAACTTAACAAATATGACTTTTGGTGAGAATAACTGTTGGGAAGCGACTTTTCGATATAACGTATAGTGCCTAAAATTTTCGAGACCCCAACCAGGGGCGCTACCCCCTTGGACCCCGGAAGGGGGCAACCCCTTGACCCCCCGCTATATTTTGCTACAGTGTCTAATCAACTTTTACGGTCATGCACTCCGCAATCTTCAAATCTGTTGTTAAATATAACTAGATAACTCTTATTTTGAAGTAAATTCCAATTACCTAAAAATTATTGTTAGATTTCAGTAAAATAAAATCAGCGACAGAGGCGCTCTAACTTCACATAAACCGTTTATATACTCCACAACCAATAACAAAAATAAACATAAACATTAATTCAAACAAGAAGTGAAAGAAGACAACAATAATAACGTTATTAACATGAAAAGTTGTTTCCATATTACAAATCTATATTGCACCAACGTTCTTAAGCCCTAATACAACACCAACACCGATAATGTGACCAACGGTCCCACAAGCTAAGGTATCGGCTAGAGTGAAACCAGCAGGGTCGCCTGTTTGAAGCCCTGAATCTCTAACCTCAAGCTTTAGCCCTGCAGTTGCCTTCCTATTTGCCGATGGTGCCAACCCAAATCGACCAGCGAACAACATCAAGGTTGTTGATGTCACCATAATCTATTCAAATTAAAATTCTTGAGTGTTTATCTTTTATTGTTACCGTACGTGTTTTAAATTGCTAATATAAAATTCTGGAACACACAAATTTACCAGATTTGTGGATGAACCGATGAAATCACAACGAACACCTAGAGCTCCCTTTCCCTTCCCCTTGGGTTTCATTTCTTGCAATGCTACCTGAATATGGTCAATTACATATACTTATTTTATACATTGAAAGAATGTGAAATTACATATCGATTAAATCCAAATGAGCATTTAATTAAAAAACTTCCAAGATATTATGTAGTTGAAACAACCATAATATCTAGACTATTACAATAATATTTTCATTTGATATGCTATTTTTGTTTCAGTAACATTTTCACCACCTAATTAATTTTTAAGACAAAAATTATACTATCGGGGCCGTCTTAACAATTAAAGGCCATAAACGAAAATAAAAATGAACCTACATTTACGTTTAAAATTTTTACTACGCATAAAAAAATAAATACTCCCATTATCTATTTATTTACTTAAATTGTATTTAACTACTAAAAATAATGTATTTTAACTTTAATTGACAATTTTTTATTTGATTTAATTAAATATATTAAAAAAAATATCAACATATTCAAAATTTAGGGCTCTTCTAAATTTTTGGACCCTGGGCAGTTGCCTATCTTTTTTATGCTTGAAGACACCTCTGAATACTATCATTGTTGAAGACAAAAAAAAAAAAAAAAAATTACTCAAATAGATATATTTCTAGGTAGATTAATACAGGGTTGACAATCGACACGCCTTGAAACTAGATACAACATCGAAATTGAAAATAAGACCATCGATAACGCAGCGTTTCTGCCTCTGGTGCCCATGATGTGTTGTGAGAAACGCCCCACAAACTCCTGGAATGGAGCGTTTGTGGGCGTTTGTCTTCAGGCGCTTATCGGCGAATCACGGAGAAAGAAGAGGGGCGGCAGGCGACGTGGGCAGTGGTGATTGGCTGGTCAACCCAACCGTTAGGGAGACGTTTGGCTGCAACATTTAATAATAAAAAATTACTTTTCTCATTTATATATATATATATATATATATATATATATATATATATATATATATATATATATATATAAACACGTTTTATCATCTTATTCATCTTTATAACACTCATATTCATCTCATCTTTATCATATTTTATCAAACTCATATTCATATTCATCTTTATCTCATATCCATCATACATATTTTATCACACTCATATTCATATTCATCTTTACCGAATTCGTTTACCAATTTACTCTATGAAGAGTTTAATAACAATAACCGTGGGTGATTTCGGGGTGATGATCAATTAACATCGAAATGACGTCATATAAGTAAAAATTGTAAGGAGTTTAATTGTGTGTTCGAGGAAACGCAACGCACTTGGGGTTGTTGACGGAATGATCGAGTCTTAATGAAAAACGTGTTGCTTAATTATAAAAGAAAAACTTTGAAAGACTTTAAGATGACCGAAGCTTGGGATGTTTTGAAAAAACATCCAAAATGGTATGCACCACCACCGGTCGGGGGAGAAGATGTTGATGAGAATGATGTCGATGATGATGACGACGACGACAAAGGTTTGATGATAGTTTTGGTGTTGATCTTTCTTCCGACGTACGTCCGATCGAAAAAGAGTTATTTGGACTCGACCCTTTGAAAAGACCAAAAGGCCGCGAGCAGATCGATTTCATCCGATGTGGGAACGACATCTCGTTCAACAAACTCTTCAAAGTCGTCCAAATATTCGGAAAAGATGGTTGAAGAAAAAAAGAGTTCTCTTGCGGCTTTTAGAAATGCGGCTTACTACAACAAGCTGCGCATGTGATCGAGATTCTTAAAACGGGCACCCAGTGGTTAAAAGAGAAAGAAAAAAAACGGTTCAAAGGCTATAAGAATGGGTTCGTAAGCAATTTAATGATATCATTCAAATTTCGTCGTCCTAAGATGAAGACGAAGATGAAAATGACGACAACAATGACGATTAAGCTTATGTTTTATTTAATTTTATGTCATTTTTTAAGTTTATGCCTTTTTTTTGTGTTTAATTTTTAAGTTTATGTACCCTTCTTTTTAATTATTAACTATATTTAATCTATTCAATTCTATTATTTTATTTAAATAACAAACAAATAAAAAAAAAGTAAAAAGAAAATCAAAATTAAATGCTATATTATTGTCATCTTTTCACAAATGCCCCTCTATTACAACTCTCTCATTTCCCAGCCATAGTCCAGTCATTGACTTGCTCCAAAAAAGTACATTTTACCCGCTCCACGTCACAATTATCATTATCCGTGGTCTAAGGTGGCTTGGTGGGGAGCTTTTGCTAGCAAACCATTCTAGTTTTAGTTTTTGGGTTGATTGTGGGTCACTCAATTATGAATGAAAATAATTGGTAATATAATCATTTCAAAATATTATAGTATTTCTTGGATTATTAAAGTGATGAATTTTGTTAACGACTTATTCTTAACTTCCATAATTATATATTATGTTGTACGTTTGAGAATGACTAATTGATTACGGTTATACAACTGTACAATGAATTATACATGTTAACGACAGCCGATGAGCTGTAAATAACAAATTTCTAAAATGATTTATAGATTTAGAGATTGGCACATGTGATTCATTTGACCCGAAATTAATATGACAATAAAAAGTTGACCCGAATAGAAAATCAGTTTGTGGTAGTAATTGTCTAGTTCTGAACCCATAACCTGTTCAGTCAACTCGATCCAATCAAAATTGCCACCACAGATTAATAATTTTCCAGACACAAAAAAAACTAACATAATAAAAAAAATTGAACTAACCATGTTTTGAACTGGGGAAAGTGATGGTGAAGTGGCCTTCAAACCGGTGAATTGAGGAAGAGAAGTCATTACAGCAGTTGTCATTTTTTATTAATGAATAATAAAAAGTCGAGTTTGAAAAATTGGAGTTATGGAAAGTTCTTAAAAGTAGAAACCACATAAAAGATTTGAATTTATGGCCATGGAAGTTAGATGTAGGATAAACTTTGATCCATGTGCTTACATGTCAGTATATGACTGGACATTTACATATCCACTAGATTTTCATAATTGATTCTGGTTTTTCATTGTAAAATAATATTTTTTTTCTTTTTTTTTTTTTTTTATATATACATATACATTATCTATATAATCAATTAGAAAACAGAAAAAGCCAAAAAAATGGTACTGTTGAATTTTCCTAAAGTTGTAATAACATTCAAGTTGCTGGGTAAAAATACTACGGAGTAAGACAAAAAGATGATTAAGACTTTTAAACCCAACCGTTTTTTCCAAATATATATTATCAGTAACAAATTAGTTACAGAAAATCAATGTTGGAGTGGTGGCAACTTGCGCATGTGATATACCAATGGGTCAGTGGTTCAAGTCTTGGCCAGTCCCCTTCCCCTCCCTTTTTTCTGCTTTTTTTATTTTACATTTTACCCATTAATCCCCCATTTTAAAATTTTCCATAATTCACCCTTAATGTTTGTTTATCGCTAATTTAATTTTCTCACTCTTATTCTCTTATTTTTAAATAATTTTTAGTTTCTTATTTTACATTTTACCCATTAACCTTTTTTAAAATTTTTCATAATTCACCCTTAATATCTGTTTACCCCTAATTTAATCCTCTCACTCCTATTCTCTTATTTTTAAATAATTTTTCGTTTATCTTCCTGCTCTTAAAATATTTATATGCCTTCTTTTACTTTTTTCTTTTATTTTGTTATGGTTATTAACGTTAAAGTATTTAATTTAAAACATAAGCTGTGTACAACGAAAAGCTCCTATTTATGTTACATGTAAAAAATAAGAGGTTCGCCGCCGCATCGCGCTGCTTACCTCAAAAATTGTTGTATGATATTCAGAGAAAACCGTAAATTACTGTTCATTTATCTTAAATCAATATTAATCCCTGTTATCAAACTTTAAACGATGTGACAGTCCAACTAGGAATGGCAATATGAAGTAACCCGTGATGTGCGGGTACCCGATTTGTGATGGACAGGTAAAATCATAATATTTATGTTTTTATGCCCTAAATATTGCGGTAAATATTTTTATGCCCTAAATGTATACATATAAGACAAAAATAAAAGTAAAAGGTAAGAGTAAAAAATGTAAAGTCGACAAAAAATACAATATAATAATTATGTTTTTTAGACTGTGGGTTTTTAACCCGTGAAAAATAAAATTGAGATCAATGAAGTATTTTTGACTAATCACAGAAGGATACAACTTAATCATTAGACTTTTCATTGAAAATTGAGGTGGGGTAATTGTAACACTTTCAACTGGGCCTAGTAGTAAATAATCTTTTTACACTTAGTTAATATTAATTTATTAATATTAGTGATTTTAATAATTATGTGTTCATAATTATTGGTGTTTGTGATAAAATGTGTTTTGTGACAAGGGTCACAGAACATGTTTAGTTATGTAAAGTGGACCTCAATAGGACTATTTAATGAAGTGTTTCATATTTCAGATAATTGATAAATACCCGTTTGAAACACGGAGGGAGTTTCCTCTCTTTGAAGAAACCTAAATATAGATATATTATAGTGTTCTGTACCATTTTCTTTCTTTTTGGATAAACACGACACGTACACATATATAAACCATATTTTGTTCTTCAAACTTAAAATCAAAGAGTTTGAATCAAAGCTTGCGATTTCGTATATCTAATTCTAGTGTTTACAAGGATCGAAATAAGGTAAACAACTATGAATTTGATGAATTAAATTGGGTTTTAAGTGGGTTTTGTAAAGAGTGAGTTTGAATTTTAAATTCTTGATCATATGTGTTTGTTTTGCTTGAAAGATGATAGGAATAGTTTCTATATATGTTATATAGTATTATTGGGCCTTTGTATCGACCAAAACAAGCAGAAATCGATTTTTGGGTGTTAAAAACCGAAAATCAACAAACTGGTAATGTTCTTCAACTCCCACGCGTTTGACGGCTCAACCGTACGATTGACCACGTGGTTGAGGTCTCAACTACGTGGTTGAGGGCTCAACCATACGGTTGAGGGCTCAACCTTGTCAGCCCGATAATGACATTTCAGCCAAACTTAATGAGATTTTCAGCACGCGCGCAAAGCGCTAATCGTGTGATTTGAGGCTCGTACATGCGTTTAATGATTCGTTCTGCATGTAAAAACAAATTGTTGGTCCCTTGATTAACAACATGAGTATTGTACAGGAAGAGTTAATACAATTCTTTTAATTAACTTAAGTGTTATCACAGTTTAGTATTCAAAATGCAATTTGTTGGCATATGTTTATGTAATAGTTTAGTGGCATATGGTTTTAATTGTGTAATGTATTGTATTTGTATTTTACCATGGTAAATGTTATTTACCTTTCATGTAACTTGGAGGTTACACTATATAAAGCAACATCCCTCTTTTGTAATGACTAGTTATCATAATACATTCACCATATTATCTTACTCTCTCTCTCTCTCTAGTATTGTTCATAACTAATACCTTAACCCACTTTAACACCTAAGAACCGATCGGGTAGGCTTGCAAAGGGACTAACAATTGGTATCAGAGCGGGACTTGCTATCTTACTTGTAGATCCAAGGATTGAAGCCTCTTGATTCGTGTTATGAAGTGTTTGGTATTCTTCGATTTAGGTATCACGATAACTCACGTGTTGGTTAATTTCTTGCTTGACTTTGTTAAAAAATGTGACGACCCAGAAATTTCCGATCAAATTTAAACTTAAATCTTATATGATTTCAACTAGATAAGCAAAGTCTGTAATATTGAGTTACAAAAATTTTGAAACCGTTTACATGAATTCATTTAACCTTTGACTATTCCCGTCGATTCACGAACAACTGTGTGTAAATAAATATGTAAATAAATATGATTCCTATACATAGTTAATGTTATATGTATATTGTAATATATATATATAAATATTAAATGTTATATATATGTTATTATATATATGTCATAATTAATAATATGTAATATTAAGTTTGATTACGGGTTAAAAATATAATTAAATATAATTGTTATAGTTACTTTCAATATTTTTATTAATATTAAAATCAGTATTATTATTATTATTATTTTTCAATATATACATAACATAGATATGAAGTTTGATATATAAATTGTTAATATATTATTATTATTACTCCCATTATTATTATTATTAATATTAATATTAATACAAAATATTATCTTATTAAATCTATCGGTAGAATGAAAACAAGAAGGCTACGAATTAATGTTGAATTATTAACTGTCACTGTTTCTCTCAACTTATCTTGAGATTTTTATAGTTTATTATTACTTTAATATGTATATCTATATACAGATGATATCCGTGATATGTATTACATATACAATGAAGTGTTGAAATCAAAACACACACTACCTGTATTACTTTTTCATTCTTTCACAATTCAATCTCTTATCTATCTTTCTTTATATATACATACTATACTTATACAAATGGAAGAACACAAACATTTATATCACATTCATCTCTTCTTCAGTTCATAACTCATACGTCACCATGAACCACATGTTAAGCCACCACCATCATAAACCCATGACCACCCATCAACCATCTCTCTATCTACCTCACACCATTTCAGTCACCATCGATTATCTTCATCAAAAACCAAGTCATCATCATCATAACCTTTGTTCTAAAATCACCAAATTAACCAACCTCATCTTTCACTTAATAACCTACGAACCTATTTTTGGGTTATCATAATACTACTTCTCCTATCTATCTACCTCTGTCCGGCTACTAATACACATCCCTATTTGTAGCGACCCGACCAAAACCGTTATTGACGGCGCCGTTAACTTAGGTCCCGTTGCGTGGTCGTAGTCCCTATATGAGACTCGTTTGACCAAAATTATGTCGCATTCATTTGAAAGGTACAAGACTTGCAAGTTTAGTTTACAAAACCGTTCGACAACAAGTCTAAGTTTACAAAAGTCATAAAGTATAAATGAAATAACTTGCGACATAATTAGTTTAAAAACACAGTTGCTATAAATAGCGTAAGTATGTAAACAAAAGTTTGAATCCAAAGGTGCTATCACTAGCGTATGTATGTATGTATCTTGACTCCAAGCAAATAATCAGAGTGTATGCATGTATGCTTGACCCCAAGCAAGTATGAGTGTACGCGGAAGCATGTATCAAATAGCCAAGTATGAACCTGAGAAACATATAGAAAACTGTCAACGAAAAACGTTGGTGAAATCATAGGTGTATTAGTAAATGTTATATTTTGAACCACAAGATTTAGTATTTCCATAAATTGATCATCCAAAAGTTGCATTCCAAAAGTTGGTTCGCGAGCACCCAATTATCAAAGCTTAACGTTCCTTCCATTGTATACCCCATCACTTAGTGCTAGAACAAACACTGATTCTCGAAAATATATTTCATCCGTAGACGGTAGCGAACCGTCAAGGATGAGGGTTTTCAACCCATATGGCCATATAACATAAGTTCTCGCTTACACCCGGCAAGTGTAACTAATGATAATCGAATTGAGGATTTTTGTTCTAAACTCGCTGTAGAATGTTTGTTTTCCTTGTACTTGTGTTCAAAGTATAAAAGTAAGTAGTACAAAATGTAACAAAGTATATGTTTCTCAGCCCACAATTTAAAGTATAAAAAGTTGTTGAAAAGGTGGGACTATGATCTCACCTCGAGTGCACGAGTATAAAAGTACTTCAACAAGTAAACGTTGTGCATGAAAGTTGCTTAGCCTTGACCTAAACAAGTAAGTTGTATCAATTAACCGGTTACGACACAAGGTCGGGTGAAATGTGTTCAATTAGTCCTATGGCTCGTTACGACTCGATTAAGTATAGCATGTGAATCACGTTGTCAAGTTTCATACAAGAAACAAGTATAAAAGCATGTTAGAATGATTGTATAAAAGTTTGGTTAAGTTTGGCTAAAAGTCAAACTTGGTCAAAGTCAAAGTCAACGATGTCGGGTCGGGTATCCGACAATTTTTCTAAGTTATATAATCATATATGAGCATGTTGGCCAAGTTTCATGTTAATCGGAGGTCCGTAGCATATCAAACATTTTACGTCAAATGACCAAGCAAAACAGCCAGTTTTAGCACAATGGGACGGCAGTGAGTATATAGTCCCACTTTTAAACTCTAAATATTTCGGGATGAGAATACATGTATTTTATGTTTTACGCTATGGACACAAGTAACTGAAAAATATATTCTACGTTGAGTTGTACCACTGGCATACTTCCCTGTAGCTTGGTAACTAATATTTACAGCGGTATTGTAAACGCGAATCCTGTTGATAGATCTATCGGGCCTGACAACCCCAACCGGACTGGACGACCAGTATTCAACGGTTGCACAGTACTTCGTTTTGTGACTACACTTGGTACGGTGTAGTAAGATTTCATATTAAAGGGAATATGCGACGTGAAAATGTTAAGTATGGTTACCAAGTGTTCAACCACTTAGAATATTTTTATTGAAATGTTTATATACGAAATCTTGTGGTCTATATATATATATTGCTGCGCACTAAACCTATATCTCACCAACTTTATGTTGACGTTTTTAAACATGTTTATTCTCAGGTGATAATTAAAGCTTCCGCTGCATTATGTTGAATCTAAGCAGGATCATGCGTACTCATATTTGTGTCAAAAATAAAACTGCATATCCGAGGACGTGTGTTGTAAAATATGCTAGAAATCGTGTTGTTATTATCATTTGTAAAGTTTGTAAGTCGAAGATTATCGTTAAACGATAATCATCTTTTTATTGTCTAAAGCTTGTAACAAAAATAATGGTTTGGTTTGTGATGTATAATATATGCAGTTTTCCTTTTTAAAAATGTCGCATATAGAGGTCAATACCTCGCAATGAAATCATACGTTATCTAACACGTTCTTATGGTTAAGGACGGGTTATGACACTATTCGATCATCAAACAAGCCTATCTGTTAAAAGATCAACTGCCACGTTGCTATGGTACAATAGTTCATCTGACCCAAACACTATTCGATCACTCACTTATCTTCTTCGCAAAGGTACGACTGTCATTAATCATCATTATCATCAACTTGCAAACACGAACAACAGACACTGTTACTATACTATTTCTGTTTCTAGTTCGACCATCACTAAACCGGCAAACAACATTTGTTCACTTCTATTTCTAGTTCGGTTTGGTCTACCGATAACTTGGTCAGGCACCACACAACCATTCACTATTTCCTACTACTGTTGTGACCACCTTTGAACGCCACACTATTCGAACCCAATTAACCACCCCTACCGGTTGTTGTTACAACTACTCAAAAGTCTCACCTACAAACTATCGATCAAGCTGCTGAATACAGCCTTTTTATTTCTATTTTGGCTGCTACAACCATTCTACCACCTTCATCACTCCATCAAAACCAAACAATAAACACCACCTCTTTAAAACTCCTTTATCTGTGAAATATTTATGTTTCTATTTCTTTATCGCTACTAGAGTTTCGTATTCATGTGTCTGATTAAAAGAGCAAGGAAAAGGTGATGATAGTATAAAGGTAAAGATAAAAGATGTTAAGAGCTGACTAGTGAGTTGTTTAGGTATAAAGTTCGAATATGTGGATGTGTTTATATCTTTAATTGATGACAACTACTTGTGTTGCTATTCCAAATCACATTGCACGTCCCCTTCTATATTGATGGCCGACAAAAAGGAAACACCATAAGATAAAGTGGTGATAGAAATATGTTAAACAATTGCATAAGAGTTGTTGGTGTTTGAAATGTTGAACTACTGCATCTATGGTAGGCCATCTAAAGGATTTTTCTTTCCTCCACTTGGTGATCTTTAAAGTAAAAGAAGGGATTTTTTTTATTTGTTGATCAAACAGCTCGTGGATTGATCTGTTTAATACTTGGGCCATTAATTCCTAGTGTTATTGGGCCGTGAACTATGTTGATTGTTGAACCACAATTCGCTTTTCAATTGGGCTACAATAGTTCTTGGGCTTCTTGACCCAATAATCAAAACAATGAGTTGCTGCTTCACGTTTCCATTCTATTTCCATTAGATACGATGATGATAAAAGGTTCATGATGATGATGACGATCATGAGTTATGATGGTGAGGTATAACGATGAAGATGAATCGAAACTGTTTTGTTGATTGGTAACTGTTACACCTTTCAGTTATCAATCTTTAAACTGACGATTAATATGGTGATAATTGTGTTGCGATGGTGATTAATGATGATAATAGTAGTGATATCGAGTGTTAGTGTTGATAAAGACGGGTAACGTTGATGAAGTGTCATTCGATAATGGTACAGTGGTCGATAGGATGATGATTGTGATGACATGGATGATGATGATTTTATGTAATGATGTAGTGAAGATGAAGATATTCAATGACGTAGTGATTGGATGATGAATTATGATTTTAGGATAGGTTGATCAGGTCGTCTGAGGTTAGAAGAAGAAGATGAAGAATAACAGCTAAACATACGCGTTATATATTTTAGGCTGGGTCATTAAAACCGAAATAATGAAATGGAAGAGTGGCTGGGTGTTGTGTCGGATTAGCGAGAGGTCTTGGGTTCGAGCCTGGGCGTAGGCAGTTTATTTATTTTTTTGAAACTCTTCTCATTAAGGTAGTTATAAATATTATTACTACTATTTTTATTTCTATTATTATTGTTATTATTATTATTAATTATTGTTGTTATATGACTAATATTATTATCATCCATAATAAGTATTAGCATTAAGTATTATAAGTATTATTATCATTAATATCATTATTATTATTAAAATAAGAATTATTAGTCTTAATATCATTATTATTATCATATTTAGTAAAAATTATTATTAATAAAGTTATTATAGTTATCATTATTACTACTATTATTATTATCATTTTATTATCACAAATATTAAAATTATCATTTTTATTATTATTATTATCATTATTTTTATGATTATTATAATAATAATAATAATAATAATAATAATAATAATAATAATTATTATTATTATTATTATTATTATTATTATTATTATTATTATTATTATTATTATTGTTATTATTATTATTATTATTATTATTATTATTATTATTATTATTATTATTATTAGTATTATCATTATCATAATATTTATTATCATTAGTATTATTATAATTAAGAACTAATATTAGTAAACCCTAATTATTAGGATTACTATTATTATTATTATTAAAATGAACGCGATATAAAAGACGATTTAAAATCTATTAACAAACTGTTTAGGAAATAATGAGTATGAGTATCATGATGAAATTTAAAGATATTGATTTAGATAAAATTATCATTTTTCATTAGTATTATTAAAAGTATTATTATTAATATTAAAAAAAATATCATCTTTACGAAAATTATTATTTTTAATAGGAATATCATTGTTAATATAAAATTTAATTATTAATAAGAATTATCATATTGTTATAATACCATTTTCGTAAATATAAATATTGTTATTATTATTAGTAGAATAATAATAATTATTAATATACAAAATAATACAACCTTTACTTATTATTATTATCAATGTTATTTTATCAAATAAAAATGTAATACAAATAATATAATCACCTTAATAAAACCTATCATAACATTTTTTTATGATATTCAATAAACTTTATAAATTTTATTATCTAAGATATATAAAAGTATATTTTTATATATAAATTTTTATTTATTAATAAATAAATTATATTATTTACCTTAACAAATCTTTTAAAAAATATTTAAAAATATAAAGCGACGATATTTAAACTATATATTAATCATGTATAGATTTTTGAAAATTATTTTGAGTCAAATTTTCTTTTGTTGACTTTTGCATATTAGTCTCGAGCATTAGGATTGTGGTACACTATAACTTGACCTAATTTGTTAGACAAATATTGATCAACACATAAATATATATAATTAATTTAGGTTTGTGAATCCGAGGCCAACCTTGCACTTGTTCAATGACGTTATATGTATTTTTACTACGAAATACAGTATGGTGAGTTTCATTTGCTCCCTTTTTAAATGCTTTTGCAATATATATTTTTGGGACTGAGAATACATGCGCTGCTTTTATAAATGTTTGACGAAATAGACACAAGTAATCGAAACTACATTCTATGGTTGAATTATCGAAATCGAATATGCCCCTTTTTATTAAGTCTGGTAATCTAAGAATTAGGGAACAGACACCCTAATTGACGCGAACTCTAAAGATAAATCTATCGGGCCCAACAAGCCCCATCCAAAGTACCGGATGCTTTAGTACTTCGAAATTTTTATCATGTCCGAAGGAGGATTCCGGAATGATGGGGATATACTTATATGCATATTGTGAATGTCGGTTAGCAGGTGTTCAATCCATATGAATGATTTTTGTCTCTATGCATGGGACGTATATTTATGAGAAATGGAAATGAAATTCTTGTGGTCTATTAAAATGATGGAAATGAATGATTATGATAAACTAATGAACTCACCAACCTTTTGGTTGACACTTTAAAGCATGTTTATTCTCAGGTGATAAAGAAATCTTCCGCTGTGCATTTGCTCATTTTAAGGATATTACTTGGAGTCATTCATAGCATATTTCGAAAGACGTTGCATTCGAGTCATTGAGTTCATCAAGATTATTAAGTCAATTATAGTTGGATGTATTATGAAATGGTATGCATGCCGTCAACTTTAGATATGAATAAAGTTTGTCTTTAAAAAATGAATGCAATGTTGATAATGTTAAAAACGAACATATATTTCATAGCATTATTCCTCAAGAAAGACAAGCTTTTAGTTGCAATTGTTCTATTTACACGTGATATTCGTTTAAATAATAAAAGGTGAAGACAAAAGACAGATTCGACGAATTGAAGACGCAAACGACCAAAAAGCTCAAAAGTACAAAAGACAATCAAAAAGGTTCCAATTATTGATAAGAAACGTCTCGAAATTACAAGAGTACAAGATTCAAAACGCAAAGTACAAGATATTAAATTGTACGCAAGGACGTTCGAAAATACGGAACCGGGACCAGAGTCAACTCTTAACGCTCGACGCAACGGACTAAAAATTACAAGTTAACTATGTATATAAATATAATATAATATATAATTAATTATATTAATTATATATATATTATATTTATAAATAAAAACCGTCGGCAGAGAAAGACTCCAAGGGACTGAGCTGTAAATTCATTCTCCGCGACTCGCGGAGTTTGAAGAGGATTTCACCGCGAGTCGCGGAGCCCCAAAATGAAATTCTGCCTATAAAGCCAACCGAATTTTGATCGCATTTTCATCATCTTTTTCTTCCTCATTCATACGTAAAATTTATATTTATATTTATAATTTATATTTTAATTTTAATTATAATTCTAATAATAAGGGTATGTTAGCAAATGTTGTAAGGGTGTAAGTCGAAATTCTGTCCGTGTAACGCTACGCTATTTTTAATCATTGTAAGTTATGTTCAACCTTTTTACATTAATGTCTCGTAGCTAAGTTATTATTATGCTTATTTAATCCGAAGTAATCATGATGTTGGGCTAATTACTAAAATTGGGTAATTGGGCTTTGTACCATAATTGGGGTTTGGACAAAAGAACGACACTTGTGGAAATTAGACTATGGGCTATTAATGGGCTTTATATTTGTTTAACTAAATGATAGTTTGTTAATGTTAATATAAAGATTTACAATTGGGCGTCCCTATAAATTACCATATACACTCAATCGGACACGATGGGCGGGGTATTTATATGTACGAATAATCGTTCATTTAACCGGACACGGGAATGGATTAATAGCCACTAGAATAATTAAAACAGGGGTGAAATTACATTCAAGGGTAATTGGTGTAATTGTTAACAAAGTAGTAAAACCTTGGTTTACACGCAGTCGATAACCTGGTGTATTCATTAAACAAAGTATTAAAACCTTGTTACAATTCGAATCCCCAATTAGTTGGAATATTTAACTTCGGGTATAAGAATAATTTGACGAGGACACTCGCACTTTATATTTATGACTGATGGACTGTTATGGACAAAAACCAGACGGACATATTAAATAATCCAGGACAAAGGACAATTAACCCATGGGCATAAAACTAAAATCAACACGTCAAACATCATGATTACGGATGTTTAAATAAGCATAATTCTTTTATTTCATATTTAATTTCCTTTATTTTATATTTAATTGCACTTCTAATTATCGCACTTTTATTTATTGTTATTTAATCGCACTTTTAATTATCGTACTTTTTAATTATCGCAATTTTATTATTCGCAATTTCATTATCGTTATTTACTTTGCGCTTTAAATTAAGTCTTTTATTTTTTTAATATTTTACATTTGGTTTTAACTGCGACTAAAGTTTTAAAATCGACAAACCAGTCATTAAACGGTAAAAACCCCCCTTTATAATAATAATATTACTTATATATATATTTGTATTTTTATAAAAGTAAACTAATATAGCGTTGAGCTTTGTTTAAAGATTTCCCTGTGGAACGAACCGGACTTACTAAAAACTACACTACTGTACGATTAGGTACACTACCTATAAGTGTTGTAGCAAGGTTTAAGTATATCCATTCTATAAATAAATAAATATCTTGTGTAAAATTGTATCGTATCTAATAGTATTTCCTAGTAAAATATAAACTATTTCGTATACCTTAGCTTTGACATCAAGTATTTTTGGCGCCGCTGCCGGGGAAACTCTTAAACGCCGGAAGCGCAACGCTAATATAAAAAAAAAAAAAAGATTTTTAGTTAACTTTTATTAAAATTCGTTTTTGTAAAAATACGTTTTAATTATTCAAAAATATAAAAAGAAAAACAAAAATATAAGTATTTTTAAGATTTTGTTAAATATTTAAGTTTTATAAGTTTCTTTATTTTTATTTTAGTTTATAAAAATATAAGTTTTATTTAAATATCTTTTATTTATATAAAAACAGAAAAATAAATAAATAAATAAATAAAGAAAAACGCGTCGAATTTAATAAGCTGTCATCTGAATTTCTGAACCCCGCGACTCGCGGGGTTTTCTGCATTAATTACCGCGACTCGCGGAGCTGCTCTGACACGCGAACAGGAAACCCTAAACTGCATTTATTACGGATTATTATTAATTATTATTATTATTAACCCTAATTATTATTATTATTATAATTAATTTTATTTTAACTTTTACTTTTTATTTAATTTATATTTTAGTTAAATTAGTTTAATTAAATTGTAAAATTAGTAGTTTTAATAAATACATAATATAAAAATAATATTTTTATAAAAATTGTACTTTTTACAACTTTTTGTATATTTTTATATTTTGTTCCTTTTTAATCGTTTTAGCATAATATTTGTATTTTTAGCTCATATTTAATTTTAAACTTAGTTTTTGCTATAGTTATTTTTACTCCTAGATTTTTAGGCTTTGCCGTAGAATTCCTTAAGTGCTTTTTCTTTAGACTAAGATTTAGGTGCTTTAGAATTTTGCGACGCCTTTTTATGTTTTAGTTTCTTTTTAAGTTATTTCCATTTGGGATTTAGTTTTTCCTGTAAGCTTTAATATTTTTAGACGACTTTTACCTATGTATCAATTATCATTCCAATTAGTAATTTCAATTTGCGATTATAATTTTAAGTTAGTTGTAGTAATAAGGTTAGGTTAGTCAAGTATTTTTAAGTTTTTATAAGTTTCTTTTATTTTTCCGTCACCTTTTATTTTTCAACCATTTTTCTTTTTCGACCTTTTTCGACGAACTCTTTTTCTCTCTTATTTCTCGCCATTCTAGTTTTTAGGACATAGATTTTTATTCTACTTCTTATCTAAATTTCTTAAAATTACGAAAATTTATTTTTAGTGGTTAAATTAATAGACATCAAAATTTTCTGGTTCGTAGTAATAGTTAGATTTGTACGTGGACCGGGTTATTGGAGCCAAACAGTACTCAATTATATTGAGACCAAACGAATCCTGCCCCTCTGCTGCATCTTTTGGCTATTCGAAACGTGGGCAAAATCAGAAAAGTCTATTAATTGGATAACTTATTATAATTTTTCTTTCCTTTTAAAAACTAATAGGATATTCAGTGAATGCACCGAGCAAGACGTTCACCACCTGTAACTAGATCAAGACATTTAGCAAATATAACCGCCGTTGATTTTTCTTTAGAATCGTCATCCAGTAGACCAAGTACTTTAGTTCAAATTTCCGATAATCCATTTTTTGAACCCGACCTCACAATTGAGAATCCGGAAAATATTCAGGAACAGTTCGTAGATCCTGAACCATTAAACTTTCCTCCGGAGCCACCAATTATTCAAACAGAGATTGTTGAGAAACGAACCATTAAATCAGAATCATCTAGTGATACCGATTCAACAAATTCAATTATGGAGAATCTGGAACCTTTAAGTATGGAAGACCGAATGAGAGCTAAACGCACTGGCTAAGGTCACGCAATTACTCATCCAGACATTAATGCGCCAGATTATGAAATCAAAGGACAAATTCTACACATGGTGACTAATCAATGCCAATTTAGTGGTGCGCCGAAGGAAGATCCAAATGAACATCTACGTACCTTTAATAGGATCTGCACACTATTTAAAATCCGAGAAGTAGAGGATGAACAGATATATCTCATGTTATTTCCCTGGACTTTAAAGGGAGAAGCCAAAGATTGGTTGGAATCGTTACCTGAAGGGGCGATCGATACATGGGAAGTTTTAGTTGACAAATTTCTTAAACAATTCTTTCCTGCATCTAAAGCCGTAAGACTTCAAGCAAAAATTGTTACGTTCACACAGAAACCAAATGAAACTCTATATGAGGCGTGGACAAGATATGGAAAGTTATTAAGAGGATGTCCGCAACATGGTCTAGACACCTGTCAAATAGTACAAATATTCTACCAAGGATGCGACATCACTACAAGGAAAGACATAGATATAGCAGCTGGTGGTTCTATTATGAAGAAAACCGAAACTGATGCTTACAAAATTATTGATAACACTGCTTCCCACTCACATGAGTGGCACCAAGAAAAAGATATCATTAGATCATCTAAAGCAGCTAGAGCCGATTCTAGCCATGACTTAGATTCCATTTCCGCAAAGATAGATGCTGTGGAGAGACGAATGGAAAAGATGACTAAAGATATTCACTCAATACGAATTAGTTGTGAGCAGTGTGGAGGACCACATTTGACAAAAGATTGTCTCAGTATTGAATTAACAATGGAACAAAGAGAGAATATTTCATACATAAACCAAAGGCCTGGAAATAATTATCAGAATAATTATCAACCGCCAAGACCGATTTACAATCAAAACCAGAATTATAACCGAAATATTCCATACAACTACCAACAAGGTCCTAGCAATCAACAAGTATCTAATAACAATTACAATCAGCAAAGACCAAATTTTCAAAACAAACCACCACAACAAACCGATGATAAAAAGCCGAATTTAGAAGATATGATGACGAAGCTAGTTGAAACTCAAACGCAGTTTTTCACATCTCAGAAACAAACCAATGAACAAAATGCTCAAGCATTTAGAAATCAACAAGCTTCTATTCAAAATCTGGAACAAGAAGTAAGTAACCTAGCAAGGTTAATAGGTGAAAGAAAACCGGGAAGTCTACCGAGCGATACAAATGCTAACCCCCGGAGTGAAACAGCTAAAGCCATTACCACAAGAAGTGGCACAACACTTAAACCACCTGAAATACCTGTAACTTCTGATAAAGCTATTCCTACTCCACAAGAACCACAACCTGATCAAGATAAGGAAAAAGAACTGGTAGTTGAAAAGGTTAATGAAGATAACACAGTTAAGGATAAACCTTATGTTAAACCATATCAACCACCACTTCCTTATCCGAGTAAAATGAAGAAAGAAAAACTTGAAGCCGAGCAATCCAAATTCTTGGATATGTTTAAACAGATAAATGTAAATCTTCCTTTCATTGATGTGATTTCAGGAATGCCTAGATATGCTAAATTCTTGAAAGATCTAATCTCAAATAGAAAGAAAATGGAAGAACTCTCGGCTGTTACTATGAATGCTAATTGTTCAGCAGTGCTGTTGAATAAGATACCAGAAAAACTATCTGATCCAGGAAGTTTCACAATTCCATGTTTTCTGGGTAGTCTTAGTTCAATAGAAGCATTGGCAGACTTAGGTGCTAGTATAAATCTAATGCCGTATTCACTATACGCTAAACTAGACCTTGGAGAATTAAAACCAACCAGAATAAGCATACAACTAGCCGATAGATCAATAAAATATCCTAGAGGGATAATGGAGAACATGTTAGTTAAAGTTGGTACTTTAGTATTTCCAGTAGATTTTGTTGTTCTGGACATGGAAGAAGATTCTCAAGTTCCTCTCATATTAGGAAGACCATTCTTAAACACGGCTAAAGCAATGATAGACGTGTTCGGTAAGAAACTGACCCTAAGTATAGAGGACGAGAGTGTTACCTTTTCAGTTGATAGAGCAATGCAACAATCACGATCTGCAGATGATACATGTTATTATATTCAAACTATAGATGCACATGCAGAATTATTAGAAGAATTTCCAGAATTACAAGGAACAGGAGAATGTTCTTTAGGAGAAGATAATGAACCAATTGATGAAGCTGAAATGTTAGCTACACTTATAGCTAATGGATATGAACCAACAACAGAAGAAATTCAAATGCTAAAGGAAGAAGACAGATATCGATATAAATCATCGATAGAAGAACCTCCGAAATTAGAGTTAAAGCCACTTCCAAACCATTTGGAATACGCTTATTTACATGGTGAATCTGAATTACCTGTAATAATATCATCTTCTCTTACTGAAAATGAGAAATCACAACTCATTTCTGTGTTGAAAGCTCATAAACCAGCCATTGCATGGAAGATTCATGATATTAAAGGAATAAGTCCTTCGTATTGCACACATAAAATCCTTATGGAAGAAGGTCATAAAACGTATGTGCAACGCCAACGAAGACTAAATCCTAATATGCAAGATGTAGTTAAGAAAGAGATTATTAAACTGCTAGATGCAGGTTTGATATATCCAATTTCTGATAGTCCATGGGTAAGCCCAGTTCAATGCGTACCTAAGAAGGGTGGCATGACTGTCATCACAAATGAGAAAAATGAGCTTATTCCTACTAGGACTGTAACAGGATGGCGTGTGTGTATTGATTATAGAAAATTAAATGACGCCACCAGAAAAGATCACTTTCCCTTACCTTTCATAGATCAAATATTGGAAAGATTAGCCGGAAATAGTTACTATTGTTTTCTAGATGGATTTTCCGGATATTTTCAAATTCCAATAGCACCCGAGGACCAAGAGAAAACCACATTCACGTGCCCTTATGGTACAATTGCTTACAAACGCATGCCATTTGGACTTTGCAACGCCCCTGCAACCTTTCAAAGGTGTATGATGGCGATTTTTAACGACATGATAGAAGAATGCATGGAAGTATTCATGGATGACTTTTCAGTCTTCGGTGATACATTTAAATCATGTCTAGTTAATCTGGAACGAATGTTAATTAGATGCGAAAAATCAAATCTAGTACTTAATTGGGAGAAATGCCATTTCATGGTTAAAGAAGGCATCGTTCTTGGACATAAAATTTCAAAAGAAGGAATTGAAGTGGATAGAGCTAAAGTAGATGTAATTGCTAAACTTCCACATCCCACCAATGTTAGAGGAGTTAGGAGTTTTCTAGGGCATGCCGGTTTTTACCGACGTTTCATAAAAGATTTTTCTAAAATTGCCACTCCTATGAATAAACTCCTAGAAAAGGATGCGCCATTCATCTTTTCAGATGAGTGTATCAAATCTTTTAATATTCTTAAAGAGAAACTCACTAATGCGCCGATCATGATAACACCAAATTGGAATCTACCATTTGAACTAATGTGCGATGCAAGTGATTTTGCAATGGGAGCCGTTTTAGGACAAAGGATTGAAAAACGATTTCAACCTATATATTATGCTAGTAAGACGTTACAAGGAGCACAAACGAACTATACAACTACTGAAAAAGAACTCCTTGCTATTGTCTTTGCTTTTGACAAATTTCGATCATATCTCGTTCTAGCAAAAACGGTGGTCTATACCGACCATTCTGCTCTTAGATACCTATTTTCAAAACAAGATGCTAAACCAAGATTAATCCGTTGGATCTTACTCTTACAAGAGTTTGATATTGAAATCCGAGATAAAAGAGGAGCAGAAAATCTCGCCGCTGATCATCTTTCTCGTCTTGAAAATCCTGAGTTAGAAGTTCTAAATGAATCGGCCATACAAGACAACTTTCCTGATGAATATCTATTGAAGATAGATTATAAAGAAATCCCATGGTTTGCAGACTATGCAAATTATTTAGTATGTGGATTCCTTGAAAAAGGATTATCGTACCAAAGACGAAAGAAATTCTTCAGTGATATAAAACACTATTTCTGGGAAGATCCACATCTGTTTAAAAGTTGTCTCGATAGAATAATACGCCGATGTGTATTTGGAGATGAAGCTAGTAAAATATTAAACCATTGTCACACAGGACCAATAGGAGGGCATTATGGGCCTCAACTAACAGCAAGAAAAGTTTATGAAGCTGGATTCTATTGGCCTACAATTTACAAAGACGCACACCTTCTTTGCAAATCCTGTGATGCATGTCAAAGGGCCGGAAAAATAAGTCAACGTGATGAAATGCCACAAAATGTCATCCAAGTATGTGAAGTATTTGACATTTGGGGTATTGACTTTATGGGTCCATTTCCAAAATCTAATAATAATCTATATATACTCGTAGCCATTGATTATGTATCTAAATGGGCGGAAGCACAAGCTCTCCCAACTAACGATGCACGAGTTGTAGTCAACTTTTTAAAACGTCTTTTTGCAAGGTTTGGAACACCGAAAGCTTTAATAAGTGATCGGGGTACTCATTTCTGTAATAATCAACTTGAGAAAGTTCTTAAAAGATATGGAGTAACTCATAAAATCTCCACCGCATATCATCCACAAACAAGTGGACAAGTTGAATATACCAACCGAGCTTTAAAACGTATTCTAGAGAAAACCGTAGGATCAAATCCGAAGGAATGGTCCATTAAATTGGAGGATGCACTCTGGGCTTTTAGAACAGCCTACAAAACTCCAATTGGAACCACACCTTTTAGACTTGTTTATGGAAAAGCATGTCATCTTCCAGTAGAAATTGAACACAAAGCATTTTGGGCTTTGAATACATGTAATCTTGATTTACATGAAGCCGGACGTCTACGATTAAGTCAACTAAACGAATTAGAAGAATTAAGACATGAAGCATACGAAAATTCGTTAATCTATAAAGAAAGAACGAAGAAATGGCATGATAAAAGAATCAGAAGTTCAAAAGAATTTAAAGAAGGAGACAGAGTTCTTCTTTTCAATTCACGATTCAAGCTATTTCCTGGAAAATTGAAATCAAGATGGTCTGGACCATTCATAGTCAAAAGAGTTTTCCCATACGGAACGATAGAATTGATAAATTCAAATGGGATTGAATATAAAGTTAATGGTCACAGAGTTAAACATTACATACATGGTCCGATGGAAGTCGACAACGAAGTTAATCACAATTTCGACACCACAGCTAACTAAGTGTGGGGAGAATCAAGTCTTTAAAGGATAATATGTATTTTTGTTAGAGTTAGATTGTCTGTTTTCGTGTAGTTCTCGAAAATGGAACCCGAATGGTCTTTCCCTAGCAGACCCTAAAGAACTAGTCTTCTCCCCCCATTCTGAATTTTTATTTTTTTTAGGTTTTTACGAAATGAAGACTGCCTGTGAACTAAACCATGATCTAATGCTACACGCTTTGATCACTAAACGTAATAATGACATACTACCGAGTGAAATAGTATCAGTAATCAGAGAAAGAATGGACGGAGTTAGAAAAGAATCCAGATGCGAAGATAATAAGTTACAATTTGGTAAAGGAAAATCAAAATCCGCAGCGAAAAGAAGAGCACGACACCTAGAAAGATGTCACAAATGCGGAAAATGGTCACATGGAGGTAAATGTTCAAATAATCAAACCTATTCAAATACCGAATTTGTTACTTTATGCAGAGACGGACCGTTCATATGTTTAGAAGAAAAGACACTGAATGCTCGAGGTTACGCCTATGTAGCCATGGAAAACCAATTAAACCGACTATTTTATGAATGGGATAGATCATATAACTAAGAAATCTATCTCACAGGTATGTCTGTACAGTTTTTATTTTTATTTTTATTTTTAACCTTTTGATAATAAACGCTAATTTGTTCGCTAAAAAGTATTAAATTGGTATTGAATAAAATTAGGTTTGGCGACTGAAATTATTGATATCATTCAAAAATTTATTACATCACTGCGAAATTTAACGTTTATTCTTAAGGTATAAATATCTTTAATCAATCAACACAAAATATTTCAAAAATTCGTCATGAGTTAAATTAGGTTTTGGAACCGAAATTACTTTACCGAAAAGAGGGGCGCATATTTTTGATAATATTTGATTGATTAAAGTGGGATAAAAAGACAAAAAGATTTTTAATTTTATTTTTACCATGTTTTTAAAATTAATATATAAATCTTAAATTAATATTGTAAACTTTGTAAAAACAATATTTTTAAAATTGTAAATATTTGAAAAATTAATATAAGTTTGAATTTTTAATTTTTAAAAAAAAAAATATAAATTTTTAATTTTATGCATTTCAAATTTTAAGTTTGGTGTGAATTTTTAATATTAATTTTGAATTTTATATTTAAGTTGTGTGAATTTAAAAAAAAAAATTTACTTTATCTCATTAATTTAAAAATATGATTTTTAAAATTCGTCGTAAGTTGAAGACTAGGTCTTTGAACCGAAATTGCTTTACCCGAGGAAGGGACGAGAACTTTTATTATCATTATTTTTAATCTTATTGAATTAAAGTATACCAAAAACATTAAAAAACCAAAAATCTTAGCTTTTAAAACAATCGCTACAAAAAGACAAATTTTAAAATTTTGTCAAGGGACGGACTAGGACATCGATCCGAAACGACCTCGTCCTAAATAACAAGGGAAACAAAATTTTAAAATTAAGTACTTAATTGTTTTATAAGTTATTGATTATATAAAAAATATATATATATATATATATATATATCAAACTCCGCGACTCGCGGAGTTTGAAGAGTTATTCACCGTGAGTCGCGGAGGGGTCGGATTACAGAAAAAAATAAGAGCTGAAACAGCTCAGTCCACACAAAAACCACAGAAGAAAAAATACTGCGAAAACCCACGAAAAAACACGAGAAAAAACACCCAAAATCACAATTTTTAACCGTTAATCACCAAATTTTTTGCTAAAATCATGTTGAGAAGGATGCTATCTAAGAATTACTCAAGAAAAACGGTAAATTTCTACACCTAAACACCATTTAATCCGAAATTTGGTGTTCTTGAGCAATTTTTTCCCCAATTTGATTTTGATGCTTTTTAGTGTAATTATGCTTAAATTGTTTATGTATTATGCTTGTATAACCTAGATTGATGCTATTTAACATGATTAGAAGCCTTAAACTTCAAATTTTGAATAATCTAGGGTTTGTGTTCTTGAGAAATTTGGGGCTTTTTGATATAAACAGGTTATGGCCGATTTTTGTCATGAATTGTTGCTAAAATAAGTAGTGTAACATGTCTAGGTAGTTAAATGATCCAAACTTTGAGCCTAAACATGATTTTGAGAATTAAAGTGGACTTTTTCAAGTCTAAAATTCATGAACTTGATTTTTGAAAGATAATGCCATTTGAGACTTGTTTAATTGCTAGTAATGATTATTTTGACATGTTATTTGAGTTGAATGCTTATAAACTTGGCGAACATTTTCGTATATGCTTATTTGAAAAAGTGTAGATTTGATGAAAATATGAAAATAAGCTTAAGTTTGATATAAATTGATAATGTCATTGTAATTATTTTGATTGATGATTTTGCTGACACTAATGCATATTTGGATGCACAAAAATTGTGTTTGATGTGTTTTGCAGAATGAAAGGGGTGAATCTTCATCCCAAGCCCGCAATGCTCCTGCTGAGAATTTGGAACAACAGGAGGTGGATAACTACTACAAGCAGGATATACCTCATCCAGTCATGACCTTTTCTGATATGCACTTGGAAGAGTTGCACCCGAACCTGAGATTTGACAGACTTTGGATAGATTATCCAAAATATCAAAGGGGTTTGCATACTCTTCATTCTAAGGTTGTTGAGGTACCGAGGGTCATAGAATGGGGACCCTTAGAAGCTGTAGAATTGGCCGGGCCAATTAGGGAATTACTTGTACAGAGGTATGGTAATTCTTCTTTTAATGACTGGGTACGTTTATTCACCATACGTAGACCTGTATATAAAGTATGGTGTGAAGAATTGTTATGTAGAATAGAGTTGAATGATCGGGTAGCTAGTTTAACCGATCGTTCTTTTATTAGATTTTTGTTAGGCGGTTCGATGCGCCACATGTCTTTACTGGACATGGCTCAGGCTTTACGTATATATACGCCTGAGGAGTTAGCGTCTGCCGATTGTAGAGGATTGATACTAAACGGTAGAAAGATAGATGAAAATTTTGATACACACGGTGCGTGGAGTCAAATGACAAGCCATCACCGTTTCAAAGGGGGAAATTACTCTTATTTGGATATAGATAGAGCCGAATTAAGAGTGATACATAGGTTTTTAGCTAATTCGATTACACAAAGGGGTAAAAACAAGGAAAAAGTAAATGAACAGGATTTGTTTTACCATATGTGTATTCGAGACCCACAAAGCGCTGTAAGTATACCATATTGTGTGGGTTATTATTTATCAGCTATGGTTCGGGGGATGCGACCGCATAGCATAATAGGAGGTGGTATTTTTATTACTTTGATTGGTGAATATCTCGGTGTGGATATAAGTCGGGGGGGATTATTAGTAGAAGAACCAGAACCCCGCGATACTATAGGTTTAAATGTATACCATGGTGCAAAAGTTTTGAAGAGGCGAAATAACGCCGCAGTACGATACCATGGTAGACATCCACAGGTGGAGAGAAACCAACAGCAAGGTAATGTAGGAGGGGGGAATGAGATGCAAGAAATGCAAAGGTTTATAGCTTCTCAGGAATACGAAAATGCTAGACAGAGAGCATTTGAAGATTGGCAAGTTCATCAGAACCAAATCATAACTCATTGCCAACATATAGGTAGAAACTATATTCCTACACCGAAACCCATCTTCCCTCCTTGGTCTATAGAGATGCAGCCACCGTATCCTACGTATGACCCTGCCGAAGCATTCTATAGCACCTATGGTTATGCCTGGAACCCCTATTGGTACCAGTATCATCCCTAGTATACTTAGTTTTATTTTTTGTAATTTGTAATTATTGATACGTTTAATACTTTTGTTAATATTGTAATCATTTTTATAATTATCTAACTTTTATTCTTAGATTTTAATAATTTTTGAATGTGGGGTAATATACCAAACTTCAAAAATATGTATATATGTTTGCAGTTTATCTTATGTACACAACAGGGTAAAACAACGCATTTTCAAAGACTGGCATTAAGTTCAGCAAAAGCAACTAATTTTGACGACAAGATGCAAAATATATGTGAAATAACAACAAGACGGAATGAACAAATGATGTGCACCATTTATCATTCAGCAAACAAACGCCAATATATTTGGAAACTTTGGTAAAAATTTAATCATTTTCACACAAATCACCCTCAATAATTTAAATTGTTACTGATTTCTTGCAAATGAGGGCATTGCAAGATCTTAAGTGTGGGAAGGGGTTAAATTCTTTCGGATTTTAAAATTTTTATCTTAAACACTTGGTTACCATTAAAAATACTAGTAAAGCAGTAGTTGTATTAGAATCTAGTGCTCTCTGATAAAAAAGAACAGCCCTAGTCTTATATACTAACTACCCAATTCTAGTAAAATTTTTCAAAATTTTCAATTAAATGAACTAAAAATCATGTTTATACATATTTATGAACGATAAAACTAGGTTTTAACACCGAAATTATTGTTACCTCAAAAAATACATAAATTGAGAAACAAACCAAAATGTTAAAAATTCATTTAAAATGGAATAGAGGACGATAAAAAGGAAAATAAAAGCCAAGTGTGGGAAAATTTACCAAGTTATCTTAAACATATGTCACATATTTCTGTAACAAATAACTGAAAATACTTTTGCTTTGGACTAAACTAAACTGTTTTACCCGATAAAAGAAAAGAAGAGATGGATCTACACGATGAATCAATTCCATCATTAAAAGGAAGTAAAGTCTTCCGAAAAAGAAACGCGCTTCTTGATCTAGGTCATGAAGTTGTCGTCCAGACCAGCTGTAGGTTGACGAAAAATCTAGAAAAGTCATCACTAAAATCAGCAGGAAATCCACGGACCTCAGCATTAAACAGGGTGGCCAAGTGGTCAGATTTATCCTAACCATGAGAAGGATTTATCTCGTACAATGGGGGGGCACCATGCAAATTAGCTGGATAAGACTAATGAATCAGATCCCCAGAAAGGATAATCTCCTTAAAGATTAAAAATCAGCTTTTAAGACTGATATTACTCAATCCTTGAGATTGGCCTTAAAGATTGAGAATTCAAACTCATGGAATTCAATGATATCTAAACTCGAGCTTGAACGAGAAAATATTTTGATCAAAATTATAAACCGATTTGTTTTCTGAAAACCCTATTTTCAATGCGTTCATTACCATTGAACGTAAAATCCTAGGAATTCACCTGGAATTCATTAGGTCACTTGAACCAAATCGGGTGTCAACCGTAAGAACGGTGGTTGCATAGCATGGTCAAAGACAGGACCTTGTGCCATACCGAAAAATTATAAGGGTGAGCTTTACTATTGCTCCTACCAAGGATAGTAATTGCGTCCGACACGTTATACACCATAATTAAAAGCATGTCAGGGGACATTGCCTTAACAGTTGCTTGTTCAACGCTTTCCTTTACAACCGGACGGTAGTTTACCGAAAGGTAATATACGGGACAAGTAAACTGGACGTGTTGCTTTCCAAATACAAGGTTAGCAAGTGGGTGACACAAAACCGCAAGTTTGAGCTAAAATTTTCAAATCTGAAACCCACCAAACCCACAAAAATATTTTGCAAACACCGGTAAAGGGTTATCCCGAAAAACTTATCTAGGGTAAAAAACTAGATTTAATTTTCAAAAGATCAAATGTTTTCATAAAGATCCAATTTCCTTAATGGATCTAAATTTTTATAGTCATGTGGGACTGTAAACCATATCGTTACTACCATTGTTTATACCGCCGTATAGAAATCACTGATGTACAAAGTGTGAAGAATAAAGAAGTGATTCTAGTATTTCAAGACTATATTGCTTGAGGACAAGCAACGCTCAAGTGTGGGAATATTTGATAATGCTAAAAACGAACATATATTTCATAGCATTATTCCTCAAGAAAGACAAGCTTTTAGTTGCAATTGTTCTATTTACAAGTGATATTCGTTTAAATAATAAAAGGTGAAGACAAAAGACAGATTCGACGAATTGAAGACGCAAACGACCAAAAAGCTCAAAAGTACAAAAGACAATAAAAAAGGTTCCAATTATTGATAAGAAACGTCTCGAAATTACAAGAGTACAAGATTCAAAACGTAAAGTACAAGATATTAAATTGTACGCAAGGACGTTCGAAAATCCGGAACCGGGACGAGAGTCAACTCTTAACGCTCGACGCAACGGACTAAAAATTACAAGTTAACTATGTATATAAATATAATATAATATATAATTAATTATATTAATTATATATATATTATATTTATAAATAAAAACCGTCGGCAAAGAAAGACTCCAAGGGACTGAGCTGTAAATTCATTCTCCGCGACTCGCGGAGTTTGAAGAGGATTTCACCGCGAGTCGCGGAGCCCCAAAATGAAATTCTGCCTATAAAGCCAACCGAATTTTGATCGCATTTTCATCATCTTTTTCTTCCTCATTCATACGTAAAATTTATATTTATATTTATAATTTATATTTTAATTTTAATTATAATTCTAATAATAAGGGTATGTTAGCAAATGTTGTAAGGGTGTAAGTCGAAATTCTGTCCGTGTAACGCTACGCTATTTTTAATCATTGTAAGTTATGTTCAACCTTTTTACATTAATGTCTCGTAGCTAAGTTATTATTATGCTTATTTAATCCGAAGTAATCATGATGTTGGGCTAATTACTAAAATTGGGTAATTGGGCTTTGTACCATAATTGGGGTTTGGACAAAAGAACGACACTTGTGGAAATTAGACTATGGGCTATTAATGGGCTTTATATTTGTTTAACTAAATGATAGTTTGTTAATGTTAATATAAAGATTTACAATTGGGCGTCCCTATAAATTACCATATACACTCAATCGGACACGATGGGCGGGGTATTTATATGTACGAATAATCGTTCATTTAACCGGACACGGGAATGGATTAATAGCCACTAGAATAATTAAAACAGGGGTGAAATTACATTCAAGGGTAATTGGTGTAATTGTTAACAAAGTAGTAAAACCTTGGTTTACACGCAGTCGATAACCTGGTGTATTCATTAAACAAAGTATTAAAACCTTGTTACAATTCGAATCCCCAATTAGTTGGAATATTTAACTTCGGGTATAAGAATAATTTGACGAGGACACTCGCACTTTATATTTATGACTGATGGACTGTTATGGACAAAAACTAGACGGACATATTAAATAATCCAGGACAAAGGACAATTAACCCATGGGCATAAAACTAAAATCAACACGTCAAACATCATGATTACGAAAGTTTAAATAAGCATAATTCTTTTATTTCATATTTAATTTCCTTTATTTTATATTTAATTGCACTTCTAATTATCGCACTTTTATTTATTGTTATTTAATCGCACTTTTAATTATCGTACTTTTTAATTATCGCAATTTTATTTTATCGCACTTTTATTATTCGCAATTTCATTATCGTTATTTACTTTACGCTTTAAATTAAGTCTTTTATTTTTTTAATATTTTACATTTGGTTTTAACTGCGACTAAAGTTTTAAAATCGACAAACCGGTCATTAAACGGTAAAAACCCCCCTTTATAATAATAATATTACTTATATATATATTTGTATTTTTATAAAAGTAAACTAATATAGCGTTGAGCTTTGTTTAAAGATTTCCTTGTGGAACGAACCGGACTTACTAAAAACTACACTACTGTACGATTAGGTACACTGCCTATAAGTGTTGTAGCAAGGTTTAAGTATATCCATTCTATAAATAAATAAATATCTTGTGTAAAATTGTATCGTATTTAATAGTATTTCCTAGTAAAATATAAACTATTTCGTATACCTTAGCTTTGACATCAAATGTTTGTAAAATGTATCATATAAAGGTCAAATACCTCGCGATGTAATCCACTATTGTGAATAATTTATAATGTATATGAACGGGTCCTTTCAGTTGGTATCAGAGCGGTGGTCTTAGCGAACCAAGTCTGCGTTAGTATGTCTAACTGATAAGTCGTTAGGATGCATTAGTGAGTCTGGACTTCGACCGTGTCTGCATGTCAAAAGTTTTGCTTATCATTCCTAGTCGGAAATCATCTGCTTATCATCCTTAGGAAATTACCTGCTTATCATTATTAGTCTAGACACGTCTTGCGACATTAATTGCATGAGTAGTGTATAGACAAAATTCATATCTTAGCGTACCTGCTAAATCATATCTTATCGTATCTGTTACTTTAAACTTTGTCTGACATATCCTGCAAATTCCTCCGTAATTTATGAAATCTTTTGATCTATATATATAGATAGATATCCTATGTAAATGGAATATCGCCCGATAGCCGGAAAATCATTTTATATCGAAAAATCCTTTATCCAATCGTACGAAATGGAATTTGTCATCGGTTCAAGTCACTCGAATTCCGAAATGGAATCTCACTCAAGCTCCGAAAGCAGTGTGACCGGAATGGATCAACCAATCAGTCATCACCTATTTTGGATGAATTGGGGATGGATTCGTAGCCTCCTCAATCATTGGAGACAAGAAGAAGGCGATCCTTTCCATCCACCACATTGCCCTCTTGGCGAAGAACCTGAAGCACTTACCGGCGAACCTGTTCGAAACACTATTTTCTCTCTCATTTCCAGAGTATCTCGTCACGATTATAT